>NW_026125444.1:15430000-16027500 GCF_943737965.1 Phodopus roborovskii | reverse complement strand
ACTAAAACAAAATTCGTCAAAAGGGAAGGTTTGGGTTTTATTTTGGTTTGGATTTGAGGCAGGGTCTTGAACTCAGAGATAAAACCACCTGCCTCTGCTTCCCAAATGTAGGGTTATAGAAGTACCACATACCCAGACATAAAACAGACAAGATCTCACTGTGTAGCTCTGGCCGGCTGGCAACTCACTATGTAGACAAGGTTGGCTTCAAACTCATACCGAGCAAATACTGAGTGCCTGTTGCATTGAAGAATATTAGGATGAATGGGTTTCTACTTAGTGTCACTCTACTTAGTGGCCTCTAAATCCAAAGGATTCTGTATCCACTGGTTGAACTCCACTATGTACCAAAACCAATCTGGAAGGTATTTCATCTATAAGGAATGTGAACAGTCTCTGAATGACAAAATGCACCTAATTGTAGAGCATATACATTGTATTAATTATAGGTAATCCAGAGATAACTGAAATACATGTGCCTGTGAAGCACTTGAGCTTTCGTGGGTTTGGACAGTTGTAGGGATGCTGCTGGAGTGCCTCCAACAGGGATGCAGAGAAACCGCTGCATGGCACGTAGATGCTTCTGCGTGAAGGGCGTTGGTGTCAGAACATCCCTGGCAAGGACAAGAGACTGTAGAAGAGGAAACGTATGGATTTGGGACCAGAGAGGCATTCCTGTTTGTAGACATGGTGTGTCCTGGGAATATATGAAGTGAGATAAGATTGAGGAACAGGGTGCTGGACAGATGGCTCAGCAGTTAAGAACACTGGCTGCTCTTCCAGAGGACCTGGGTTCAGTTCCCAGCACACAGCTCACAACTGTCTGTAGCTACAGTTCCACAGGATCTGGTACCTTTATAGCAATGCACATAAAATAAAGTTAAATAAAGGAACAGTTATTGAGTAGAAACATCTGAGAGGGTTGGAATATGTTCTTTCTGATAATAAATAGGGGTGGGCCAGAGAGAGTACTGGATACCAAGCACTAAAGTTATCACAGAGAGAAGCCAGCTACTACTGAGTTGGTCCTGGTGACATGACCCATGTCATATGAATTTATCTTGCTGCTCAGTAGAGTAGTAAAGTAGAAATAGTACATTAGCTTTCCTCCCCTCCCAGAGGGTTGACCTTTCCTGGGTGCGCTACTGAAGAGGACTTAGCCATTTTCTTCTTGAAGTTGACTTAATAATGCCAATTTAAATTCTGCCTTGAACAGTTCTTTTGTTTTTTCCACTTTTAAAAGATATTTTTGTTTATGTATCTTATTCATAATATCAGGACATTTTCATATGTGTATAATAATGTCTACTTTATTACCCTGTAACCCCCCTATACTCCAGCCCGAGAGAGCATAAGCCAACCCACTACGCTACCTTATAATGGGTCCCATCTGCACCTGAAACCACACCCAAAGGGTGTGGCCACCACCACAAATTCACAGACAAGGCAGGATGCCACTATAGGCCTTTCTGCCTTCTGTTCCCAACTAGCTGTGTGTATTAGTCCGTGTCCCTGTCCCCCTGCGTTTCATGCAGGTTCTTACAAGAACATGTGTGAAAGTTTGTTGATGGGTATATGGTATCTTAGACAGCTTTAATAGTAGCTGTACTGCTGAAGAATGTCTCCATCCCATGTTGATCATGTAACTTTGTATAAATCTTGACAGAGTGGTGGTGCTTCATGTGTCCTCTCTATGACATGATGCTGTTGATGGATCCATTCTTGTGGGGGTGTAATCACAACTGCAGTAAGTTCACGACTGCAACAGGCATCTCATGCCCTGAGGTCCATGCCATAGTCACCCTTTCCTCTGGCTCTTCCAGGGTATCTGCCCTTTCCTGTTCCCTGAGCTTTGAGGATTGGTGTAGATGGTCCGTTTATGGCTTGGAGATTGACAGCTTCTTATCCTCAGTACTCTGGCTAGTTATGAGTCACTTAGACCACTGTAAAAAGAACCTTCGACAACATCACTAATCTGTGGGACAGTTATTTAGAAGGCAATTGGACAGGCACATCCTGACTACTTAGCGAAACAGCAGCAATGGCTTCCTGACTGTGACCTGTGGTTTTCCCAGCCACAGGCTTTTGGCTGGGTTTACAGTACAGACTTGAATTCCCCCTATGAAGCAGACATCAGATCCAATCAAAGTGCTTGGTTGCCCCCATAACAAACTTGCCGCCACTGTGCCAGGGGCCTTTTCTTCCCTCACCAGACTGCTGACAATTCTCTGCTAGAACCCTAGCAGCAGCATAGCGTCTTTGCACACCGAGGGCTAGCGAGCACGTAGGCAGCTTCTCGACAGTTCCAGCTTGATTTCTCCATGTCCTAAAACAAGAACAGTGGTAATTGACTGTTTTGCTTTGAAAGCCTCAGGAGAAGCCCCTGACCAGTAGGGAAGTAAGTAGTACATGGGTTTTTATTTTAAAAATGTATGGCTTCTAGGCAATTCATTGCTATATAACCTTCCTGTTAGCTATATAAAAATTCCATCTTGTTGCTTGGGTTTCTAATTTAAAATGGGCAATCTTCACTTTTGTACTGGCTATTCTGACATCTCTTTTGGCATTAGATCATGTATTTCCTGTTAAGATTCGATGTTAGAATTTTTTAGATGCAAACATGTAACCATTGCTTCCCTTTTTTTAACCTATGATAAGGTTGATTTTAGAATTATTTTTATATTTATGTGTCTGTATGAATACCACCTGGTGCAGATGCTTGCAGAGGCCAGAAGAGGGTATTAGATGCCTTGGAATGGAGTTATAGGCAGCTGTGAGCTAGCTCCCCAGTGTGGGTGCAAGGAACCGAATTTGGAAAAACAGCAAAGGCTTTAAATACTGAGCCATGTCCCCCACCAGTTCCCTTTTCCTTTGAACGGAAATTCCGTTTTAAAAAGTGTTAGGTCAAGCTGGGTATGGTGGCACACATCTTTAGTCCCAGCACTTGGTGGGCCAACCTTACCTGCAAAGCAAGTTCCAGGAAAACCAGGGTTACACAGAGAGAAACCCTGACTCAGTAGCGGGGTAGGGGTGGGGATGGAGTGTTTCTGTCTTAGTTCCCTTTGGATAGCATGTCCACACCACTTAAGATTTGTTTATTATCTCTGGTGTTGGTGAAAGCCTGGTTGTTGACAGGCGCTTTAGAGTCTGTGATATAGCACCATAACTAGTTGCCAAATCTGTGAGTGCTTGCCATAACTATTGGAGTATTGTAGATTCTACTTTCACTGTGATGAGATTATATAAAATGTAGTATCAACATCCAAATCCTTTACACACTTTGACATTTCCTAAAAGAAGTGGTTTGGCGGGGGTGAGATGGGGGGGGGATTGGGGTGGGGGTGTTGCTGGAGAAATAGCTCAGAGGCTAAGAGCATTGGCTGCTCTTGCAGAGGTCCTGAGTTCAATTGCCAACAACCACATGGTGGCTCAGAACCATCTGTAATGAGATCTGGTGCCCTCTTCTGGCCTGTAGGCAAACAGGTAGGCAGAACACTGCACACATAACGGATGGGTGGGTAGATAGATTGATAGATAGACAGACAGACAGAAAGAATGAATCTTAAAAAGAAAATCGAAGTGGTAATGGGGGCTGGAGAGATGGCTCAGTGGTTAAGAGTACTTGCTGTTCTGCCAGAATACTAGAGTATCCCTGTTGGACAGCTCACAATCCTCTGTAATTGCAGCTTCCGGGCATCCCAACAACCTCAATCTAGGCATCTGTGAAGAGTCATACACATAAATAAAGTAATAAATCCTTTTTTTTTTTTTTTTTAAAAGCTGGGTGGTGGTGGAGGTACACTCCTTTAATCCTAGCACTTTAGAGGAGGAGGCAGGCAGATTTCTGTGAGTTCAAGGCCAGCCTCGTCTACAGAGCAAGTTCCAGTTCAGCCAGGGCTGCACAAAGAAATCCTGTCTCAAAAAAAAAAAAAAAAAAAGAATCTTTTACAAAAGAATGGTGCTTGTTTATGGTGGCCAGTTTAATTTATTATGTGAACAATAGCACACAGTTATTTAGCTGGGCATGATAGGACACACCTGTAACCCCAGCATATCAGAGACTAGGGTAAGAGGGTTGTTTGTAAGTTTGAGGCTAGCCTGGTCCCTATACTGAGACCTTATTTCAAAATAGAAAGATGGGAGTGATGACTTGGCTTAAGCTCATTAAACTGAAATTAAGTTCTTGTTGTTTTGTTTCTTAAGGGTGCTAGAGATTTGAACTCAGTACCTAGTGCATGCCAAAACACTTTTAACACTGAGGTGTATATCCCAGCCTTTGGATTTTTTTGTTTTCTTGAGACAGGATCTCATTGTGTAGCTATGGCTGTTCTGGAACTTTGTAGACCAGGCTGGCCTGTAATTTGCACTATCCCCTGCTCCCCCTGTTGTAGGTTCTAGATGCTAATACACACCTCCATTGCCAGTGGCCAAAACTACCATTATTGTCTGCTTACAGTGTGCCAGTTACTGTTGGGATGTTTTGCTTATACTACTCATTTCATGTTCCTGACTGATATCCCTCTAAAGTGTGGATGACATTACTTAATCTAGTCTTGGGAATAAGGAAATAAGAAGGCAAAGAAATTAAATAACTTGTTAAAGCTCACTGTGTTAGTCTGACTTGAGTCCAAGCTTTTAACTGGTTTTAAGATTGTTAGAGCCAGATATGGTATTGTACTCCTTCAGAATCCCAACATTAGGAGGCATTGGCAGGCAGATCTCTGAGTTTGAGGCCAGCCTGGTTTATATAGCAAGTTTTGGGCTAGCCAGAGTTACACAATGTGAGACTTGTCTTCAAAAAAGAAAGGGAGAAGATTAGAGCCTTGAACTTTTTTACTGTCTTCCTGCCACTATGAGAATCCTTCCGGATTTCTCAGTATAACTAACTAGATGAATGAACAGGACACTGAAAGATAAATAATGGACATGGAAGGAGGTTAAAAATGAAACAATAGGCAAGTAGGCTAAAGGTTTTGATAACTTACTAGTTTGATAGAAGAGTTGTGCTGTTGAAGGGCAAGCCTTTTCTTTAGTTATAAATGAGCTTTTCTTACCTGTCTAGCCCTCAGATCCCAAAGTATGAGAGAAAAATAGAAATAGAAAAAAGCACCTCTTGATGAGTTTAGTAGATCTCCTGAAACTCATGTAGGATCAGTTCAAAAGTTTCCCTAACACAGGACTTTGAGAGTGACCTCCTTTCTTGGTGACCTTCCTCACCTGAAAAGAGCCCAGAGTCCATCTCTCCTGAGTAGGGAAGGCCCACTCTGAAGAGACTTCTGCCTAGGTGCAGGTCCCCCAGGCTGAAGTGAGTGCCAGTACACAGTTTTTCTTTTGGTATGGGGAATTGAACCTGGGACTTAATACTTAAATAAGCAGAGGCTCCATTACCAAGCTATGTTCTCAGCTCCTAAATATAGTTTAAATACCTACTTTAAAAAGCAGAGTGCTTGGTTTGGAATCATCTGTGTAGGCATATGTATCCTAACATCAAAGTGACTGTTTTCACTTACTGTTTTTCATAGGAATTGCAAACCTCAACCACTTTTACCTTAGCCATTTCCCCCCTTGTCTTGTAACCTTAGTCATTTTTCTGACCTTGCATTTCATCAAGATAAATGTGGCAGAATCTCCAAACATGGCATTGGCCTCAGGATATTTCTTCACCAACGGATTTGGTTATTAATACGTCTGTTAGCAAGTCAAATGTTAAAGACATGCCAGGTGGTTCACGCCTTTTAAACTTAGCACTTGGGAGGTAGAGGCTGGCAGATCTCTGAGTTCCAGTCTAGCATGGTCTACAAGAGCTACTTCCAGGACATGCTTCAAAGCAATACAGAGAAACCCTGTCTCAAGGAAGAAACAAAAAACAAAAAAATGTTGAAGGAGTAGAACACTTGTTAGTGTACATGGCGTCCTGAATTTGACGCTAGTGCTCCCATCCCTGGTCTCTGTCTCTAGGACTTTCACTTACCATGTTTCCATAAAAGCTGTTTTCAAAATACGTTCTCCTAAAATATCTTCATAATAGTTTCTGGTCAAATGGAAACAAGGATCGGGGAAAAATCTCTTGTTGCAGTCATACTCCTTAGTGTGGTGACAGCATTGCAAAAGGAAGGAAGCTGCCGGGCAGGACAGACCGCTCAGGCCTTAGAACCTTCCTTCTCCCAATTCCTGGTTTGCTCTTTCCCAGTCTTCTCTCTTCCAAACCCAGAGGCTCCATTCTTGGCATCGTTGTTCAGAAACTCTGCACACAGCTTGTCCCAAGAACAAATGTAAAGGAAATAATCTTCCTTTTTAGTGATTGGCTTTGGTTTTTTTTTTTTTTTTTTTTTTTTTTTTTAACAATTTAAGCAGAGCATGGTAGCATATTCCTATAATATATGTACGTTAGAAGCAGGAGGATCATTGCAAGTTTGAGGCCAGCACTGCAAAAAGTTCCAGGCCAGCCAACATAGACCATGTCTGAAGAACACACATTCGTGTTCACATACTCCTCACTCTTCAAAAGCCTGACCTGTCCTTCCAGTATCTAGTAGTCTACCCAGGGAGGGATCCAGAAGGAGTCGGAAATGGGGACTAGGATGAATATGATCAAAGTACACGATATACGTGTATGAATTCTCAAAAAATAATTTTTGAAAGAAATAATATTTTTAAATAAAAGCCTGCAATAGGAAGAGGTCTCTGTGGTTTCCCAGGTAGTGTTGGTCTGTTAGTACCTGGTCCTTGAAGGCAAAGTCACTTTGAAATTGTTGGTGGGTTTTGTGCTCTCTGTGGTAGTGTAGCACACTAGTAGTTATCATGTTCTCGAATGTTCTTCTTAGTGGTGCTGCCTTACAAAGTCACTTTCCTTTAAGGACTTCACTGGACATTCCCTTTTTTAAGTCCCTTTTTTAAGTCCTCTGTTCTTGGAGCTCTAGACACTTAACAAATCCTAGATTTTTGGCACCCATAGAACCATAAGAATGAGAGTTTTAGAGATGAAATGGTCCAGCTGCTTATCTTCACAGATGAAAAACAGACCCATGTTTGGAGGTGAGGTGAATGGCCCAAAGCCTGTAGTTGGTAGCAGAATGAGGGCTAGAACCTGTGTTCCGTTTAGTACTTTGCCCTTTGCATGTGCTTCTGCCTGCTTTCTTAGAACTCTGATGATGATCTTTCTTTTTATTTTGTGCACATTGGTGTTTTGCCTGCTGGTATTTGGATCCCCTGGAACAGGAATTAACAGACAGGTATGAGCTGCTGTATAGGTGCTGGGAATTGAACCCAGGTCCTCTGGAAAAGTAGCCAGTGTTCTCAAATGTTAAGCCATATCTCTAACCCCCCCCCAATGCTGTTAATTCTTAGCAGCATACTGGATGCTGGGCTCTAGGCTCCAAATATTTTGTTATTAAAGTATATTTAAGAAATTTTTGTTCTTTCATTTATCTATATTCAAACCAGGACTAATTGAAAACAAGAGTAGGAACCGTGTGGGTTCTGATTGTACTCTTCAGGCTAAAGCCAAAGAAAGAGACACTTTAACCCTTCGTGGGCAGTTTTGATACAGTCAGAGCTCTTCACCAACATCATTCTTAGTCCTTTAAGGTGCCCCATACTGTCAGATTGCACAATTAATTCCCATATGTAGAATTCCCATTATTCATTCCATGTTGATTGAAATATACCATTGTTTTATCTGTCAAGTACTGAAGGTCCTGGGAGCCTATTGAGCTGTCCTTCAACAAGCCTTTGCTGTTTGCTTTTTGACAGCCTTTGTTTAACAACAAGAGTATGTTGAGACACTGGTTTCAGTGCCTTCTCACCCCCTCTTAATGAAAGCTAGTGTCCGTTCTCTGCCCCCACATCTAGACTTTTGTTTCATCCCCCAACCCTCACCCCGCACTTCAGCTCATATCTTGGCTGATCTTCAGAGGCAAATTTCTGATGCTTTCACTATCATGGGTGCCCTCATAGGTACCAAATGCTACCAAGTGCTGTTCATACTCACTCGCTTTCCTGGCCCTAACTGAAAATTACAACCTCTGCCCCTTGCCTTCCTATTTTTTCCTTTCATAATACTAGCCACCTTCTCATCCAACATGTGCTTATTGCACAGAGCTCCCCAAACAAGTCCTGTCTAGTCAAAGTGGGGAGCTTTTGCATCACCTGGGTTCGCTGCAGGCTTTAGCAGAGGCAGGATGTTAAGTACCAAGAGCATCTTGGGTTATTAATAGTAGCTTACCAACTGCTGTAGTTCATACATGAGAGCTGTTCTTAGTTAATACACAGTGATTCAGCCTTGTTTCCTGTTCATTGGAAAGTCTGAAGGTTGTGGGTAGTGGGTAGATCAGTTGTCAAATTCTCAACCTCACATGTGTTTTAGTCCCAGCACATAGGAGGCAGGGGGAAGCATGCAAATGCAAGGCCAAGCTCAATAATAGCATATTAGTTTTTATTTAAACTTTTTTAAAAGATTCCATTTGTTACATATAGTGTTCTACCTGCATGTTTGCCTGCACACCAGAAGAGGGCACCATCTTATTTTACATGATTGTAATTGGGAATTGAACTCATGACCTCTTCAGTGGTCTTAACCTTTGAGCCATCTCTCCAGCCCCCAAGATAATAGTATATTCTTAAAGGTAACAGACCTTGAGAACCATGTACCTCACAAGCTGAGAGGGTTTGCAGTTTTCTTTTTCTTTTTTGTAATGGATTTTGTTTTATTTTAAACAAGAGGAAATTAAGATAATGAGATCTCAGAATAGTTTTTTTAATTGACCATTTTTCTTTAGAAGATTCAGCACTAGTTAACACACGTATAATTAAATCTACTCTAAAACTTGATATTGAGCTGTGTAGTGGTGGTGCACACCTTTAATCCCAGCACTCAGGAGGCAGAGGCAGGCCAATCCTGTGAGTTTGAGGGCAGCCTGGTCTACTAAGTGAATTCTAGGACAGCCAGGACTGTTACACAGAGAAACCCTGTCTGGGGTGGGGTGGGGTGGGTCACTGGGTATTGTTTCTGTTTATTTAAATGGTTTTTAAATATTTGTTTATACTAAATGTGATAGAAACACTGGAGCTGACGCTTAGACACTTGTGGGCCTTTAACACTGCTGTGTCCTTGTTTGCTTCTGAGCATGGGTTGTGAGGGGCTGTGGTGGGGAAGGATAGGATTTTGAAAATACTGCTATAAAAGTGTTTTCAACTGAGAATTCTGCACTGTAACCTTTGAATATGTTTGCTTCCAGCTTATCTGTGTGCACACTTGCTATTAAAAAAAAAAAAAGGCAAAAAATACCCAAGCACTTTGTCTCTCAAAGATATTATTTTGTATGCAGAAATGTTTACCTGGGTGTATGTTTGTGCATTGCGTGCGTGCGTGCGTGTGTGCGTGCGTGTGCATGCATTGCCAGAAGAGATCAAATTCCCTGGAACTGGAGTTATAGATAGTTGGTAGCTGTCACATGGGTGCTGGGAATTGAACCTAGGTCCTCTGGAAGAGCAACCCGTGCTCTAATCACTGAGCCATCTCTCCATCCCTGACTTTGTCTCTTTTTATTTACTTATTTATGTATGTGCCATGTATGGCCAGAGGATGCCAGGTCTCCTGGAGCGGGTTACAGGTAATTGTGAGCTAGCTGCCATGTGGATGCTGGGAACTGAACTCACGTCTTTAGCAATAGCAGCATCTGCTCTTACCTGCCTAGCCATGTCTCCAGCCACCTTTGTCTCTTAATCTCTCGGCTTTTAGAGACAGGATCTGACTGTTACCTAAGCCAGTCTGAGACTTAAAACCCTGCTTCTGCCTCTTGGTGACAGGCGTGGAGCACTACCCCAAGCAGGTCAAGTAATCAGACACCATCCTCTCCCCAGTCTGTTTCGATGTCCACAGCAGCTCTGTAGCCTAGTTAAAATACCTTTGCAATCTATGTGGTTCAATAGGATTTTCCCCTAAAGCATGGAGTGCAGTATTACTTTACTATCATTTAATTTAAATAGTACTATATTATCAACTCATCAGTCTGTTATGTGGTTTTGACTTATTTAAAGAGTATTTTTAATTCATTCTTTGGCAAATTTACTTGTATACATTGTATCTTGATCATAGCCAGTCCCCACACTCCTTCCTTCTGCTCTTCCCCAAAATTCCCAGTATGCCCTCCCTCTGTATGATCTCTCATACCCAGAAGTCAGCGCATTTACCACAGCACTCCTTGCCCGCCTCTATCTCTCAACATTCTTTCTGCCTCCTCTTCCTCCATGTTTCTGAACCTTGGTGTGAGTCCTTGGGGTTTGATGTGTCTGTCATCCCATTTAGGACTAAGTGTTCGAGCAATCAGCATTTGCATTAACTACTGTCCATTGGAGAAAGTTCCCTTGAGAAGGCTGAGAGCATCACTAATCTGGGTATAAAGAAATATTTAGAAGGCAGCTTGAAGCTTAACTTTAGACCTGTCCAAGTGGGCACATTGATGTAGTTCACTCTGCTTTGCTGTGTAGAACCCCAAGTCCATGGGTACTCTGTACTTGCTTTAGTCCCGGCTGTAGGGCTTTTGAGGGTTTTTAGTTCTTTTTTTTGTTTGTTTGTTTCTTTTTCCCTCTGAGACAGGGTTTCTCTGTATAGCTCTGACTGTCCTGGAACTTGCTCTGTAGATCAAGCTGGCCCTGAATTGAGAGATTTGCCTTCCTCTGTCTTCTCAGTGCTGGTATTAAAGGCATGCGCCATCACCTCTGGGCTGGGTTTCTAGTTGACTTTTAAAAAATAATTTATTTTATTTCATATGCATTGGTGTTTTATTTGTATGTATGTCTGTATGAGGATGTCAAGTCCACTGGAACTGTAGTTACAAATGGTTGTGAGCTGCCATGTGGGTGCTAGGAATTGAACCCAGGTCCTCTGGAAGAGTGATAGTTCTTAACCACTGAACCATCTCTCCAGTCCCGTCCCCTCCCCCCACCTTTTAAGATGCCTTACTGTGTAGCCGTAGTTTACCTGGATCCTCCAGCCTATACCTCCCTAGTGCTGGAATTAAAGGTGTGGACCCAGAATAACTTCCAGTATTCTCAATAGCTTAACCTAATTGTGTATGTTATTAGCATTTTCCTAGGGTTACAAGGAATTTAACTCTAGGGAAATTTTTTTCCTTTCAAGATATGAGCACTTCTATTAGCTTGGGATATCTTTTAAGCATCCCTAATTTTCCTTAATGAGAAATTATTATTGATGCAGCCTTTTGCACCAAAGTTATTTATACATTAAAGAGTGGGGTTGTTATTTGGAATGGCTAGAGCAAAGTCTGAAGTGCCTATGCTTTTGTGTTCTTATCCTAACTTGAAGGATGTTGTAAGGTTTTGGGGAATCACTTAAGGCTCCTCCTGAGTTTGTGGCCTCTGTTTCCATACCCTCTCTTCTCTTTCCTTGTGTGCTCTCTGATTGTGTCCATACTTCCTATACACCGCAGTTACTTCTTGTCCCTTAGCCCGCTGCTACAGTGACCTCTGGGAGAATAGTTTGCAGTCTCATTCTTGTACCCTAACGAAATGACTGCCAAGTAGGTGCTGACAAGCATATTTGGAATCCAGTTGAAGCTGTGGGAAAGGGATGAGAGGGTAGTGTGGGGACAGTGATGGGGAGAGCCATCCTAGAGGAACTTGTTAAGTGTGGGATAGGACAACACAGTCCTAGTAGGGAAACACGGTAATAATATGGTACAATGAAGAGCTTTGAGTTTCTGCTTAGGATATTGTTGTTTGCGTTAGTAAATTTAAAATGAGTAAATTCCTCCTTGGGATTTGAGCAGCAAATTTTTAAGTTGGTACTTTTCTCTAGGAATAAACTTTTAAAAAGTGAAAATCTCTAGCAGATTCAGCTACCCCCCCCCCCAATATCCCTCTTTTGGTTTTCCGAGATAGGGTTTTTCTGTGGAACCGCCCTGGCTGACCTGAAACTTGCTCTGTAGACCAGGCTGGCCTCAAACTCGCAGAGATATGCTTGCCTCTGCCTCCCAAGTGCTGCAGATTCAGTATCTTAGAGAATGTATTTTAAGCCCTTACCATATTGCTCCATTGCCCTGATTTTAATCAGAATTGAGTATATAGATTCACAGCAACCACTTTAGGGGTCATTGCTGTTGTGACATTTTGTGGTTTGGAAGCAGTGTTCTAACTTAAGCAGCATTTTCTTATTCCACTGTGTGGCCAAAGATACCTGTAAACATGCTTCCGAAGTTCAAGTGTGGCCCTCCAGTAAAGCTCAAACAGTTAAACTGCTCTGAACTTTTTCTTAGCTTCCATTGTGGCACTAGTTTTAAAGCACTTAATATTATATGTTCTGTTTTGGCAAGTTCCTTCATGTTTCAGAAGACAGTAACTTTTAAGAATATCTTATACAAAAAGCTGCATGGTCCCAAAGTTTGTGTGCTTGGTAAAGAACTCTTGTGTTTTAGTTGGGTGAATATAATCTTACAAATAGCCAAAGATCTAAGGTTGAAAGTAACAATTTGAGTATTGCCACCATTTCCAGTCCTAAAATGGTCTCCAGTACTGACAAGTTAAAATTCACTGTTCTCTGCTAATTAACATCTCTTTTTGCAGGATTCATGAATAAAATTTTCCACCCCAACATTGATGAAGCGTAAGTAACTATTTAAAAATTTAAGTTTTAGCAGCAGCTGTTCTTGATTCATTAGAGGTCATCCCTCTCTCACTGTTGGGGAGGCGGCACTGTGTGAATGCTCCTAGGGATGTGACCATCTGAGCCACTGAGGTTCCTGTGCAATTACTGATTGTGCTGTTCACATTTCCCCCTTGTCATGACTGGGCCTTTCCATTTCTTTTGGTATCCACCTGAAATAATCCACATCTCAGTCTTCTGTGTAGACCCAACTCAAAGACTTTTGTCAGCGTATGGATTTACTGTTTCAGCCCTCAGTATATTTCTTAGTTCTTGAGAGACAAATGTGAATGATAATAATTCCATTTTAGTTGATCTTAATTATCTATTTCTTAAGACTGTTAGCCTGTCTTGTCCTTATACTGCTGGTTATTTGGACTATAGTTTTTCTTTGTCCAGCTTCAGTTTTTGCTGTCTCAACAACTGCATAGGAGATTTTTGTGAACCTTGTATGTGTAGGTTACATGTCTACATTATGTCCCTTAGTCTTTAATACCTTGTGTATCCACCTTCCTAATGACAGGATGTTCTCTTATGTAACCCACTAAAGTAGATCCAGAAATTTAGTGTGACGCAATACTTTTATCTAGTCTGTATTGCAATAATGTCAGGCTCATGCTACCTTTAGTTGTCAAGTTCCTTAAATAACTTTAATCAGGATCAGTTCCTCAACTTGTTTCTGCTATATATAAAGTTAAGGCTTTAAGAAATGTAGTTATTGTAAATCAATTAACCTTTAATTTGCATTTGTCTGCTTTTCTTAGACTCAAAATGTGCACACACTTGACTGTGTGGTGAAACCCTTGTGTTTAGTTGGGGAATCATAAGGTGTGTCTACCCTTGTTCCTTGGGTTAGTGCTCAGCACGCGCTTCAGGTGCTGCTTTCTTCATATGGTTGCTCTTGTCTCTCGTTGGTTGTCAATGAGGCATGAAAGAGCTTGTAAATATCTGTGCTGTGCTTCCCCTCGCCTTATTCCCACCTGTATCTTATAGGGTGTTTGTTACAAAGTGTTTTTGATAAAATTAGCTGCCGGAAACATGCAACTAGATTTCTAATTTTTTAAAAGTGCCGTTTTTTTTTCCATCTGTTTCAGGTCAGGAACTGTGTGTCTAGATGTAATTAATCAAACTTGGACAGCTCTCTATGGTGAGTTTGGCCATGGAATATTTTTTTGGAGATACTGAGACATTGCCTCAAAAGAATGTTGTTTGGCTTTTCTTCAGTGGTTAATATGTTGTGTTGGGGTTGGGAAAGAATCTTGAAGGGCTGAGTATGGAGTTTTGCTCAATGGAAAAAGATGGGGGGTGGGTAGGGAGATGGCTCAGTGGTTAAAAGCACATGCTACACAAACATAAAGCCTGGAGTCTGGATCTCCAGGACTCATGAAAATGCAGGTGGGCACAGGGCCTGTCTGTAATTACAGCCTCTCAAGTCAGACAGAACCCCTGTGTTAGCCGGCTAGTGAGAATAGCCATGTCTGGGACCTCTGGTTTGACTGAGAGACCCTGCCTCCATGACTAAAGTAAAAGGAACAGTGCATACTGCACACAGACACGCATGAAAATGAAAAAAGAAGCAGCTTGAATTAGAAGCTTCAGTTTAGTAATGCAAACTTAAAATAAGTTAGTGAAGGGCCGAAGAGATGGCTCAAGAATGATTGACAAGCTGCTCTTGCCTAGGACTTGAGGTCAGGTTCCTGAACCTCCTGGACCCACGTCATGTTGCTGGCAGTTGCCTGGGAGCTCTGATGCCCCTGGCCCCTCCCTCTCCCCCTGCTTCCCCCCTCACACACATACCCGTAACTCCAGCACTCAGGAAGTTGAGGCAGGAAGAACTTTGAGGGTAATCCTGACTGGACAGAGTCATTGACTGGAAAATTAAAAGCAAAAAAGAACTAATACAAATTGTAAGATTGTGAATTAAAAGTGCAGTATTATGCATGTAAACACAAATACATATTCAAATGGTTTTTATGGGTATATTGTGAAATATGCTGTGGTGGACATTCCAAAGATCTCTTCGCCATCCCTCAGTTCTGAAAGTGGAGGCTCATCCTTGCAACAGACAATAAATGACTGGGTCACCTCTTACGAACACTGTGTGGAATGTCGCAGAGGCATGAGGAATAGCAGCTTGATACCTGCTTGGGGGGGGGTGGCTGAAAATAATTAAAAGTCTATTTAAAGTGAATCAGTGACACTAAAACAAACTAAACGTTTTTATTTTTATCCACAGTCATAACTAGGTATTCCCTTCCGTTCCTACCACACGAGCTTTTCCTGCACTGTTTGTGCTGTTAGTAATCCCTGAATTCGTTTTCTAGTTCTCTCATGCGTCCCACTTTGACTTGGTATTGGTGCGTGCGCGTGCGTGTGTGCGTGTGCGTGTGTGTGTGTGTGTGTGTGTGTACACACAAGTGCATGCAAGTTTTTGCTCTGCTAGATTGGTACCTGCCTTAGGGACTGTTAGGTGTGTGTGTGTGTGATTTGTCTTTAAGTCTTGGGACTTTTTAGCACAGTGTCTCTTCACTAAAAAGGGTTACAAGAATGACTAATAAATCACAGTTGCTGGAGGCACAAGAAAAGGAGGGAAAGGTCACTTGAAGCCAAATTGTCCAAAGATGGTTTTCTTAAAAACTTGTGAGAGCTGAAAGTGGTGGCACACGCCTTTAATACCAGAGCCTGGGAGGCAGAGGCAAAAGGATCTATAAGGTTGAAGCCAGCCCAGTCAAGAGACCTTTTCTCCAAAAAAACAAAACACCTCTAAAATGAAAGACTTGTGAGAAGATAAGGAAGGGGGGGGGGTGTATGGTAGGAGTTGGAGAGAGGAATAGGAAAGGAAAAATGATGTTATTGTATTGAAATTCAAAATATAAAAATTTTTTTTGGGGGGGGGAGGCTCATGAGAGTTATCACTGTGGGTCTGTCTACACAGCCTGAAGCCACTTTTCCCAGACTAGGTTAGTAGATGAGATCGCTGCGGACAGTTAGTCACCAGCAGCATGAAGCCCTCCCTGGCTTTGATCATACCATCCAAGAAGTATTTCCTCTGTTGAATTGTCTCCTTGTCTTTACCCAGCCCATCATGTAGCATCTTGTTTTAAAGCTGTTTATTGATCTACTGGGTTGCAAACTCCTAGAGCAGGACTTAATAAATTTTGTTCATTTGCAACCCCTTTTTTATCTCACGAAAGACTGTTTTTTATTAGTATTGTTATTGTTTTGTCGTTGTGCCCCACCCCCATCCCAGGACAGAATTTCTCTGTGTAACAATCCTGGCTGGCTTGTGGCTCGCTCTGTAGACCAGGCTTCCCTGGGACTCACAGAGATCTGCCTGCCTCTGCCTCCTGACTGTTGAGATTAAAAGAGAAACTTCTACAGATTTCTTTTTTATGTTTAAAGGTATTGTGCTTGTATGTGCACGTACACCACCTGCATGCTCAGAGCCTGTGGAGGCCAGAAGAGGGTCACGTGACTTTAAGCAGCCACGTAGGCCAGGCTGGCCTCAAACTCAGTGCTGGGATAAATGGCATACACTACCACTGCCCGGCTACAAAGGCATTTATTTTAAAACAGTTTTTTAGCGTGCATATGGGTTTTACCATTTATTAAAAATATAAAAGCAAACTTTCATGCTAATGGAGATTGATGAATTAGTGTATCTTTAAAGATACTACCAAGTGTTGAGCATCTTGGATGTTTTTCAGAGTTGATTGATAATGGTCAGTACTGAAAAGGCCACCTTGATAAATATATAATACAGGATGACAGGTATGTTTAGGAACATTTCAAAAGATGTTAGAACTTTATGCAGAGGACAAATGGTAGAAATATTTTTTTGTTCTTAACCCATTATTTGTATAATAACAGAAAGCATGCACAGTAAAAACATCACAGTTGTTAAAACACACTGAAGTCTCAGTTCTGAGCTGAGGTGTCTCAGGCATCATTTATGTGTTCAGAACCAGGGCTGCTGTAAAGTTGACAGTGCAACACAGGCAAGTACTGCTAAGATCTTTGGATTCATTATATGTTTGGTTTTGAATTAATTTTGGTTGTAGCATTTTCTAGAAATGCTTAACTTTTTTTCCAAGATACTTCCTTTTGTTATTTGCTCCCTCCATTCGGGGCCAATATCCACAGTTTTAGAAGTAATAAAAGAGGGACTTGACTTGTCTTGGTAGTTTTACACAATGCTTCTAGAATAGTGCCTGCTGTAGAGTAAGTCTCAGCTTGAACTAAAAAGACAAAGTGACCAGAGTGCACACACTCCAAGAGTGATTGTGTGTGTGTGTACATGTGTGTGCACGTGCGTGTGTGTATACATATATACATGCATACATATATATACACGTGTGTGTAGTTATAATCACTTAATGTGGAAGCTATCAACACACACACACACACACACACACACACACACACACACACACACACCTACAGCACCACCAGTCGACTTTTTATGTTTCTATAGATTTATGTGCTCTGAACAATCCTTTTGTGCACTTTTGTGATGGCTCTTTTCAGTTTGCATAGTCTTAGAAGGCTCATCTCTGTTACAGCATGCATCAGATCTTGTCATGAGTGAATATTCTGTTGTTACCACATTTTATTGATGTGTTTATCAGGCACTTTCTTAGTGCTTTTGTAACTACAATTTTTTTAAAATGAGATGTATTTGATATGCGTGTGGGTGTTGGACCTATATGTATGCCTTTGCACCGTGTATGTGCAGTTCCTAAAGAGACAGAAGAAGGTGTCATATCTTCTGGAACTGGGGTTTACAGACAGTTGTGAGGTACCCTGTGGGTGCTGGGAACAGAGCCTGGTTTCTGGGGGAGAGCAGTCAGTGCTGTGCTGAGCTGGCTCAGCCTCAGTCCACAAACCCTGATGTGGCCATGTGCTTTCATTTCTCACTGCAAAGTGCGCAGCATTTTTAAATTCCTGTCAGAAGTTGACACTCTCAGAGACTAAAGCTCTATCACACCTACAGAGTGTTAGCATATGTTCTTGTAGTCTCTAAGGCACTTAGTAAGCACAGGTGCGGAGCCACATGGGTCAATTAGAACTGAAAGTACGTTCCCACAGTAAGTGTCCCACAGTACGGTGTGGCCACTGACGTTGCAGGTAAGTGCTGGAGAGCACAGACACTCACAGATTGTAGTCAGAAGTGAGACGGGTGTCAGAAGATTGTTCTGACATTTTGCTCTAAACAGAAACTGTTTCTCTAGAAAAGTCAACATGTGTCAGGTACTGGTAGATTTGGTTCAAGTGACCAGGAAGGTTTTGGGGGGAGATTTTTTTTTTTTTTTTTTTTTTTTTTTTTAAGATTTATCTGATTTTTGAGAACTGAACTTAAGATTTATCTGATTTTTGAGAACTGAACTTAACTTTCCGTTGAAGGTTGGTACATACTTGGTGAATCCTGACTCACTCCATATCCTGCAGTAATTCTTTAAGAGGGGTTCGGCTGGGCAGTGGTAGCACAAGCCTTTAATCCCATCAGTTGGGAAGCAGGATGGGGCAGGTAGAGCTCTATGAGTTTGGGGCCAGCCTGGTCTACAGAGAAGTTCCAGAAGTAATCGCATTGCCCACTATAATTAAAGCTACACGGAGAAGCCCTGTCTCAAAATAAATAAATAAATAAATAAATAAATAAATAAATAAATAAATAATAATTTAAAAAAGGAATCTTAGTACAGAGGCTCTAAAATTTTTTCCAATATAAGATTAAATAGTCAGAAGGATGTTAACATAAATATACAACTGAAGTGCAAAAGGCTTAGTCTATCCCCCCAGAACTTGTTAAATACAACACCCATTTCTGAGGACCATAGAGAGAGGCAAGGAGGAAGCTGGCTGTAAGGTTTCCTGCTGTTCAGTGTGCCAGAGCGTGTGCTGTACAATATGCACACATATGTTTAGTATTCCTTAGTATCCCCCCCTTTTTTTTTTCCCCCAAGACAGGGTTTCTCTGTATTGCTTTAGAGCCTGTCCTGGCTCTGTAGACCAGGTTGGCCTCAAACTCAGAGATCTGCCTGTCTCTGCCTCCCCAGTGCTGGGGTTAAAGGCGTGCGCCACCACGCCTGGCCACAAGTGTGTTTAGAATAGCAATTCCAGCTGAAGTTTCAAATCTGTACTTACCATAGCACTGTTCATGCTAACAGTAAATTGGTTCTTTATCCCTTTGCCAAATAAAGGCGATTGCTGGTAGCCTGTATGACTGGCACATTGCTTCTGCTCTCATCCTAGTGTCCCTGCCAAACACATGATGCTTGTTGGTTCAGAAGTTCCAAATTGGATTGATCATAATTTAATCACCAAGTAATTTTATATTACTTAATATTGCAAGAGAATTAATTATAGTTGGTAACATGGTTACTTCTGTAAAGATGGTGTCATCAGTATGGAGTTTTCTATTTAGTAGTTATCTGATATACTCTTAATGACAGAGAATAACAGATGACAAAATTGATTTGCTCTGGCTTATTATAGCACACTAGCATCTTATGTCCCTTCCTGCTCTTGCAGACATCTGGGATAAAAGCACTGGAAAACTTAAACTGTAGCCAAGGGGATCTGGATTTCATGTCAAAGACAAATGAAATTTAAGAATTGGTGGAGGATCTGGAGAGGGATGGCTCACCCGTTAAGCTCACTTGGTGCTATTCCAGAGTTTGTTGCCGTGTCCACGTCAGGCACCTCACAACCTACCTTAAAAGCCCAGCTCCAAGGGTCTGTTGGTGTTTTGTTTGTTTTTGGAGGCAAGAGAAGTGGAGGAAATGAACTTGACAAAAGCTGGAGTTGTCTGAGAAAGTGCTTCCATGAGATTAACCTGTACTTATTTTTTTGTTATTTGTTTTGAGTCAGTCTCTGTGTATCCTGACTGTCCTGGAACTCGCTCTGTAGACCAGGCTGGCCTCGAACTCAGAGATCTGCCTGTCTTAGCCTCCAGAGTGCTGGGATTAAAGGCATGCACCACCAGCATTCCCTTGATGTAGAGCCAGGCATAGTGGAATATACCTTTTTAATCCCAGCACTCGCCAGATCTGTGTGAGTTTGAGGCCAGCCTGGTCTACAGAGCTAGTTCCAGGAGAGCCAAGGCTACGAAGAGAAGCCCTGTCTTGGGGGGGGGGGGGTAAAAATAAAAAATGACTGATGTAGGAGGGCCCAATCTGCTGAGGGTGGTGCCGTCTGGATTAGTGGCCCTGGGTACCATAAGAAAGCCACTAGGTGCCAAGAAGGGTCCCTCCTGGTGTCTCCTGAGCCTTGAACTCTGGACTTCTTACCCTGACTTCCCTTCATGATGGACTGGGATTGGGATATATACACTGAAACAAGCTCTTTTCCTTCCCAAGTTGCTTTTTAGTCATGGTATTTTTCACAGCAATAGAAACCCTAACTAAGGCAGGATCTGCCTCCTCCTTCTGGCCTCTGAGGGCACCCATACTGGCAGCATTCATTCGTACAGACATACACACACATATAAATAGAATAATAAACAAATCTTTTAAAATTGATGGGGAACGCTCATTAAAAAATTTTTAAAGATTGTGTCTTCATATATGCAAACACGTATACAACATGTATCCAAAGAGGCCAGAAGAGAGGGCATCACATTTCTGGAGCTGGAGTTACAGGGACCTGACTGAACCCTGTCACTGCAAGCAGTGAGTGCTCCTAGCCATTGAGCCACACCTCAGTCCCCTGATGCCATGTGTACTTTTGAAGCTCTACTTCTGTCTTAGGTTTCTATCTCTTATAAAGGAAAGCACTTAATTGGGGCTGGCTTACAGCTAGAGGTTCAGTCTGTTATCATGGTGGGACATGGCAGCGTGAGGCAGACATGGTGCTGGAGAAATAGCCAAGTGTCCCTACATCTTGGCTTGCAGGCAGCAGGAAGCAAACTGTCTCACTGGGCATGGCTTGAGCATATGTGAGACACCAGAGCCCAACTCCACAGCAACCGACTCCAACAAGGCCATCCCTCCTAATAGTGCCACTACCTTTGGGGTCATTTTCCTTCAAACCACCATTCCTTCTATTTCTTAGTTTGTAAATTTTCTTCAAAAAAAATTTTTTTTTTGCACTCATCTGTGTACACTCCTGGGCCTGAGACTCCTTAACTGCGGTACAGCTTTAGTCTTGGGCAAATTTGACCCATGCACCCTTCATTGTACTGATCTTTTGGGAGAGTAAATTATGAATCAAATTGTGGACAAGTGAGGTGAAAGACGACTTTCTTATAGAATTGGGTAATTTACAGTTCTTACCCTTAGGATTGCTAGCCCATAAAAAAAGGTTTCATGAAAGCTAAAAGTCAACATATTGGCTATTATTTCCCCTAGAGTCATCTGGACATTAGTAATAGATAAGTAGGATTGGCTATGGCAGAAGGAATGTCAGGAACTTGGAAGCTAGGCAAGGGAGCCAAAGTTAATTTTATCGGACATTGGGGGGTTGCTGTTGGGGATTGGAGAACTAATTTCTAAATAGTTACCTCCTTTTCAGACACTTTTCAGATTTTATATTTTGGCTAAAGCTACTTATGCCTCTTATGCTCTGTTGGGGTATATAGCTTAGCAGTAGTACCCTCTGCTGTCTATGCAGAAGACCCTGGATTTGATGTCCTGCACTAAAAAGAAGGAAAGCCTTCCCATGGGCTGTGCTGATAGACCAAATTTGTAATCCTAACAGTTGGACAGCCAGGCCAGAAAGATCGAAAGTTCCAGGCGAGTCTACTTTACATAGCAAAGCACTGCCTGAGAAAAACTAATAATGCCTTGTCACTCCACACTCCAGTGTGCTCTTTCTAGATTCATTTCTGTTTTAGGTGGTTTTGAGATATGGGCTTTACCATGAAGCCTAGGCTGGCCTCTCCCAAGTGCTAGGTGGCACACATGCCACCATGCCCAACTGTTGTTAGATGGTTTAGTGTAGCTACCCTGACAGGACTGTGAGATTTTTGTGGGCTTGTATCATCTATTTATTTTTGGTTTTTCAAGACAGGGTTTCTCTGTATAACAACTCTGGCTGTCCTGGAAGTCACTTTATAGACCAGGCTGGCCTTGAACTCACAAAGAAGGTATACACCACCACGCCCTCCCTCCTTTGTGTGTGTATTTTTGTGACTGTTGGGGCACACAAACTCAGTACAGCATCCATATACATGTAGACTCCTAACTTTGTACCTGGATATCATTCCAAATCTTCCTGTCAGGACATGTGAGGACCAGTGCCTGCTGTACACAAAGATTATGTTGAGGTTTGAACTTGCTGTCTTTGCCAGGGTTTAGCTAGCTAGCTCCATGACCAGCCTTCTTCATGGACTTGGGACTCTGCAGGAGTCATATTTCTGTGTGTGCCTCAGAAAGTAGTTATTTCAGGAAAATGGGAAGAGTTGTTCTTGGGATGAAGAATTTAGTGGAGCAGAGATGTCACATCTGGGGTTAGCATGTAGCGACCAGGCTTTGAGGACTGGATGATGAGCACTCACAAAGATGAATTAGTTTCTTACACATGGATTCTTAGCTTGTAATTGCATGAAGTCCTTACCCTTTTTGCTTTTGGGGTTTTTTTTGTTTGTTTGTTTGTTTGTTTGTTTTGTTTTTGTTTTTTTGGGGGGGATTAGGGAGGTTATGGTGTTTTGTTTTTCAGAACAGGATTCCTCAGGCTGTTCTGGCTGGCCTTGAACTCACAGGGATCCGCCTGTCTCTGCCTCTGCCTCTTGAGTGCTGGAATTAAAAGCATATGCCACCACCACCTAGCTTTTTTGTTTTTATTTTAGTCAGTGTTTCTGTGTAGCTTTGGAACTTGCTCTGTACACCAGGCTGGTCTCAAATGCAGAGATCCACCTGCCTCTCCCTCCCAAGCACTAAGACTATCAGGCCTGATATCATCATCATCATCATCTTACATTAACAACAGCTAAATTATTGCCTAGTTGTTAAAAGTTTTAGTAACAAACTTTAGTGTAACTGTAAGTATATCCCACTGGCTGATTACAGTTAACTGCCTTCATTCAGGAAGGTTGATAACTGATCCTAGTGTAAAATAAGCAAGGTTGTGTAGGTTTGACTCCAGTGACCTAAAAGTCACCCCAGTAAGGTGTGTAGTGTTTTGAGACTGACCAGCAATGAGCAGTGTCTTTGAGAGCTGCTCATCTGAGATATATAGGAGTATGCATTTTCTTTAAATCACTGTTTTTATATATATTGGAAAAGGAACTGCAGTTAAGCAATTAATGGAAAAGAATTTTATATGCGGGTTTAGATGGCTTCATTTTATATGGATAAATGTTTTGCCTACCTGTATATATTTACACCACCTGCTTGACTTTTGCCCTCTGAAGCCAGAAGAGGATATCAGATCCCCAGGAACTGAAGGTCCAGACAGTTGTGAGCCACCATGTGGGTGCTGGGAATCAAACCAGGTCCTTAAGAACAACAACCAGTGCTCTTAACCACTGAGTTGTCCCGCTAGCTCCTGTTTTATCTTGAGACAAAGGCTCACTGTGCAGCCTTGGCTGGACACTTTATAAATCAGTATGAACTCAGACTCAAAAACATCCACCTGCCTCTGCGTTCCAAGTACTGAGCTTAAAGGGATGAATACTTTCCAGCCTAGAACTCTTTTTAAATGGTCCATGTACTGGGGATGTTTCTCAGTGGGTAAGCACTTAACTATCCTGTGCAAAGCAAGTATCACAGTAAATAAATAATATGTATACGTTCATGTAGTTGGTCCTTATGCTCGGATTGGTTACCTGGCACTTAGCAGAGCATGATAAGTCTTCCACAGGTTTTAAGGTACTACATCTTTGCTGCTTTTCTTTCCCACAAGACCAAAACTACCTGTTTTAAGGTTAAAAAATACTGAAAAGCCAAAATACTAAGTGAAATTCACTAAACACATCATAAATGTTAAAAGTTCTTCAAGTGTGTGACCAATTCTTAATTCTTGATAATTTTTCTATTTAGGTTTTATCTCCTTAGACATTCCATCAGAGATTTCACAACAAATATGAGCACATGTGTAACTCGTGAGAGCACATCCTCTTCCTTTTCATCTGCATAGACTTAAGTCTGTCTCTCCCCTCTCCTTTCCTCCCTCCTTCCCTCTCTCTCTCTCTCTCCCTCCCTCACTCTCTCTCTCCCTCCCACAGCTCTCCCATAGCTATGTCTCTGGTTTTGTTCATTGTTTTGAGGCAGGATCTCACTGTGTAACACAAACTGGCCTTGAGCCTGAAGTCCCCCTGCCTCTTCCTCCCGAGTTTACAGGCTTGTGCCACCAAACCCAGCTAATTACAATGCATTCTTGAATTCATTTTTTAGCAGTTAAGCTGTGAGCCCTGAACCAGTCCAGATAGGATGCATTTCCATGTGCAGTGTCTGTGTGTCACAAGCGGTCTGTGGTGTGCTGTGCTGCTCCAGGTAGCTCTTAAATGCTCTGGGCCAGCAGAGATTCCAGGACTCCCTTGCTCCAACAACATTTATTTTAGAGAATGTTACTTTTAACCGCACTTTTTTTAAAAAGTCAGCATACCTATTTAAGAATATTCCTGATTGACTTTACTAAAATTTCATTCCAAAGGATGTCTGCTACCTTTTATATCCCCTCACCAAGTTTTTCTCACCATAACTTGGAGTTCCATGCTGGGTAGGATGGTCTGGTTACTGAGGTGCATGGGCTTGTGTGTTAAACAGCAGGTCGCCAGTTGGTTGTGCTATTTTGGGTGGTGGTAGAAACTGTAGGAGGAGGTGGACCACTGGGGACTTGCTTTTAAAGCTTGGGCCCAGTACCTGGGATGTTAATCCCACTACTCTGACCAACAAGAGCGTCCGCTGTACATTGCTCACACTGCCACTGTCTTCTATCCAAAAGTCCATGGGGCCAAGCAGCCATTTGATGAAGCCATGTGCCAATATATCCTTAGTCTCGTATCTGAGGTAGTGGATTTTACCTGTGCAAACATAACTAACACAGGCCTAGAGAGATGGCTCAGTGTTTAAGACTTCTTGCCGTACAACCATGAAGATCTAATCCCAGTACTAATGTAACAGTGTGTGTACTAAGGTACACCTATCATAAAAATAAACACTCTTTAACGAAGTAGCTGATGGGCCAGGCAAGGTGTGCATGCCTTTAATCCAAGCACTAGGGAGGCAGGGACGGGTGGATCTCTGATTTTTGAGGCCAAGCCTGGTCTATGTAGTGAATTCCAGGATAGCCAAGCCTACACGGTGAGACCCTGTCTTCAGTAATAATAATAATAACATAGTTATTTGAAAGAAAATGGCCCTCAAAGGGAATGACAGCATTAGGAGGTGTGGCCTTGGAGTAGGTGTGTCACTGTGGAGGTGGGCCTTGAGGTCTCATTCAAATCTGCCCAGCCACACCCAGTGATACAGTTCACGTCCTGTTCCCTGCAAGTCAGGATGCAGGACACTCAGCTGCTTCCCATTACTGTCTTTCACCACTGTGTGCCCCACAGCGGTGACACTAAACCTCTGGAAATGTAAGCAACCCCAAATAAACGGGTTCTCCTTCATAAGAGTTGCCCCGGGCTGGGCATTAGTGCTGCACGCCGTTAATCCCAGTACGAGGGAGGCAAAGGCAGGTGGATCTCTGTGAGTTGGAGGCCAGTCTGGTCTACAGAGTGAGTTCCAGGACAGACTCCCAAAAATACACAGAGAAACCCCGTCTCAGAGAAAAAAAGAAAAAGTTCCATGGTTATGTTGTCTCTTGCTAAACAATAGTATTTCTCTTTTTTGTAAAATCTCATTGTAGTTTTTCACTGTTCACACACTGTAAGTAGGAGAAAAAAACTTAAAAATATTTAAACAAGTCTTAAATCTGTTATTTCAGTTTCCTAGGAGCTGGTAAAAGATTTTTAAAAATCTATTACTTAGCCTAAAATTATAAGATAACCAAGGAACATCTGGAAGTCTCTAGTTATTTACTCTATTTCAGTCTCTCTGGTAGTTTGGATGTAATTGGCCCCATAATCTCCTAGGGAGTGGCATTATTAGGTCACTTCAAGATGTGGCATTGTTGGAGTGGAAATGGCCTTGTTGGAGGAAGTGTGTCACTGAGGGAGCAGGCTTTGAAGTTTCCTATGCTCAGGGTACCGCCCAGTGAGTCAGTCTACTTCCTGTTCCCTGCAAGCCTGCACACCACCATACTCCCCGTCATGATAATAGACTGAACCTCTAACTGGGGTGAGCCTCCCAGTTGCTGTGGTTATGCTGTCTCTTAACTGCAATAGCAACCCAAACTAAAATGATCTCTTTTTTTACTTTTCTTAGACACAGACAGACAGACAGACACACAGACACACAGACACACACACACACACACACGGTTTCTTTTTGTACCCTTGCCTGTCCTGGAACTCACTCTGTAGACCAGGATGGCCTTGAACTCACAGAGATCCATCCACATGCCTCTGCCTCCTAAATGCTGGAATTAAAGGTGTACACCGACATTACGTGGCCAGCTGTTTTCTTGTCTGCCTGTCTGTCTGTCTTGTCTTTCTGTGTCTATTTTTAGGCAAGGTCTTGATGTAGCCTTGACTGGCTCTTGAGTACTGAGATTAAAGACTACACCACCATGTCCAGCTTTATTTCAGTCTTTATCCACCCCTGACCCCCAAAGTGGCTACCTTATATAGTAGATGGTCCCATACGTGACTGAGTAAATGAAGTGAAATTTCACAGTTGGCTTTATTTTGAGCATGGTAAAAATTCCTGACTTGTTTGCAAGTTGGTGGTAGGATTTTGAAAGGTCGGTGGCTGGTTTACCCTAGTAGTTAAGGATATGAATAACATGATTGAAATCTTGAGATGACCACAATTTACTTAGCCATAAATTTGAGTTAACAATACCCAGAATCCCAAGAAAAGATATCTGTGTAAGTCACAGAGGAATCTTGGGCTCTAGACCACAGGAATTGATGCCCTGTGGTTTTTGTTTATCCTGTCTAGTTGTGAATGAGATTTTTTTCCCCCTCCCCTTTCAGCTTGCTCCTCATTGTATTACAGAAAAAAAGTTGGCTGTGACTGCCCAGGGTAGTCAGTCAGGCATATGTTGCTCTGTCTGGTCCTGTTTATGCTGGGCACTGGAACTTGCTCTTGAAGAGAAGTGAAGTGATTGTTTTCAGGGAGCTTTTTCTGGCTGTCAAGGTGAGAATTTGTGAAGTCCTGAATGCCCTCTAAGGTCCAGAGACATGGTGGAGTCATTTTGTCAGGGCAGTTATAGAAACAAAGCCTAACAAACTCCTTTCTGGAGTCTATCTTTCTTACTTTTCTATTCCTTATAGCCAAAACAACTAATAAAGGAAAATGTATAATTGGGGCTTGCTTACCGTTTAGAGGGTCAGTCCGTGACCATCAAGGCATCAGGCATGGCCTGAAGCAATAGCTGAGAGTTTTACTCAAGAGCCACCTCACTGTCCCCCTTTCTTATCTGCAGGCGGGAGGTGGAGAGGGAGACTGGGCCTCCCAGGGACATAGCACCTCCAACGAGGCCACACCTTCTAACCCTTCCTAAACATTCCACATTTATGCTTTAATATTTATAGATTTATTCATCTTTTTTACATGGGTATTCTTTCTACAAGTACACCTTTATGCCAAAAGAGGAGGGCATCAGATCCCTCTGTAGATGGCTGCGAGCCACTAGTGTTTGCTGGAATTGAACTCAGGACCTCTGGAAGAGCAGCTGGTGCTCTTAACTATTGAGCCCTGTTGCTTTAATATTATAAAACAGTGGGCTGCCTCCCAGAGTGAGTCTACAAAGCTGATTCTTTGGGGGAGGTGGGTGGACAATGTCTCACTTATTTTGTAGCCTTGGCTGGCTTGGAATTCAACTATATAGACAGGCTGTCCTCAAACTCTGCTCCTGAGTGGTGGAATTAAAGGTGTGTGCTCCCACCTGCAACTTACAAAGCTAATTTTTGTTTGTTTGGGTGCTCATGCATTCATGTTTTCATTCGTTCATTTTGAGACAGATTTCTCTGTGTAACAGCTCTAGCTGTCCAGGAACTCATTCTGTAGACCAGGCTGGAACTCCCAGAGATCCACCTGCCTCAGCCTCCCAAGTGCTGGGACTAAAGGTGTGCACCACCGCCGCCCTGTATCTGTAAATCACAACACACTTTGTTTTTGTTTTGTTTGTTAAGGTAAGCCAGACCTATGGCAACTGTGCAGCTATGGGATGGGCAGCAGAAGGACAAAAGTGGGGGTGGGTTAGGTAGCTCTTAAAAATGGAGGTGTGGGTAGGATGAGGTGTGCATACATTTGCAGGTCAGAGAGCCACCTTGGGTGTTCCGTAGACATATATGGTTGAGCAGGGTTTCTCTTCTAATAGTATATAATTTTGCCAAGTAGTAATAAAGCTAACTGGCTGACACGCTCCAGGGATAGGCCTGCCTCTGCAGCTCATCTCATTAGCGCAGGAACTATGAGTGTGTGCCGAGGGCTTTTTCATGCATTCTGAGAATTAAAGCTTAATTCTTCCTGACTACAGGCACGCACAGCTAACCCCACCTTAATAGTTAATTCCTGATGCTTAATGTACAATGATAGTATTTTCTGCATTGAATCTTAAAAAAAAAAAAAAAAAAAAAAAAAAAAAAAAGGCAAAGAATTTGCAAGTAAAAGTCCCTGAGTGATTGCTAATTGTGATTTCAGAAAGGCAAAGTGTGTCATTCTTAGGCATCCATGGGATTTTATTTATTGGTGTGTTTTTTGAAACTGTTCTGGCTGTTCTGTTCCTTGCTTTGTAGACCAATAGGCTGGCCTCAGACTCAGAGATGAGCCTGCCTCTGCCTCTCAAGCACTGGGATTAATGTGTGGCGTGAGCCACCACCACATATCCTGTCCGCAGGGTTTTAACCCAAGAAATAAAGTGTACTTTTCTATTTTAATTTTGAAATAGAGGTCGGAAGAAAAAAACCCAACTTAATGAACACAGGCTCATAAACAACCAAGAAAAAAAAATGAGCCACACAATTCCTCTCCTGTGGGTACTCCTTAAAGTTATGACTCATCTTACTGTGCTTTAAGAGTTGGTGAGTTACATGATACATTTTAACATAACATTCCTTAAGAAATACAGCTAGCTGGCATCTCTACTCTGATGAGATGTCACATTTGTATACTATTTTAGGCTAGTCCTTTACTTAGTTTGAAATGTGTTTTGTAGTTGTTTTAGTGCTGCGTGAAACGTCCTGATTAAGAACAGCAGTGTTATACTTCTCTTTTTACAGGTGAAGAAGTTGAGGTGCGGAGAGGAGAGACTTACAAGATCAGTGAGCAAGTTAGTGGGGGCCTGAGATTAGACTTGAGGCTTTCACCCATTGCTCATTATTGAGGGGCAGATATCCCTATCGCTGAAGGTAGTGTGGCCCAATGGAATTTGCAAAGCCAGATGTCCACAATGCATTTGCTGATAGTTGTTCCTGCTTACTCTCCTGAGGCAGCCCCTTAATGCCTCTAAAATAGATCCACCTGGAGAAGGTAGTGGTCACAGTAAACAGGAAAACGTGGTGAAAGGGGGTTCAGGAAGCCGGGCACGGTGGCACATGCCACCTAGTACTCTGGAGGCAGAGATGTGAGTTGCAGGCCAGCCAGGGCTAAGTAGGGAGGGCTTCTCAGCTGAAACTTCCTCAGTTCCCCACACCCAGAAACACACACATAGCCACTCCCTTGCTGCTTGGACTTTGGGGACAGCAATGCATGGTATTCCCTGACAATGTGTGTGCACAGGGTTGTAGCATATGTGTGCAGGATCCTCTAGGACTTTTTTACTTTTGAGAAATACTCTAGGAAAGAAATTCGTTGTGAGAAAGGGTGTTCATAATCTTAGCAATCAGGAGGCTGAGGCAGGAGGATCACCGAGAGTTTGGAGACAGACTTTGCTACAGAGCCCTAAAAATAAACAAACAAACAAATAAATAAATAAAGACAGTTTATTGTGAATTTTTCCTAAGATGCCTGCCATTCTTTTATTTACTTACTTATCTTTGGTTTTCAAAAACTGGTTTTCTCTGTGTAGCTCTGTCTGTCCTGGGACTCACTCTGTAGACCAGGCTGAACTCAAATACAGGGACCCGCCTGCCTCTGCCTCCCAAGTGCTGGGATTAAAGGCGTGTGCCACCACTGCCCAGTTGTCTTCATTTCTTAGTTTGTTTGGGACTTCTGCCAGTGCCTGTGTTTTGGGGTTTCTGTTTGTTTTGTTTTGCTTTGGTGCCCAGAGCCTTCCAAGTGCTCTGTGGCTCAATGACAAGCTAAGCCTCATGTCTTATCTTAAATGAAGAGTGTCTGCATATCTTCATGTGCAGAACAGGCTTCTCGGCCCTGTTGTCACTGCTGGCCATTTGAGGGAGCTCCCACTGCCTCCTAGTGGCCAGAGTCAGAAGCTCCTGGTGCCCAGAAGGTATATCATCTCCACCCAGAGCTAATGGGGACTTGTTTCCCTTTGTTGCTTTTCTGTTCTGCAGGTGTGACTCGCCACCTCTGTAACAATGGAGCACAGGAAGGAAGAACCAACAATTAAGGGTTCTTTTATTTGTTTGGAGCAAACACATTGGCTGAGCTACTTATTGGTAGCTTAAGGAAACTTAAAAGTTTATAAAGTCTCTTCCTGGGACACAGGCAAGCCCTGGTTATTTATGTAACAGGTGGTCTGCAGTATTTCTTTACCCCAAACCTTTCTGAACATCAAAGAAAAGAAAGCCTAGACTTTATTTTTAAAAGGTTTTGTTGTTATTTGGTGGGAATATCAGAGCATGGCAGTGGATGTCCTCAGCTCTGTGAGCAGCATGGGACAATTCCTATGCCAAGGGACTAGAAAGTAAGCACATTCCACTGTGAAATAGCTGCAGGCATCCTAGACATTGTGCTAAAGCCCATTCTCTTGTGAGAAAGGGAAACTTTGGAGAGAGGCAAGCATGACTCCCCTGAACACTGTGCAGTCTTGCTGCAGACATGGATGTTATGCCCAGATCTCTTAGTTCCCCCCCCCCAAAAAAAAAATCAACAAGACCAAACCCTGTAGGTAAAAACAAAGAGCCTTTATTCAAGTTCAAACTCTGTGTATCTAAGGCATTGGCACGATCAGAGAGCCTCGAGCTCATTTGGGGTTGGTTTTTATCATAGCAGAGGTTGGGGTGAGAGAGAGGGAGGAGAGTGTGTTAAATTTGTTGGGGGGAGGGGGGGTGAGAGAGAGACAGGCTATGACCTGTCTCAGAGAAATGGCAGAAAGAGAAGAGTAGGGTGAGGGATTTCTAAGGCTCAGGACCCCTGACTGGCTGATATTTGTCTAGGGGCGACTTGGTGAAAGGGTGTGGGTGTATTGCTGGGCTAAGGGACATCGGGTGATCCTATCTACAATGGTTGGAATGTTAGGAATTCCCTTTGCAAGGTTAGGTACTTTCCTCTGGGAGGTGCCTGGGTGGTCTCAGTTTGTGGTTTTTCCTGGAAGCAGGTATTGCCTTGGGGCAATCTGAAACTCAGGCCTCTTTTGACCTTGTCATAGCTGGGCCCTACAATGGAGAGCTTGACTCCTCATGAAAGTAAGACGGCATGGTTCATCCATTGACAGAAGCGGCAAGGTTAGGATCCAGCCTTTTGGACAAGTTATGTAACCTGTGTGCATTGGTGTCTTTATGTGTGAAATGGATTGGTGGTGGTGACCACCTCATTGGTTGTAGTCAAGTACTCTAGCTCACACCTACGATCTCAGCAGCTGGGAGACGCTGAGGAAGAGGGATCTTGAGAATTTGTGGCTAGTGCCATGTGGTCCCCATCATCGATGTCACCAACATGCTGTTAACTGTGACTATTGCTAACTCTCCTGCTCTGGCATTCTGGTTTGTACAACGCTTATTATTTATCTGTTTAATTATTTGTCTGTTGAGACAGGGTTTCTCTGGAACAGCTCTGACTGTCCCAGAACTAGCTCTGTAGACCAGGCTGGCCTTGAAATGAACTTCCAGAGATCCCCCTGCCTCTACTTCCAGAGTGCTGGGATTAAAGTTGTGTGTCAGCATATCCAGGATAGAATTTTTTTTCTTAAAGACTTATTTATTATGTATACAGTGTTTTGCCTCTATGCCAGAAGAGGGCACCAAATCTCATTACAGACTGTTCTGAGCCACCATGTGGTTGGGAATTGAATTGAACTCGGGACTTCCTGGAAGAGCAGCCAGTGCTCTTAACCTCTGAGCCATCCAGCCCTGACAGCCTAGATTTTAAAAACTGCAAATGTTAATGAAAGTCTTAGGGGAACGTGTTTTGTTTTGCCTTTTTGGCTAAAATTTTAGCACTTATGTCCTGGTGTGGGGGATTTTATTTACTATGATTTGGTTCTATGGGGCTGTGGTGAAGACAGCTTTTAAAGGCCAGGTGGGAACCTCTGAGGTGTGTCTCCACATTCTAGATGGAGCCGCTCTGTGAGGACAAGACTGAGCAAGCCACCCAGAGACCTGGTACAGGATCCACTGCCCACGTATGAGTGTTTAAAATTGAGCCTGAATAAAACGAAAGGCATAGTGTAGTTCCTTGTTTACACTCCCCATATCTTTAGCACACACATGTGATTTGTGGCAGATGTTTTGGGGCAATAGAGACTGGACATTTTTATCTCTGCAGAATGTTCTGTTGAGAAGCAGGAGTCTACAGTGTTCCAGGAAGTGAGCAGAAATAACCTGCAGTCTGAGGGGTTTCTCTCTCTCTCTCTCTCTCTCTCTCTCTCTCTCTCTCTCTCTCTCTCATGGTGTTTGGAATGAACCTAGAGCCTTGGGCATGCTGAGTGAGGCCACTGCAGTCACGCCCCTTTGTGTTTACCATTGGCTACTTGGTACCATAGCTGCAGAGCTATGCTGAACAGGTATTTGTTGACCACAAGATCTAAAGTATTTACTCCAGTCTTTTATAAGTTTTGACAATCCCATATATATATATATATATATATATATATATATATATATATCAGATTTTTTTCAACCTTGCTATAAAGATAATTTTCATCAAGACCATTCTTTGTTGGAGTGTGTCCTATGTCTTATAACACTTTAATAGCATCCATGGCCTTACCAGTAGATGCCAGTAGCATGCCACCCTGTTGTGGTGAGCAGAAATATTTCCATATACTCCTAGATTCCATGGGGAACCACAGATCTCAGGTATGGAGGCTTGGCACAGTACCTACTAGTAACAGTGCCTAGGCGGTCATTGTAAAAGTAGACCAACTCCAGTAAGAACAACTAAATAAAGAGCAGGAGTTTTTGTTACTTGAGTGTTCCTTCCAGAGACAGGCATGTTTATGTGCAGGGTAGCTGGAGTATGAAGAGGAATGGAGGCACTGGGGATGGAGATGCCATCATCTCTGAAGTGAGGGGAAGTGTGGGCTGTGTTGTGTTTACCCAGCTTTTCAAGGCTGGGGTTGTGTTTGCTGTCTACAGATATCATGTGGCTATGCCACTAAGAGTTAGCATTAGCAGTAGGTTGCTTATCTGTCTTGTGGCTATTTATGGGTATAAGTGGTTTGTACAGATTTCTGTTTTCCCCACCCACAGGGTTTGTCTGTGTAACTCTGGCCGTCCTGGAACTCGCTCTGTAGACCAGGCCAGCCTCAAACTCACTGACATCTGCCTGCTTCTGCCTCCTGCCTCCCAAGTGCTGGGATTAAAGGCATGAGCCACCATGCCAGGCTAGATTTCTCCCTTTCTCGTTTTGAATAGTTGAAGGCCTTGATTATATCTATACTCAGTAGAAGTTAATACCCCGATTCTTACAGTACCAGCACTCAGGGAGATCATGAATTCAAAGCCAGCTGAGCTACTTAGTGAGGTCTTGTAAAGGGACATGGGGAACAGAATATTAAATGTCAATTCCCATTTAAAAAAAAAAAATTCCCTTTCTCTTTTTCCCTTTCAAAGCAAGATTTCAGTAAGCATCGAAGGCTGCCCTGGGACTCACTGGGCAGCCTAGGGTAAGCTTCAACCCCATGGCAGGTCCCCACACACACATACACATACCTTGCCTCCTGAATGCTTGGCCTTGCCTGGGACCCTGGAACCTAGGAGGTGAAACAGGAATATAGGCTCCTGGTGCATGTCAAGTTAGTGGCGAGCCTAAGCTATGGGAGACCCCAACCAGCAGCAACAAGTATTCAGTAGAAGATTTTAAAAATCGTGAAGCATGACTGTTTTAAGAAATTACTCATGGGACTGGAGAAGTAGCTCAGTGGTTAAGAACACTGGCTGCTTCCCTAGAGGACACAGGTTCGGGGGCCCGCACCCATTCCAGGGGGATCTGACCCCTCTTCCTTCTGTCAGCTGTGGACACTGCACTGATGTAATCATGCATAATACAGAGTGATGCATAAGACAAATAACTTTTTTTTAAGGAAATGAACTCACTTTGGGCTAGTGAGATAGCCTGCTGTGAGTGAGCCGCAGGCCATCCATACCTGCGGCCATCCAGAACCCACGTGAGGTGGAGGTGGAGGAGGAGGTGGAGCCACCTCCACAAGGCTGTCTCTGGCCTCAGTATTTGCACAGTGGCACATGTGCCCTCACGGTCATATACATGCACACATTGATAAGGCCTTTTAAAGAAGGAAAGTTACAGTTATTTGGGTTGGAGTAGATTATTGGGATATAATTTTTAATAAATCGTTTGGGAAATAGAGTAAATTAGAATTGAGAAAACAGGGCTATGGGCATACCAGTCTAACACAAGGCCCTGGATGGGAACTCCCATCGGTACAAAAATGGAGAAATGGAGGGAAGGAAAGGTTGGGGAAATTGCCCTTCAAAGAGAATAATAATTCCATATATCCTGGTTCCTTAGGTTTACATTTTTAAAATGTATGATGTTAAAATGATTGTTAACTGTGGAGCACACGTTTGTGGAAATCATCCCTGTGTATTAAAGTATTTAAGCAGCTGAGCAAGATGGAAGATAAGAGGGTGTTGGGGGAGTGGAGAGAGAGCTTCTCCGGAATGGCCCTACCGTGCTACTGGGCAGCACAGTAGAGCTGGCCTTGAAGGTGTGAGGGAGGATGTAAACCATCACACCCATGAGGATGTAAACACCTGAGAACTGGCCCCGCCCCTTACTCATGACTCCTGAACTAGCCAGGACAATGCAGGAGAGCTTGCCCTGGTGGTGAGAGCTGCTGGGCTGACCAACCCTGCAACTACCCAAGCTCAGGACCAGGGTTAAGTGTTACCCCATCCAACATCCACCACATCTGTGAATCTGTGATCTGCTAGGACACGGGGGTGGAGGGGTCCTTCGGACCCAGGGCTACACAGGGCAGCAACAGGCTGTCCAGGAAGAGTCCCAGTGAGTGTCCAAGTGTCAGTAATGTAGCAGAAACCAGAAGCCTCGAACCAGACCAATGGTAATTTGCAATGAACACCTCCATGTAAATATGTATGGGTAAAGGTGACTCTCTCTGTCGCTCGTACTGCAGCTTCCTGGACGAGACCTTCCCTTCCTTTTTCTTTAGTTCTAATCTAAGTTTTCTTTTGTTTTACTTTGGGGGGGTGGGATTGCAGGGGCTGGTGCAATGGGGACAGGAGGTGGGTGGGATCGGGAAACGTGATGTGAAAAACACAAAGAATAAATTTTTTTTAAAGAAAAAAAAAAGATTGCTTCCTGCTCTTGTGAAAACCTAGCTGGTACCCAGCAGCCGCTGACCTTCCTGGGCATCTGCACCAAACATGACACACATAAGTTAATGCAGCCTCAAACACACACGGAAATGAAAACAGTTTTTAACAGCGATCACTGTCGACTGCTGCTAATTAGGTGGAATTGCATGTTCCCAAGAATGAAGTGTGTGTTTGCTTGTTTGTTTTTTCAGATCTTACCAATATATTTGAGTCCTTCCTTCCCCAGTTATTGGCCTACCCTAACCCCATAGACCCTCTCAATGGTGACGCTGCAGCCATGTACCTCCACCGGCCAGAAGAATACAAGCAGAAAATTAAAGGTAAGGGGGCATGTGCTTTCAGTTGACCATTAAAACTGCCTGAAATTACTCAGTTCCTGCTAGGTGGTGCGTGCCTTTAATTCCAGAACTCAGGAAGCAGAGGCAGGAGGATCTCTGAGTTCAAGGCCAGCCTGTTCTACAAAGTGAGTTCCAGGACAACCCGGGCTGTTAAGCAGAGAAACCCTGTCACAAAAAAAAAAAAAAAAAAAAACAAAAACAACTCAGTTCCTCATAGTTTTTCTCTACTCTAAAAAGAGACTGCTGTGGCACTACATAGACACCATGTGGGTGGCATGGTGCCATTGGCTCTCAGGGTTTAGAAGGCTACTTTCCCATGCTTAGGACCACTTGCATACTGGGCTAGAGTTGGGTTAAAAGAAAAGGCCTGAGTTTGATCAGCTTGCCTCTGCTCTGCAGTGTGTTCTATGGTTGCATTATACTCACAGCCCTGGCTTGCCTCTGCCTTTGTCTGTATCTGAGAACTGGCCTAGTAAAAAAGGCGGCGGTGCATAAAGCAGTAACACCTAATGGAAAAGGACTTGAAGGATGACAAGGAGGTCTACTCCTGCACAAATGGCAGGCACTGGAGTCCCCTTGTTTTAGTTAGTGATGTGCTCATCTGAACAAAATGTCTCATCCGTTTGCCAGCAATGGCAGTAAAGGTATGTTAGGGAGCTTGAAAACAGGCCTTCCTCTTTAGCTCTACACAGTTTAGGTTACAAGAATACCGGGGGCATGTGTTAAATAATAGTTTCCTTCTGTTTTGCTTTGTTTTTCTCATCCTATGGCCCGCAATTCACTTTCTTAGGTCTCAAGTACTTTGAAAATTTGATACCTAATTTAATACAGTATAGTGACTTAATAGCCAAAGCAGCCAAATATTTCAAGGAAAAATGCAGTTTCAACCAGATAGAATTTTGTTAGGAAACTATGCTAACATTTTGACAGCCTTCACTTACCGGTGTCTACAAACCATGGATAGTTATGATATTGTTATAGCCCAGCCACACAGTTTTGGTGACACTAAGACTTTAAATGGACTGTTTTGTACAGGATTCACAGATCATGGAGGCTTAAGTGGTTATATCTGCCTCCCTTAGCCCTCACCAATCCCTGTTATGTTGCAGCCCCTGCCTTCTGTGTCTGTTGTTAATTTCATGGCCTTCTGCCAGCCATGAATCAGAAATAAAATCTCTGGGCTGGAGAAATGGCTCAGTGGTTAGCAACACTTGGTGCTCTTTCAAAAGACCCAAGTTCAATTCCCAGCCCCCACATGAACAACCCGCAGCCTCCTGTAACCCTGGACGTTGGGGCCCACACTTTGATCTCTTTGAACACCTGCACCTGTGCACATACATAACACATAAGTCAACATTTTTCTTATTCTAAGAGGCACACTTTAGTTTTGTTTTCCTTTTCAGACAGGGTTCCTCTGTGTAGCCCTACCTGTCCTAGAATTTGCTCTGTAGACCAGGCTGGCCTCAAACTCACAGAGCTCCCCCTTTCTCTACCTCCCGAGTGCTGGGATTAAAGGTGTGCACTGCTGCCACCACCACCCAGCCTTTTTTGAGACAGATTTCACTGTGTAACAGTACCCTGCCTGGCCTGGGACTCAGAAAGATCTGCCTGCCTCTGCCTCCTGAGCCCTGGGATTAAAAGCTGTGTACCATAACGAACTCTAAAAAGGACATTTTTAACCAGGCATAATGGAACATGCCTATAATCCCAGCATGGAGTTATAATGGTTAGAAATTCAAGGTCATTCTTGGATTCAAATCAAGTTTAAGGCCAGCCTTGAATACATGAGATCTTGTCCCATAAGGGCAAAAGAAAATCTTAAGTAGGTAAGAGCTTCTTTAGTCTCACGATCTTAGTATAAAGATCTTGCTGTGATTATAAAGGGCTCTGATTCTCAGACCCACAAATTTGTTCATAAGGGACACACGGCTGAGTGTGGTGACACACATCTGTCATCTCAGTACTTGCTATACAAGGGCAGGAAGCTCACCACAAATGTTGGCTTTTCAAGACAGGGTTTCTGTAGAACAGGTTGACCTTGAACTCAGATCTGCCTCCACCTCCACCTCCGCCTCCCAAGTGCTGGAACTAAAGGTATGTGCCATCATCTCCCAGCAACCAAGTGTGCTTTTAGGAACAGCTTTATTCTTTATTCAGCACTTCTTAAATTCGTCCTTAGCCAGCACATTTGACCTAGGCTTTTGAAGCATAAATCTTGATGTGAATAATGCATGAAGAGCCAGTCAATCTCTCCTGAACAGCCTGTTCCCAATGAGTAGACTGGGACCATTATTACTGTCTGCTTCCAGTTACTCTAGTAACAGACCTGAGCTGGCTGTAATTACATAGCTACAGGTCAGAGGACTATGGGGTGTCCTGATTAACCACTGTGGATTTTTAAATTTTTATTGATTATGTACAGTGTTCTGTCCCCATGTATCCCTGCAGGCCAGAAGGGACACCAGATCCCATTGCAGATGGTTGTGAGCCACCATGTGGTTGCTGAGAATTGAACTCAGGACCTCTGGAAGACCAGCTGCTCTTAACTTCTGAGCCATCTCTCCAGCCCCAAAATTTTTTGTTTGGTTGGTTGGTTTTTCAAGGCAGGGTTTCTCTGTAGTTTTGGAGCCTGTCCTGGAACTCACTCTATAGACCAGGCTGTCTTCAGGGTTCCATCTGCCTCTGTCTCAAAAGTGCTGAGATTAAAGGCGTGCACCACAACTACCCAGCTGGTCATACAACTCTTACCCTGGTATAGCAGGGAAGTCTGTACCTTAGGAGTCACTGATCCCTGTATTTTCTTCATTTGCCCTTCCCTTTGCAGAGTACATCCAGAAATATGCAACGGAGGAGGCCCTGAAGGAACAGGAAGAGGGCACTGGCGACAGCTCGTCGGAGAGTTCTATGTCTGACTTTTCAGAAGATGAGGCCCAGGACATGGAGTTGTAGTAGAAAAGCATCTGCTTTTCAGAAAGACTATTATTTCCTAACCATGAGAAGCAGACTATAATATTCATATTTAAACAAAGCAATTTTTTTTATTACTAAACAAGGTTTTTATGAATAATAGCATTGATATATATATATTATATATCACCCTTTAGATCTTGATTTCTTGGTCATTTCTCAACCTGAGGTGCATAGCATATTCCCACATTCCATTTTGGTAGCAATATGCGGTCTGAATGCATGCATTCATAAGTCCATTTGGCCAAGTCAGCCTGTGTGCTACTGAGCTGTCAAGAGATTGCCGCTCTGATAGGTAAATGCAAGTAAAACAGGAAAAGTTGCTTCTTTTTATTGATGGTTCCAAAGAAAAAACCAAATCTACCAGCTCTTGGATGAAGATAGAACAGTGCTTTTCCAGAGTGAAAGGGACAGGTTGAGAGGAAGAGGCAAGCTTTAGGAGCATGTAAAGCTAGCCGTGCACACATCAGCTGCTCCCGGGTCCTCAGTGGCCTTTCCCAGGAGCAGTGTGACACGGAATTGAGTGACAAGTGAGACTTAGAACTTTTTTTTTTTTTTTTTTTTTTTTTTTGACTCAGATTTAAGTGCATTTTTCTAGATAGATTCCTGCCCTCTGTGCTGCCAGACCTGCAGTCACACTGGTTTTGCTTTGGAGAACCTTTTGGAGTGTTTTCTGAACCCAATTCTTTTTTCTTGGGGTACAGCTTGTCATCCAGATGTTTTTTTGAGAGAACAGGACTGGAGGAGAAAAGTGGACGATGCAGTTACATCTATCCTATCCCGGCGCTGGGCCCCACCCAATTACATCTATCCTATCCTATCCCAGCGCTGGGCCCGCTGGAGACCACTGCCCTGAGCTGCAAAAACTGGAAGCAGTTTTTGTTTGGTGTCTTTTGTTCCTTTTTTTTTTTTTTTTTTTTTTTTTTTTTTAAATGTGACTTGAACTTGGACAGGTTACAGATTTAATTTTACCTACTAAGAGACTGTCTCCTCCCTGGACAAGGCACTCGGTGGACCATCAGATGGAGGAGGACTGGCCTCGAGGCTTGAGCCCTGCACAATCCTTTGAACTCCAGTCTTAGTTTTCTCTCTGACAGCTGCTCCTGGCAGCAGCCCAGTTGCCAACTGCTTATGGGAGAGGGAAGTGTGGGTTTCTGAGACCCAAAACATCCTAAATTTAAAAGGGTAATAATTGAATCAGATGGAAGTTGTGCGCAGTAGTGTCAGGTGGGGAGGAGCCACTTGTTCTGTGACTGATGAGGGAGAAGGGGTGAGAGCCATGAGTAGGCAGGTAGGGAGGGAGGGGAGGAGGCTTTCTCCCTCTGTGTCAGCTGGAAGCCTAGCCTGCTGCTGCCCAGCGCCTGCTCAGCTAACTGCCACCCAGAGGGCCCAGCAGTTTCCATCTGACTCTGAGGGGTTTGGAGACAGTGTAGACAACAGCTCTGTATTCTTTCTGCTGAAACCTGAACAGTAGAAGTAGCCAGTCCTAGGACCTTCTGAAGACATTGAATGTCCCACTGGACTAACTTTTCCTTCCATGTGTTTAGTGTAGAAGTGCTGTATCCCACAGGGTTCAAGTCTGTGAGATTGGGAGACACCTCTCTCTCTCTCTCTTTTAATTCAGAAAGCACAATCAGTCTTTCCTTTGAAAATCTATATAAAGTACAACTTTTAGCATGATTATTTTCCTAAATAAAAAGACAAATAATTACTTATTTTATGTTGATTACGGGCATGAAGCGAAAGGTTTTCTTTGGGAAATGCAGTCTGTGGGGCTGTGGTGGGTTCACTGTGCTGTCCTCTCGGGCACCCTGCCTGTTGGAAGGTGGGTTCAGCTGTGCCGTGTAACGCTGTGTGCTGTAATGCTGTGCTTACCTGGCATGCTGTCTTCTGTTTGGGGAAGGAGGAGCTCTGCTAACACTTCCACCTTGTTTCCCTTGAGGACTAGCAGTTTGCTCATGCTGTAACCTTTACTGTAGGTGCTACTTAGGGTAGGCTTAAAGTGCTGGGTGGTGATTTTGAGTTCAAACAATAAAAAAATGTATTTTTTCAATACTGTATAAAAATAGTATTCTAATTACCTTCCCCCCCCCAAAAAAAAGGTCCTTGATAATTGCTTTTGATCTTGTTGAAAAAATAAATACAGAACAAAAAAGTCCAACAAAGCATAAGAGTCAAGTTTAGGGAATGGGCGTGAGCAGTTACTGCTGACCCTTGCAGAACCCACATGGCTCCAGTGAGGACACATCAGTCCCTCCTGACCGTGCCGAGATGCCCGAGGGAAGCCAGCCTGGGCCTTGAGGCCGCAGGGCAGTCCGTCCGTCCAGGCGAACGGTGAAGGCAGCACCAGCAGTCATGACTGCCCCCAATCACTACCCCCAGCTTCCTGGCCCCGGCTCTGATTCTGCTCACATTGCTGCTCTCTGGGCCTTGACCCTGTTAGGAAACTGACTTTGCAAGCTTTCTGGCCCGCCCATGCTCCTTGATGAGGTTGGGGATAGATGGCCATACCAGACCCATAGGTGGAAGGGACCCAGAAATAAACCCTGGCTGTGACTCTTGGGGACTCAGTCACCACAGTAAATGGATGAGCGCTGCAGCCTGACTGTTTGGGCACTGAAACCCTTCTCCAGTTAGCTGTGGGTGTCCCTCCTAACACCCAAGAGGGCACTGAGCCCCTGCTTTGGAAGGGGAACCAGTAAGTTAGAGCTGTTGCTGGTATTTACCTGCCCTTTGTACCTTCCAGTATTGAGGTCCTACTTCGTGGTTTACCAGTGGGAGCCTTCTCTGCCCCCATTCAGATTGACTGGAGCTCTTGCCAAACACCAACAAGCAAAGTGGCTGCTGCCTGGCAGCCCAAACCTGCCACGTTCTGTGTCCCCTGAAAGCCAGGCACTGGGCCAGTGGGCTGTGTTCTGTGGTTGCCAACAATAGACCCTGGCGTTTTGACATTTTTGTCAGCAGCCTCCACCCTTCTCTTACTGTGCAGCTTCAACCAGCATTTCCTATTAATGAAAGAGTCCCCAGAAGTTGCCACATCCCTCCAGCACTAATATTTTTGTCCACTTCAAGCACTGTTCTAATTGCCAACCAGCTGATCTAGGCTCCTGAGGGGTGTGTCTTCTCAGAGGAACTATGCCCTGGAAAGGGCTCCCCGAAGTTCTAGTTGGCCTTGACCTGATACTTGCATTTTCTAGGCCACCTTTGGGGTGGCTAAGAATCATGACAGATCTCTGCCAGTCTAATCTCTGGGTCAGGTTCGTGAGAGCTGGCATTGGGTTTGAACTGGCATGTGTCCCCTGTGTGTTTTCACGGGACTCGGAAAAGGCAAGCAAAGTTACAAAAGTTAGCAAAGAGTTTTTTGTTTTGGTCACTTCTAATTGGGTCATAACCTTGCTGAGTGAAACCAGCTCACTTCTGATTTGCACAAAGAACTGCATTTCTTTTAGACTTTTGAATCCATGTTCACCTTCCTTTGGCCACTGAACACCTTGGCCAGCTCTTTAGGGATTGGATGAAGTGAAGGCCCGTTGGGGCCATGGGTGTGCAGCTTTCCACTCGCCTGAGGAATGGCCACGGCTCTTGGTTTAGGAGTTACTCAGCTGTGGGCGTGGGAAGAAATGGCCTTTGATTACTGATTGTATTTGGTACACGTTGTGTGATACTTGAAGAGATAAAAGGGACTCACCAGCCCTTAATTGAAATCTAAGCTTTTTACCGCTTTCCCCTCCTTGCCCTATCTCCTACCTTCCACTTCCCTTGCATTGTGATGATCTAGTGGGCATGTCTGTCATCTGGACAAATGCCTCCTCTGACTATAACCTCTTAATAGTTGTGTATAATGAAAACTGTAAACTTTTTTAAATAAAATGTGTATATACCTTGGCAAATGGCTGAACTTGATCAATAGCTGCCCACACACACCCAACAAGACAGAGGGATAGGAATTGGTAAGGGAGTGTGTCATGCTCAGGCAGGAATAACCAGAAGGCCCTGCCCACAGACAGCCATCCATCGTGCAAGCCCTGTGTGTGCCTGAGCCACCTGTTCCCTGCGGGCTCAGCTGGTGAAGCCCTGCAGTTAGTCAATTTCATGGTCAGTGCTGACCATGACAGGAAGGAGCCTCCCTTTGTGTATGCAGTGCTGACTGCCCCCTCCCGTCTGGGGAAGCTAACACTGCCCTAGCCAGCCACCAGGTGGCAGTGCTGTCCAGTCATCTATGCCCACTGAGCAAGCAAGCAATCGGAAGACAAGAGACACAAAACACAGGTAGTTCTTGTTGGTCTTTTATCCAAAGGACTGGAAGCCAGCGATATTAAGTTCTAGTCCCTCTAGGAACTGGGCTACTCAATTCCAGCTCCCGAACACCTCAGGCCCTTCATTAATGAGTCTAATGGCTTCTGACACTGACAATACCATAGCACCAAGATTCAGAGAGGCTGCTGTGGGATCCTCTGCTTAGAAAACCAAGGCTCGGATATAGGTTTTTTTTAGACCCCAGAGGCTTTGGATGTTCACAGCGCCCATTTTTGATTGAATAAGGAACACGGACCACAGTGCCAGGAGAGCGGTTGGGGGGTTTCCTAAGGCGTGTGGCTCTAAAAAGTTGTGGGCCCAGAAGTTGCACTTAGCAACTTCCCTCACTGAAGGCCAGCAGCCCCCAGGGGTTGAGTGGCTGTGACATTGGATCTTGGGGTGTCCTTCATGCCAGAGAAGGAAGAGAATGCTTAGGACCAGATACTCCATTGTGGCTGAGGCCTGACCCCCCAGAACTATATAACCTGTGGGAAGGAAGGGAAGGTTACCTGACCCCTCTGGGGCTTGAAGTTACCACAAAGAGTCCCTCTAGTTCAGGACTGTTTGCCTGCCCGGCTGTGGTGATGGATATTTTTAAACAATGGCCCTTCCCGGCTCCCAAGAACTCCATGGGCTCGGGATGTAGCTCCCAAAACCTTGTGTGAGGCCATAAGAAGTGGCAGGGACAGAGCTGCTCCGCAGAGTACCCTACTGTCACAAATCAGGACCTGGTGGGTGTGGCAGGTATGGTGTGGCCTTGGTAGGACCCTGCCACCTTGGCCAACCAGCATAGGGCAGACAGCCCCACGCCCTCCCCTCCTGTAGGCAGCCTGGCCTCTTGTTCTTGTGACCGAAGACCTAAAGACCTTGGGTACTCATTTGAAAGGGTGGAAGGATGGGTCTTTGTTTTTTTGGGTTTTGTTGCTGGATTCTTTTTGTTGTTGGGTTTTTGTTTGTTTTTGCTTTTGTTTTGAGACAGGGTTTCTCTGTGTAGGCCTGGCTGTCCTAGAACTAGCTCTGTAGACAAGCTGGCCTTAAACTCAGAGATCCACCTGCCTTTGCCTCTCTGTCTCTGCCTCCCAAAAGCTGGGATTAAGGTGTGCACCACCACCGGCAGAAGGCAGAATGATGCTTTCTAAAGATGCCCTTCTGGGGGCTGGAGAGATGGCTCAGCGGTTAAGAGCACTGGCTGCTCTTCCAGGGGCCTCAGGTTCAATTCTCAGTACCCTTATGACAGCTCGCAACTGTCTGTAACAACAGTCCCAGGGATCTACTATCTGATACCTTCACACCAATGCACATAAAATAAAAGTTTAGGTAAATTACTAAAAAGTCTGTGGCTTATGACTCCTTACCATGGGAAAACACCGATATTTATGATAACAGTAGCAAAATCACAGTTATTAAGTAGCAATGAACATAAGTTCATGGTTGGGGTGTCATCACATGTTGAAGGGTTACAACAGTAGGAAGGCTGAGAACCATAGCTCTAGAGAGCCCTTCCTGGCCGTAACTGAGGGAGAGAACGGCTCCATGTTGGATCCTAGGGCTGCAGGCTCTGTGAACTCTGTGAGCCTGTTCCAAGTGGCCAGTCTGTGGCCAGCACCCGCTGGAGTTTCCTGCCATCCAGGACCCAATCAGAAACATCATGGCTGACCTGCCCAGGTGTCGGTTCCATCAGCTTGGTCCAGATCTGTTGGGACTTCAACTCCAACACACCCATTTCCACTGATGGCAATGTCCCTGGTGTTTCTGAGGCGTTCAATAGAGACAGAAAATAAGTCAACTGCAGGTTCAGGAGATGTAGCTCACTGATAGAATGCCTCTACGTGTGTCAGGCCCTGGATTCAACCTTTAGTACCAAGAAAAAAGACCTGACCAGGAACCCACTCTCTAGAGCAGAAAAATAGAATGCCATCTCCATAAGTACTGAAACTTTCTATTGGTATCACACACTTGATCCCAGCGCTCAAGAGGCAGAGGCAGGTGGTCATCTGTGAGTTTTGAAGCCAGCCTGGTCTACAGAGCAAGTTCGGGGATGGCCAAGGCTACACAGAGAAACCCTGTCTTGGAAAAACCAAGACCAAAACAAAAACAAAAGGAAACCCTAACCCTTTGAGGGGTGGGGAATGCAACCCCTGAATGCTGGAATTAAAGGGCTATGCTACCATAGCTCAGTTTAGGGTTACATTTTGTTTTGTCTGGGTTTTTTTTTTTTTTTTTTCCTTTTTTTTTTTTTTTTAGACAGGGTTTCTCTGTGTTGCTTTGGAGCCTGTCCTGGAACTAACTCTTATAGACCAGACTGAGCCTCGAACTCATAGAGATCCGCCTGCCTCTGCCTCCCGGAGTGCTGGGACTAAAGGTGTGTGCCACTACCGCTCGCCTGGATTACATTTTTTTTAAAGATTAAATTAGGGTTTTATTTAACTCAATAGTACCCATTTTGATGTACATTAATGCTCCAAAGTTAATGAGCTATTTTGCACTTTAATGGTTGGTAATTAGTGCTTAAATCCAGAGTGTTTCATGTAGTATCTCTCATCGTGGATGCTAACTTTTCAGTGTTTAAAGGCCTGGTGGAGAGCGTGGTCAGTCTGTGACCTAGTGCTCAGAAGGCTGAGGAGTGTGAGCTGAAAGCCAGCTTGGTCAATACTGTTTCCAAACAAGTTTTTTGGGGGTCTGGACAGATGGCTCAGTGATTACGAGTACTGGTTGCTGCTCCAGAGGACCTGAGTTCTGTTCCAGCAGCTGAGTGGTGACCCACAGCCGTTTGTCTCTGCGGGACCGGCTGCCACCTCCCGACCTCCACTTTCACCTCACACACAAATGATGCACACACTTACATGCAGGCAAAAGCACTCGTGAGTAAATAGTCTTTGTTGTTTCTTTTTCAACACAGGGTTTCTCTGTGTAGCCTTGGCTGTCGTTGAGTTTGCACCATAGACCAGGCTGATCTGGAACTCACAGAGGTCTGTCTGCCTCGGCCTCCCAGGAGTTTTGTTAAGTGTTTCTCCAGAACAAAGTTGTTTGGCAGAAAAATGTACATTGCTTGTTTTAAGATATAATTTATTAAAATTATATACCATGAAAAAAAGTGTTTTCCCAGAAAGAGCACGGGGTGGGGGTGGGGGTGGGCATGGAGGTGGATTTATACTCAGTACCTGAATGCGCGCCCACCCACTCGCTGTTGGACAGAGAGGCACAGTCCTGGACGCTTTTGCCCACGGCAGAGGGTTTTCTGTATAGAAAGCAAATCCCATGCCTGGTAGTGGTGGTAAGGCACACCTTTAATCCCAGCACTCCGGAGGCAGATCTGTGAGTTTGAGGCCAGCCTGGTCTACAGAACCAGTTCTACACAGCTAGTTCTGGGACAGCCAGAGCGGTTACACAGGGAAATCCTGTCTCAAAAACCCAAAAAGAAAAAAGGAAAGAAAGGAATGAAGAAAGGGAGGAAAGGAAAGAAGGAAGGGAGAAGGGAGGGAGGGGCAGAGAGGAAAAGAAGGGAAGAGACGGAAGGAAGGAAGGAAAGAAGGAAGGGAGGGAGGGAGGGAGGGAGGGAGGGAGGGAGGGAGGGAGGAAGTCGGGAAGTCCCAGATCCCACGAACAGCTTCCCTTAGGGATATGAAAACAGCAGGCAGAGGGACCAGAAGCTCTCGAGGTGGGGGGCTCTGGGACCCCACCTGGGTGTCCCTCTGTCCCCTGGGCAGGGGGGGGAGGTGACTTCCAGGGCTGGAGAGTCTGCAGGCTCTGGCGTGGGCCCCTGAGCTGCGAAGACGCCACCTGCTCGGCGCCGAGTCCCTCTTCATCTTGGCCACCAGGGGGCGCGCGGGGCTCATGCTATTCCCTGCTCCGCGCCCGGTGAGGGAGAACCTGGCTGGCGACACCACACCTGCACTCTGCACGCAGGACCCCGGCCAGCAAGCTGCCAGCCCCGCAGAACCAGAGGACCAAGGCCGGAGCAGGAAAACCCTCGGGGGCGGCATTTGGGATGACTGAGCCACTCTGTGCCCCAACTGCCCTCTCGGTAGGGAGCCCCGCAGGGCTGGGAACGGAAACCTGGAATCGAACCAAAAGCCTAGGATGCCAACACCATGGCCGCGGCTGCAAGCAGGTCCCAAGGTCTAGACGGCTGGAGACAGGCCTTAGGAGAGCCCCTGAACCCTGAACCATGGTCACAGAGAAGTTTGAAATGAGCGTTAGGGTCTCATCCTTCCGCCTACCACCCTAGCTTTCACTTTCGTTTATTCGGAAGGTCACATCAAGGTCCAAGACAGATGTCAGAGCTCCAGAAATCACAATCTCAAGATCCAGGGTGTTGGATAAAGGGAATAATGGTGATGTGCTTGCTGCCAATAGGAGTGTTGTTGCAAGCCTCGAACCCCCTAAAACAAACTGAGCCACGTGCCCACCCTGCTTTGGGGAAGCTGGGAAGTGGACTTGTTCTCCATTTCACAGTCCTCTTGAATAAAATTGGTGTCTACAAGGCAGCACGTGGACTTTCTGGTTTTGGTATGTGATCTTTAATTGCACATGGGGGTGAGGAAAGATGGTTCAGTGTTTAAAACACTTACCTTGCAGAGGACCCTGGTTCAATTCCCAGGACTCAGAGTGGAAGCCCACTGCCATGTGTAACTCCAGCTCCAGGGGATCCAACACTTTCTTGTGACTTCCATAGACGGCTGCGTTCATGTGGTATACATACAGACACTTAGGGATAATAATATAGCATCACATTACATAAGCACATGCCACATCACCTGGTAAAGACAGCCATTGCCATTGAGGACCTGAGTCCCACTCTGGGACCCACACAGTAGAGGGAGAAAACCAACTCTGGCAAGTGTGTCTTCTGACCTCACCATTAATTTATAAAAGTAACAGCCAGTCATGGTGCAGGCCTTTAATCCCAGAATTCAGGAGGCAGAGGCAGGCGGATCTCTGAGTTCAAGTCCAGCCTGGTCTACAGAGTGAGATCCAGGACAGCCAGAGCTACACAGAGAAACCCTGTCTTGAGAAACAAAAAACAACAAGGCCTTCCTTTTTCAAAAAGAACAAAGGGGTGGGGGTGGGACGAGCATTAATCAGTTGCTCTTGGATTGGTTGTAGTCTTTCCACGGGTGTTTAGTTTTTTTTGGGGGGGGGGACTCAAGACAGGTTTATTTATCACCCAGCCACAAGTGATGCTTTTAAGATCTGCTTTGGTCAAAGTTTGGGGACTCACACCTGTAACCCCAGCACTTGGGAGGCTGAGGCAGGAGGATCGCCACCAGTTCCAGACCAGCCTGAGCCCAGTGAGTTTCAAGCCTGTTTGGGCTACAAAGTGAGAGACAATTTAAAAGTCCACCGGCAGTGGTGGTGCCAATAGATGGCTTTCTGAGTTCAAGGCCAGCCTGGTCTGCCTAGTGAGTTCTAGGACAGCCAGGGCTGCACAGAGAAACCCTGACCACCCCCCCCCCCCAAAAAAAATATAAAGTCCTGATTTTAAGTAAAAGTATTAGTATCTTTATTTGGAAAATCAAAATGCTTACACGTGGGAGTGTAACAGAGAGGGGATGTTGTGTTAGAGCAGACAGTGCCCGTGCAAAGACACCTGGACGGAAGACAGTCCTGGCAAGGCAGGCCTGAGGGAGGGGCCTTTGCACGCTGTGGGGACAGCAGGGCCTGCTGTGAGCTGCCAGGCCCTAACAAGCACAGGGCCCTGAGGTCAGGGGACCGGCTCCGGCACTGCCATGTGGCTGGTGGTGCGGGGAACCAGGGAGTCTGTGTTTCAGGGCCTGGAAAGGGACACCAAGCCCTCCTGGAATGACGGCCACTTGGGGTGTGTCTGTACAGCCTGCCCAGCATCTGTCCCCTCCTCTGTGAGGACACTACGCCATTTGCTACACTCTCCCTGCCTGCCCGGTGCACCCTGGGGGCTCCCTCCCCCTCCCACTCCAGGACGATTGCTACTCTGAGGTCTGAGGTCCCAGAAGGGCCATGCCCCACCCCACCCCACCCCACCCCCTCCCCACTCCCCCAACCCCCCACCAGCCCATCCCCTCTACCCCCACCCCACCCCCACCTCCCATCCCCCCCCACTCTCCACCCTCCCACCCCCCACCCCGGTTTGGAGGAGGCCAAGAACAGCCTTTGCCTCTGGTGGAAAGCTAAAGTTCCTTTCCCCTTAAGCCAGGTTTCCATAGCCTCCTGTCCTAGGCAGCCCATATTCCTGAGGACCAGGCCGATCGAGTTTTCCAGGGAAACTGAATGGTGTTGTCATGAATCACAGAGGTAAAGGAACCCGCCCTGAGCCCAATGACCCGAGTTCGATCCCTGAGATCCATGGTGGAAGGAGAGGAGCCAACTCCTGGAAGTCGACCTCTGACCTCCACACACACACATCTCACACACACACACACACACACCACACACACCACACACACACACACATCACACACACACACATCACACACACACATCACACACACACACACACCACACACACACATCACACACACACACACACATCACACACACACACATCTCACACACATACCACACACACACCACACACACATCACACACACACATCACACACACATACACACACACATCACACACACACCACACACACACACACATCACACACACACCACACACACACACATCACACACACACCACACACACACATCACACACACACCACACACACACATCACACACACCACACACACACACACCATATCTCACACACACACACATCACACACACACCATATCTCACACACACATCACACACACACATCACACACACACATCACACACACATCTCACACACACACATCACACACACACCATATCTCACACACACATCACACACACACATCTCACACACACACATCACACACACACCATATCTCACACACACACACCATATCTCACACACACATCACACACACGACACACACACACATCTCACACACACATCACACACACACACATCACACACACATCACACACACATACACACACACACATCACACACACACATGACACACACACACACCATATCTCACACACACATCACACACACACATCACACACACACACATCTCACACACACACATCACACACACACCATATCTCACACACACATCACACACACACATGACACACACACATCTCACACACACCACACACACACATCACACACACACCACACACACACACACCATATCTCTCTCACACACACACATCACACACACACACCATATCTCACACACACATCACACACACACACATCACACACACACATCACACACACATCTCACACACACACATCACACACACACACATGACACACACACATGACACACACACATGACACACACACATCACACACACACATCACACACACACATCTCACACACACACATCACACACACACACCATATCTCACACACACACACCATATCTCACACACACATCACACACACACACGACACACACACACATCTCACACACACATCACACACACATCACACACACACACCATATCTCACACACACACATCACACACACATGACACACACACACCATATCTCACACACACACACCACACACACATCACACACACACATCTCACACACACACACACACACACACACACTGAATGAATATACAAACATAAAAATAAAGGTGTGTGGGGTCTTGAGGCAAAGCCTATATTCTTCAAGGTACATATTAGAATCCACACATTGACAGGAGCTGAGGTGAGAAAGGCTGTAAGAAGATTGTACCCAGCCAGGGCAGCACATGGTTGTACTGAGGAAGCTGAGACAGGGGGATTGTTAGTTTTATCAAAGCCAGTCTAGGCTGCAAGCACAACTTTGTCTCAAAACAAAAACAACAAGAAAGATTTTGTCCTATGGAGCCCTGAACTCATTATGTAGATCAGGCTCCAACTCACAGAGACCCAAATGTCTCCCAATTACTGGGATTAAAGAAGTGTGCTACCAGGCAGATCTCTGTGAGTTCAAGACCAGCCTGGTCTACAAGAGCTAGTTCCAGGACAATCTCCAAAGCCACAGAGAAAGCCTGTCTTGAAAAAATAAATAAGCAGGGTGTTGGTGGTGCACACCTTTAATCCCAACACTTGGGAGGCAGAGACAGACAGAGTTTGAGGCCAGCCTGGTCTACAGAGTGAGTTCCAGAACAACTAAGGGCTGTTATACAGAGAAACCTTGTCTCAAAACAAATAAACAAATAAATATAAGAACAAACTCAAATTACTAAGGTCAGGAATGAAAGAGGGGACATCCCCATTGACCCTATAAAGCTAAGACATTAAACAAGACTGAATGAGTAAAGCCGAATGTTGCCAGCAGGTGAAGGAACACACTAACTCAGGATCAAATACCTGCCTTGATTTATAACATGGCTTGAACTAATCTTTTTCTGTTTTCAGGGTTATTTATTTCATCTTGTTTATAAGTGTACATGCCTGGTGCTCACAGAAGTCATCGGCTCCCCTGAAATTAGACCAATGGATGGTTGTGAGTCACCATGTGGGTGCTGGGAATTGAATTCCGGTCGTCTACAAGAGCCAGCTCTCCAGCCCCTTGAAGTTACTGTTTTAAGCTTCTCGTTAAGGGACCAGGCTCAACCAGCCTCTGGCAAACTCAACCCAACACTTAAAAATCAATTAATAGTGATTTTTTATTTAGTATGTATACAGTGTTCTGCCTGCATGTATCCCCGCAGGCCAGAAGAGGGTGCCAGATCTCATTACAGATGTTTGTGAGCCACCATGTGGTTTCTGGGAATTGAACTCAGGACCTCTGGAAGAGCAGTCAGGGCTTTTAATCTCTGCGCCATCTCTCCAGCCCCTTATTATTGATTTTTTTATACTCTTCAAAAATATAATAAAGAGCACTTTCCAGTCCATTTTATGCTAACAGCTTGGAAAGACATCACAAGAAAATAAGACTGCAAATGTCTCATAAACATGGGTGCAAAAAGTCTCGATGAGACACTGGCCTGCCAAAGCCACCCCGTGTTCAAAGCGTGGCCAAGTAGGATTTATCCAAAGAGTGTAGCGTTGGTTCAGCACATACAAAGAACCCAGGACTGGGAGAGGGCTCAGTGGAAGGCTAGCACCTGAGTTTGGATCTGTCTACAGCAGCTAAGGGAAAACACAACAATAGTTTTGTAACCCACACGGGGGAGGCAGAAAACAGGATGGTCCCTGGCTTGCAGGCCAGCCAGGCTAACCCATGTGTTGAGCTCCAGGTTCAGTGAGGGACCCTATCTCAAAAAGGAAGGTGGGAACCGTGGTGGAGAAAACGCAATGTCTTGTTTTAGTGGGTTTTGTTTGTTTGGATTTTGGGGTTTTTTTGGGGGGGGGTTGCTGTGATAAAACACCACAACCCAAACAATTTGTTTTCTTTTATTTTGAGAGCCAGGGTTCTTTTCTCTGTGTAGCCCTGGCTGTCCTGGAACTTACTCTGTAGACCAGGATGGCTCAGACTCAGAGATCCACCAGCCTCTGCCTCCTGAGTACTGGGATGAAAGGCGTGCACCCTCACTACCCAGCAACCAAGGCAGTTTATAAAAGAAAGCACTTGCTTTGACTTCAGTTCTGGGTGTTAGCCTGTGATGGCAGAGTGGAGGGGGCGGCTGAGAGCTCTCATCTTAACCGACCACCATGAGGAGAAGAGAGACGGAAAGAACACTGCTGAGTGGCGGGAACATTTGTTTGTTTTGTTTTAAGACAGGTTTCCTCTCTGTAGCCCTGGCTGTCCTAGCTCTGTAGACGAGGCTGTCCTTGAACTCACAGAGATCCGCCTACCTCTGCCTCCCCAGTGCTGGGACTAAAGGCATGGGCCACCATGCCTAATTGGGAGGCTTTTGAAACCCCAAAGCCCATCCCCAGTACCATACCTCTGGAAAGGCCACACCTCCTGATCCTTCCCAAATAGTTCCACCGACTAGGGACCAAGGACCAAGTACTCGAATACGAGCCTCTGTTGCAGGGATGGGGTTTCTTACTCAGACTGTGGTACCCAACACAGACTCTATAGTCACTGGCAGAATGTCAAAATGAGACAAAATGAGAATGTACTGGAGAAAAAGTATAGAGCTTACAGAGCTAAGGGGTCTCCTGGGTAAGTGGTAAAACAAAATTTTAATAGTCAAACATGATTTTGCAAATTGCAAAGCCTGGTAGCTTTATTTGCTGCAGTGGTTGTTTTGTTTTGTTGTTTGGTTTGTCAAGACAGGATTTCTCTGTAGCTTTGGAGCCTGTCCTGGAATTCTCTCTGTAGACCATGCTGGACTTGAACTCACAGAGATCTGCCTGCCTCTGCCTCTGCATCCTGAGTGATGGGATTAAAGGCATGCACCACCAACACCCGGCTTTATTTGCCCCCCCCCTTTTTTTTTAAGATAAATTTGCTTTTCTTTTGAGTTTCACAAAAAAAAAAAAAAAAAAAAAAAAAAAACTAAGATACTTATAAAGAAATCTGGTTTGGTTTGGGGATGCATTCTTGAGATAACCCTTTTTATGTAACTCTTTATATTATTGAGTTACAAAGTAAAAAAAAAAGAAGGGATGGCTATAGGGTGGGTGCTTTTTTGTATTCCCCTAGGCTCAAATACAAATTGAATGGGTTATTAACTTAGGTGCCAGGATAGTCTTGAAATATTTGTGCCCTGTAACTATTGGCAAACCAATACAACTATATTAGAGGAATTGTCCAAAGGTTTTAAGTCGCAAATGAAACTCAATGTTGAAATACATTTGATACTTCTTTATAAACAGTATATATATACATATATATGCATATGTATATATAATATATTATATTGCATGAAGATATATATATATATATATATATATATATATATATGTATGTATTGCATGGAATAAATAGAACACGGGATCCAAAAACCCCACACAATCAGTTTAAGAGGTGCAAAGAAGGCATACTCACTTATGATAAAGCACTCTACAAGGGACTGGAGAGATGGCTCAGCCGTTAAGAGACTGGCTGCTATTCCAGCGGATCTGAGTTCAGTTCCCAGCACCCACATAAGGCAGCTCACAATTGCTTGTAACTCCACCTCCAGGGGTTCAATACCTTTGTCTGACTCCACAGGGACCTGCACATATGGCAAGCTCACACACACAATAATAATGATAATAAATAACGATAAAAATCTTAAAACACACACACACACACACACACACACACACACGTAATATTCAACCAACCAGGAGTAGAAAGGAAATTTCCCACCTCAGGAGAGGTCACCATTGAAAAACTCCTAGCTCACACCTTTCAGGATATCTGGTTGTCACTCTTGTTGAACATTTTACTAGAGGTTCCAGATTCGGAGGGCAGGCGTTTAGCTCTACATAAAAGACATTCAAACTGGAAAAGATAAAAGTATTTCTAGGCTGTAGAGTATATTTCTTTAAAATTATTATAAATCTAGGGGCTGGAGAGATGGCTCAGAGGGTAAGAGCATTGTTACAGTCCCAGCAACCACTGGTTACAATCCCAGCAACCACATGGTGGCTCACAACCAGCTGTAATGAGATCTGGTGCCCTCTTCTGGCCTGCAGGCAGACATGCAGGCAGAACACTGTATACACAATAAATAAATCTTTGAAAAAAATTATTATAAGTCTCAAAAAAAAAATCCTCAGACTCATGTTGTTCAAGGGTTACCACATGTCTTATAAGTCAAAGGGAATTACTGTTTCATTAGTAAAGGGCAAAAAAAAAAAATAAAATGAGTCTAAAAATGGAGGGGGCACACAAAACATCTGGCTTGGAGAGAAAGTGCAGCTAAGAAGTGACAGGGTCCCTTCTTGCGGCTCCCACACACCCCTGCAGTGTCCCTGGTAGCGTCCAGTCTCACCATAGCCTGCACAGGGCTGAGCTCAGATGACTGAGACCAACTACAGGCAAACATGTTCTGTGTTGCTGTTCTCCGGGCAAATAAATGTTGGTCAAAACCACAAAGAGAGCTCACCATACACCCTCTGGGGTGCTGCCATCAATACTTAGGAAAAACCATGTGTGGCAATACACGCCTTTAACCCCAGCACTCAGGAGGCAGAGGCAAATGGATCTTGATGAGTTCTAGGCCAGCCTGGGCTGCAGAGTGAAACTGTCTCAAAAGGGTTAGAGGTGAAGAACGGATACTTGTGGGTGGGGATGGGAAAGGTCTAGCCGTTCCTCAAGATTAAAAAAAAATGTTTATGGATATTTTGCCAGCATGCGCATAGTGTCTGTGTCTGTTGCCTACAGAGGCCAGAAGAGGGTATCAGTTCTCTGGGGCTGGAGTTACAGATGCTGGGAGCTGCCATGTGGGTGCTGGGAATCAAACCTGGGTCCTCTGGGAGCAGCCAGTGCTCTTAACTGCTGAGTCCCTCTCTCTCTCAAGATTTTTTGGGTGTTTTTGTTTCATTTTGTTTTGTTTGAGGCAAGTTCTCATTGTCTAGTTCTGGCTGACCTGGAACTCACTATGAAAACTCGGTGGCTTGAACTCAGAGAAATTCACCTGCCTCTACTTAATACCTTTAATCAGCAGTTATTCAATTTTCTGGATGTGGTAGTGCATGCCTATAGTCTCAGCACTCAGGAGGCTGGAGCAGGAGGACCATGAGTTTGAGAATAGTCTGGGCTACATAGGGAGGCCCTGTCTCAAATATGATACTAAAGGACAGGTGAGTTGGCCCTGGGACCCATATGGTAGAAGAGAGACTGGCCACGGCAAATTGCCTTCTTACCTCCATACACCAAGGTATGTACACATGTGCCCACATACCACAAACACAAATAAACTGAGTAAGTGTATAAGCAAACGAACATTGAATTTCAAAAAGTTTTAAAGGGAGTGAAAAACGATAACATAGTAATTCCACTTTTAAGCAGAAGCCCCAAGGAACTGCAAAGATTCACACAGATGCCTATGCAATGGCGTTCACAGCAGCCTTCTTCACGATAGCCGAGTGCACAGTGCAGGAGTGAGCCAACAGGAATGAACAGAGGAGGTGCATCGCAGTGTGCTATGTGTGTACGACACAGCACAGCACAAAGGTTTACCCTAGGAGAGAATGAAGTCCCGCATCCTGCCCCATGCGGCAATGTGGCTGAATCTTGAAAGCATATCAGAGAAAGAAGCCGGACACCAGAGCACAGATACTGCACAATCTCATTGTCACTGGGTCCTTAGCAGAGACGAACACCGCGACCGTGGGTGAGTGGCGGCTCCCGGGTGTGGGTTTGCGGGACGGGGAGTGACGTGGTGTACAGAGTCTGAGATGGTTTGCTTCTGCAAATGACAGAGGGGGCAGTGCTGTAGCACTCTGAGTACATTGGACGCCAATCAGGTCATCTGCATCTGAGAACTCAGAAGGCTGGGGTGGAAGGGTTCCAGGTTCAAAGATACATTGTCGCATTCAGAATGTGACCCTGTCTAGGAAAAAAGAACAGATAAAATGACCAATTAAATATTATATGTATTTAAAGCCTGGGCAGGGGGTGGAGGAGAAAGAAAAAGAAATATTAAAAATGCAGCAGGCGTGGTGGTAAATGCCTTTAATCCCATCGAGCTTCAGGGCAGGATAGGAAGTGAATATTTGACCCCAAACCTGAAACATGAAGTGAGGGCAGAGCAGCCAGGCTGGGTCCCAGGCCATCTTGTGCAGGGTAAGAGGTTGCAGGCAGACAGCCCTGTAGGGCCACCATGGGGTGCGGGAGAAGATGACCCCAGGAAGAAAGAGATATGCAGGGAGTCAAAGGGTTTGTAAGCTGGAGAGACCAGGGGACAAGGGAAAGGTGACTCTGTCACAGAGTGCATAGGTCAAGGCAGGTTTGGCCTGGTGAAGTGCGAAGCCTGTGATCCAGATGCCTTAGGGGGTCTGATTAGCGGCCCAGCTGGATAGCTGGTCACCCTCAGGGGTCAAATGCTCAGATGCCTGCTGTCTGTCCATCTACAAGGGATGGGCCCGGACCCTTCACAGAGGTCACCCCTCGCTGGCCACGGGGGCCTCGGGACCCACACCCTCCTTCCCTGGGTAATTCTCAGAGACTTGGTCTGTCTAGGCCTAGCCTAGGGACTTTTGGGTAGACTGTGCCCTCACCCACATCCAGAGCCCCGTCACTCCCATCACAGCCCCAAGGACTAGGCAGCAAGGAGGAACAGGGCCAGCCAGGTGCAGCAGCTTGCATCTTCGCTCCTGGGGACACGGTGACAGGCAGGAGGTTGAAATGCTAGGCCCCGTGAAAACTTCAGCCAGAGAAGATCACCCTGCTCATCCTGCCCCTGAAACCCTGGGCCTGGATAAACAATAGAGGTGTGTGTGTGTGTGTGTGTGTGTGTGTGTGTGTGTGTGTGTACAATTTATAGAAGTTGGTTCTCTCCTTCCACCCTGTGGGTCCCTGGGATTGAACTCAGGTCATCAGGCTTAACTGCAAGCACCTTTTCCCACTGAGTCATCTTGCCAACCCCAGAGTTCTGTTTTGAATCCTAGTTCTGGAGGCTTGAAGTGCAAGATCCCGCAGCGGAATCTGATGAAGGCCTCTTGCAGAGTTATAGCATGACAGCCAGTCTGCGGAGGAGCCAAGCTCAGGGCCTTACTGCACAACAACTTGCTTCCCAGGCCTGAAGATAATTAATCCCTCTAAATAACCCAATTGCCTTAAAGCACTCCCTCCCTTCCAATGCCCCCCCCCACCCCTTGGCAATCAGATTTAAGTCTGTAGGGCTGGGGTACATTTGCCACGCCTACCATGCGTGAAGTCTTGGGTTTGTTTAATTCCTACCGCCATGACAATAATAATTGTAGTGTGCAACTCAGAGCAATAAACTCCACTAGCGCAGACCACGGCAGCCGGCAACCCTGGGTGCTGACCCTGTGAGGAGCAAACGGGTTACTCAAGGCCTCAGGTGCGCAAACAGGACCCATACTTCTACTTGAGAGGCATGGTCTCTCTGAGGTCACCAGCTCAGGGACAGCTAGCCTGGCCCTACCTCCCTGCTGCCTCTTTTGTAACCCGCTTTCTCAGTGTCCCAGGCTGCCCCCCATATCTTATTCTACCTAGGAGGTGCCCCCCCCCCGCCCCAGAACTCCCCTTCCACACAGGCCTCCTCATTCCCTCTCCGGTGGCCTAATTCCTGAGGGTATTTTTCTCCAGTGTGCTATGTGGTCATGGAAGGGTGCCTTATCTGCCTGGAGAGAATTACAGGCCTCCTACGAAAAACATGTCTTGGTACTTAAGGGAGGCTGCAGGAAATAGGCTGCGAGGCAGAGATGGCCTGGAGCTCCAGGGGACATCCGAAAACTTCGAGGCAAGAGTAGGAATTGTGAGGTGTGTCCCGGGAGAGTGATAGGACCCTTTCTGGGTAGGGGAACTGCCTGCAGCCCCACGCCGGATATTTATCTCAGGTACTGGAGTGAAGACTCTGTCATCTTTCCCAGAATCCTCTGTTCTTCCAGGCCTACGTGGTTAGAGCCTCACCTCAGAGAGGGCTTCACAATGGACCTGATCTCTCCCAGTTAGGAGCCGGAGGCCCAGGCCTGAAGGCCTTTGCTTGTCAGTGAACACGTCTCGAGAAGCCTCCGGGTTCAACTCCTTACATCTGTGGTCCAGGAACCTCTGTAATGGATGACTATGTGAACAGCTAATGTTCAGAGCTAAGCGAAGCCCTCATTTGCATTTCTGTTCATTTTTAGGGTGAGGGGAGGTATTCGGTGGCCCCGCCGTGGTCGAATGAAGCCTGAGGGCATGAGTATCTGGGTTCAGATTACCACCCCACTCTGGAAACAGGGCACAAGGCCAGCAGGATCGGTGGCCATTACTAATTCATGTGCCAGGTGACCATCTCAGCCTCCCCAACGGGGCCCCCAAGAAAGTCCTAGAGACACGAGGAGCCTGGAGTTGGCCCAAAGCCCACAGTCACCTCTGGCCACAGCAACAGCCTGGGATACAACCAGCTCAGGGATTGGGACATGGGAAGAGGCAGAGCGAGAGAGAACTCCGCCCAGTGCTTTTCTGAGCTGTGAACCCTGTCCCCCGGGCCTCCCAGGGCACATGTGTGCCCAGATGCCTCCCTGGGCTCTGATACGACCTCACATTTGAATTTCACGTTTGCAAGGGAAATGACCAGTGTCCTGGCCCCTGCCTCCATCCTGGACAGTGTCCTCGCTCTTCCCACGGCGTCCAGCCTCTCTAGTCTCCCTCAAGAAGAGGTGGAGGTTCCCTGTCCTGAGGGATGGGCCTTCCCCTGATTGGGTCTCAGTTCCCTCACGGGGCTCGCTGACACCTTGAAGTTTGTTGGTCTGTGTGCCTATACCCGGCCCTGCTGCAAACAGAACAAAGTTCATACATGGTGATCCAGAAGGCGTCGAGGGCACACGGCCCTCACCGACCCATGTCACACATGCTCCCGGAGTGAAACAAGGCCAGGCAGAGCTCCCCCAAGGTCAGAGGCTTGGTTCTTTCCATCAGGGTCACGTGCTGCCCCATGAATAATTTGCGACCAGCTGACAGGGCGGTCATCCAGCACATCTCTCTTCTCGGCTTTCTGGAACTTCATCTCTGACTCTGCTGGCTTCCGATTGCTGTGGCCCACATTCCTGCAAGCCAGGGCACACACGCTGAAAATGTTCAGCCAGTTGCTTTCTGCTGGAAGGCAGCATGCTCAGATAAGAGCTCTGTCTCTTAAAGAGGTCTCCTCCAGCTCAGGACGTCTGTGTCATCCCGATGACAATCTCATTCTCAAAATCTTTCATTGGAGTATGGCCCAAATACAGACACGAAGAGCCTCCCGAGTGCTGGGGTTAAAGGTGTACACCACCACACGGGGCTGAACTGATGCTTTCTAATGTCTTTACAATGAGAAGCAGTGGTAAGGATGCTTGCCCAGCATGCATGAGACCTTGGATTCCATCCCCAACACACACACACACACACACACACGCACACGCACGCACACGCGCACACGCGCACCTTCATGAAGAGGTCCGACAATCCCCCAAGGAAGTAGCTGAGGAAAGCTATGACAGCTGTGCCAGGGAACTCCCCCGGGGCCGGCGTTGTTTTCTTTTTTCTTAGTTTTGAAACTTGTTTTGAGATCTTATTTTATGTGTATAGGTGTTTTGCCTACATGTGTGTAAGCACACCATATGCACATAAGTACACTGTCCACAGAGGCCGGAAGAGGTCATTGCATCCACAGGAGCTGAAGTTACAGACAGTTGTGAGCTGCTGTGTGTGTGTGCTGGGAATCAAACCTGGGTCCTCTGGAAGAGCAGCCAGTGTTCTTAACTGCTGAGCCATCTCCAGCCTCCTGGGTTGGTTTCTAAATACTCTGTGTCACTAAAGGGATCCAGGACTAAAGGGATCGTGGAGCAAAGGTTGATCCCAGACCCAGGAAAAGAGTGTGTAAATAAGGACCACCCTTGGAAAAATAAGGATGTTCCAATAGATATATCTGGCTCTACCAGAGAGGGGTTAGCATCTGAACAGGTAAGGAAATTAACAACCAAGGGTATGAGAGTCTACTGCATAGCCCAGTCCATGAGTCTATACTGCTGTAAATAAACAAATTAGGACTGGGAGTGTCGCTGGGAGACAGAGGCTTGCTTAGTGTGCCTGAGGCCCTAGGCACTGCAGAAAATGAGTAAAAAGCACAATCAATCTGAAGGTTCCATGAAAAGCAGTGTATTTCCATAATCTCAAAATGCATATCATTATCAAAGGGGACAAGAGTCACTCCACCCTCAAGAAACCCAGCAGATCAAGGTGATGATGTCCATCAGGTGGCAAGTGAAATTGCACATGTCCTGACAGGATGCCATGAGAACCCGGCAGATTTTGGTGACAGTCACATGAAAGACGCCAGTCTGAGTTATCTAATAATGAACAAGATATGTCAGACAAACTCGAACCTAGGGCCGACCTGTACCATAGCAAGCCTGGAGGTTTCAAATATGCGACATCAGGGCCATCGAGAGGGCTCAGCAGGGAAAAGATCTTGTTGAGAAGTCCAATGACCTGAGTTCAATCCCCAAGACCCACTTAATAGAAGGGGGGATCTGACTCCCACAGATTGTCCTCTGACCTCTACACACATACCTAGCAATTGTGTAGAACAGGCTTACCATTGTTGCATCAAATGCAATGTGAAGGGTTTAATGTGTTCTCCAAAAAGCCTGTGCTGGGCACTTCATCCCCAGTCAATGGTGCTAAGAGGTGGGACCACCCAGAGGTGATTATACCGTGCATGACAAATGTCAATGAAGATAGGGTTTCAAGTCACAAGTCCTGTGTGGACATTTGCTCTCCGGCCTTTCCCCATGGGGAGTGATCCAGCTAGAAGGTTCTTCTAGATGCAGGACTCCTCAGCCTTGGGTTTGCAGCCTCCAAAACTGGATGTATTAAATCTGTAGTTCAACCATTACCCAGGCTTGGGGGCTGCAGAGATGACTCAGAGGTTAAGAACAATGACTACTCTTACAGAGGACCTGGGTTCAGTTCCCAGCACCCACACGGCAGCTCACAACTGTCTGTAACTCCAGTTCCAGGCTCAGGTCTCCCGAAGAGCAATCCAGAGAGGAGCCACAGCTTGCTGTCAGACACCCTCCACTGGGAGAGCCCTGCTGACAATGGAAACACCAACTTGTATGAGAAGTGTGCACCGGGCAGTGGTGGCGCACGCCTTTAACCCCAGCACTCGGGAAGCAGAGGCAGGCGGGTCTCTGTGAGTCCAGGCCAGCCTGGTCTACAGAGTGAGTGCCAGGACAGAGAGAGAGAGAGAGAGAGAGAGAGAGAGAGAGAGAGAGAGAGAGAGAGAGAGGTGTTTGTTTTCCTCAATCCTCCATCCTGCAGATCTGAAGTATAAAGGAAAAGACCAGCTATACCATATACCATTACTCTCCCAGAGAAGACAGAGCTGAGATCGCCAGTAGGAGGGTGGAGAGTGACCAGGTGGCCCAGCTCTGGGACAAGAGCCCTATCCACTCTAGGTTACTGTGACCTGTGCCACCATGAAGGGACAAGCGGGCTTTGGCTTTTTTTTTTGGGGGGGACAGGGTTTCTCTGTGTGGCCCTGACAGTCCTGTAATTCACTCTGTACACCAGGCTGGCCTTGAACTCAGAGAGATCCCCCTGCCTCTGCCTCCTGGGTGCTGGGATTAAAGGTTTGTGCCACCATGGTCCGACTTTGGTTTTTGTAGTTGCTGTTGTTTTTAGACAGGGTCCCTCTACATAGCCCTGGCTGTCCTGTAATTCACTTTATAGACCAGGTTGCCCTTGAACTCAGAGAGAGCCCCTGCCTCTGCCTCCTGAGTGCTGAAATTAAAGGTATCACCACTACACCAGCTTGAGAAGCTGGTCGGAAATCTTTTTGTGAGTAGCTTTGAGGTTCTCTGGGAACCAGTACCAAGCTTTGACCTCAGCTGCCTAAAACAATAACAAAATGAACCTAGAGTGAAGAGTGGAGATTTTTGTTCTTGCCTGAGGTGTGATTTGGGAACACAAACCAGTGTCCTGCTGGGGGCCAGGAAAGTATAGAGTAAGAGAGGGCGGGCAGTAGCTCAGTTAGGAGACAGCCTGCCTGGCCTGCATGAGGACCGTGTAAGAAGATTGGGCAGGGTGGTTCATGCCTACAGTCCCAGCACTAGGGAAGTAGAGGCAGGAGGATCAGGATTGTCAATCACCTTCCACTACATAGTGAGTGTGAGGCTAGCCCGGGCTACATCAGACCCTGTTCCAAAAGAAATACCGAGGATAGGCTAACGGAAGGTAGAATGTTCACTTACTTCCTGTGAAGGGGGGAGATTTTCTGGAAACGTGGGGGCCACTGTTTACTCCTTTTTTGTGTTTCTTTCAGGTCTTTATGTCTCTGCAGTTGGCAGTTGGCAGAGCTTTAGGGAGCTGCTTCTTTTAACATGGTGGTAGGGTCATAACGAGGTTACATTACCCGGCAGGCGCTCTACCAGCCATCTTAGATTCAACGAATTCCAGCCAGCCCACATAAAGGCTTTGGGGTACCCTGTCTCTGATGATGAACAAGATTAAAACAGGGTAGAACAGGGTAGATCACCCGGACTGCACAACCAGAGAGGGTAACCCACCGAGGCATCATTGAAGCAGCGTCTATTGGGGTACACACTCATCTAAATGTCACCCACACGCTCCTGACGCCACACGTGGTTTTTGTCACACACGAAGTTAGGTATAATTTGATTCAGTGCTGTCACCATCTGCCTGGACGTCGTGATTCACAGGGGAAGACCCCAGTTCCCACCCGTAAACCCTGTATTCGTGACTGGTTTACTGTCAAGAAAAGAGATGAATGGCCGAGGGAGAGACGCCCAGGGCAAGCACCAGGGAAGGAGATTGGAGATTCCGGTTTCCTCCCTCTCAGCTTCGACACCTGCTCCGCATCCTGGAAGGAAGGAAGGCCTTCAAGCCACGTTCACAAGCTTTTCATGCGGCTTAGTGGTGTTTAGTCCTCGCTTTTTATTTACTTATTTGTTTGCTTTGCTTTCTTGTTTTTATTGTTTTGTTTTTTGTTTTTCCGAGACAGGGTTTCTGTGTGTAACAGCGCTGGCTGACCTGGGACTCTCACTGAGATCCGCCAGCCTCTGCTTCCCAAGTGCTGGGATTAAAGGCTTGTGCCAAAAAAAAAAAGCCTTTAAAAGCGTCCGCTTTTTAAAGCTCAGTGCATGGGGCCAAACACCCGCTTGTCTGGATCACTTAGGCAGCAGCCTCTGGAAGTCAGTGGTTTCAATGCAGAGCCACTGAGGCAGAGGAGAGGTGGAGTCAGATGAGGGAGGGCAGATAAATAAATTCTGGCACCCTCTTGCTAGGGGCAGGGTGCTCTGCTCTCCCAAACTGCAAGGCCCCTGAAAGCTGCAGGCAGCACCGCAAGCCAACATCCTCACCCCTCCCTCCGTGCTCAGCGAGCGGAGGGGAAAGTGTGCGCGTGTTCCAGGTGAGCTGGTCTAGTCACCCTGAGGGAGGAGTAGGAGGTGGGGCCGGTCAGCGCCAAGACCTCATCCACAATCCACTCCGGATGGGATAGCGGAGACTCCGGAGAGCTTGGCCAGAGCGGGGACACACTTCCTTCCGGAGAGCCTCTGAGACTCAGTTCCCGCAGAAGAGGTGGGAACAGTGCCCTGCACTGGAGTGGAGAAGCCCGTGGTCCCCAGTGTAAGGACCCGAGAGTGCGGTGGCAGGGAAGATGCATACCCTGCCCAGCGGTCCACAGGCTGCCCAGGAGTCCTGCGAGCGCGGCACACACACGGGCCTGGGTTGGGCTTGGGGGGGGGGCAGGCAAAGAGTGAACATGGGGATTGGGGGCCCCTCCCCAGCTCCTGATGACAGCTCCACGCCCTCTGCTTTGGGGGACAGGTGGATAGGGAGGGACCCAGCTGCACCTGGAGGAGACAAGCCAGCCTTGGAGCTCCAGTTCCCAGACTCTGTCAACTTCAAAAGCAATTTCCTTTATTGTTGGCGCCTTTGGCTGGAACAGTGGATGAGTAAATTATCGTTGGGAGCAGGTGGGCACCGTCAATGCCTGTGCGTACGGTCTTGTTCCCTCCATGGTAAACAAAGATAACCTGGGCACGCACGCGGCCGTCGGTTCCAGGCTGCCCCTGCTGCCCCACACCATACCCCCTCACGCTTCTCTGTGGGGCAGACCTGGGGCCCCTTCCCCAGCTCAGGGTGGTGGATACCAAGATGGAAACCTGGTTCACCTGCCCCACTGTGCAGACTCCGTGTAGATCCAGCCTGCCACCCTCTGCCCCTCCCCCACTGCCCTACCACAGGAAGTCCTGTATACTGCAATTGCTGTGATTATCTTGTGCCTCCTGGGGCCTCCAGGTCTGGCTAGCTCATCAACCTCCATACCCACACTGCTTTGACTTCTTGAGGACTGAGGACTGGAGCCGTTTGAAGGCGGCTCTCCAGGCGGACGGGTAGCTAGGGCTGCTGAGGCCCGTGTTCATGCGCAGGAGGCTGCCCCTCCACCAAATTTTGCTCATTCCTATAAAGAGGAAGGACCCTGCCCTGGAAGAGGCCCAGGTGGGGTGCCACAGAGATTAGGATCCCAATGGCTGCCCGCAATAAGACTGCCAGTCTGGGCGATGGTAGCTCACACCTTTAGTCCCAGCACTTGGGAGACAGAAGTAGGCAGATCTCTGTGAGTTCGAGGCCAGCCTGCTCTACACAGAGAGAATCCCTGTCTCAAAAACAAAAACAAACAGATCGCCAGACTCTAGGGTTCTCACACACTGACCACAGACGTCCTAATCACACTGCATTCGACCTCATTTCCCCAACCATCACCAACCCTGTAAGAAAGGCATCCAGTCTTCATTTACCCAGGCTCAATGGTGGCAGCCATACAGATGGCCCCACTCTGTACCTATAGCCTCATTCGCCCCTTTCACAGACCCTTGGAGACAGGGACTCAGTCTCCCTCTCTGTCCTTCCTTTCTGGGCTGGATGCGGTATGCTAGGTACTCTAGCGCAGGGCTACGTTCTCAGCCTTGAGGCTATTGCTAGCGCCCACTCAGTCAGAAGATGGATACCTGTCATGAGGTCAGGAGTCGGGGAAGGGGTGGCATCCCTTTGCCATGCTGCCTGCTCTCAGATGGCAGAAGACCTCCGGTACCACTCAGCCCCAACTCTACAGCCAGCATCACAGTGTGTTCTGGAAGCCTTCCTCCCAGGAAGTCTGTATGTGCCCTCTGTCCGCAGCCCACAGCCACCGTCCTCGGGCTATGCTATTGATTCCCAGGATTCCCACTGCCTCCTGCCTTCTGCTCCCTGGTCCAGTCTGCCTCTGCCTTCAGTCACCAGACAGCTTTCTTCACATCCAACAAAACTGCATGGTAAATTCTCAAGCAGGGCATGCTGACACACACCTATAACCCCAGCACTTGGAAGGAGGAGGTAGTGGAGTCTGGAGCTCGAGGCTCCCATGAAGGGCCAGTGCAGGCTAGAGTAAATGGTCTCAAACAAAGAGAGCCATATAAGCTCAACAGAGATGGAGCCAGGCTCCATCTCCTGGGCCAGGCCCGTGAGATGGAGCGAGAGAACTAACACCTGCAAGTGGTCCTCTGACTTCTGTACGATTGCTATGTCCCATTTGTGTGCCCCAACCATGAATAAATAAAGGAATAAATAATTTTGTTTTCCAAGACAGGGTTTCTTTGTGTAGCCTTGGCTGTTCTGGAACTCACTCTGTAGACTAGGCTGGCCTTGAATTCAGTCCACCTGTTTCTACTGGGATTAAAGGCATGCACTACCACCTGGCTGGATACTAAATATTTTTAGACAAAGTAAATTAAAAAAAAAAAAAAGATAAAACAGCATGGCTGCTTGGTTCGGTGGTACAGGCCTTGAATCTTAGCATGTGGGAGGCAGGGCCAGGTGGGTCTCTGTGAGTTCCAGGCCAGCTAGGGCTCCATAGAGACCCCATCTCAAAAAAACAAAAGGAAAGCCTGGCATTCCAGAGCAGAAGCAGGCAGATCTCTGAGTTGCAGGCTAAGGCTTGTTTCGGTGAGAGGTGCTAAAAATCTTTCCACACATTGTCAGCTGTAAGCCTAATGTCCTATGAAGGGGGGGACACCGGCCCCGCCCTGCAGGTAAGGAAGCAGAGAGGAAGGGGGTGGATAAGAACTTGCTTAAGGTGAGACTAGCCAGGAGGCCGGCAGGGGCCCACTTTCCTGGCCTGCCCTCTGGTACCACAGAGGGCTTTATCTGTTTCCTGGGGCATGAAGGAAATGGGAGGTCCTTGTAGGGCCCAGCTGGGGCCCCAGGGTTGAGGGGAAAGGTCTGGTAGGGCCTGCTGCTCTGACCTGAGCCATCCCTCAGCAGGAGTGGGCACAGAAGGGACAGCAATTACCTCTTAAGGCATGAACCCTGCCCTCTGTGGATGGCCCAGCCTGCTCCCAGGGGAAGCCTAGTCTTCTGAATGGCTGAGGTGAGAAGGGCTGCGGGTGGGGTGGGTGGGGGGGGAGGGGTGGGAGGGGTGGACGGGGGTGGGGGGAGTCCCTTTCTTGGAAGGGAATAAGGCCGAATGTCCAATCCCTGAACCCAGAAGGCTGGCCCCTTAGCATCACGTGATCACATTGCCAAGAGAGGGAAGGGCTGGTTTGGTTTAGGAGCCCAGGTACTGAGGTTGAGGAGGCTCTCTCTCTCTCTCTCTCTCTCTCTCTCTCTCTCTCTCTCTCTCTCTCTCTCTGAAGGGGTTCAAGACAGGGTTTCTTGTGTAGCCTTGGCTCTCTTGGAACTTACTCTGTAGACCACGCTGTCCTGGAACCCACAGAGACTCACCTGCCTCTGCTTCTGAGTACTGGGACCAAAGGAGTGTGTCATCACCACCAGGCAAGATCGTGTCTTTAAAAAAAAAAAAAAAAACTAAAGTAAATAAATAAATAAATATAAATCTAATGACTAAAAGTCACATTTTAATTTGAATGAACTATGAATACTTTTTAATTTGTCCTATGTGATATTTGGGGTGTAGTTATCCCAAAGAATACCTTATCTGTGTGGAATTCCAGTTTGGAGCATCTAGTGTTGTGCCTGGCCCCTAGGGCCTGAGCTTAGTCCTGTGTGAAACCGAAGTACACCAGATCATCCACTTTGGTTTCTGTTGTTGTCTCCAGGCAGCCAAGAAGGACAAATTCAGAGCTCATCACACACAGTGAGCCAATCCAGTTCCAGCGCAAGGGGATGAGTAATGACATGATTCCTCCTTACCTTTGCAGCAGAGGCGTGCTGAGGGGCTCTGGGAGGCTCAGAGACTGCCCCTCAGTCTAGGAGTAAGTTGATGGCAGCGCGCGCGCGCGCGCGCGCGCACACACACACACACACACACACACACACATACACACACACTTTCTCACTCTCTCTCACACACACACACTCACATACACGCACACACACACATACACATGCACTCACATACACACTCACACATTCACACACTCACACATACACACATACACACACACACTCACACACACACACTCACACACACACACAAAGAAGACAGCCTAACGCAACCAGTGGCTTGTTCCTTCCTCAACCAGTCTGGGATGGCCCCAGGTTTTGCAGAAACTCAAGTTCATGGCCATGCTCAGATGCTGACAAAGCTGTGTTATGAGTTTGCCTACAAGAAAAGGACCCCATAGTCTTGGGGGCTCCTATAAACTCATCAGCGCCAACAGCAATGCCCGTGACAGCCCTGTCCTGGGCTGCCAAGCTAAGTCATACCCACGTGCCTCCCCACTCCCCCTGTGTAGACAGAGGTACAAGCTGGCCCTGGAGACCAGTTCTCTCCTGTCTGCTGGCCTAAATGGATTACTTCCAATCTTCTCCTCACCTCAGTTTCCCTGACTGTGCACTGGGTTGAGCCACCCTCTCATCTCAGGCTCACAGCGGCCCAGGGATGCCCTGTTTGATTACAAAGTGGATTAAAAGGCTTGGTCACTTGATACAAGCAACTCTATCCTGTGCACAGACAGTTTCGATGTGCAGCCACCTCTGGTGGCTCTCACCAGCATCTGGCCTAGCACCTCTGAGGCATCGGCTCTGTTGGGGACTCTTAGGAACACCCCCTGAGCAATGGTCCTTCGGTTGTCTGTGGAAAATGGCTATAATTGGCAGACTATAGGACTGCAGTGTCATGGCAGGGCTGAGTAGGGACCATGACACTCAGGCGCTAAACCATCCGAATCCCACTAGCACTGGGCAGCTCTGGGGAGCCTGTGGCTGCCTCTGACTTCGAGAGGATCTCACTGGACATCAGCTCAGTGGCTAATGCCCAGTCCCCTCATATGCCTTGGGCATTTGGGTGGAGGAAAATAGAGCTGGCCCTTGGAGAGTGACTGGGAAAGCTAGTGTCACTATGTACCTTGTAAGGGCTCACTGGGACCCCTGGACTCAGCTCAGAAAATGTTTAGTGGGCATCTCTCCATTAGGTGTGGTTTAGAGTGGTTTTGTACTTTTCTTGGGGCAGGGGGAGGCATGGGGTGGGTGCTGGTCTTTTTTTGTGAATGGCTCTTTTTTTTTTTTTTTTTAAGACAGGGTTTCTCTATGTAGCTCTGGCTGTCCTGGAACTCACTCTGCAGACCAGGCTGTCCTTGAACTCACAGAGATCCACCTGCCTTTGTCTCCTGAGTGCTGGGATTAAAGGCATGTACCATGACTACTCAGCTGAGTGGCTTTTTCCCCCCGTGGTCTTCCTCTGTAGGATGGTTCCTCTGTAGGTTCTTCAAGCTCTTCTTGAGGAAGGAAGCCTTAAGTTAACAAAGAAGTAATGAATGAAATGTGCCCCATTGGCTTTTATGAGGTTGGGCATTAATGGAGTAGCACCACCCTCCCTGCCTTTCCATCCCCCTCCCAGGTGGCAGGGGCCCATGATGCTGACAGGCAGGGTCCTGTGGCCTCAGCCAGTTGAGCTGCTTTTTATGTGGGTGCTGGGATCTGAACTCAGGCTTGCACAGTAAGTGCCTTACTGACTGACCCATGTTCTTCTTGATTCGGTTTATTGGGTGTAGATTGTGTCTCATCAAAGTCATCTCAACAAAGCCCAAACCTTTCCCACTCTGTCCCACATCCTCCGAAGACATGGACGTCACCCTGACGGAGCCACATTTTACTCACCTGGAACAATCAGAGAAAAGTCCCTAGCCAAGGGGCTAGCACTGGAGAGAGGGCAGTGGGAAGCTGCTCTGAAGTTTCCTAACACCTACTCCAAGGTAGAAGAAGCTGACCAGAGAGCCATTCCCCTCCCCATGGGCCAACCTCTGCAGAAGCTGGGCTGGATGTTGCTTAGCAAAAATGATGTTTCCTCAAAGGGTTGGTGGAATTGGGAGAAGTGAAGTTACTCAAGTTTAGAGGATATTCAGAGCAGGGAGGGACCAGGGCTGCTGTCATTTGACATGTGTGCTTGGAGGGTTAGCATATGGCCAGTAATGACCAGCTGTTCTCTGTTGGTTCCAGATGGGGTCTGAGAAAAATGAGCCTCTTGGACAGCAGGAAAGATTTAGGTGGTGCATAGTGATGAACTGTCTGAGAAGGTTCTTGCAAACAGTGGATACGTGTTCATGCACATCCATCTAGGTTAGTGCTTCTCAACCTAGGGGTCACATATCAGATATTTTATGTTATGATCCATATCAGCAGCAAAATTACAGTTATGAAGTAGCAACAAAATGATTTTATGATTTGGGGGTCACCACAACAAGGGGAACTGTGTTAAAGGGTCGCAGTGTTTGGAAGATTGAGAGCCACTGAATTGGTGCATGTGAGCATGTGTGTGTGCATGTGTGTGCATGTGTGTTCATGTATGTGTGAGCATGTGTATGTGTTCATATGTCTGTGGGTGTGTGCATATGTGTGTGTGCATGTGTGTGCATGTGTGTGTGTTCATATGTCTGTGTGTGCCCAGAATAAAGGATCACAACACTTGGTATACCTCTTTTCTCTATAGCATGTTAGGAAGTGAAAGACAAGCCTTGCTCTGAAATGAGCATGGATCCCTCTGGGCTGGGGACAGAGAGCTGGATTCAGACTTTTCTCTAGGTACTTCTGAGGGTAATTAGCCAACTGACCCATCAGTCAGACCCCCCAAACCAAAGGTCTATGGAGCCAGATGGATACTCACTTTCATGGCCAATCTCCTCCCAGACGGCCCTCTGCACTTCTCTCCCCATTAGAGCAGAAGACAGCATCCATCACCATGGTGGGGGGGGGGCTGGTGGTGTCATAGCCACAGGCGTCCACTGCAGAGGAAGCTGTCCAACCCCTCCAAGGTGCTAAATCATTCATGGGGCAGAGGCTGGGTGGGAGATGACTGCTGAAGAAACACTTTAGGGACTTGGAGAGATCAATTCCTTAAAGAGACCCCATCAGCTGGCAGGCAGCCTAGGGCTGAGACTTGGGTGTGGACGGGCGGAGGGAGACATGATGAAGTGAGATCCGGTTTCCCAGCTCCAACACAGAGAAGGGAAGTGAGCCCACGATATGGGGCTCAAGGAAAGGCAGCTTCTGCCGCTCTGTGGGAGAGATGGAGGAGCTGAGCTTCCAGCCCTGTCTCCCTCTGTCCCCAAAGGTCCACAGGTGATTAAGATCCAAGGATTGCTGGCACTCACCGCTTCCTTTAGTCCCTTGATCGAAATTCAGTAGCTCCCCACCCCTCAGAAGTCCCCAGAGTTTCCATTTGTCTGAAGTGCTTGGTAGAGTGTCCTCGGGATGTGTCCTCTTGTCTGTCTTAGGGACAACATGAGCTTCAAGGCCACACAGTGTGTGATAGAATTCTAGAACTGGTCCATTCGGCTCCTGAGGGACTGTGCTAATTACTAGACATCTATTTTTCCCCGTCGTGTGGCACACGGTGGGAGACTCGTTCTGTACATGACTTTGAGCAGTTTGATTCGCTCCTCTGAGCCTCAGTTTCCCCATTTGAAAAATAGGCAAAATGCTAGAAACAAATCTGCACATGTGAGCAGAGGCATCCAAGGGCCCTGTCACGGTCAGGCCCTGCACTATCAGCCTTCAGGTACCTAACACAGCACAGCCTCATGGACCAGTCTGTCTGCTCCAGCAGCTTCTTCCATGCATCTTGGAAAAGGAAGCTGGAGGGATGAAGGAAAACCAACACTGGAAAAACAGATGTAGTTCTGAGGCTTTCTTCCAGACTCCCGGTTTGCAGATGTAGAACCTGTCCCTGGACACAGCCTGGGACAACGGAGAATGGGAAGAAGACAAGCCTGGGAAGTCCCCTTAGCAGACCCTTGAAATGACAAGGCCCAGGCTGAGGTCCTGCTAGCTGAAGCTGTGGTCACACAGCGCAGAAGCCACCACAGAGAAACAGATCAGGGACACTCCTGGGTCTCCTCTCATTGTGCTGTGGAATCCCAGGCTCTTCTGATGACTTCATTGTGTCATCCCCATCAAGTCATTCAAACACAAACTCAGGGATCACCTTTCTGGAGCCAGGCTCAGCAGATGGGTGTGGCCCTTCCCTAAGCCTGGGGTTTTTATCCCTAAGGGTTTGGGCTAAAGGGTTGAGTAGGGTATCTCCCCACACTCGCCCGCCCTGGAAGTTGAAACCAGGCTCTCTGATCCACGTTGAGCTCCCAGCAGTTTGGCGTCCTTGCTGCGGACTGAAGGCTGCCTCCCTCAGAGCGGAGCCTGCTGCTGTGGAGAAAGCGGCACCTGTCTGTCTCAGTGCGTCTCCGGGGCTGGCCAGTGTTTCAGCTGCAGCGATTGTAGCACGTGCCACTGAGGGGTTCCCTTTCTTGGTAGAGGTTGTTGGACAGAACAGTGATCACAGTTTTTACATTCCAATCTCAGTTCCCCCTCCCTCCTCTCCTCTCCTCCCGCCCTCCACTCCCCCCCCCCCATCTGCTCCTCGGAGAAGGTAAGGCCTCCCCTAGGAAGTCTACTAAGTCTGTCCTATCATCTCCTTGAGGCTGGACCAAGGCGTCTCCCCACCCCCCACCCCCCACCCCGTGTCTAGGCTGAGCAGGGTATCTCTCCTTATAGAATGGGCTCCACTAAGTCAGCTTGTGCATTAGAGTTAGATTTTGGACCTACAGCCAGAGGCCTAAATTCTGAATACTCTTGATCAGCACTTGCTCCAACACACAAAGACTGATTCCCTTCTCCCTCTACTCTCCCTTGATTTCCGACGCCATCTCCCCCGGAAGGCCCTGCAAAGTCTCGGGGCTAATGAGGACGCTATGATAATCTTTCTATGTGGCTCACTCTTCAGAGTATCCCCAGGAAAATCCAGTTCCTGGGGTAGCTCTCTCAAAGAAGGCCGGCAGGCTTTCCCAGGGTCCTTTGGCATCCTTTAATCTCCTACTCTCCGGTTCTCTATGGACCCTGCGCCCTGGCCCAGAGAAAAGAGCCCTGGGCTGGTATTCCAAGAACTGGGCACTGGTGTGCCCTCTGCCTTAATTGTGGGCCTAGCTGGGCTTGGGAATCTTCCATCTGCAGAAACAGAGAGCAACAACAACGAGATTGTAAGACACACTTGGGGCTAGCTGCAACAGGAATGAAGAGGACTCTTCACATTCGCCTGCACGGAGGAGGCCGCCTGCGCGCGCGGAGGAGGGAGTCTGAAGGGCTGCATGCAGGCCATCGAGTCACAGGGCCAGAACTAGCACTAAGACACCTCGCTGACAGCAAGAGTTGGCTGGATAGCAGGAGAGCGCAAGTCACCAGGACTCAAATAAAGAGAGGAAATGAGGGACTGACTGCGCTGCTGGGCCAAGGAGCGCTTCTGCACTCTCAGATAACCTCACTTCCTCGAATGTGACCGCTGCTAAAACAAAACAAATCGAGGGCAGCAAAACGGTCCACTGAGAGAGCACCTTGCCCAAAACAAACAGAAAAACAAGTGCTTGCAAAAACATTTCCTAATTCTGTGTTCACAACAGTTCTCTGATTTGGGCAAGCTCCCAATTCACAGACTGAGAAACTGAGTCTCAGAAAGGTCAGGGAACTGTGGGGCACACCCCCTTTTTTGTGGGGTGAGAATAGGGTCTCAAGAGTTCCTGGCACTAGTGGTGATCCTCCTGCCTCTGCTTCCCAACGGTTGTGATTACAGGTGTGTGACGCCACTGGTGCCTAAATATTTGTGAAGCGAATCATAATGTAGATTATTGTTTTAATTTGGGACGTTTAAGAGCTAACACTTCCAAAGGTTCCAAAATGAAAAAGGAAAAAGAAAACAAACAAACAAACAAACAACAACAAAACCCCAAAATGTATTTAAGCAGGTGGAGATGGCACAGTCCTTTAATCCCAGCAGAGGCAGAAGGATCTCTGAGTGCTGAGTTCAAGGCCAGCCTGGTCTGCAGAGTGAGTTCCAGGACAGCCAGGACTACACAGAGAAACCTTGTTTGGAAAAAAAAGAAAGAAAAGGAGGGATGTGTGTGTGTGTGTGTGTGTGTGTGTGTATATACACACACACATACATATACACACACATATATATATATATATATATATATAGAGAGAGAGAGAGAGAGACAGAAAGAGAGAGAGAAGTCTTTGCATGGTTTGAGGCAAATTATTTAGCACAATTAAACTCTGCTTTGGACATCGGGAGCGAAACCTGGCACAGGGCCAGACAGTATTTGGGTCACTGACCTTTGGATAATCTATTGAAGGCTGTGGGAGGCCAATCCCCTAAGAACTGCAAACATAAACTGACTAGACCCTCAAGGTTCTGAGCCTGGGACCCAGGAACTCTGCGCTTGATGTGTGCTCTTTCCTCTAGGTGCAGTAGATGCTGAAGGGTCGTAGGGGTTGGGAATCCTTCCCGGGTGAGGGTGGGGAGCCCCAACCGCAGCTAAGCTGCGAGAGCACTCTGTAAGGCCAAGTATCTTGTTACGCGCATCCTCCCCATTCCGGAAAAAAGTACGGAAAATGATTTCCCACCTATTTTTACAGACAAGGCAACCAATCGGCTAAACGCGGTCCTCTGGGCGCTGGCCTTGGTCTGTGCTGACTCGGGTTAGAGACTCTGCAGACTCTGTAAGCCGGGATGGAGTTCAGCCAGGCAGCTAGAGGAAAGAGAGACCCGAGCCACGAGGTCCCCTGGTTTCTCTCCCTTCCCCCCAGCCCTTGTTCAAGGCGAGGGTTCCGGATCCGTAACCGTTCAGAGCAGAGAGCTACAGCAGCCACAGCCCGGTGGTCTGCAACTGGCCTCTCGGTGCCGCTCCTTCAAGACCGCAAAGCAGGTTGGGTTTTTAAAAAACCCAACTTTTGAGTGCGCTTTTAAATTAGAAGGTCAATAAAACATATAGGCAACACAATTCGCTTGGAATAACCTAGAAAACACATACACACACACACACACTTAAAACTCTTCTATTTTCTTTAGTACATAAAAAGGTGATATTAAAACTCCTCCCGTTTATATTTTTTTTTCACAAACAGGAACCGATATGCCTTCGCGTTTTTCACTGAATGCCCGGATAATTTCCAAGATACGGCCGTATATATACATCCTATTTAGCTGATTTAAATGAATGATTTAATTAGTTAATTTATCGGGAGACAGGAACTTGATATGCATTCCAGGCTGGCCTTGATCCGGGCTCTTCTTGCTGCAGCCTCCCTGAGGCTGAGATTACAGGTGTGCGTCTCCAGCCCGGCTCCTAGCTGTTTTGGGAGCGGTGTGGATTCCTATGAGGGTCTCCTCCCACTTGTGGGCGTGTTTCTTTCTTTCCCGTCTGGCACTGCATCTCCGCCTCCCGCAGCTGGAGCGGTCTCCTGAGCTCCAGCAGAGACTAGTACAGGATTCCGAAGCCTCTTGGAGAGAAATGCTCAGAGGCACAAACACAACCCTTGGGGTCAGCTAGTTGGTCGGGTTTTGAACAGCCCTTTGAGAGTCCACCCACGTGCATCTAGATTTTTACCTCAAAGGCCCATCCGGAGAGCTGAGGATGGGGTTGGGCCCAAGACAGTAAGGCCACATTCCCGTGAATGGCTGTGGAATTATGAGGAAGGTCTCTAAGGGCCCTTAGGGTCTGGGATATCATGGCAGAACCAGGTTCGGGGTCTTCCAAGAGGTAGGGGGTCATGCCAGCTATTTTTTGCAAACGGGGAAACCAAAGCTCATGAAGGTGAAGATCTGGAAACCACGCGTATACATGTTAAGCAGCACACAGACGCTTGAACAGTCCAGAAAGACATGAAACAAAACCTCACGGCTTGAGCAAAGGACCGAATTGAAATTAGCAGGCCAGGAGGTGGGTGGCAGAACTACCTTCAGTGGCTTGACTCAGGTGCTGCCCTCCCCTCCCCCACCCCGACCTGATGCAGGGAGTGAGTGGAAAGGGATGGGAGTGGAGGATTGAATATTTTTCTTCATTTTTCCTTTTTTTTTTTTTTCTTTTCGAGACAGGGTTTCTCTGTGGTTTTGGAGACTGTCCTGGAATATTAGCTCTCGTGGACCAGGCTGGTCTGGAACTCAAAGAGATCCGCCTGCCTCTGCCTTCCGAGTGCTGGGGCTAAAGGCGTGCGCCACCACGGCCCGGCGTATTGAGTATTTCTTCACTCAACACTTTCGGTACATTTGGGGCCATCACAGAAGAGTGAGGGGTTGGAATTAGGTAAATTGCGCGGGGCAGCGGTTGGGAAAGGATCAAGCCTCAGGATATGCTGAGATACCAGGAGCGCTATATCTGCAGTGCTCTGGCTCACAGCGTGCGGACCATCCAGGGCATCACAACCTAGGGACCAGGTAGGGCGGAAAGCCCTTCCTAAACTTCGATCCACGGTCAGGAAACAAAACTACGTATCTCTGACAGCACGACAGCGGGCCGGACCGAGTGGGTCGTTGCCTCTGGAAGGGAAGGGCCTCTCTAGGTGCGGACTGTCGCAGCAGGTACGCAGACGTGGGAGGGGGAAGGGTGGGGTACTTGTAATGCAGCCGTGGGTACACACAGCGGGCCAGCGAAGTGAGGACCCGAGTTCGTCCGAGCCCTTCTCCAGCCTGAGCCGGGAGCTGTAAGCGATCTGGGGTATCGGGTCCCTGGGGACCGCCCCCTCATCACTCCGGTCCAGCTCCAGTTACTGGCCAAGCCTGCTCCCTAAAATATGTATGAGGACCTTGAGGGTGCAATTTCACGGCCCCTCCTACAGCGAGGCTGGGGGGTCTCAGGGTGCGAAGGGAGCTGCGGGGGCAGCAAGTGACGCTAGCTCTAGGGCCGGGTCGGGCTCCATTTTCAACAGAGCATTTAAGAAAGGTAGAAATCGGATCCATCTCACCCGCGCCCCCGCCCTTCGAGCCCCGCCGGCGGGACCCCACGGCGGAGCGGCTAGCTTTCCGCTCTGCGGTGTCTGGTTCTCGACAGCAGGTGAATGGGCCCGGGCGGGGCGCGGGGGGCGGGGCGCACGCTATAAAGGGGCGCGGCGGGACGAGGGGGCCACTCGCAGCCGGCGGGACAGGCCTAGGGACCAGGTAGGGCGCGAGTGGAGATGCTGGCCGGCAGAGAGGTTCAGTGCCTCGGGCATGCCAGGGGACGAAGCGGGACAGGGAGGGGTTAATGTGGAGTCATCACCCCCCCCCCGTGGTTTGTTGGGTCGAGCCTTGCTCCTCCGTTCGGGGCACCCCCAGCTGTGCTGGGAGAGGGACAATCCGGCCCTGGCTTTCCTGCCTTGGGGTGGGTGTTGTCTCCGGAGCCATCTGTCTGCACCACCCATGGCCGAAGCAGGTCTTGCCCAGGAGCTGAGTATATAGAAGGGTTCGTATCTGCAGCGTCACTCCCGGACCCTGGAGGACAGCAGGGGAGGGAGGAATCTAGAGGCCTGGTTCCTCTAATCCACTTCTTTCGCTGGAGCTCAAGACGGAGTGCTAACGGTTTTCAACCTAAGTGCAAGGGCTCTTTAGTTCGGTGGGAACATCAGCCAAGCTCCACCCCACCCCCATCCCCGGTTTTAGAGGCTTCTAGGCGGTCAGACCTGCCCGGATCCGTTGGGAGAACTAGGAGCTAAAAGGGAGGAAGGCGGATTAACGTTTTATTTTAATCTGGTTCTGAACTGTGGTTGCCGTCTGGGGCAGCCGGGCGCGGCAGGCACTGCGAGGGCGCCCAAAGCAGGGGAGGAGATGAGGGCGCACTCTGCTGCTCAGGATGCTGGGGAAGAAGGAAGAGGTCGCTTCCGTGGGGACAGCTGGGGTGCACCTTAACCCTGCCCCTCCCCGAAGGCTCCGGGCTGGCATGGGAGCTACGGAGGTTCGGAGGGATCTAATCCCGGCCCTCGCCCCAGAAGGCCCCGCCCCCTCCCGGGGGAGCCACTGCGGCAGTGGAGGCGACGGGAGCTGGGAGCGGGTCTGGGGGGCGGCTCCCCGTCCCCTCCCCCTTCCGGGACAGGCGGTCTTTGTTCCCCGCGGCGGCGGTGGCCAGACACCTGTGAGGCCCTCAGAGCTAGGCAAAGGTGGCTGAGGACGAGTGGAGGAGAGCCTCTGGTGCTCACTCAAACTCTGTGCCCTCGGGCCTGGATGCTCCCACCGAGGGCGAGCAGACGTGTGCACACTTCTCCGAGGAGACTGCGGAGAGCCGTCCAGTGTGGCTCCGCAGTGCTCCCGGGCCTCCAGAAGCACCTCCCCTCCCCCAGCCCAGAGTCGGATTTCCAAGTTTGCTGTGGCACACACACCTTGGCTAGCAACCGGCTTACAGGGGGGTGGGATGGCAGGGCATCGGGGCGCACCTCGGCCCGGGGCACCCCAGCCCAAAGGTAGGATGCTGGGACCGAAGGTGGGCGGCGGGACCACTTGGGGGCCAAACCCAGCTGGGTTGGGCGAACAGGCGGGGCTCCGGCCATCTCCGCAGTCCCGGTCGGGCGTGCCCTGCGACGCGCACCAACCGGAGCCACATTCAAGGTGAATCATCTTCGGTCCGCCTACTGTCCCTCCCCCTCCTCACGGCACCTGAGCCAATGGCGCGGCGCGAGGGGCGGGCGGGGCGCTGGGGCGGTAAAACCCTCCCCGAGTCATTATCTCTGCACTCCGTCGAGCCCCCGGGTCTCGGCGCCGGAGCCCGCCAGCTTCCTTCCTTGAAAGCGATCGCCGCACCTGGTGCACCCCGTTCGTCTGGCTCTGGGGCCCCGGTGCCCCTCCAGCCCTACCCCGCCGGCTTCGTGGAAGAGGCTCCTCCTCAGGTGGCTCGGCCGGGGCCTTCCCCTGCAAACCTGTCACCCGACACCCAGGAAGCGCGCGGCCCCATCCCGGCTCCTCTTTGTTCCCCCGCTGGGCTCCGCGCTCCGGCGCCGCCTCCTCCCGCCGGGGCGGCGGGGATTCGGGGCGCCGCCCTCGGCTCAGCCCGGGCGCGCCTCAAGTTCCGTCCACTGGGCCCGCTCCAAACGAGGGCCCTTCTTGCCTAGCTCCTCGGGGGTGGACTCGGAGCGGAGCTGGGAGGCGGCGGCGGCGGCGCGTCCAGCCCGGAGCCGGCGCAGGTGAGTGCGGGGCGGGGCCGGGCGGAGCCAGTGCGGGGCCACCGAGAAGGTGGAGCGGGCGCCCGAGGGCCAGCGGGGCCACAAGCCAGTTTTGTGGGCGGCTGGAGGGGCAGGTAATGGCCACGTCGTGGCTGTGGCCTTCGGGGATGACGCTGCACTGCGATTGCCTGACTTCCCCCCTTGTGGCGGGGGTGCCCACGGGGTGCCGGGGCCCTCAGTAGCCTGTGCCCCGCATCCAGTGCGTTTCCCCGGGCGGGGCCGGGGCCGGGGGCGAGGGCAGTTTGAGCGCAGATTGGGTTTGGCTCGGTGCGTTGGGCCGCCAGCCCTACCGTCGCCTGCCGGAGGAATTCGGCTGGGGTCGCGGGCCTTTCGCCGCCCTGGTGGGCCTGGGAGGAAGTGCAAGGCCGGGAGGCTGGCCGCGACGCGGGCTCGGGGAGCGTTCCAGCGCAGAGCTGGTTTCTCCAGCCCCTTCGCAGGGTTTTGCTCAGGTTGGTTACGGCTTCCGTGGCCCGGGGCCTGCCCCGCCCAGTCCCCTGGGGAAAGCTGCTCCCAGACCTCCAGCTCGCCTTCCTTCCGTAGCCTCCGGCCTTGGAGCACGCGGAGATCAGTCCTGAGTCACAACCCATTCGGCTAGCTATGGTCCCCAGGTCCCCAGGGTCGTTCTCCCGGAACGCGTCTTAGACGTTTTTTGCCGGACGGTGTACCCTATGGTTGTGGGCAGTGAGGATGCGGCCTGGGCGTCACGGGTCGTTCAATCCTGTGAAGCCCTACAGGCGAGCCCTTCACTTCACTTTCCTTCGTCCCTGGAGTCCCTACACTACGTGGAAATACCTGCTAATGCTAGGGAAGTAATTCTGGCCAGGAGATTAGGGGCACGGATGGGAGGGGCAGTGCTGCCCTAATCGGTCCCTTCTCTGTCAGTTAGCTAGGGCCAGGCCTTTGCCGCTTCCCGTTGGCTTCGCTAACCTTTAAAGGGTCCAGTTTCCACACCGTGGACCAGGTGCCCTGAGACCGGGGCACTTAACTCCGCCTGGCCCGCACCATCCTCCCATCCTCCGCCTGCCACACAAACTATTTGGGTATCACATTTCCAGGTCTCTGTTCTGAGGTCAATCAAGCCTTCCAAGAAACGGGTCCTGGTGGGCTAGTCGTGAATAGAGCCCACCTTCCAGCCTCTTTTTTTTTTTTTTTTTTTTTTTTTTGTCTTCAGGGATTCTAGCCACCCTTTTTCAAGCAACGATGGGGATTAGTGAGGGACATTACACAAAGAAGAACAATTTTACTGTAATAGTCTCACTTGTGAGAATTTCGTTTATTCTTATTTTCCACTAGGGGTACTAACGGGGTCCAGTGGCTCCGGAACGCGCTTGTGCAATGCACAGCTACACACACAACACTCTCTTGGTGCATGCCCTCGTGGTTTGGACTGCATCGAAAGCAGCTTGAGGGGCGCCTTCGATCTCACTGGCCAGCCAGGAGGTTGGGCCACGCCCTGAGCTTGTGGAGGGGCTGACTGCCCCAGCCCCTCCGGCATTCGATGGAGAAACAGATGACCGGCGCTGGGCCGGTTGCTGGTGGGAAGACTCGAAGCAGGGGCTCTAGACTGGTTGTGTAGGTGTTGATCGGAACAGTTACAGGGCTGAATGGTAGCAAAAGATTCCTAAGACCCCACCTCTGGGTAGAGGGAAGAGGCTCACACCGCTGTTGGGCAAGCACCCAGGGAAAGATTCCCCACCCCCACTCCCGGCCCCCCACAAAGCGAAGGAGGATTCTTCTGCAGATTGCCTTTAGCATCCTAATAGGAGGGTGGGGCCCAAACTAGCCTTAGGGGAGTAGGTCTAGGGGAGGGAGACCTTGCTTTTGCAGCTGGTGTAGGGCACACTCACTTAGGACTGACACACTGCCCTAAGGTTCCCCTCACGCCAGCCAGCTCTCCTGCTCTTTTTATTGTTCCCACCTACCAGGCTCGCAGGTGACCTCTTTCCACGATCAAAAGTGGATTTCTTAGTTTTTAATCTCAAGGTCAGGGCTCTGACCTACAAGAATAGCAAATGAGACCGCTCTGAGTACCTGGCCAAAGTGTGATGGTCTTCCCGTTTCGGGAGGCCCAGCCATAATTTTGCTGAGCTCCACACATGGGCTCTCTTCTAGGGAGACCTAGAAGGTCCTAGTTCCTCTGGCCCAGGCCAGGTACTGCTCCAACCAAGGTCTGAGGATTACAGCCTGGTTGTTTGCTGGTTGGGTACACTCTGGCTGTGGACATGGGTGTGGCACTGCGGCATTATCTCCTGCCGCATTTGAATTAGGAGGGGCAAGGCGGTGAGCACCCAGCTGCTTAGAACTGGATGCTGAAGGGGTATTTGTCCCTGTAAGCGGGTTCTGCCCTTCTCCACCCCCCCCCTTCAGTTACAGAATAGGAAATGGCCGTCAGAAGGGTGGGCCTGCCCAGGCGCTTGATGCTAAGGGGCTACTCTCTTTCTTATGGTGTTTTATTTTTTTTCCTGGGCAGAGGACAGCAGAATCCTTAACTCCAGCCTCAGTTGTGGGGAGGAGAGTCTCTCAGTTTCCCCCTAAGTCCCTCCCATCAGGGTCACTCCTCCGTTCCACAGAAACAGGGGGAAGAGAATTTAGAGTTCTGTTTAGGAAACAGAGCTCTAATGGCTTCTCCTTCCCTGCTCTATATTCTCCATGACCATGTTCATTGTTTTTATTTTTTGGTTTTTTGAGACTGGGTTTCTCTGTAGCTTTGTAACCCAAGCTGGCCTCAAACTAACAAAAGATCCGCCTGCCTCTGCTGGGATTAAAGGCATGTGCCAACCCCCCCCACGTCCATATTAAAATGTAGATTACCAAGTGGGCCATGGATCTGCATTGCAAAGGGTTCCTTGGTGATTCTGACCCCAGCCATACCCCAAACCACAGAACCACACTGAAACTACAGCTGTTCCCCTCTTCACCCATGCCCCCTCCAATCCCCAAGTTCAGAGAATCAGAGTGGGAGAAACTGAGGCCAGAGGGTAACCTTCAGACCCCACTGTATCAAGCTGAAATGGCCTCTGGGTAGATGGGCTGGAAGCTTGAAGTCTGCTAACAGTGAGTTTTGTGTCCAAGCCCCACAAGTATGTTATCAAGTCTGGGACTGGGGACGCGGGGTTAGCCTGGGTGAAAGTTTACAACGTTTCTGAGCTGGAGAACTCTTACTATGTGACCCTCCCTTCCAGTGTACTTCCTCTCTCCTCTAACTTTCCCCCTGGGCTCCAGGCTGGCCCAGGGCAGGCTGAGTCTGTGTTGGCTGCTCTCTGCAGAGTCTCCTGCACTCAATGCCCTGGGCACCAGCTCCAGAGAGACTTATTCTCCTCCTATACTCCATCCCCAAGGCACCTGGCCTCCATCATGCCTTCTCCCGTGGCAACCACTGATGCAACCGCCCCTGCCCTCCCTTGGCTCTCAGAGCCTTCCAGAGGCTGCTGCTTCCACAGGCTCTGGCCAGAGACGGTTCACCCTAGCTCCCTCCTGTCTTGATCTGGGCCCCGGTCAAGCAGCAAAGGTTCCTATCTGGGACATTTACAGTCCTGCCTTCTGGGCTTCTTGTGTCACAGGACAAGCTGGAGCTGTTGGTCTCTGCGCTCAGAGGCCATGAGAAGCATCTTGGATGTTCTTGTCCCTGCCTGTTCAGCCCTGGGTGAGGTCTGGTATGACAGTCCTAAGCGGACCTGCTTGCTGACCTTGGCAAAAAGATGGATCGGGCGATGGTAGAGGGTTGTGAGTGAGCCTCTGCAAATCCAAGAGAGCAGTCTTTCTCTCCATGGGTCGCTTTGGGCTAATAAGCAAGGTCAAGTTGGCAAAGAATGGGTAAGGAGGGCTGTTGCGCTATGGGTGGCAGCCGTGGTGTGGGGGTGGGGTTGCAGGACCTCCAGGGGTCCTACTGGGCTCCGTCGCCTCCAGGGCAGGGCAGGGCAGCTGGCCTCTGCAGGGCCTGCGGGCTGGAGAGTGACTCCTGTTCTGTGTATGGCACTGGTAGAATTCACTGTGAACAGTCTCGGTCAGTGAATTACCGAAGGGCCATAAACAGAGCAGAGACAGAACCGCGAGTGCCTGGAGCGGCGACGACGGTGTCTCCAGGGGCGCAGGGGTACAAGGATCCCCTCGTCCACTCTGTCCCCAGAGGGCGTGTTCCGGGACCATCTGCTTGGCCGATTTTGGCACTAGCACATTTTTGCTTGTATCTCTCCGCTCTGAGCAATCATGTGTAGTGCCAATATGGGAAAAGTAGGCTGCTGCGGCCACGCTCGCCTCCCGTGCATCTCTAGGTCTATGCTTCTCCCCAGTTCCCTGGCCCATCTGGCTTAATGTTGGGTGAGGGTGCGCAACCCTATCCCGGTGGGCGGCCAGATCGCCTTACACTGCCTGGGGCCAGAATGGAGTCAGAGCTGGGCAATCTGAGCTGGGCCAACAGATGGAGTTGCTTGGGGTTGGGGGTGGGGTCACCATCTGTAGAGCCTGCTTCTGTGATGCCCTGCTTGGCTCCTAGCACACCCTTGGGGTGAAACCTCTTCTGGCAGAATGGGGCCTGGCCTTCTGCTACAGGATTCCAAGGAAGCAATTCCAGGCAATGAGGGTGTCTTTTTTTTTTTTTTTTTTTTTTTTTTTTGTATGAGGGCCACTATCCCTCACCTCTGGTCATGATGAAAGGCGGGAAACTAGTGTGGTTTGGCATTGGCATGCTGGGAAGGTTCTGGGACAAGGTCAGCTTGTGGCCTTTCACATCCACACTAGTGGGAGTTTCCTGCATCCTTAGATTCGACGTAAGCTGCCCATTGCATGTGTGAAGTAACATTGCATAGGTAGTCTCTGATCTCCCACAGCCACATGGGGTGTGCAGCTTATAGTAGAGTCATCTTACAGATGGAGAAGAAAGCCAGGCTAGAGGTCGGCTGAGTAGTGGAGTAGGGTTAATAAAGCTCTTCAGTCACCACAGGGTGTTTTCCCTAGTGGCCTTGCTCTGTGGGGATTACTTACACACCCCAGGCTGGGTGGATCTTGGCTCTGACCCTGGCCTCCAGGATGAGGGAGATGTGGACCTGATCCATAAGGCTGGGAAGAGTCCACCAGCCAGGCTCTTGGGTGAAGCCCAGGTCCGCTGGCTGACCTGGCTCCACTGACCATCATGTAGTAGCCATCATACCTGAAGTGGATGAGCCACCCTCTAATGTGGCTGCTCCTCCCTGGGGAATCTCATGCAGGAGCTAGTCACTCAATCCAATTACTGAGTCATTTTAGGTTGCCAAGCTAAAGAGGGCTGGGGCTGGGCCAGGGGAATGTGTGGTTGGGTCTGGAAGTTAGAAATCAACCAATCCAGTTGGCTGCTCATCGGGAACGGTCAAGCTTCCAGGGCTGCCTGCTTGGGTGCCCTGGGGATCATGTAGGATAGTCAGGACATTTGTCCCTACTACCACCAAGCAGAGAGGAGCTCCCATAAACCTTTGGGGTGGTGCTACTGTGTCCCATGCACTGTGGAAAAGGGCCCTGTCTGAGCTGGGTGGTGGTGGTGGTGGTGGTGGTGGTGGTGGTGGTGGTGGTATTTGGCTACGGCTGTCTCAGTCCCTACTTAAGTCCCTCTGCTCCTTCCTGTCCACCACTCGGGCCACTCCTAGCTGGCTCCCTACCCCCCCCCCCAACCAAAACAGTCCTCAGATCCTGCGTGGTCCTGGCTCTCACACTGGCTTAGGGGATGTTTTGCTGAACCCTCTCTAGCAGGTGCAGGTTCGGCTAGTTCCATAGTTCCTGCCAGGCTCAGGGCCCCTTACTTCTGGCCCATAGTTCTATGATTCCCCTCCAGCCAGTTCTAGGCCTGGGTGAACTGGGTGGAGGCCACCAGGCTGGCTGGACTCCCCAGGGAACTGGCTTCCTGGCTTCCATGCTGTTGAGGGCAGGTAGGAGAGGGCTCACCCCGTTAAGCAGGGTCGGTTTCTCCCTGGCTGTCTGTGACATTGCCAAAGGATTTACCCTCTTAGTGGGCACCAGGGCAGTTGGTGAGGGTTGACCCTCCTGGGGTCCAGTCTATCCTGTACTCCTTGTGTTTTTCAGGCACAGTGGCCCCTAGGTGCCTGAGTTACTGCCTTCTGGGCAGGCTGGGCTAGTAGCTCCCCAGAGTCCCTGTGCAGTGGATTTTCCAGACTTTATCCCTCTCCCATCCTCCATTTTATCCACTCCCATCCAGGCCATTATCCGGGTCCCTGCAGTCCTCAGGCCTTAGGAAATGTGATCCGCCTCCATTGATCGCAGGCAGGCGGGGTTACTGCTCACAGCCTAGCTAGGATTGAGCACTGGGGGTAGGGACTGGACAGGACCCTCCTCACCCACACTGGCCTGGAGGGAGTGGCCCACTCAGCCAAGTCCCCACCGGTGGGTGGCTTGGCGAAGAAGCATTTTCCGAATGTGATAAAAAACGGTCTGCCTTTGGGAAGTAAGGCCCCAAAGCCCCAAGTCCTGCATGTGTCCACAGAGGTTTCAGCCACCCTAAGTCAAGGTTTCAAGGACCTCCCTTGCCAGCCCTTGAACACAGGATCGGGATCACAGGGTTGGCCCACAACCCCGGCCCAGCTATAGTCCACATTTCTTTCTGGGCAGTGGAGACAACCTATCAGCCCTCAGAGCCTAGGCCACTGGCAGTGCCCAGCCTCAGTCCCGGGCCTGTTTGCAGCTGTCCTTCCAAGGTGTCATCTTTGAATCCTTGATCCACCTTGCAGAGCAGGGGGGGACAGCAGGGGCTGTGGGATTACTGTCACTGGCCCTGTGAGCCAGCAGCACCCCTAGGCTGCATTCCTGTTTGCAGATGAATCCACATGATTTGGGGGCAAAGAAGTAAGTTCCTGCAGGAGCATGTGGCTTCTTTGGGAGGGTGACCTGACCGGAGACTCTGCACTCCAGAGAATGCTGTGTGGACAGGCTATGCAGCTGTGTTTGGCGTGGCTAGCCCGGCAGTGATGGTTGCCCATGCTCTCCAGAGAAGGCCTTAGCCTAGGTGTTCCTCCTGCCCAGCCTCAGGGAGGAGGCCACAGGTCGAGCAGTGGTTTTGCCTGTGGCTTGACAAGGATGTGTGAATTAACTTTTACCTCCCTCCCTGTGGGGTGGGGCAGCTGGGGAACTTTAGGCTCTGGGGAGTGATAGGAAGGGATTAAACAGGTTGTCACCTGGGGCCCTTGGTAAATGACAAAGCAGGTTCCCTGCAGCTCTCTTCCTTGGTTACCAAGCAGGCCCCCTGTGCAGTCAGGTCCCTGGGGAGCAGCCATCTACTAGAGTCCCTTTGAGAGCAGCGACTGTGGCTCCATCCCTCCCTAGTACCTACAAAGGGACTGGGAGTCTCAGAGGGGAAGGTGGCGGCTGGAGGGGGCTTCCATGCTGGAGCAGCTGGGCAGAAGGCCCTGGACTTTTGGTCTCCACTGTGGGGACAGAGCGCCCTCCTCAAACCGCCCTAATTGCTTCTTCTTCGGCACAGGCTCACTGCGCTGGCTGCTGGAGGCCTGCCACCATTTTTGGCAATGGTAGAACTCACACCGGTGAGGTAATGGGACCCGGTGGTTCTAGACTTGCCAACTATGGTGTAAGTGCTGAGCTGCAGAAGGAGGGTCTGAACTGTGCTGGAACCTGCTCATCGCCAGGAAGGAGGGGCACTCGGTCCCCACCACACCAGGCAGTGGCAGAGGGTGGGCGCAGCTGGAAGTGACACTTACTGTTTCCCTGCGCCCCCCTGAGGTCACAAGTCTTCAAGTCAGCTGAGAAGCCAGCCGACCTCCTAGCCCTCTGGAACTGTGAAGAGGACTTGGGACCCAGCCTTGCTCCAGGCTGGCACTCTTGGGGAAGGTGGGGAGGTGTTCAAGGGCCCCTATCGTATCTGGTTCTTCTTCTAGGTGACGTATGTCCCCACCCTCAGCCCCCAAAGGCTGAGGCCACAAGGAAATGTCTTCTGGTTCACGCACAGAGTGTGGTGTGGGTATCTAGGCTCTCGGCTGTGGGGATGGGGGTAGAGATGACAAGCTGTGCACTCACAAACATCTGGGAATCTTGCCAGGGCCCCAGAGGGGCAGAGGGGGTGAAGGCTTGACAGGGAAGAGTGCGGAGATCACGTGGGCTGTGAGACGGGACTCGGTTCTGGAGCTAGTCCTTCCCGCTCTCTGCGTTTACCTGAGGTCACAGAGGGGGTCACTAGACAGTGCCATCAGTCTAGGCTGGAGGTTCCTACAGCTCTACTTTGGAGCTGTGGTGACTGACAATTCTCAGAGGGCAGACTGTTGGTGAAGTCTGGGCACCAGGGTTGATCTCCTGTCCTTTAAGATGGCCAAGGTTTGTGACTTGGGAGCTACAAGTGTATGTGTGACTGCACAAATGCATGTTTGTGTATGTGACCCTCGGCTAGGCCCTTGCCCTTTTTCTGAGGATACCTCACACCTCAACTTGTTATTTGAAGTTGAATTCCCTTTCTTCCCTCCTCTGCTCTCAGGTCATTAGTGGTCCCAGCCTCTGGGGCTGATGGGTAGGTGCACAGCCTCTTCACTGCCTGTGGGCTAATGTAGCTCAACTACAACTTCCTAGGAAGAGATAGGCCAAGGAGCAGGGAGCATCCCAGAAGACAGGGTGCCTTTCTCTTCTCCCACATGTGGTATATGGGGGAAGAAGCTGGGCTGTTTGGTTAACACGCAGGCCCCATCCATCCGAGGTGGTACTGAAGGCAGGCCACTTTGATAACTTTAGAAGAATCTCACCATTATTCTATCGCATTTATACCACATTTCTCTTTTCTCCTTTAGGAGGGACTCCATTTATTTGTAAGGTGTTTGTTAAACTGAGGTTCACTAAATATTTTGTTCTTTTGTGACAGTGTCACACTATGTATCCTTGACTGTCCTGGAACTCAGTCTGTAGTTCAAGGGTGGCCTTGAACTCACAGAGATTGCCTGCCTCTGCCTCCTGAGTGCTGGGATTAAAGGCATGCGCCACTGCCCGGCCAGACAACTGTTTCGTAGGTCATATTTGTTGAGCCTGAAGATCATGGGAGCCACAAACAGCAGTGGAGAAGATGTGTGTGTTTCTGTGGTCCAGTAGAAAATGAAAGGATCACACGGAGCAGTGATCCCAGCTCCCTGAAGTAGTGAAGGCTGATTGCCATGGGTTCACCGCCTACATAGCCAGTCCCAAGCCATCCTAGGCTACATAGCAAGACAACACAGTCAAAAAGGGGAAGTGAGGATAGATCCACAGAGGGACAGACAGGGGTGGCAAGCGGGGCTGGACTGGGGGAGCCTCAGACAATCCTCCGAAGGTACGTGGGCTCTGTAGACTTGTGAGCAACCAAACTAGGAGATGAGCCTCACGTGGTTTAGTAGAGTAAGAAACCACCTCTGACTTGATTGAAGGTGGTTGATGGCACATAATCTCCGCGCCAGTACTTCTAATGATAAGAGTGCAGGTGAGCAGGCCAACAACTGCAATTAGCATGCAATCGACAGCCCGAGGTGGCAGGGAGGAAACCATCCTGCAGTAGGGGCTTTGGCACGTAGCTGGGCATGGTGGCCCTGCCTTTAATCCCAGCACTTGGGAGGCTGAGGCGGGTGGGTCTCCGTGAGTGTGAGGCCAGCCTGGTCTACAGAGCGAGTGCCAGGACAGCCAGGGCTCCCCAGAGAAAGCCTGTCTGGGAAAACCCAGGACTGCTGAAAGGAATATTTGCTGTGTGCTGGGCAGGGCATAGGTAAGCAGAGAAGGTGAGATGCAGATGTGCCCCGGGCCAAGGGGAACAAGGAAGGGGGGGGCTTTCAGTTCTACCAGAACGGGGCTCCGTGGTGGCCTTGTTGGTGGCCCGATCCTGAAAGCTATGGTTGTTGAGGATGCTGCAGAACCGGGGTGATGGGGAGATACCCATAGGGGATATACCCAGGGGCAATCACTACCTCCCCTCTGGGCTTCCATCCTGTCCCATGCCACTGTCTCTAATCCCACCAGCCACTTTCCCCATCCCCTGGGCTATGACCTAGCGTGACCTGCCTGCTTTGGGCTCTGATGTCCTTCCCGCTACTGTTTAGTAGGAAAGTGAGTGAGTGCCTTAGACCTGGCTCTTTTTACTGAGGTTCCTGTGCTTCAGGGCTGTGGCTCCGGGCCGGGCTGTTAAGTGCACCTCACCCCAAAGGCCAGGTAGTTTAAGGCTTAAAAAAAAAAAAAAAAAAAAAAAAAAATCTTCCCCTCCCCCCCACAGATAGGGTTTTTGGAACTCTGTAGACCAGGCTGGCCTCAGATTTGCAGAGATAGATCTGCCTGCCTCTGACACCTGAGTTCTGGGATTAAAGGTGTATGCTGTCACCGCTGCTTGGCTCTTTTTCTATGTTTTTATTGTATTTATTTGGGGGAGGGGGCCATGGTCCACTTGTGGAGGTCAAGTCAGCACAACTTGCCAGAGTTAGTTGTCACTTACCAGTAGGTTCTGGGGATCAAACTCAGGTTGTTAGGCCTGATGGTAAGTGCCTTTACCCCAGGAGCCATCATGATGGCCTTTCTTTTGAGACAGGATGTCATGGAGCCTGGTGATCGCTGGCTAGACTGGCTGAGCAGCAAGTTCTGAGGCTCTGCTTACCTCCATCCAAGATGCTAGGGTTACAGAGCCAAGCTAAGCTCCCCTCCCCCCACTTAAACATGTGTGTTGTGAATCCAAACTCCTGTTCCCATGCTTCCATTGTAGGCATCTTCCTAAGAGCCCTCCCTCCCCAGGGCCCCCCCCCAATTATTTTCGGTTGGTCTCATGTAGTCCAGCCAGGTGTAGAACTCACTGAAGCCAAGGATAACCTTGAGCTTATGATCCTCCTGCCTCCCAGTGCTGGGATCAGAAGAATGAGTCATCACACCCAACCACGGATCTGTGCATGCCAGGCCAGCTCTTTACTGATGGGAGTTTCCTATCACTTTTGTGCTTTGTCTGGCCTGGCTATGTATGAAGGAGGCCTTGGGATCCCAAAAACTTGGGAGTCCGTCTTAGCTCCCCATAGTGTATGATTTCAGGGGCCCTCAGGACCTGGTCATTCATTGCCTGAGTCCCGGTTCCCACAGAGCAAGGGGTCCCTAATGGGGAGGTCTCCCTTGGCCTCCAAGAGGCCACAGGAAGGCCTTCCCGGCCCTGACCTTCCAAAAGGAGGTTGCATCTCAGAGCCAGGGCTGGCAGGTGGTTCTAGCATGAGGGCTAAGGATGGAAGGCAAAAGGTAGTGTCCCGAGTAGGGACCTGGGGCTGGCACCGTTCAGAGCACAGGTAAGTGTTCCCGGGCCTTCCAAACCTCCAAGGAGAGGCCTGGCCTGCAGCTGAGTGTGAGCACTGCGGTGTGTGTGTGTGTGTGTGTGTGTGTGTGTGTGTGTGTGCTTTAATGGAGCCTTCCACTACATTTAGCTGGGCTGGGGAGGTACCAGGTGAGGGGATACCAGGACAGGGCAAAAGAACCAAGGGCAGGCTCAGTGCCTTGAGCCTGGGCTGGTTCCATGGCTCTTGAGTACAGACTGCTGCCAAACTGGGCCTTAGAAGAGACAGGACAGGAGAGGGCTGCAGGAGCATCTGGTGGCCCTGGTGGCCCTGGGCCAGGGCATCCATGGGGTGCTGCTTTAGGGAGAGGGCTCGGTCTAGGTGCCCTCTTGCCCCCTCCAGTCATCTGGTACTAAGAGCATGGGACATATGTCAGGCTGGCATGTGGTTACGTGTCTGGAGGTGAGTTTTACCCCTTGTGGGGATGAACAAGTGTCTGGAGACCTGTCTGTCGTTTCTGGGGGAGGAGCCACTGGCAAGACGCAGGCCAAGGGGCGGCTCAGCATGCTATAATGCAACAATCTAACTCTCAGTAGAAGCCAGGCACGGTGGCATTCTTATAATCGAGGACTTGGCAGGCTGAGGCAGCCTGGGCTACAGAGTGAGGCCTTGTTTATTTTAACAGTGTCAGCTGATGGTGAGAAATGGCTGGATGTTAGGTGTCACCCAGCTGGTGACATCTGAGAGCAAGGATGGTCCCCAGTCAGGGCAGAGGAAAATCAATTGCACAAGGGCAGGGACCTTGAGACGGATGAACGGAGGGAGGACAGTCTCAAGGCGACAGTGACTTTGGCACTCATGGAACAGTACTGGAGGAGATGAGTGACCTGTGCCCTGGTCAGATTCCAGCACCTTCTTCAGTGTGTGCCTTTGGTTTGGACCAGACCGGGTGGCGGCTTGGGTACCTAGGGGACTTTTGTGGGTTACTTACGTTATTGTTGTGCATTTAAAGAGATGTTTAAAAATAGCTTCTGGCCTCGGAAGTATGGCTCTGTGATAGAATTTGCCTCGTACGGGTGAGGTCATGGGTTCAAGCCCCAGCACAGGAAAGAAAAGGCATCTGAGCTTTTGGGTTTTGTGAGGAGTGTTGTCCTGGAAATGGGATGTATTCTGTTACGAAAGACAAGACAGCCATTGCCAGGAAAAACTTACATAGGAGAGATGGGAAGTTGAGGCCTCAAGACCAGGAGGGCAAAGGCTACCAGGACTTGTTTCTTCCCCCAGGCCATCTTTACTGATGGCTGGAGATTTGGTGGCTTTAAAGGATCGTTGATCTTCTCTGTTCACAAAGATGGCCTTGCCAGGGGCTTGTACGTTGTAGTGAGTTGCTGGTTTCGGGAGCCGTATCAGTGGAGACAGTTGATGGCAAACTGTTTAGTTTCTCATCCAGTGGGGTCAAGTGTTCCAATGCCCCAGGCATTATTCAGCTAGCTTGCCATGTTTCCTAAGTGTGTGCAAGGGTCTGTAGGGAGGAGAGATTCTCACACAAAGCACTGCACTTTCAAAATGCACATGTCTTTTGTCACACTGCAGATCCCGGGAGCTGGTCCTCTCTCCATGAAAGTGGGTTCGTCCTGGAATGGCTCTGGGTTCTGGAAGCGCTGTTACAGGCAATGGTATGGTCCAGATCTTCCTGGAATAAAGGCATCCCGTTGCACTGGCTCTGCCAGAGTTTCCTGGAATAAAAGTGGCTGGAAAGGCAGATAGCAAGTGGAGGTGGAGATAGCCATGACGGCTTCCTCTTCCCACTGAGAGCTCATGCCCATCTCTAACAGTGTATAGTTCTGGACGTCACCTGCGTGTGCTCCCTCAGCCCCAGTGACCTCCTGTCCTGCGGGTCCATCCGTCTGCCTTCCTAGTTCTTCTGGGAAAGTGGTGTGGGATCAGGGTGGGTCATGGGGCAGACTTGGAGGCGGTTGTCAGGGAAGGAGGCTGTAAGTGGAGGTACCGCCCCCTCGTCCACAGGAGGGGGGGCGACCAGACTTGTTGCAGACTAACCTATAACCCTGAGATACCTTTTGTTTATGGACCAAAAAGGCATCTGGTGAATTTGAATGCAGGGTTTTTATCTTGCGGAAACTCTGCTTTACTATGTTTAACTATTTTTTGGCTCCTTGAGGACATTTGGAGTGAATTCCACAATTGTAAACATGCCTCACTACCAAGTCTGTCTGCTTGAAACTTCCTTTTCGAAGTAGAGTCCAATCACGCTGATTGCCCCTCTGAAATGTCGGCTGCAAGGGGTATCTGTCTCCTGCACTTCTCTTCCTGGCCCAGAACCTCCAGGATTGGGGATGGAGGGTGGTGGCCGGAGGGGAGACCCAGGAAAGGGGCGGGAGAAATCTTAAGCGCTCACTCAAGACCAAGGAAAAGAGCAGCTGCGACTCCCTTGACGGTCTTGGAGGCATCCGAGAGGGCTCTCTGGTAGCAGGGTGGGTTTTGCTGCCCACGGTGTCTCTCTCCAAGTTGGGTTCTGATGTGGCAAAGTCTTTGTCCTCACTGTATCTCCGAGCATCAACGCAGCAGAAGGAACCACGCATCATTCCTTGTTGCAGCCATTTCAGAAGGGCCATCTTTGTCCCCTTCAGCATTTCCCTCCCACAGTCATAGCCTAGAACAGACACTTCCAACCCTTGGGAGTTGAGCCCTCCTCAGAAAATCTTTGCAAAGGAGTGCTTTAAAGTAATACTCAAGGGTTTCAAATCCTAAGGAAATAAAGCTATTCCTTAGCTATGAAATGTGGAAGATTCCGAGTATTAAATAACTTGGGCTGGGTGTGGTGGTGCACACCTTTAATCCCAGCACTCTGGAGGCAATGGCAGGTGGATCAAACTCTTTAAGTGGAGGCTAGCCTGGTCTACACAGTGAGTTCCAGGTTAGCTAGGATTACTTAAGACCCTGCTTCAAAATAACAACAAAAAAATACTTGGATTTCTTTCAGTCTTTGCTTTTCAAGACAAAGTCTCATGTAGCTTAGGCTGGCTGGCTTTATTATGTAGCTGAGGCTGGCCTTGAAGTTCGAATCCTTCTGACTTCACTAACCACGGACTAGTGCCACCATGCCTGGCTACTTTGATTGTTTTTTGTTGTTGTTTTTGTTTTTGAGACTTTGTAGTTCTGGCTGGGTTGGAACTTGCTATGTAGACAAGGCTGGCCTCAAACTCCCAGAAATCCAACTGCCTTTGTCTCCAGAGTGTAGATCAGGATGGCCCGGAACTCACAGAAATCCACCTGCCTGTCGCGATTAAAGGTGTGCGCCACAACCGCCTGGCTAAGGACTTCCTGTCTTGTTTGAATCAGTGACGACATTTAGCCTTTATTCCAGGTCTAATGGAACCCTTTATTCCACTAAGGGTGGTGTGAGTGGGCACATGTGTGGTCTCCTCTGGTCTCTGCCTTCTCCTGCTTTCCTCCTTCAACTTCACTGTATACTTCTTTTATTGGAAAAATAAAACTGTTCAGAAGTGAGACTGTGATGGGTGAATGGTCTTAGAAAGCGCTGAGGTTATAGCGCATGGTAGGCATGGGACATTATGTGGCACACGGCTGTCATAAAGGCCTGAGGGGCCGATTCAGGCTGGTACAGACGTCAGAGGCGCTGGCTGGCGTGTCGGGCTCCACGCTTCCTGGTGCTGCCATTGTGTCATAGCCCAGCCTCACAGTTGTCTCTCCTGCGTTTGGACTTTGTGTAAACCCCTGGTCAGCACTGAGTGGGTCACAGGGGGCATGTAACCCCAGCTGGTCACTAGACCACACTCTCCAATACTCTAGCGCACGCATGCACAGAGGCAGGCTTCTCGCAGCTGCATCTCCGTGGAAGCCTCCCACCACAGCAGGTGGGATGATGGGAGCCCTGGCCACCTGCAGGGTTCAATCCTTCACAGACAGATCATCCTTCCGGTCAGCCTCAGCTGGAAGGCAGGGGCACGAGGAATGCTGTGCGGATGGGGTAGGAAACTGAAGCCAGGCCCCATGTCCACCAGGCCCCTTCAAAGACTATTCATGGATCGTAATGCCAAGATGAGCCAGCTGGATTCAAGTTGAAGAACATTTGGAAGTGATGCCCGCTGGCTGCCACGTGGTCCTGGGCTTCTCTCTGCCTCTGGATAGGCATTTATTCATTATCCGTATGTGTATGTGTGCCCATCCTCTGGATAGGCATTTATTCATTATCCGTATGTGTATGTGTGCCCATCCTCGAGCTGGAGTTACAGGCAATTGTAAGCTGGTAACAACCTCTGCAAGAGCAGGTAGCAGTTCTAACTGCTGAGCGTCTCTCAGGCCTTTCTCTTCACAGGTAGAAGGGCCTGGTGCTAGCTAAAGCTGTCTTCAAAGCTAAAGCTGCCTTCTGCTCAAGGGCAAGCCTGGGGCTTAGACCCAACTGACTTCACAATCCAATGACTTCCAGATTTGGCTCGACCTTCTTGACACCTCTTGAGTTTCCTTGCTCAAGTTGTTCTTGGAGCTTTTAAAGACAACAAAATCTGCTAGGTGGCACCAAGGCCCTTCAGCCCTTGCAGGACTATGAATGAAATCAACATTTCCCACCAAATGACTTAACAGTGCTGACACCGAGTTTCTGTGGGAAAGTATTTAAGGAAAGTGGATGTTTGGGGTTTCCTGTGTCCTGGTATTAAGAAAGCACTGGTAAATACTGTGATGAATTCAGCCCCTGGTAATGCCTGCACTCAAGATGAAAAGGCCCAGCTACAGCTCCTACAGCAAGCTCTGGATAAGGACCAGGGTGCAATTGCAGAGCAAGCTGACTGTCCATGGGAGAGGGTGAGCTCAAGACACCCCTGGTCTACAAAGCAAGTTCTAGGCCAGCTAAAGCTATATACAGCGAGACCCTGATTCAAAAATAAAAAACCAAAACCAGGCATGTTTATGTAGAATCCTAGTGTGAGTTTGTTCTGTGTGCCAGCATCTCCAGTAAGGCAGTTGGGGACAGTCACACCTGTGTGTACCCAGCCCTCCGTTTGTGAGTTAAACACTTAGGGGAAGACGCTGAGTCTCAGTCACCATAGCTGTAAGATGGGTCTCCTCGCAGGCTGGAGAGGATAGAGCTAAGAGGGTGAGGTGTTTGACAGCAGTGCGGAGCTGTTTAGTACTCATTAACTTAGCTGCTAGCATCTTCCTTTTTTGAGACATGGTCTCCTGTAGTATCTTTCTTTCTTTCTTTCTTTCTTTCTTTCTTTCTTTCTTTTTTTTTGTGTTTGTTTTTTGAGACAGGGTCTCTCTCTACATAGTCTTAGCTACCCTGGAACTCACTGTATAGACCAGGCTGGCTTTGAACTCATAAAGACCTGCCTGCTTCTGGCTCCTGAGTGCTGGGATTAAAGACGCTTGTCACCACCACCTAGCTCACTGTTAGTTTCTTTTTTCCCCCTGACCATCACTATTAGTTTATTTATGGTATGAGCCTGGCCTTTAATGTTGGAGCTATTCCTCCAGCCCCACTATTAGCATCTTAAGGGGCACATAAATTCAGAGGAAATTTAAGTGGGATCAGTGAATGAATTAATTAATAAAATCTCGAGATGGAAGTATGTATCCATACTGGCTTCTACTTCTGACAGTGGGATTATGTGCATGGGCCATTTAAGTTTTGCTGACAGTCTGCCCTCTTGTCAGCTGAGCTGGGGAGGGAGCCTTGCAAATGCTAGACAGGTAATCTACAAGCCACACCCTCAGCCTCAGTAATAATTTCACCTGCCAGTGCATTACATTTTGGGGAGTGTACCTAGCTCTCCCCTCAAATAATAGCTAAGCCACTTAAAAACATAACCAGTGTTCTTAAGCATATGAAGTAGCATTTCTGGGCATAGATTCTAGGCTAGGCTGCCCTGGCTTCTGCCTCTTCTTAGCTGAGTGAGCTTGGTTAGGTGGTTGACCTCTCTGTAGCTCAGGAGGACGGCACTTTATACACATTCAGTCGGTTAGTAGCATAAGGACTCAAGACTACCTATTGCTATGGGAATCCTCTATTGTGGGCAAGCCAGTATTCATGTTAAGAGTTAGGAGTGCCTGCGGACAGGGTTAGGGCCCAGGCCTGACCTGACCTGTCTCCTTAAGGGCCACAGAGGCCGAAGCCCAGTGTCCTGGCTCCTCTAGTCCACCTTCCTCCTTGCTGTCTCTGGCCCCTCTTCCTTTTGTGGTCCCCTCTTCAAGGCAGGGTTTCTCTATGTAGCCCTGGCTATCCTGAAAGTCACTTTGTGGACCAGGCTGGCCTCGAACTCACAGAGATCCACTTGCCTCTGCCTCCTGAGTGCTGGGACTAAAGGTGTGTGCCACCACCGCCCAGTTCCCTGTTACTTTAAGAGCTGCCAGGTGGATAGTGGTTTCAGTGGAAAGCAGCTGAGGCCTGGGCCAGTGACCTGCATGACCCCCAGGCTGCCGGACTGCAGGGTGGGGTGGCGGTAATGGGGATGTTGACCCTGCCCCACAATCAAGTTGGTTTTCTCCCTGGTGGGTGTGGCGCTCACCCACCACGGGCTGTGCCCTGCGGCCTGAGCTGCTCTTCCAGTGATCTCCTTAGCTTGGTCACTGGAGCACAGATGATTTCAGAATCAAGACCACCAAGCATTCCTGGACTGGCAGGTCTCTGGGCTTCTGTGAGCTCCAGTTTTCCTGTGCTGTGCGATGCGCTTAACATGGTAGATTCTGGGAGACAACACACTGCGCTCCATTTCACTTAGCACGTCACCAGGCCTCACCACGGGGCTGTAGCAATCTGCTAATGGGCATGCTGTCTTCACTTATTGCTGTGAGGACCAAACCAAGGGCTTTGTGTATGTGTCTGCATGTGTATTCACAAGTGCCACACCACCTGTGGAGGTCAGAGGGCAACCCCAGCGAATCGGTCCTCTCCCATGTGAGCTTCAGGGACCAAACTCAGGTCAGCAGGCTTGGCAGCAAACACGTTTTACCTGCCAACCTTCTCACAGGACCGTGCCAATATTTGTGAATTTAACTCGACAGACCCTCAGGTCAGATCTAGTTGACAAAACAGATTGTATTGTGCCTGCAGAGCACATACTGAATTTTATCTTGCTAACAAAAATCAGATTTCTTATCAAAACTCGATTCCCCAGATTCTCTGGGAACTTTGAAGGTACTAAGGCCCATCTGCCTTTTTTTTTTTTTTTTTTTTTTTTTTTCCCCTTTCCAGACAGGGTTTCTCTATGGTTTTGGAGACTGTCCTGGAACTAGCTCTAGTAGACCAGGCTGGTCTGGAACTCAGAGATCTGCCTGCCTCTGCCTTCCGAATGCTGGGCTAAAGGCGTGGTCACCACCGCCCGGCTCCACCTGCCTTTTGAGGTGGCATTGTGCTAGCACTTAACTTTGAGGAGGCTACCCACTGGATCACGGTCTACTTCTGCTTCTCTTACTAACTGCACCTAGCTGGCCCCTGGCCAGAGGCTTAGGCAGAAGTGGAAGAGACGCTTGTCATCAGCCCTGCGGAAGACAGTTGTCAACAGTGGAAGGCACTGCCTAGGTCTGGCTTGCAAACAGCAGGGGCTAGCAGCAGGCATCTTGGAATGGCGGACGGGGTGTGTGTCTCCAGATGACCTGTGCTCTGGGCAGCTGCACTCACTCCTTCCTCTGGCCCCCCCTCCCTGGAGGGCAGTGTACCATGTGTGCCAACAAGGAGCGAACACTTAGCATTACTGAGCCAAGGTTAAACACAAAGGGGAAGGCACCCTCCTCATCATGACACCCTAATCCTACCAGCAGGAAACTGAAACATCTACCAACAAAGATGGTCAGAGAAAGGGCTGGAGCTAGGGTGTGGCAGCTGGGGAGGTGCAGCTGCACTTTCAAACAGTGAGGTGTGTGAGTGTGAGAAACCAAGACACGAGGACGGAAGAGCAACTCAGGCTTGGCCCTTTTGCTTGAGGACATTGCCTGTTCCAAACGCACTCACTAGGGAGACCCTTCCAAGATGCAGAGGCAGCACCACACCCCTCCTAGGCTTTTAATGTGGTGTCAAATAAACACCTGAATCAAGTGCCAGAGTGGGGCCTTCAAACATCATGAGGCTCTGTGAAGCGACTGTTCCAGAACACCGCGATCTAGAAAAGACTGAGCTGGGCCTGGTGCCGTTCCTCCGGCCCTCTCCGGGAGCCTCCTGCCGGCCCTGGGCTGTCCAGTGTAAATCCCTCTGACCTCTAGTGCATGCTTTTGAATGAGCCACCCACCCCCACCAGTCCTGTAGACCAAGAGGACAGGGCTGCACAGAGAGGGGCACTTCTTGTTGCCACATTTAAACTATTTATTGAATGAGGCAGTTTAGACAGAACGAAGAACAACACAGAATCCATGCTCTGCTACTGGGGTCTTCCTTTTCTCTTCTTGGCAATTTTTCAAACTATTAGGAGGTTACTTTACCACAAAGGAACACGGACCTTTAAAGCCCCTGGACAGCTTCACAATATATGGTAAAAAATAATTAAAAAAATAACAAATCGTAGAACCAGGACTGTTTGTTTATATGTAAATTTCCCACACCTCCCCCATTACGTACAGAAAAGAACATACAAAAAACATTGGATATTTTATATAAAACAAGCAAATATAAGAATCGGAAACTTTTCTCAAAGGCTGAGCAAGACATGAAGAATCTTTTAATGTCTCATTAAAAAACAAAAAACCAAAACACCACATTAAATACACTATCACACTTGTGGGAGGGCCCGGGAGGAGGGCGAGGAGCTGTCCCTGTATGCAAGGAGCGGAGATTTGGCTTGTCACGAAGTCAGATGAACTAGCCACTGGAGACTCAGGGCTTGTGGCTGGAAAAAGCACAGTTCACAGTGACAGAGAACGATCTGTCCACTCTACACTGTGAGCAGGAAAAGCTGTTCCAGGCCTGGGCTGCCAGGATGTGCCTGGGAAAACGGTCCTTGTAGAGTCCTTCTGGAGCAGGGTCACTCCAGGAATGTGGCCCTTCTCTCTAGACACATCTGTGGTGGCCAGTCCACAGGCAGAGGTCCTTTATGTGGCAATCTCCTCTGTGAAGATACAGCCGGACGCTCGAGAGCATGGCTCCCATGGTCGCACCCTGGTTATGAAGTTTTCTCCCTCTTTCCCTTCCTGCTCTCCCATACTCTCCCCAACACACACACACACACACACACACACACACACACACCCCTGCACGTACACCCGCCTGCTCCCTAAAGCACTCCCTCAGGCCCTTAACACGCCTGTTACCTTCAGTTCACGAAAGGCCTGGTTCTGGACTGCCCTCGAAACCAAAGCAACTCTTCAATAGTCACAAGACCGAGGGTTCCCAGGAAGGGAGGAGATGGGAACCAGGGGAAAGATTTCTTGCCCCTGCCAGGAGCTTGAGGGCATTTACATGCCTGGGGCAAGGTCAGCACCGGGGCAGCCTGAAGTCTCTGCTGGCAAAGCACGAGGTGAGAGGGCTCCATAGTGCTTTCTGGACCGCTCTGCGTCCTGGATCTTCCTTCCCTCGGGTGAATCTAGCAGAGTTCTAGGCGGCCATTGGGAGGCAGCTTTGGTGGAGGACGTGCTCACCTCTGCCTGAGTTTGTCAGTAGCTCAATGCATGACCCTGGTATGAACAAAACCAGGTGACTGTCTAGCCATGTACCTACCACCCACTGAACTGGGCGGGTTATTTTTCCCACAGTTCACCTTGGTTTCCTACAGATAATCCATGCGGGTTTCATACATATATATATATATATATGTATGTACATATATACTTTATACACATATGTAAATGTGTATGTCCATATGTACACATATACATATATTCACACTCACACATACGCACACATAAGTATACACACATTTTCCGCACAAAGAAGTCCGGCCACAATTTGGCTTGTTTTGGGGACAGTGAAATCGGTGTCGTTTCTTGTTCCACCAAATCCCAGAAGTGGTGCTTTAGAAAAAGGTGATTCCAAAATCTGCTGCCTTTCTTCCTTTTAAAAAAAGGTTACCAAAACTCTTCTTCCCACGCCGAGACTCAACCCCATTTGATTGCACCTCTGCAAACAGGTAAAAAATCTGAAGTAGACTAGAAAACGATGCCAGGATAGGGCTGCGTGTCACTGTTCCAACGTCACCACCTCCACAGCCTGGCCGTCCATGGTGACTGCGCTGTCCGCTATCCTGGTGGTCACTGGGGCCATGGCCACCTGCACTGGCCCGTTGCCTTGGGCGAGGCTGGTCACCACAGTCTGGTACATGCTCACAGGGATCTGGACCAGGCCTGCAGAGACAAAGCAAGACCATTGGTGGGGCCCGTGCTCAGGACCCAGGTGCTGGCTGGGGCTGCTGGCTGCTCTGGGTGTCACAGACTGCCAGCCCCAGGTTAGCGCCTTACCTGCTTTTCGGGCATAGTTAGGCTTCAACTTCTTTTCCTTTCATCTTTGCTGTGTAGCCAAGGTTGGCCTTAGACTCTTGTTCCTATTGCCTCAGCCCTCCCATGTGCTTAGATTATAGGTGTGCGCCATGGCACCCGGCAGCATCTCTTTTCTCGGCTCATTTCAGTTCTTTAAGACAGACTCTCAGGAAAGAGAAGTGGGCACATGTGGAAGTTTCCACACAGACCTGCCTGCTTTCATCTTTAGCAAGCACAGCCCGTTGAGCATGACTCCTCCGACCCTGCCAGCCACCCCATTCTAGCAACTCTGATTCTAGCTGCTTGTTTCTTTTACCCTCTAACTGCCCATGCTAGAGCTTCTATCAGCCTGAGAAGAAACAACAAAAGACAAATTTCCGACTTCTACCCTGATGTCTGGCCACTGTGGTTCATATATAGCCTGTGCTCCAGAGTCAAGCATATAAAAGAAACAAAACCAAAGTAAACTAGCCCATTTGTCTACTAATCTTAGCATTACACAGACTGGTATGATTTAAAAACCATATTTTAGGGTGAACTAAAAAGCAAAACAAAACAAATATGCACACACCCCGTCTATCTCTCAGCGCCACTCCTCCTCCTCAGAGTGGAGCTACAGTATAAAGAAAATAGCATGGAGCCTCAGAGAAGGGTGACCCACTTCCAGCTGACAGGCAAATAACTGTCTGTGCATTTTGTTCAGCGTGTCTTCCCATTGGAAGTAGAATTACAACGGACAGGGAAGGGTTATGTTTGGGAAGCTACAAGCAAAGGAAGTGGAAGCTGTAGCCCCTGCCCAAACTCCTTCAGCATCCTCTAGGAAGATGGAATTACTGTGAAATTAGTATTTAACTGAGTGCATTAGTAGATCAATGTTCCAAACCCTAACACCTAGACCACTGTGACAGAAGAAAATACCTCTAGTGAGATACGGTACGTAGAGTGGCTGTTCTAATACTAACTAGCCCTAACATCCATAAGCTGCCTAGCTCTGTCCCTGGACAACCTGCACAGCAGCGCTCTGATATGTCCCTCTTAAGGGGCACAGGGTTACAGACAGCGTAGGAAGAAAACAAACAAATGCTGTGAGAGCCTAGTACCCTCAGGGATCAGTGTCTTAAATGGGATGCTACTAAAAACAAAACAAAGCAAAATAAAACATAAAACAAAAGACACCCCCAAACAAACCTGTGGTGAGGGTCTGAGACAGGAGCATCACTCGAGCCCCGGAGCTTCAGGCTAGTCTAGGCCATAACACAGGGAACTCCATTTTAGAAATACAAAACAGGGAGCCGGGAGGATAGCTCAGTAGAAGAAATCTTATCTAGCATGTATGAGGCTGGAAGTTAGATTCCTAACACCACAAACAATAGCCACCCAAACTAACCAGCCAGTCAGCCAATCAAACCTCAAATCCCAAAAGATGTGATGAGGTTTGTCTATAATCCTGGCACCCAGGAGGCCAAGACAGGAGAACTGTGAGTTCGAAATCAATCTGGACTACATAGTGCGGCCTTGCTTGCCACATAGAAATAACAGCAGCAACAACAGAACCCTGGACAATTCCTCTAAAATTCTATAACCAACTAGAAAAGAAAAATAGGAGAGTATTTTAAAAATAAAAAGTGCAATAAATAAAATTCATTCCAAAGGTTGTAAGATAACCATGAAATTTTCCAGATACTAGAAAAGATTAGGAAGAAGGGAATCTAGACACAGAAGCAAACTTCTATGACTGAGAAAATGAGTTTGTCGTGGGAAAGACAGCTTGGTGCACCAGGCACAATGAATAACAAGAGATTCAGACACCCATATGCATCTTCTGATAACACAAGGGAAATGGTGAAAAGCCCTAAAGATTCTAGAAAGAAAAAAGTAGGGAAGGGGGAGCGTACGCAAAAAACTGGGCACCAGAATAATACGGACTCCACCGCAACCACAGAAGCTAAGAAGATGGAGCCACACCTTCAGGCACCAGTTCAAGCACTCCAGAATCCCTTGCAGCTTAGAATTCTACAACCAGCTACGATGACCCATATGAACTACACAGCATATAAGTTCAGATATGGCTCAAAACTCGGCTGCTCACGCACACTTTCTCAGGAGGCTTGGAAGAAGGGGCAGGCCATTAGCACAGAAACCTCAGATGGCAGTCAATGGGCTCTGGAGACCCTGGGAAGGGAAGGGAGGAAGGAAGCAAGGAGCAGAGCCGGGGCAACTGGTTCAGAGTTGAAGGCAGCAGGTCTAGAGTCTCAGGCCTGTCGCACCAAGGGATCACGGTCACCGGGTAGGCGAACTACAGAACAAGTTAAGAGAGAACCCCTCAGGCTTAAAAATGGTAGATGCTCTCCTCAACCATTCAAGTATTAGCTTGAAGAGAAAACAAAAGCTATACAAAAGGACAAAGTTGAAATGTAGTAACATTTACAATACATTTGTTTTGACAGTTGAAATGTAGTAACATTTACAATACATTTGTTTTGACAGTAAACAATTTTTATGAAGTTATAACACAAATACTGATGCCAAATTTTCCCTAAATTGTGGTATTTCACTTTTTAAGTTACTTAATTTTGGGGACAGAGGGCAGTTTGAAATTTAAAATGGTTTTTGTTTCGTTTGTTTTTTTTTTTTTTTTTTTGAGACAGGGTTCCTCTGTATAGCCCTGACTGTCTTGGAACTCGCTCTGTGGACCAGGCTGGCCTTGAATTCACAGACATCCACCTATCTCTGCCTCCCAAGTGCTGGGACTCTGGGACTAAAGGCGTGAGCTGCGGCCACATTGTTTTAAGACAGTGGTTGAAACACCGTAGTTACATATTTTGCTTATGTGCACAGTCCACATTCAAGTATCAAAACTGGTTATCTATCTAGCAGCTTAACTTTAAGGCTGCCACAAAAATGGTCATAAATTTGGGTCCTCTCTTGCTCTCCAGCTGTGTGTGACTTTATGTGGTACCATACTTGGGCTGGCCTGAGGGACACCAGAAGAGTCCCACCTGAGAGTAAAAATGAATTTTACAAAGAGATTTTAAGCATCATTGGGGAAGTAGACCTCTGAGTTGGAGGCAAACCTGATCTACACAGGGAGTTCCAGGCCAGCCAGGGCAAATAGTATGACCTTGTCCAAAAGGAAGGGCAGGGGTGGAGGGTGCAGGGCCAGATAGAAGGCCCAGTGGGGGGGAGTCCTTGTCACCAAGCCTGATGACTTGAGTTCAATTCCTGGGACCCATGTGGTGGACAACACTCACTCCCAAAAGTTGTCTTCTGACCACCACATACCCTTGGTGGCATGAATGTGCCCACGTGTGTGTGCCTCCCAGGTGCTGGTGGGGAGGACCCAAATCAAAGGAAATGGGGCAAAAGAAAATCTGATTTCATAGTATTATTATCAACTGTGTAAGCAATTTTTAGGAGTCAGTTTTGTCAATTTAGGGTTAGCATTTGATGGTACAACATGAAGCAGGACTTGAGTTTTGCTTTGATAACAGTCATTTTTGAAACCCCACTTCTACGGGTGTGTTAATACAACAAAGGCAGGGTCAGTGAGAGATCTTGTCTATGTGATGGGGAAGTCGGCAGAGGAAGGGTCAGGGGCTGTTGCTTAGGGGTAAGGGTGCCCTGGTTTCTTCTAAACCACTCCAAATGGCTTTTAGGCGCTCAATCAATTCTTTGCATTTGCCCTTCCTTACGTATACGATGTTGCTTAGCCCTCGAGCCTCACACTTCGGCACCGTGATGGTTTGTTCCCGAAGTCCACAGCACAGTCTAGATGCGTTAATGGCATCGTGTTCTAGGTGCTCATGATTTGCTCTAGTCTATCTTCTTGTTTTGAGGCGGGGTCTTAATAGGGATCATAGGCTGGCTTTGAGCCTTTGCTCCTGCTGCCAAGTGCTAGGGAGACAGGCATGCACCCACTATGCTTTGGGCCACAAGGGCTGCGATGTACTTGAACGTCTCCCTCGCTGCAAGCATCTCCACGCTGTGCACACCAAGACTTCTGCAACAGCTGTGCTTGGCTTGCTCTCTGGATCTCCCAGGGTCTGCCTGCCAATGGTTTGGGTCCTCTTCCCTGGTAGCCCCACGGCACTGTGCCCAGCCTTCTACAGCAGAACAATCTTAGGTATCATCACTGTCTGCATATCTTGTCTTCAATTGGACTGCAAATTCCTTAAGTACGGACCGAGCCTATCACCGGAGCCCTAACAGTGTGCAGGTGCTAAACACGTGTTCCATGCTTACAAATGAAAACACAAATGTAAAATCACAGCTAAGAGTAAGTGGTGGCTCAAGCGTAATCTCAGCAGGCAGGAGGGCTGCCTCAAGTCCACAGCCAACCCAGAATAAACAGTGAGACATCTTCTCCTAAAACAAAAACACATGAATAATACCACACCCAAGACCTATCCAAATAAAATAATTGTTTACAGACTGCATTTTGTTTATTTCACACAACTCAGGGAAGGAGTCAATTTTGCAACTATATTTGAGTTATGAAATGACTTCTACACAAAGCTGTTTCAAGGTGAGCAACTGTGATAGGCACTAACGTATCTTAAAGGTGTCTCAAAGAGAAAGATTCCATATACAGGGTTGTCTCATAGCCTCAAAGGCCCGGAAAACCCAACTCCAATCTTTTTCTACAAGCGCTGTCAGTCCACATCCACCTTAAATAAATATATCGCCATCATCATGTGCAGATTTTAAGATCTCTCACACAAACACCAACGCAAGCACTGGACATGGGATTAGATTAAATCCTCAGCGTCTCTGACCTCACAGCCTTTATGTCCATGGCACGGGGGGAGGGGCCAAAAGCTTTGAAACCCGGCACACACTAAATCGGCCACTGCCCTTGGAAAAGAGATGATTAAATGCTGAGGTACAGTAATCAGGCTGGGAGTGTCCGTGCATCTGCTCAGCCTGCACCCGATTAGCCCTAATCTAGAGGCACATGCTAATCCGAGCTTGGGTTCTGGGTCATTTCAATTGATTAAGCAACAGGAAGCTCTTCATGTTCTATTTTAAGGGCCTGAAGTTCCTTTTCCTTTTCAGGGAGACCCTGTACAGTCTTAGCAACCAGACTCCTTGGTGTGTGTGGCTGCACAGGACCATCAGGAAATCACAAACTCACAATGTTTTGGAGATTTTAGTATTCCAAAATGTCAAACACACATACTAGAGTTTAGCAAATACAAACTGGTTTTTGTTTGTTTGAATTCTTGAAGCTTATCATCGGTTGTTTTGAGACAGTATCACTGTGTAGCCTGGGCTGGCCTCAAACTCATAGCACCTTCCTGCCTTGCTCAGCCTTCCAGGTGCTGATAACAGCTGTGACACCCAGCTGTTAATTGTTTTTCCCAGCCCAGCACTCTGGCAGGCAGAGTCAGGTGGATCTCTGTATTTGAGGTCAGTCGGTCTACATAACCAGTTCTAGGTCAGAATCACAAAATGAACCCCCCTATACTCCCCTCCAAGAATAAGTTTAGCATAAAACAAATACAAGGGCAAGCAATATGCTTCAGCAGGTAAAAGTGCTTAACACCAAACCTAACAACAAGAGTTCAATCCCCAGGACTCACACGATGGAAGGCGAGAACTGACTTCAGTAAATTGTTTTCTAATCTCCACCTGTGTGGCCTGGCACAAATGCGCATTCCCATGTAAGTAAGTATAATAACAGCAATACCCAGCAGCTACTGGCTGTGGTGGTAGGTGCCCATGAAATGAGCACTTGGGAGGCAGAGGCAGGAGGTTCTTTAGTTAGAGGCCAGCCCAGGTTACATGATGAGTAAGACCCTGTCTTAAAGTCATAACCAGCCCCACACCCCAAAGCCAGGTAAGGTAATGCATGACTTTAGTCCTAGCATACAGCCTCTCCGAGGACAGCCTTGTCAACAGCCTTAAGACCCTGCTCAAAAAAAAAACTCAACAAAACAAGCAACAGAGAAACACACTGTCTGTCATAGGCCCTACCCCCATGACTAGTTTATTAAGCTAGATGTCTGGACTTTGGACCTGGGAGCCTTTCCATGCACCAGAATACCCTTGATAACCAGCACCCCTGCCAGCAAGGCCGGGAACACAGAGGACCATCCATCCCTTTGGGGCTCACCACTGCCTCTCCAGACTGCATGGTAAATCATGGCAGCAAAGTCCAAATGAGGACAGAAGTAAGGGCTGGAGAGATGGCTCAGATGTTAAGAGCACTGGCTGCTCTTCCAGAGGTTCCGAGTTCAATTCCCAGTGCCCACATGGTGGCTCACAGCCATCTATAATAAGATTTGGTGCCCTCTCCCAGTGTGCAGACATAACTCTGTATACATAGTAAATAAATAAATATTAGAGAGAGAGAGGTGAAAGGGAACTTAGACATTCAGGTCTTAACCATTCCAAACTCCCTAGAGGAATTGTTAGCCCAGGACCACATTTCCTCTTAAATGAGAGCCTAGCCCTTCCATCTGTTGGCTATCGCTGTCTGTTGCTGCCAAGCATACACGGTGAAGCAGGGCCCAGTCTCCCCTCCCCTCCGTACCTCCTTCCCGTTGCTCAGGGCCACGTTTCTGAAGTCCCCTCACCACCCGGTGACTTCATATTCAATACATCATCATCAACTCCTGCTAGCTCCTCTCCCTTTCTCTGAAGAAATATTTTTATCCATTTTATGTGTGTATGTATGTGTCTGGGTAAATGAATGGCATGTGCATAGGAACCCTTAAAAGCCAGAAGAGGGTGTTAGGTCCCTTGGAGCTGAACTTACTGATGCACACCAACACACACATGAGCTCTTTGCTGGGACAGTGAGCGCTCCTGACTGCCAAGTCAACTCTCCAACCCAAACTCTCATTTCAAAAGTAAAACAGAACTCAACTCACACTATTTTAATGTAAGCGACACTTTATACAGGAGTCCCACTCCAACTTTGTACCTTCAGTTTTCAGAAACTTTAGCTAAAAACAAAACAACTACCCCAAAGTCAAACCGAAACCATAGCCATAGATATGCTAAAGTTAAGAGCTGAACTTTTATTTCTTTTTCAGGTGCTGAGGCGACTTAAATTTGAAGAAGATAATATCTCCATTTTCAACAACGTAAGCTCTGCCTTGTCCGTACTTCCCAGCAGCCAGAGCTGCATTTCCAGAACTCTCCTCTTTAAGGTCTTCGTCTTTCATTACTTCCGCCATAATGAATCCCTTTCCAAAATCTGTGTGAATCTTTCCTGCAGCCTGAGGAGCCTTCATGGCTTTTCTGATGGTCCATGCATGAACTTCATCTGGGCCTGCAGTGAGAAAGTATTCTAGTTGGCGTGCTGCAAACCCAGCCTCAGTGATCTCTGGCAAAGCACTGCATGCTCACGTCCAGATGCTTCTGTGTCTCCTCAGCACTTTAAGTAAACCTTGCTGGTCTCAAACTCTCGATCCTGCTGCCGCAGCCTCCCAAGTGCTGAGGATATATGTAACTATGCCTGGTTTGCCAAATCTTGAGCAAGTATACTACACAAAAACTTCCCCCCAAATTCCCTACATTACTCTTCCATCACAACCATTTGTTCTATCAACACACCCTCAGTACTACATGCACTTGTTCAAGCGCATCCCCTTGGCTAGATTACTCCTGCAGATTGGAGTCACACTCTTTTGACAATCCAGGGGTTAGAGCAGACACACGACCCACTATGCGCTCTACCTCCAGTGATGTTGCGAACTCCACCATTCACTTGCTTGCATGGACCCGCCCTGTTTCTGAGTAGTTCCTGTTTCTCTTTAGAACTGCTTACTTTAGTTGTTGACGGGACTGTCACAGAGCAGCCTTGGCACAGTAGCTGTTCGGTTGTGGATGCCTTATGACACTCCTGATAGTGATCTTCTTGACTTACAGAAACTGGACTCTATTCCTGCCAGCCTTACCCTCTGCAGACTGAAGAGCTCTGAAGCCCCTTGCTCTACTCTAGAGCAAGCAGCTTTCTCCACGGCACCCTCAAGGTGTTGTGCTCAGATGCTTTGTGGCAATGTAGAGCTTTGCATGTGACAGTCATTTTACTCTAAAAGTTATCTTGCTTTCTTTAAAGGTTCTTAGTCACAAAGAATTGTCATTGAATGTCTGTGGGCTTAGTTTCCTCACATGTAAAAGGGTATTACTAATCTCACAGGAATGCTGAACCAGAATGCTGACATAGGAACCCTTGGAACTGAATCTGGTGCACAGTTAGGTCTACAGCACTTGGTGGCTCCAGGACTTTGAATGAGAAGCCCAGAGCAGCACCCAGGCTGGAACAGCACACACCTTGCAACAGGGATTTGCTTCTACAGTAGGCACATCACTTGCCAAAGGCCTCCAAAGACACAGATTTGAGATAAAAAGCCATGAAATCGCAGAGAGAAACATCGAGTAGCTTCCCATCTGGATCATAGCAGAGGTGCAATACTGGGCAAACCACTAACCCATACTAACAAAGTTAGAAATAGGACCAGGGCTGGAGCGAGAGATGCAGCTCAGTCAAATGCTTGCCTAACATAAGCAAGGCTATGGGTTCAATCCCCAGCACTGAAATAAGTGTTATATACACAAGTGATCAGTATAGTATGATGATATTATCAACATGTCTCAACTCCTCAGCAGTAAACAGGACAGACACAAATCAAACGGGTCCCAGGGCATCAGGACTGGCTGGTTACCCAGCACCACAGCTTGCCCTTCCCCCACCCCACGACAAGATAGGGCAGGACAGGCGGCTTTTGGAAGAATGGGCCTTTCATTTGCCCTCCAAGCTGGGAAACCTTAGGGAATTGTTGTTTGGTGTAATTCAATCTCCAGGCCAAAGGCCTTGTGAGTTGGCTGTGGAAATATCTTTAGTTGGGAAAGTACTGACGGTCACGAGAAGGAAAAAAGCTACACAAAATAAACAGCAGTTGGTGGGAAGAATTTTCTCTCTCTTGGAGACAGGTTTCATACTGTAGACTTGGATGGCCTACAAATTACCACATGGCACGCAGGCTGGCCTTACACTCAGTTATCCTCCTGCTTCAGCCTCCCGAGCCTGAGAGCTCAAGTACAGGCATGAGCCACACTTTAGAATTATTTTAATAATGATTCTAAAAGGAAATTATGTTGGAATGCCTTTGGTATTTTTTTGTTTTTTGGAGACAGGGTTTCTCTTTGTAACAGTCCTGGTTGTTCTGAACTCGCTCTGTAGACCAGGCTGGCTTTGAACACCCAGAGATCCGCCTGCCTCTGCCTCTGGAGTGCTGGGACTAAAGGCGTGCACCACCGAGCCTGGCTTCCTTCTGTAGTTTGTTGACATGAAGGCTAATATAACAGAAGAACACTGGCCTACGTGGAGAATCAAATCTATGACCAGAAAGGATAAGAATGAACAAAAAAGGGCTGGAGGGATGACTCGTTCTCAGCACATGTTGGCTCACAACCATCCTCAACTCTAGTTCCAGGGGATCTCATGCCTTCTGACTCTGCAGGCACCATCCATACATGTGTTTGTATACATGTAGGCAGAACACTCACACATACAAGATTAAATATATATGGGGGGGGGCAAGGAATTAAACCAACCACTCTCATATTACAAAACTTGTCAAGTTCTTGCCAGGCAGTGGTGATGCACGCCTTTAATCCTAGCACTCTGGAGGCAGAGCCAGGTGGACCTGAGTTTGAGGCCAGCCTGGTCTACAAAACTTGTCACCTTGAAGGCCAGCAAGGGGAAGGAAATATTTCTTGGAAAATACAGCAGTGGCTGATGTTAAAGAAAGGCACTGTCACCTGAATCAAACCAAGCCTGGTGACCTGGCAGGAAAGCTAGGCCAGCAGGTGGATGGGAGACAGAGGCAGAGGTCTAAACAAAGACAGGACAAGAAAGGAAGGAAGGCTATGGAAAGAATGTCAACCTCAAACTGAAGAGAGGCCCAGGGAGCCCTATGCTAGCATGTCAGGGGGTCAAGGGCCTTTTAGCCTTCCTTCCCTTTGTGTGCGGCCTAAGTATGAGGCATCGGGGGCTTTATGGATCCAATGTGTTAGACCTGGCAGCACTCAGCAGTCTCATGCAGCCAAGAGCAGCCCTCAGCGACGGGTCCTTCTCAGCACTCTAAGCTTCCTCCCTTCTGGCCAGTCAAGACAGCAAAAACGCTTCTAGGAAGGATGCTCGCAGTAGTGTGGACCAGCTGGGACAGTGTCACTCTGTCCTTTGCCGTTTGAAGACTAACAAGAAACTCTTTGCCCCTTCCTCATAAATCAAATGTTAAAATTGAATTTATTTTTTAATTTTTAGTAAATGCATCTCAAAAGATGTCCTGGAAACAAACCCAGGATCCCCTCTTGAACACCATGGAGCTGCTCAGGAACACTACGAAATTAGGCTTTGTGCTTTGGTACCAGAAGCCCTGTGGTTCATTATCCTGTAGACCGAACCCCCAGTGTGGGCTGAACTGAACTCTAGGCTTGCTGAAAGCCTCCCTGAAAGTGAAGACGGGGCAAGCCTTTGATTACAGTGTGCAGACAATGCACATGGCTCAGAAGATGTGATCAAACTGCACACAGAAGCCGGGAATAAGGGTGGGGCTACCAACCACACACCGGTGGCCTGCGTATGGCTCCCAGAAGACAGTCACCAAGCCGAGTTTTAATGCAGAAATGAGGAGTGGTTGGCTCACACAGGGTTACCCAAAGTGAGGGGCGAAGGGAGGATGACAGGACGGTTCCAGAGCCGCACAGAAAGACATCTACCCCAGTAAAGTCTCATCTTAATGGTCCCGAGTGCTCCTTGAGCACTGTCCCCTCTTCATGGTGCTATGGGTTGCCATTCAGGTTTGGCTTCTTTGTAAGAAAGGCAGGAGCTGAGAAGCATAAGCTGCCAGCAGCAAGTGGTCCCAGCAGCACCTCCTCTCTGATTGCTGCCCCTGTTGTGGGACCTCTTTGAAAGGCTCCAGAGATGCCTTTAGGGGTGAAACCCCATACAATGCACCACAGCATCTCCCCTACTTTGACATCTAAAGGTTTCTTCTTCTTCAATGGCAGCACTGGTGCCATCTTAGAGTCCATGTACTTGCCAAGACCAGTAAACTTCATCTTGACCCAACAGTCATTCTCTCTCTATCTGAACTGTATTTGCATAGCCAACTTGTCTTTATAAAAAGAACTCCAGCCAGTCAATGAAAAGAGAACAACACTAAAGATAGCAATTGTCAACAGTTACTAAAGCTACTAGACGACTGGGCGATGGGAGGCTGTGTTGTAGGGAATAAGGCCATCCACGGGAGGGGCAGTGTTGCAGATTCTGCAACCTCAGCTGCTTCCTTCTCTCCCCAAAGATGAACCCACCTGTAGCCTTCTTGCCAGGATCCACTTGCAACCTCCATAGTCTGCCATAAAGAGGCCTGACAAGAACATAGAACTGTTAAAAGGCACTGGGCAAGATGGGCCACCAGAACTGCCACAGCTCTGAAACTTCCCATACACCCCAGTGCAGTGTTCTGTGAAACACTTAAACCCAGCTCATCTGAACACAGCAGCTCACTGAGTATGAATGGTATATGTGTTTACAAAAGTATATCTTAATCACAGCCAGCTCTTAGTTGAGCCTGCTCATCTCCTTCCTAAAGTAGCATTTACAACATGGTTTTCTTGTAGCAGATCTACTTTCCTAATTATGTCTCCCTTAAGCTAATATGAAAACTAATTTGTATTTCTTAAGCACCTAGCAGCTGGGCAGACAGTGGTGGGGATGGTCTAGGCTTACACTGGCCTGCTTAGCTCAAAACTGCCCAAGGATTAAAAATGTGTCACAAGTAATCTACATGAGAGATAATCTGTATGTGACAACTAGGAGTTGATTACACTTATAAAATCCACAGGCCACTTTGGTCTATCTGTTGATTTGTGCTTAAGTAACATTCGATTTAATAGAGTTACGTTACTAAAAAAGAAGATACTAAGTTGAGGTAACTTAGTGGCTATTGGAAGCAGAAGGAAGGAGGAAATTATTAAAAGCCACTCACACTTTGGTCTTAAAGGCTACTGGGAAGGGAAGGAAGGAGCCAACAACCTACCTTTTGACTTTTGCGGTCTATAAAATGAACAAGTTACACACCCTGAGTTTCACCCGTCCTCTTGTTAGAGGCTGCTTATTGAAAGAAGAACTGTCTAGTCCATATAGCTGGACTTGAGAGGCGAGGGAAGAGAAGGCCAGGGAGAGGAAGAGTTGGAAACAGACATTCATTCCTGCTGGGTGTGGTGACACACAACCTGAGTCTCAGCACTGGGAGGCAGAGGCAGGTGGATCTCTGCGAGTTCCGGGCAGGCAGCAGTGCAGCAGAGTGAGACCCTGTCTCACACAACACAAAGCAGGCATTGCTAAAATCAAATGCCCTCCTCATGTAGAATGATTCGGTATCCCCCTCCTTTTGTGAGGACGGTGGTGAGATTCTTGGAGGCAGAATGTCTTTAGAACTTGAGAATGAATAGTCTAGGCAGCACGGCTAGAAGGAGCTACTGCAGGCACTCAGACATTCCTTTCTCTTCTGTCATCAAGACGGCACTAGGTACTCCAAGGATTCCCACAGTGGCCAACACACTTCCAGTTCAGACTAATGTCTCAGAGAATTCCCCATGACAGGGCGCGTTCAGTCTGTGTGATGCCTAACAAGGTGGCTATGGGGGGAGGGGCGACTAAGGAACCCTATTTTAAATTTTATTTCACTTAGTTAACTTAAATAGCTGCCAATTCCACATCATAGATGTACATTAGTCACACAAAGTCACACAGACATAAGCACACTGGAAGGGCTGCCTTTGTTTAGATGTAACTCAATCTGAAAGTGGATGCTTTTATTAGCCAGAAATATATTTCTGGGACATTTCCTTGTTTTAGATCACAATTCCTTCTTTCCTTTTCTTCCCTACCTTACCAATTTACATTAACATTCTCTAGTCCCTTAGGCCTCTTCAGGAGAAACTACACCATCATTACAAGCAACCCAGTATAAGGTGTACCTCACAGTTGTGCTGAGCATCATGGAGAAGCCAGGGCCGGCAGAGTCCCAAGAGCCTCTAGTCAGCTCTCTGTTGAGCCGATCTGATAGCACGGCCTTTGTTGCCCTGTTCAGAGCCAACATCTCAGTTCCCACACTTAGACCTCTTCAATGATTCTCAGATCCAAAGCAGCAAAGATTTTTTTTTTTTTTTTTTTTTAAATCAATTTCACTTTGAAAACCCCATTTAGGCTTTGAAAATCTCTAAATTGGGGTCCTTCTGATAATGAAGATTTGGTGTAATTATAATGTCACAGGCAATTGTGCTGCCAAAGCAGAACCAGCAGGTCTCCTTGCTGGGCCTTTGCTCTCAGCCTGACCAAGAGGAGGAGAAAGGGGCTTTGTCAGGAGCAGATGTGCAGTGGGAGGCCCAGGGAAACAGACCTATTGAATGAAGCAGGTGCCACTTAGACATTCACAGTACTGACTCCAACCACAACCTCCCCTTCATTTGATACCCTCCTCCTGGCAGGAGACAGAGAGGGTATCACACAAAAAGGAAGCATGTTTATCCTGTTCAGATTACTTCTCCTGCCAGGCTGCTGCTGCTGCTGCTGGGCCCTGCACATTTGCTCTTTATTAAGTAAATGGCATAGCTGGATGCAGGGAAGGGAATCCTGCATTCACAGAGGTAACCTGAGAGTCAGAAGGCCCCAAAGCATCCAGGCTGGGATGTGCAGGTTATTAGAGTTAATAACAGTGTGCTGACATTCCTTCGAAGTTCTAACAGAAGCATAAGCTAGAAGAGGAAGGTCTTTTACTCGAGCTTTGAAAACTTTATTCTCCAAAAGCATGTCCTGTTACGACAACGTGGGTCCCTTTGTGAACACTAGTTAATGTTCTTTGAACATACCTTACTAAACCTGCAAGAAAAACCAAACAACTACTTTCCAATCATGAAATGAACAGAAATGACTCCAATTAAATTTGCTCAATTATTTCTCTTGATTCAGTATTAAAAAGTGAAAAAAAAAATCTCTTGGTAGAGCGTTGACTTTAATGATCGGCACCAAGACTTGAGTTTGCCAAGCTGGCTTGCTGGCATGTGCTAATTCTTTTTGTGGCACTGAGGAACCGACTGGCAAGCATCTAGTTTTTAAACAGAAAACAGCTAAACACTACATTTGCAGGTCACGGCACAGATCAGATGAACACTTAGAATAGACACAAAGGCATATAGTGGTCTAACGTTTCACCATAAGGGCCCTGAACACACCCTTGCAGTCTACCATCTTTAAGACAAAGATGAGCCCAAGTTTCTCTGCCAGTTTTCTTCTCTCCCTCTTTTCTTGACCCATTACCCATTCCCTAACTCTCTCTAGTAGGGTCTCGCTGCATATCCCAGGCAACTTACTATTGTGGTTTACACTGGCCTCAAACTTGTGAGGCCCCTCCCTCAGACTTCTCAGTGCTGGAATTACAGGCAGGGGACCTTGTGAAAGGCACTGATACTCCTTGAAGCTGTGTACAGAATACTACCTTTGCAGGGGACAGAGTAAGGACCTAAAGGCTATCCCAGTGACAGGAAGGCCTGGTACCTCTGAAAAACACAAACTCAGTATGCCTGAAAGATATACTACAGTTCCTTCAGAGGCTTCCTAAAGTAGACTCTTGCCTCCCTTCCCCTTTAAAATTCTTCTTTTCCCTAATGCTAATGGTAGCCACTGCCACAGTGGGAACTGGTCAGCATAGGATGTCACAGGCACTAAAAAAGAATATGACAAAGTAGTTTCTGCTGCCCCTTAATTAGTGCCACTCTTATACCTCCCTGGATGGGAGAGACTGGAGTTAGGAGACTACCTTGTATAGACAGCTATTCTGAAAGGCACGTTAGACTTCAGAGTCATTTAGAAGGGGGGAGGGAAGCCTCTGGAGTGAAGACTCTCCACCGGACAGCCCCTCTCTTCTCTTGGGTCATCAAAAGGCAGGCTGAGTGACGCCTATGGCATGCCGGGTGAGGAGCACCTATGGGATAAAGAATTGTAGGGCTCTTTTGTGTTATAGGGCAGCTCCACACTCCCTCTTCCTCAGCAGCATCTGTGTTTGTGGTGCGATCTGGAATTCATCCAGCAGTAACGGCTACTTTCAGACTCAGACTTGGTTTTGGGCACCCCTACAAATTCATTAGGGCGCCCACTCTGAGGACCTGTAACTACAAGGAAGGACCCGCACTAACTGGAGCACTCTAAGCAGAAACACGCAGGTGGCTGCTGTGCCATGAATAAGAGGGCCTGCCACCGCGTCCCGTCTCAGGTTCTCCGACTGGGGACTCTCTGCTGTTTACAGGCTGTGCATTACTGCAGCCACACGGGTGGCTTTTACTTTTCCTTAAAAAAAAAAAAAAAAAAAAAAAAAAAGGGCAAAGCCATGGTGTCTAAGTGCTGAGAGGGTCACAGGGAGACAAAGCCCCCTGTGTGGAGAGGACAACACCTGCTAGGAGCTCATGGTATTTTTGCCATGGCTAGCACAACAATGTGATCCAAGGGAAAACTTCCCCAGTGGTGATTTGCTATAGAGGCACAGTCTACTCTAGTGGTCACTAGGTACATGCTCTTCTTTTAATTGTAAATAAACTATGATTATTCTTCTCTTCTTTTAATTGTAAATAAACTATGATTAAAAACTCAGTATTTCAGGCCACAAGTGACTGTTTGCCATTTCGAATGTGATTATTATAACTGAATAAATGCCTTCATTTTTTGTTATCACGTCCTTTCATTAAACGGCCACACACAGATTAATAGCAACCACACTGGATAGCAGTTTTTAAAGTCACGTGCCAGGCTATATGGTGCCTCACACCTTTAATCCTAGCTCTCAGCAGGCAGAGGCAGGCAGGTTTTTGTGAGATCAAGGCCAGCCTGGTCTACAGAGTGAGTTCCAGGACAGCCAGGACTACACAAAGAAATCAAGAGACATTTGCTACACTGTTCAAGGTGGCCCAAAAAGCCGGGGGTCACGTGACCCTTCCACCTCAGACTCTGCCGCAGCTGGGAACACAGGCATGTGCCAGTGCTCCTGACCGGGTCAGCGCAGTTTGAGATGTTAGTTTTCCTATTATGTACGTACTTGCCTCTGCTAAGGCTTACTGTGACTCTTACTTCTAAGACTATGATTCCTGACAATGGCAGTTTAATAAGATGAGTAACCGAGATCAGGCTTTTGTTTGTTTTCTACCTTCTTCACATCCCAGGATGGCAAGAGGCAGTGAAGGGGATAAGCTGGAGTTCTGTTTCTACTTAGCAGCTTATGGCCAAAGCAAATCTGAGATTTGGCTGCCTCTGCACAGTAAGACTGGTAAGCCATGCCCCAGCCCCTTGCTAGCCAGTACCTGGTCACCTCCGCAGTGAGAAAGGAAATGTGAAGCTCCTCGATGGCTGTGTTCAGTCCTCGGCGTCAGCCAAGCCAAACACAGTGGCTATGTCCGCGCTGTGAGGCCTGCCAGCGCCCCACAGTGGGTTTCCCAGAGCAGCAGCCAGCCGAGAGCTCATCTTCAGGCCTGTTCATGTGCTGGCCAGTGCTTACATCTTATCTCTCATAAAGAGATCTCTGTTGTATGTATGGATGCCCTGTGATTCCACAGTGGAAGTGGCTGCATCAGAAATGAATCTCCCCTTGGTCTGACTGACCATCCATCCCAGTGTCTTCATTTTCTTTCTAGACCCCACGAGGGAGTCGGTGCGGAAGAGGGCCATTTACCTTCTAGGAAGCCCACAGCAACTACAGTGGGGGGCCTTGAAGTTATGCCTGCAGCATGCAAATACTGGGACGCAAAACATACACAAGAAAACAGCTGCTCAGGGGCTGCTTCAAGCCCTAGTGACACTGCATTTGTCACATTTGTTACAGGTGAAAATGGTATCATATAAAATACAACTACACTTTTTACCTGAGGACGGGGTCTCTCCACTTGGTCCTAACTGTTGGAATTTGCTATGTAGACCAACAGGCTGCCCTCCTCCTCACAGACCTTCTGCCTCTGCTTTCTGAGTGCTGTGATTAAAGGTGTGTGCCACCATGTCAGGCTAAAGTTAAAGTTCGTATTTATTACTAATTTGTGTTTATGTGCACACATGGAAGCCAGAGGACAACAGAAGGGTGCCCATTAACTCCTCCATGGGGCCAGAGGATAGATCAGGTCATCAGGATTGCCTAGGAAGTGCTTTTACTCACGGAGCCATCTCACCAGTCCCAAATGCATTCCATTCATATTTTCAAATTTAAATCTCAACACCAAGTCAAAAAGTAATTAGTGCACAAAGGAATAGCATACCAGCAACTTCATGATGAACAACGACTGACACACTTACATTAACACACACGTCACCACTGGCTCTTTTATGAGATGGCACTATACACTGATGAGCAGCACAGGTGGTAAGTGAGATTATCAGAATGGTTTATCAGAATAAGGACTTGTGTTTGATTTCTTAAAGAGCCAGAGAAGCAAGGATGTGGTAACAATAGTGGATAATGGTGATACCAACAAAAAGTTGGAAAAAAGTCGTCTTTCATGAAGAATGGTGACATCAATGTAGTCACTGAGAGGGACAGTGCTACTTGAGGAATAAGGGTACCCTAACTATTGTAAACTGCATCATGGAGAACAACGGCCTTACTAGGACAGTGACAGAATCCAAAGAATTGCCACCTTGCCTTGTACTGTATTGCCCTCAATCAAAGGTGCAGAGAGGCTTCTGACCATCCCCCGTGTGGTGCACACTCTGGAGACTAACTCTTTTGGCGGCACAGGTTAGGCATCTGGGTCTGTCTGAAAGAGGGAAAAGCATGATCTACACTAACTGTACTGTGAGCTCTGCACTGTGGAGGTACTGTGCCACTGACAATGTATCCATGTACCCTGCACTACGCTAAGCCCTAGACAGACACCATTTGTTCAGTGCTTACCACCATACGAACAAAGACCAACCATTGGCTTAAGGAGGTTAACAGTGCCTAGCATCACCTTAGCGATGCCGTGTCAGCACTTAGGTCACAGGTCCATTCACCACCCTCAACCTGCTGACCCTCAATACCACTTCTCCCAGTCACCGAGGAACCAGAGCGTGGCACAAGCAAAGCACATGCTCTACGGCTGAACTGTGTCCCTAGCCCCTGCCACCACCTTCTGTAGCAGAGGCTCTTAATCTCAATCTGTGTGTGTGCATACTCCTAAAGTACCCAATTAACATCTGATTACAGCTATGGATCCCAGAAAGAAATGGTTTACAGACTTACTTCAAGATGTTCTAATGCTCTCACAGTACACACCATGGAGGTTTTGACAGGAAATTAAAACATGCACCTGTTCCTTGTGTTCAGCTGGGCTCACTTGCTTACAGGTAGGCCTTAGAGCCTTCTTGTATCACTTTAACTGGAATCTGCTTTCCATTTTCTCCATGAGAATGTCACCCCAGAACCCTGCTCCTTTCCCAGAACTTTGTGCTTGGTAAGAAAAAAAATGATCAGTTTTTCTTTTCTCTCCTTTCAGTCCATAAAACACACAAATGCACAAATGTGAATTAAAAACATGAGCTGGGTGTAGTGGGTTACTCATGCCTATAACCCAGCAGTTAAGGGATGACACGGGAGGGCCACCTTTTGAGTTTGAGGCTCCTCTCATAAGCAAAAAATGATGAAAAAGAACATTTATTACTAATTTAAAATGCAAATTAAATAAGACAGATCTTATTACCTGTTCAAAAACAGGGAAAATTATAATTATGCTAACATTCAGTGCACGGCAAAGAAGCAGGTGGTGAACCCCAGTATGGCAGAAGAGCTAGTATGGGCAATTCCACATCAATCAACCAACCAACCAACCAACCACTTTATTGTTAAAACTATTAATAAGCTAAATTATCAATAAATAGGAGGGCTCACTGATTATGGACCATATGGTGAAATATTACCAAGAATAAAATGACCTTTTGAAAAATGATTTAATGATATGAAAGTGGTTAAGACACTTTAAAATGAGTTACAGAATAATACTGACAATACAATCCTAATTAGCTTGAAAACAATGTTTTTTTTTTTTTTTTTTTTTTTTGTTTTTGGAAACAGAAATAAAAGGTCAGATTTAAAAAACAAATTTCAAACATCAACATTCTATTGGCTGGAATTATCAATTTTATAATCAAGGCAAAACCAAAAAGACCAAAGCACCCCCCAAAACAAACACAAACAACCAAAACCAAAACCAAAACCATACCAAAGGCCACAACCAATTAAACCTATCGTTGCCCTTTGTTTTTTCTTCTGGAACACTAGGAAGAGTGAGGTCAGCTAATTTAGAAAATGTTGAGATGCTCAACAACTCTAGGAAGAAGCACGGGCACCTAGCAACTCCAGTCGTCTGCTTTGCATGGCCTCGTCTTGTTATTAGGAAGGGAAGATACCCATATGAATCTGTGATAATATTTCTGATATAAAAGCAGGGGATGCTGAGGTGGCCAGGAGCCAATGGAATTCTTTCATTATTTTTGCTGTAAAACAGGAAGGAGAAGAAAAGGTCTATAAACACCTCCCCCCAAGGAGGGCCTGTATCCGCTGGTCCTGGAGGTCATGAGTCCTGGGAGCACAGGGGATCCGGGGCCTAGCAGAGAAGAGGATGGTAGGGTAAAGGGCAATGAACAGGCTAATAAGCATAGCCTCTTAGAACATAAATAGAATCAAGCAATGTTAGGACTCGAACTTCCTGTCATATTGGGATGCAGTTGGTGTCCAGAAAAAAAGGGTATGTCTTCAAGGCATATGAATAGAGAATATTTATCAGGGCTGCCTTGGTGAGCCAGAACTTTACCTCTACTATTGCATGGATCACGATCTTCAACACTGTCTTATGGACACCAATTTATATTCTCAGTACCTTAGGCTACCCCACAGTGCTTACTTAATTCCAAATTCTATGGCCAGTCATCTTCCATTCCTGCTAAGTCTAGCCCACAAGCTCCTCTTTGGGCCTGAAACCACATCTGAATGGCTCTAAGAAGAATCATCTTTTATTTGGACTGTTCTTTAGACTTTTAGAGTTTGTGATGCATTTCCCCCAAGAAGTGTCCATTTCCAAGTCAGCTCTATTCTGACAGGTAAGACTTTATTCTGCTATCATTAGTCTTCCTGGTAATAAACTTTTTGATTCAGAAACAAAAGGAATCTTGTTGGCTTACTGGCACATGCCTTGAGTTTATCAGTACACAAGTGAGAAGGGCTACAAGGGCGCACTCAGGAAGAATGAAGAGAGCCCTTGCTGGTCTGCCAGCTCCCATTAGCTGGATAAAGGGGAACACCCAAATCTAATCCCGAGTAAACGGCACAGCACTCCAGGTGAAAGAGTCAGCACACAAGAAAAGTCAGAACAATCTGGATCAGCTCCCACAGTATGCCCATTGTTTGGATTCCTAAGAGCAGATGAAAATGATTGGCTATTGTGTTAAATCACTGAGATGAGGTACAAGGCACTAGTTTGGTTTGACAAAGAGAACCTAGAGTGAGAAAGGGACAAGTACAAGTCAAAAGTAATGAGTTTGGCAAGCACCGGCTTGCTTGGGAGACTAATAGCTTTTCAGTTTAATTACTTCATCTTGGAGACAGAGTTTCTCTGTGTAGCCCTGACTGACCTGGTACTCAATCTGAGGACCATGCTGGCCCCAAGCTCATATGTGTGTGTGTGTGTGTATTTTATATATATTTAATGTTTTAGAACCTTGTTTTTGAGACTATCCTTACCATATTACCCAGGATGGTGTCTAACTATTTAGTGGGCATGAGTGACTCTTCATTCTCACCTTCTGAGAAGTAGGCCTGTAAGCATGGCTTGGCTGGAACTACGGGCTCTTAAGGTATAGATTAAATGCTCTCTTATTAAGAATACAGCCAACAACATGAAAACTACTAGAAAAGAAGCGACTTCCAGCACTGAATAGTAGGGAATTTGATTCAGCTTTATTATATGGCCCATCAAGCACCCAGTGCATACTTGGACTTCTCTCTAAGTTTGTCATCCTGAAAAGGTGAGGCTGGGGAGGGGCCAGGACCCAGACATCTTGAGTCTATTAGAACGGGTAACAAAAGCTCCCTTGAAACCCACAGCAGCTGCATATGAGTGATGACACTTGTACTTCAGGAGATGCCATGTGGCGAGACAGCTACCTTCCCCTCTGAGCAGATGGAGAGAAAGGGTGAAGAACCAGAGGGAGGGGCTTAGCCACACAGGGAGCTTTTCCTTAATCTCCTGCATGGCCCATGGCCCACTGTGTCCTGAACACACAGCTCTAAGATGTCCCTTATCCGGCAATATTCCGGCTATCTCCATTCAGGTTAGTGTAAGAAAGCCCCCCCCCCACCCCCCGCCCCCACGTCTGAGAGAAAACAGCCTGTGGTTGCATGTAATTTGGAAAATGGTTCTCAGAGGTGATAATAGCTCTACACTCCCTACATTCCTCTCTCCCAGGAGAACAGAATACTTCCTCCTGCTGCAAAGGAGGACAGACACAACACTGTGGCCCTGACCAGCCATGTATCTAGTGCCACTATACCCAGCTGAAACTTCTCTTTCAGGCATTTAATACCACTAAGGAGATTTTTGCCTGAATAAAAAGTTGTTATCTATTAAAAGTCCTTCTTAGGACTTGTAAATAACAACTTCTCCCATACCACAGACACTTGATTTGTTCTGCTTAATTAAGGAGATAATCACACACAGTCTCACAGATAAGGCCGGTCCTCCTCTTTGACCCAGACTTCTGAGGTGCTTCCCTGGGAAGCCCAGGTCTTGGCCACTGACTGCCAGAACCTGCAGAAGTGGGTCCAAAGAGCTGGACTGGAGCTTTAAGCTTTTGCCACCATATTTCTATTAACTTTATCCCTTCTGTTTATTCGGGATAGTCACCAATATCCAGGAGGTCAAAGAGCTGGGAAAGAAGGGCAGGGGGTGGCATGTTACGGGCTAAATCCAGATGTCCTTGGTAAGGCCACACACATAAAAAGCAGAAGCCACAGGACCAACCAGAGAAGTGCCTTCCTCACAGCCTGCTGTTACCCTGGGACATGTGACATGGTGGTACTTTTCTGGATGGAGTGAGGGCATTCCACCCACCCATGCGAATTTCTGCTGCAGTACAGAGCAACGGTCTACCCTACCCTGCAGACAGTAAAGAAAGAAAATGCCCCACAGCGAATTCTAAAGTATGTCTCAGCAAGTCTCACTTAGCAAAACAGCTAAGTTTTAAAAGGGAGTCCAATTAGGTAGCCATTACATACACATTTTCCTTCAGGGATCCTCAAGGATCCTATTAGAGAGAGGAGTCAGAGGCCCCTAGATTTTCCTAGGCATCAATTGCCAACCTATGAAAAACTCAAACCAAGCTCAACCTCTTCCTAAAGGGTATATCAGGAAGGTTTAAGTGGAAATGGGGATAAATTCAATAAAATATTCATGATCTCTTACCATTAGCATCTTGGACTCCAGTGAGTGCTCCGACGGCTGCTGCGGTTTCTCCAGACAAGACTATCTGTCCCCCGCCTTGTAAGGTGGCTTCAGCCAGGGTGGCGACAGCATGGGCGGCAGCTTCACTGTGGGGACAGGGACAGGACAGAGCGTGGGTAAGCAAGGTGAGTGAAGGTACAAGATTGTCCTTCCTAGGTTCTCTGAGCTCTCGGGTGTCAGACACCAGGGCTAAATGGTTAAGAGCCAAGAGTAATTTTCAATGACAATAGACAGCTAGAGAAATATATTTCTAAGGCTAATATGAAATTTTCTTTGAAACAAGGTCAAGAGTGTTTGAGGACAAAAGTGTCATTGTCAGTCTTTCCTTATCGACAGACCGAGAGCCTGCAAACCAAAGTGGAAACTCCCATGCACACTCACACAAAACCATTTTGGCTGTCGATTATATAAGGTTTTCTTTTTCACTGCATGGTAACATAAGACAGACCATCAGAAACTATCCTTTTAAGTCAATGATGGATGATAATCTGAGGAGTCAGCAACCTGGACTTCCTATGTGATCAATGTCAAATAGTCCATTTGAAGCATAGTTTACATATACACACACCCTGGGAATCTGAAGCCACAGCTGACTACGAACATGAAAAATCCACCTCTTATGTGCAGACAGCACTAAAAATGGAGACTTAGCATTTAAAATCATTACCATAAGGGCAAAGTTCTTGCCTTTAAAGTTAAGGAAACCAACAATTCCCTTTCCTACAGAGCCAACACTGCCCAGAGACATCTGCTTGAGGGGAGAACAGGGTCTAGTAGTTTGGGTCCCTTTTTCCCCCTCCTTTCCTTGCTATCTGCTTCTACTATATAAATAAGCATCCATTTTTCTTGACTCTGTAATGTCATACATTATAAGAGTTTTCAAAATGTGCCAGTAAGGAAGAAAATTTCTAAAGATGTTAAGACTAAAATTTATCATCTGAATTTCAGTGATTTTAAAAACAGGCTGGGTGGTGATGGCGTCTGCCTTTAATCCCAGCACTCGGAATGCAGAGGAAGGTGGATCTCTGAATTCAAGGCCAGCCTGGTCTAAAGAGCTTTAGGATAGGCTCAAAAGCTACACAGAAACCCTGTCTTGAAAAATCAAAACAAGCCCACAGAAATTTCTGAATCTCTTCTATGAAGATGGAGATTATTAGCTGATAATTTTCAGTCCCTGAGGGAGGAAAATTGAGCAAGCAGGATCTGAGTGGATGAGGAAGCTTGCTTTGCAAGCCCAAGGTCCTGCATTTAGACTCAGTACCCATATGGCTGTGTCCTCCAACCCAGTGCTATTGGGGTAGACAGTAGGATCAAATGGGACTTGCTGGCTGCCAGCTTAGCTCTAAATTCTGTGACAAACCCTGTCTCAGACAAAGTGATAGAGCAGGACATCCAACACTGTTCTCTAGCCTCTACGTACATACAGGTGCAAATAACCAAGCATCTGCGACACCAAAGAAATGTGTATTTACACCACACACATACTAAACATTTTTTTTTTTTTTAAATAAATGAACACTGGCCAGCAATATGGTCCAATAGGTAAAAGCATTTGTCACCCACATTTGATTCCCAGAACCCACATGGTGAAAGCTGAGAACCAGCTTCTACAAACTATCCTCTGATCTCCACATGTGTACTGTGGCAATTCATATATGCATATACATAAAAAATAGATAACATTTAAAAATGCCTGGGTAAGCATGCAGTAGAGAAGGTAGTGACATTTAGTTCAACAGAGATGGGCGAAGGCCTGGCTCCATCCTCAGATAAGCTAACGGATACAGCTGGGCTCTGAAGCTGCAGGCTTTGCACTAATAAAGCTGTTTTCTTGCAATCCCAGGCTCTAGTGGGAACTGGTGAGGGAGTAGGGACTGGCTGGTGTAGACAGGTCACTGACCAGGGCACAGCAGTGCAGAGCCTATTAAAAACAGTTCTTTCATAGAAGAAGCTCAACAGGTAAAGCACAGTAATTCCCCAGGGAAGAGAGATAGACAGAAGTCTTATTAAATGAAGAGTCTCCCCTTTGTACTAATCTGCCTTATTTTTAAGATTTTTTTTTTCTGATATAAAATACATATAGGAACCTTGCAAAATTTAAACCCTCAGAAATACCATCTAATACATATTAAACAAATAAGCAGAATCATACTGAAGTTTTATTATTTTTGCAGAGCTGGAGACCAAAGTCAAGGCACACTAGCCTACTCCTCCAAAGTGACAGCTGAGCAGGTGCCATTCAGAAGAGGAGAAACCAGAGGGTTATTCTTGAAAGATCCTTGGGTAAGGCCTGTGCTTCATATAGAAAAATTATGACTCCACAGAGAGAATAAATGGCTTGTACAACACAGACATTGGTGGAAACGTTACAGCCAGACAGCTGCAAGTGGACCCTGCCTTTAATTTCATCATTTGGAAGGCTGAGACGTGGAGAAAACAAGTTCAAAGGTAGCCAGGGTTAACTTGCAAGATCTTGTTCTGGGATGGATGGGAAGTTGTATCTGGGGCCTATAATCCCAGTTACTCAGCAGGCTGAGCAGAAGTATCCAAATTGTAGACTACAGAGTAAGTTCAAGGCCAGCCCTGGCACTTCTAGGACACCTCGTCACAAAACTAATGAGGAGCTGGGTGTTGGTGGCTCACGCCTTTAATCACTCAAGAGGCAGAGGCATGTGGATCTCCGTGAGTTGAGACCAGCCTGGTCTACAGAGTGAGTTCCAGGACAGATTCCCAAAGCTACACAGAGAAAATCTGTCTTGAAAAACTGAGAAAAACAAGAACAAAAAAACAAAACAAAACAATGTTGCTTTAATATATAGATTGACATTGGTCCAGTAAGATGGGATGGATAATGTAAATCAGATTGTCATTACCTATAGTAGATAAGGACTGTGCCCTTTCCTGTAGATTAAAATTGGGCATCTACAGATAAAAGACTGGGAGTCAGGCAGTGGTGGTTCCTGAAGCAGAGAGGGGAATCTCTGAGTTTGAGGGTCAGCCTGCCTGTTCAACAGAGCAAGTTCTAGAACAGCCAGGGCTATATAGAGAAATCCTGTATGTGTGTGAAGGGGGGGGGGGCATGGTGGGCCAATAGGGGGGTATTGGAGATAGCGTAATAAAGTGTATGTGGAGGGGTTCCCACAGACCTCAGTTTGATCCCCACCCCCTGGCCACAGAGTATGGTGGTTTGCTTTTGTAACTCAGCACTGAGGAACTAGAGACAGTGGATCCCTGGGGCCTGGTGGCCAGACAGCCTAGCCTCATGGGTGAACTCCAGGCCAATTAGAGACCCTGCCTCAGAAAACAAGGTGGACCTCTGACCAATACACCATTCTTTTGTAGTACTGGTTTGAAAATGGATTAATAAAATTTACAAGTGGTATCTCTGTAAATTTACATTTACATTCCTATTTACATTTTTAATTAAAATTTATTTTTAGATTTTGTATGTGTTAAATATTTTGCTTGCACGTATATATGTATTCCACATGCATGCTGGTTCCATTAGAAGTCAGAAGAGATCTTCTTCATATCCCCTGGCACTGGAATTACATATGGTTGTGAGCTGCCATGTGGGTGCTGGGAACAGAACCTGTGTCCTCTGCAAGAGAAACAAGTGCTCTTCACTGAGCCATCTCTCCAGCCCCTAAGTTAACGATTTCCCCTCAATATTGAGAATTGAACCTAGGCCCTCACACATACTGAGCATATATTATCACATTCATACATATCTCCTTGGAACTTTAAGTTTTTATTTATTTATTTATTTATTTATTATGTTTTTTTGAGGCAGGCTTTCTCTGCATAGATTTGGAGGCTGTCTGGAACTGTAGACCAGGCTGGCCTCGAACTCAGAGATCCACCTACCTCTATCTCCCAAGTGCTGGGATTAAAGGCGTGCGCCACCACTGCCTGTCTCAACATTGTATTTACTATTTTTCAGCTTGAAGAAAGAGTAAAAGAATGTACTGAAATGTGACAATATTCCCTAAAAATGTATATTTGTGTATTAGTTAAAAATAAAAAAGAATGAACTTTATTTCAAAATATGGTTTACTTTCTTTTCCTTCCTTCCTTCTTTGTCCCTCCCTCTCTCCCTTCCGTCCCTTGTTTTCTTTTTTGTTTGAGGCAGGGTTTTGCTAAGTAGCCCTGGCTGACCTGGAACTTCTAGCTAATCTCCTGCTTCTGTCTTTGAAGTGCTGGAATAAGGGCATGCACTTATTGATAAAATACCATTCTCTCTCTCTCCCTCATTCATGCTTGGTTTTTCAAGACAGGGTTTCTCTGTGTAGCTCTGGCTGTCCTGGAACTCACTCTGTAGACCAGGCTGGCATCAAACTCAAAGATCTGCCTGCCTCTGCCTCCTGAGTGCTGGGATTAAAGGCGTGAGCACCACCACCTGGCTGCTGTTTTGTTTCTTTTTAATGCAGTCTCCACAGTTAAAGAAGGGCACATTCTAAGTCCCCAGGAAAGAAATGACCAAGCACCGGCTTCCTCAGAATACTAAGTGGACACCGTGCTCAGCAGACACACAAATACCACACTGGGTAAATAGAAGCCTACAAATCCCTGCCATGGATCTCTATGCAGGGCTGCACTGGAACTTGAGGTTTCAGCTAAGAGGGACTATAAGTACAGAAGAGCCTAATCAATGAAGCTAAGGTCAAACTCATCGGGTATGATGGCATTATTCCCTTTCAATGCTGCTTGTATGAATTGAAAAGCTACTTTTTGTTTGGTGTGTGTGTGTGTGTGTGTGTGATGCTCAGTTCTTTATTTGTTCACCATGATTCCCTTCCCACCCCATTCCTTAAAGTACTGGTTTATCCTTTATTTGAAACACTAAAATAAACACTGCTTTCAGTATTTAATACTAGTAATTTTCCCACAGCCCTTTGGGTTGTTATGAAGCTAGGGTGGGCTAAGGCTGTGCAGCCCTGGGTCCTGTTCTGACTTGCTGTAAAAACTCTTTAAACAGCATGGTTGAAAAACAGGTCTGTCCTGCAGCTGTCCTGACCCTCCCCTCCCCTCTGGGGGACGGAGGAGGCTCTTCCTTCTCAGCCCCCACCTGCCTTTCCCCTCATCCTCACTCACATCTGCTGTTTACAGTGCGGCAGAGGGCAGAGGTGCAGGTGCTTATTAGAGAATCATGCTTGGTCCATCTGCACCTGAAACAGACACTGGCGGCAGATTATGAAATCACTTTGTTACCATAGGAACAAAGACCAGCATTCTCTGTAGATTTTTCATCAAGAGGACTTTCAAAAGTGATTTTGTAGGGATAAAGGATTCCTTTGCGCCTCATGCATAGAGACTCACTCAGTAAGGGGTTGTCTCAGACCCAGCCCTCCTGACAAAGCCATTCACCCATAGGGTATATAGCTTGCTTTGCTGCCAGGCTTGGCTTCTGCCAGAAGCTGCAACACATCACCCCTAGGACTCATTGAGCACTGGACTATCTGATTGCAAACAGATTTCAACATCTTCTTGCTCCTCCTTCAAGCCACAGAGAACCCCTCTCCTTTCTGGAGTAAACAGGGTAGCCACTGCAGCAGCACCTGAGTTTTGCTAACAAGCCCTCAGGGTACCATTATGCTCAGTGCCTTTAGAAATAAGCTGCTCCTCACAGCAAAGGGAGCTAGATTGTGCCTCAGACTTTCCACTATGTGCAGGGTTCCCAGGACATCACAGGTCACTGGAAGTCAAGGTGCTGACTGCAAGGCTCTGGTTTTGCTGGTCTTTAGTGATGGCTTGATAGACCCAAAGTAACAGTAAGGGGACACCAGACTGAAGGCAGGAGGCTCTCCCTCTGACAAAACCCTTCGGGAAATTTATCTGAGTACCTGAAACCAAGGAGTGGAGGGCCAGAGTGTAAAAAACAGTTACAACTTCCATGATTCTGAACAGTATGTGAATTACTGGCTGGGAAGTTTCAGCTCCAGGTCATGCAGAAATTCATTAGGTGAGTGTGAGTGGCCAAGGGTGAGTCCGTGCCTGTGCATCAGTCTTAGGAGTCTGAGCAACCACATCTCAGCTGTGGCTTCCTTCAGGTGACTGGTTTCCAAGTCTTTAACAAAGCACACCTGGATTCTGGGTTGCCTCATCCTGAGTGCTTTTATAATCATGCCTCACTATCACAGTTCTGACTAGACAAGTCTTAAAGTACAGCCTCACACATGCCACACTCTCCAATGACCCAAGCCCTTAGCTCCTTGAAGTGTCATTTAAATACGATGAGCATGGTGGCTCCCGTCTATAATCTCAGTACTCAGGAGGCTAAGACAGGAGAATCACTATGTGTTCAAGTCAGCCCGGACTACACAGTAAGACACCCCCCCCCCCCCCGAGAAAGAGAAGGGGCAGAGGGGGGCCAGAAGAGGGAGGGGGTAGATGGAGGGGAGGAAGAAGGAAAGAAGAAAGGAAGACAGATTTAATTCCTTAAGTGTTAACATGAACTCCATGCGTCTAAGAGCTTTATACACGTGGTCTCACTGGATCTTTGAGTCAGTTGGTGAATATTATTCTACAACAACAAAGAGGAAAATAAGATTGGGGCTAAGTTTCTCTGGGGCAAATGGCTGGGATTCAAACCTACGTGACCATAGAATCCTCTTCTGGACAACACATTGTACAGCCTCGTACTGCACACTGATGCATCAAAGCTCTCTCTACCCACCTAAACACACCCATCTTTCCATTTAACTAAAGCAGGCCCCTCCAATCCACTCATCAGCTGATTTTTGTATTCCAGGGAAGGCAATTCCTCTCTGGATTTCTACTATGTCCATAGTCAGAACTCCACAGCTTAACAGTGGCCTGCTGAAGTCAGTCTCCGGACTTCTTTGAGAGCTGAGACTGTGAGCTGCCACACTCTTCTCCACTCACAGCCTCGCCTGGTAAGGGTGCTGGCTTGTCATGGAGGCCAGGGACTCTCAGGGCCGCTCAGCTCAGGAAGATTAGCAGCACCCTTGCCACACGCCAAGGCACTGAGCCTAGGGTCTCACCCACAGTGACTTGAGTTGTCTTAACCCTTCCTCAAGGCAGGTGTACGCATCACTCTCAGTCCACAGAAAAATGAACCCTGGACACTGAGAGTTTAAATAAGCTGTTCAAGGTCAGCCAGCTATCAAGTAACAGGGCAGAGTGACTTTAAGGTCCCTGTTCTTAATGATTAATGAAAATGCCTGGGTCTGCTGAAAATAGTGTCAAGAATGAAGAATAATACAGGGGTGATATTTCCTGTCAATAATCGGTAGGAAACGGCCAGAAGGGAACATGCAATTCTGTTTTGGAAAAGGCCCCTGTTCTTGCAGCGCTCTTCCTAAATATCCCTAAAGAGCAAGGGTTCAATTTTCCTTGGTGAGGGCTGATTAGAAAGCAAAGTACAGTAACTCAGTATTAGAATGTTTGCTTAACATGCCCAAGGGCCTGGGAGCTCCACTCCCAGGACTGCAGGAAGCAAAAGCACTCAGCCTCCAGTGTCTTGTGAGCGCGAAGATAGCCCTAACTGTCAGCCCCACTTATCCCCACCCCTGCCGCCACCTGTTGAGGGCCATGGTGACAGTAGCTCCCTGTTGCATCTCCTGAGAAGCTGCCACCGCAGCTTCTGCCAGCGAGGCCACTGCCTGGGTGGCCTCTGACGCTTGCGTCGTCTGGATGGTCATTTCACCTCCCTGTAACGTGGCCCAATTTTGTTCCACCTAAGGCAGAAAGGACAAGGACTAGTCAAAAGTCAAAACATACCATCACCATGTTTTCAGCCAAATGAATGCACACAACAAGACTGATAACGTACGGGGAGAGTTTCATTATGCTAGTTTTTTGTGCAGAAAGGGGATTGTTAGAATTTACATTTGAATTTGATTGTGTCTGTATCAGGAAGTTCTGGAAGCACACAGAAAATCCTGAAAATACTTTGAGTCAAGTATGGCTACACTTGCCTAAATCCCAGCATTCAGGAGGCTCCCAAGTACCAGGTCACCTTGGGCTAAGTAGCAAGATCTTGTCAAGAAAGACAGAGAAGGAAGGTGGCCAGGGGAAAGAAGCAGAGAAAGCTGCTGGGTTTGGATGCGAGGCAGAAGGCAGACTTGGCACTATACTTTCCCTGGCCATGTTTGCCTGAGCACCTGTCACTCCTTCCTGTGTGTAACTGCATGTGCCTATGTGCTACCACGTTCCAAAGACAGAGCTCTAAGCCCAAGAGGCAGAGCTTTCAGAAGATGTCCTACTGCCTCATGGGAGAAACTCACTGTGCTGAGGCCCTTCAAATGGCGGCTCCTCTTAGGTCTAGCGAGAGCGAGCCACTGTAGCCATTTCACATTTCCAAAACTCAGGGCATGGAATGCTTGCTGCCTTGGCGAGGACATACTCCTATCCCTGCATCCTTAGCTTTGTTTGCTTCCCTCCAGGCTGAACTCAGGTGTATTATCCCCCTGGAGATCACTCAGAAACACGTCCATGGCACACCCCAGGGTCCCATCTCTCTCTTCCCTGCTGCTGCTCATGGAATGCTTTGCTGTAGCCTTTATTGTCCTGTAGCTACACCATAGAGCCTGGCACAGAGCTCCAAAAGCATTTACTGAATGTGTGGGTGGAGGGTATACGCCTTTATTTTCCTACTTGTTATTGAGCCTGCCCATATTTCATCTGAATTGATATTCCTACCGAAATGTCATACAATTTCAAATATCACATGTAATGGTGTCACATTTTGAATTCAAAGCTTTGTGTTTGGGTGGTTTTTTCTTTGTTCAGCAGAATTACTATTGTCATCGGATATCATTTTATTTTTCTGATGTTTAATGGAATCAACATGAGTGGTCTTGTTATACACCAAATCATTTTTTTAAGCCAATTGCATGTCTGAATAAATTACCTAGTTTTAAAATCTACATACATAGTACAATTAATGTGCAATTCTAAATGTTCATGAAATTTCTACAGTGTCCTTAAATAACTTTAAACTGCTTAAGGTTAGCTATTTTTTTCTTTGCAACTACTTACTTAGATGATTGCCTATGTGTAATCTGAAATGGCCTTTCTCATAAAAGTATTGAAAGGAAACCCCTTTTATTGTGTATACAAAACATAAAATACTATATTATAATTGTGAAATTCTAAGTTTCTAACAGGTTGGTTGCAAACTTTAATTATTACAATTAACATACACAGTATAAAATCTCAGAATTGTCACGGTCTGACAGATATCACAAGGGTTCAAATAACACAGGCTGCTCCTTCATCTTGTGGGCCCTTCTCCTTACTTATTCACACTGTTTCAATAGGGGCATACAGAAACCTTTCTTACCTCTCCGTCAGCCACCGCAGAATAATTCACTTGAGCAACAGTGACGGTGGTCGGCAGCTCTGAAGCATCAGCCAATGTAGCTACTGTTGCCCCTGTACCAACCTAAGAAGCACAGAAGTTAGTGGCGGTGGATGGGCCCCACCGCCTGGCCCTTACATGTAAGCTAAGACTCATTGAACCACAAATTCAGCATACCGTCTTGTGACATGAAGAGAATTACTAAAACCATCTCTCAGGGACCAGCATAAGTTTCACAATTTTATTTCAACCAAATCAATAGAAGAGGAGTGATTGCAATCTATTCTAGCTCTTGGTGACAGTCAACCAATTTTCTACTCTAACCCCAACATGAACTTTAGAGAGTCCTCATCTGTCAATAAATGGTGTTTCACCTCAGAAAAGGTTATTTCCCTGGTGTGTGTTCTCAAATACCCTTATTTCTCTTTCACCTTCCCTTTCTCCCTCCTCTCCCTCCTCTTCCCTTCCTCCCAAACCTCTCTAGTTCCACCCTAACCCAAGAAACCATTTTCAAATGCCCTGTTTGGAAATGTCCCAGAAGCTACTTATAGCTCGGAATTAAGCAAAGTGCAAACAATGTAAAATACTGTTCCAAGGCTGGAGATAAGATGTGGTCATGTGATAGAGTTCTTCCCTAGTGTGGGTGAGGCCCTTGGTTGCATTCCAAGCATCACAAGAAAATGAAATAAAAACATAAACAGAATCCTGTTTAGAAGTTAATTCTGGGTAGAAGAGCTAGCTCAACTGTACGATGACTAGAGACGAGTGTCTGCATAGAAAGCTTCTCCAGTTAGAGGTGAGACAGGGGCCACCGACCCACCTCCCGAGCCCAGGCTTACCTGGATGAGCGACACAGTGCCATCAGGGTTGCTGAAGGTCTGTACTACGGTCTGTGATGGTACAAGGTGGGCTATACTGTGTGTGGTGGTAGCCTGTGTTTGTGTTTGCTGATCTTCAAAAGCATATAAAAGATCTTCCCGCCCATGTTGCTTGTAACAATTTTTAACTATGGTCCGTAATGCCTGGGTCCATGAAACCTGTCACCAAAAGACCAGGAAAGCACATTAAGTCACAAAGAACTTTAGTATTTAGGCAACCATGGACTAATCAGCTGTGTATTCATTGAATCTTCATGGAGTTCATCTCAGGATTTCCCACAGAACTATTCTAGAACAAATAAACTGCTCTCCTATCTAACCAAGGTCTGACTTAGCTTTGGGGTTTTATGTCCTATTCCAAACTCAAATTCTCATAAGAGATTATCACTCTGATCAATAATTATTTATTGTTTCTTAATAAACTTCCAGACAAAATAAAAAACCAAATGTAGAGAAAAAGTAGGGAATGTTATCTAGTTCAGTCTTTCTTCAAGTGCTGTGTAACACACACACACACACACACACACACACACGGAAGACTTCCCCTCTAATTCTGTACTAATCTTAATGGTGATTCTTTCAAAAATTCTCTCTCTCTCTCTCTCTCTCTCTCTCTCTCTCTCTCTCTCTCTCTCTCTCTCTCTCTTAGTGTGTGTATGACTGTGTCCAATGTGTGAAGGTGCCCATGGAGGTCAGAAGTCAGAAGAGTGTTGAATCTATAAAGGGAAATGAGTCATCAGCTGTTTAGCATAAAAGTTAAATAATTCCTTTCCAAAATTTCACTGTCTTCATTACCAGCTGGATTAATCACTGCTCCTGAACTAGAGTTACATGTGGTTGTGAGCCACCTCACATGACTGCTAGGAAATGAATTCAGGTTTTGGCAAGATCAGCAAGCACTCTTAACCACGCAACTATCTCTCTAGCCCCTCAGCAATGATTATTCTTGTTTACTGTTTTCAGGTAGGCTTGGCCTATAACTCAAAATGTTGTCCAGGCTGGCCTCAAACTAGAGATTCTCATGCTCCAGCCTCCCCAGTGCTAGGGTTACAGACGTGTGTCATAATACCCAGCTCAACAGCAACTCTCCATAGATAATCAGAAATAAGGTCATTTCTAAACTTTCAAGTAACTAAATATTCTTGCTCTAAGTTTTTCTGGGTTCTTTCTCTAATACCTAAATACCATAAAGCTTTTGCGAAAGGCAGCTATGAGGGAACAAAATATAAATGGCTGTACAAGGAGAACATCCAACTTCTCTGGAGGGACAGGCTTGACTATTATAAAATATTCTGAGAGTTTGCAGCAAAAGAAGTGACAGGCGTTGAGGCAGGGCAAAGGGCGACTCGGAGGAGCTTACTCTCTGCTTCTGCTCTTCTGTGCGGACGTCACTGCGGACATTGGCCCAAGGGATGTCTTCTGGCCACCAGATAGGTTTACAGCTTTCTTTCCCCCAGCCTGGTTTTCCCCGACCCGTGGAATACTTGAGCATCTCTGGGATAAACGCCCGAAGCTGAGCCTGGAAGAGAAGGGCGAGTCATCATCACAAGGAACTCGGAACCAACACCTGGGGCAGGTATGCGAGCACACCCATCTGACCCTAATACCAGGAAACAGAGCCTTCCTGAGGTTGCCAGAAGATTCCAAATGTGACTGCTGACAGCCCATTGCTTCCTAAAGGTTACATCTGCCCCATAGATGACTGTGGAGGATCCATTTATTGGCTAAGGAGAACATAAAAGTTGCATTTGGTAGACTTTTTCTTAAAAGATCAACAATGTCTATCTGCAAACTTGATCTCTGCCTCCTGAGACACCATTGGCACTAGGGCTTGTTTCTTTTATATCTTCTATAACTTCTATGAGTTAACAGTCCACGTCAAAGTGCTATCAGCACTGTTCTGGAGGCGTTAGTCAAGTAGATAACAGAAGAATAAACAGTAAGCAGCAGGCCAGACCATCAGTATCTGCAGATGAGATGACTCTGGAACAGGAACTCCAGAGAGTCAAATGAAAAATACTACAAACACTGAAAGGTGGATTACATCCACAAAGAGGTGGATGCTTATAAAATGTATGAAAATAACTTGCTTTCCAGTTAGTAAGGTGAAAATAATCCAAGAATTCTTCTACCAAGTTCCTCGGAAGCTGGGCCAGTGCCCACAAGTCCCAGAGGCAGATGCATTGACAGCTGTATATACATTATGAACTTCACTCAGCCTGCTTTTTGCAAAGTTAACTGAGACCAAAGCAGATTGAAACTACAGTCAGTGGCATACTTATTTCCTGGCATAGTAACTAGTATGCATGCTTAGGGAGGTCTGTGCTCTGAGTATTCTTCAGCAAGGGTGAGGATTGGGGCAAGAGCTGTCCATCAAGTTAAAATCTTAGGTCCTGCACAGAGAGCGGCACCCACACTCACTCGCCAAGGACACATCTGTGCTGTCTTTGTACCATAACACCAGAAGGAGAGGAAGGAGAGGAGCAATGTGAGCCTGGGGTCAGACTCGGAGTGATGATGCCAATACTGTGATATGGATGGAAGAATGTATCTACTACTGTTCCCACACTTCTTATAATAAATATGGAATCCTGTTCTATAGTAGGGAACCTCAAACCCAAATCATCTATGCTTATGTAACAAGAGAGGCCTGGCTAATTCCTGTGCAGACAATGCCACTTCACCTCTCCTAAGTGCTCCCTACTCAGACAGTCTCCTGCTCCAGGCTCTGATATAATACACTTCAGGTATATTTGTCTCTGAGGCATCAAGCAGCAGGCTAATAGAAATGTATCCATTTGCAAACCCATGCCAGCAGCTGGCTCATGAGGTCATTTCATTCCTCCTGTTATTTTAAGAAAGTACATCTCAAAGTCATTTTTCCCATTATTCTGGTTTCTTTCTTGAGTATCTTTTTCTGGCTTCACATACATAGAGCAGAAAAGGGCTTATATACATTTTATATTTCTTCACATACAAAAGAACTATCTAAAAGGCATGAATGAAATAAACTGACACTATAAACTGGAAAGTTCCCCTTTTACTCCTATTACTAACCCCTTCCCCCACAAAATGGAGAGGATTGTGTGTGTGTGTGTTAAATTTTTGTTTGGTTTTTGGTTTAAGGCAGGGTTTCTGTGTAGCTCAGGCAGGCCTTGAACTCAGATATCGCCTACCTCTGGCCCCCAAATACTGGGATTAAAGTCATGCGTCACCATCACACAGCTAAAACTACTTTTAAACTGTCTTAAGTAAATGTTAAGTCTTTAAAAGACTTAGAGAAACTCTCCTCTCCCCCCCCAAAAAAAGCCCCAGTAACAGTAATAATAGTAATAACAATAATAGTGAAAAGATTCGTATAAATATATATATATATATCTTAGATTAGCTTTGAAGTCGAGATTCTCCTGCCTCAGCCTATACAGTGCTGCGACTACAGGTGTAGATCACCATGCCTGACCTGAAGGGACTATAAAGGGACATCAGTTATCAGCTGTCTAACATAGAAAGAGTTAAATAATTCCTTTCCAGAATTTAACTCTGTCTTCATTACCAGGTGGATTAATTACTGGTCCTGGAGAGTCTGGGAAAGCAAAGCTTCTCAATGTGCTTGTTAAGGAGGACCGTTTGTAATCTACTGGGAGACAATCAACACGATAGGCAGCAAAGGCAAGGCCTTACTTCTCAGGCTCTGCTTTAATGGACTAGAATACACTCCCTTGGTTGCTCTCATCTGACCCAGGTCTCCTTGTGAGCCTGTAGGGCCCTAGAATGGTCAGTAAGTAGAAAATACTACTCTTCCCAGGATGCAGCCAAAAAGAGAATGATATCAAATTCATGTCAGTAGCAATTAAAAGTAAAGATTAGCCAGGTGTTGGTGGCGCATGCCTTTAATCCTAGCACTCAGGAGGCAGAGGCAGGTGGATCTCTGTGAGTTTGTGGCCAGCCTGGTCTACAGAGCGAGTTCCAGGAGAGGCTCCAAAACAATACAGAGAAACCCTGTCCCAAAAAAAGGTAAAGATGGGGCTGGAGAGATGGCTCAGAGGTTAAGAGCACTAGCTGTTCTTCCAAGGGCCCTGAGATCAATTCCCAGCAACCACATGGTGGCTCACAACCATCTGTAATGAGAACAGGTGCCCTCTTCTGGTCTGCAGACAGAACACTGCTTGCATAACTAATAAATAAATCTTTAAAAAAATTCAAAGATTTTGAAAAGACATTTAAAAAAAAAAAAAAAAAGTAAAGATTAGAGGAGCTAGAGAAAGGGAACACTGACCACGCTTCCAGAGGACCCAAGTTTGATTCCTAGAACTCACACGGTAGCTCACACAGTCTGCTAAGTGTGGTTTCAGGGGATCCGGTGCCCTCTTCTGGTATCTGCAGGAACTGTATGCATGTGGTGCAGATACATGCATGAAGGCAAACACGCAAACACACACACACACAAAATAGATTATGTGGAAGCTAACCTGGACATGGAGAGAAACGTCTGTAATCTCTGGCCTTGGAAGGTGAATGATAGCCAGTCACAAAAAAGCCAAACACATGTATCATGCATAGTTTTAAAATAAGATTTTATGAAATGCTAAACAGCCTAACTGAAGGGCTGGAGACATGTCCCTAAATGGTGGAACACTTCACTAGTATATTCAAGGCATCTTGAATCTAAATATATAACAAAAGCCTAAACCAGCTAAAATGAAAGAATAGCTCTTACTATGCCAGAAATCTGCCATTTGTAAATTCAGTTACTTATCTGTTTGTTGTTCAGCAAGTGTGCCGTTCATCCCTCGTTCCCTGTATACTCTACTCCATGGATTTTTGAGGCTCCTCATTGGTATTTAGGCTCAATTGTAAGAAAGGAGCCGTCAAGTTAGTATGTTCCCCAACTCCATCTTTACTGAAGTGGTTAGAAAGTACAGTCAGTCTTCCATACCTGTGAGTAATGTATCTAAAGAGTCAATCAATTGTGAAGCAGGGTAGTTTAAAACAAACAAAAATCAGAAGTGGGGGGGGGGTGGCACACACTCTTTCCCAGTATTTGGGAGACAGGCAGGCAGATCTCTGTGAGTTCGAGGCCAGCCTAGCCTACAGAGCGAGTGCCAGGACAGGGTCCAAAGCTACACAGAGAAACCCTGGAAAAACAAAAACAAACAAACAAAAAAAACGAAACAAATCACCTGTACTGAATATGCACTAACTGACCTTTTCTGTCATTATTTCCTAGAAAATACAGTCTAACAATTACTTACATGGCATTTGCATTCTATTAGGTGGTGGTGTAGATAATGAAGAGATGATTTAAAATATATAGAAGGATTCAGATTGATCTCATACAGACACACACCATGTACAATTTTCTGTAAGGATGTGAGCATCTGTGGAATTGGTATCTGCAGTGAGTCCTCTATGGGCACTGAGGACAACTTCATAACAAATTTTAACTGTCTGTCTGTTTGTCTAGCTTCTTAACCATTGAGCCATTCTTCAGCCAAACTTTCCTGTACTTCTTTCAGTGAGCTATTTATAATGCTTTGCTTACTTTTCTAATTTTTTTATTAATCTGAAGGAAGCACTAATCTGCTCCACATAATAATTCTTACCATATAAACTGCAAATATTCCCTTGGTCTTATTGTATCCTAAAAGTATAGTTTTCCTTAACATTCTTGAATATACCTTATGTTTCCTCTGCTTAAAATATACTATGTTCTATTTAAGAATACATCACATGTTTAAAAAGTTATTAGGATGTTTTGTTTGTTTGCCCTTCATGCCATAGCATGGGTACTGAGGTCAGAGGACAACTTTTAAGAGTTGGTTTTCATCTTCTACCGTGTGGGTCCTGGGCATTAAATTTTGGTTGTGTTAGGTTTAGAGGCAAGTGCCTTTACCCGCTGAGCTAGCTTATTGGCCTACACCATATATTTTTGTTATTTCCTAATTCCAATTTGCCTACCTGATTTTTTAAAAAGCTGAGTCACACAAACATACACATGCACATTCTGGCTATTTGAACTTAGTCCTTATACTTGCGTGACACACCCTTTACACACTCCCCAGCCAGGTGGAGGCCACACAGGAAGATGCTGCCAGCCTGCCCGCCCTCACTCACTCCCTCCCACAAAAAAAAGGAAGCCAGCTTTGAATAAAGAGGTACTTTGGAACTACTGTTTGTAACAGTGGATAATTCACAATCAGAGGGTTTACAACTACAGCTGCTTGAGTTCCATCCGCAAAGATTCAGACTAACTGGTCTGCAGTGTGAACCATTCACTTAAGTTCTAAATCCCCAGGGATTTAGTGTGATGCCAACCTTGAAGATCACCAAACTTAAATACATTTTGATCCAGCCCCTCTATTTCTCCTTTAAATAACCTTAACATGCACAATTTGGTGACATTTAGTACACTCACTATGTATGATCATTAACACTATTTTCAGAATATTTTTCTTCATTATCATCCCAAACAGAAACTCTGATAAAACTTTATCTCCATTTGGATTCCCCCAGTCCCTGGTAACCTTTACTCTGCTTTTTATCTCTGTCTTTATCTATTGGAGAATATCTCATTTTTGTGAGTTTGTATGTTCATTTCCCTTTATTTCACTTAGCCTAATGTCTAGTACTCTGTGTGTAGGAAAGGCCAGACCCACACTTCTTCAAAGTAAAACCTTCAAAAAGCCCAGACTGACAATAGACTGAATGCTTTCTAAGGAGAATGAATCAAACCCTGACTAATTCCTAAGGAAGCAACTGTCGTGTGGACTTTGGGAAGGTTTCCCTGAATTACTGCCCAGTTGCATCATCACTCCCAGGGACTATTAATGCAACAAAGACAGCCCCGGTGAGAATAGAAGACAGCAAGTTCAGGGTGGCAGTGAGAAGAGCCAAGGGAAAGAGGAGTCGAATGAACCAATGATGTTGGGCAGGCTTTTCAGAGATGAGTTTCCTATAATTGCTTCCATAATACAGTCTTTCCCTGCATCTTTTAAAATACAACTCTTTCAAAAATGTACAACCATTCCAGAATATGAGAGTCCTTTCTCACTGGTCTATGGCATAGAGAACTAACTGGCTGACTGTATCCCTCTCCTCTCTCCTAACCCACCACAGAGCTCTAGTTAGCTCAGAACTCACTCTGTAGAACCAACTGTGCCCAGACTCACAGAGATCCACTTCCCCCGCCTCACAACTCCCAAGTGCTGGGATTGAAGGATGCAATACCCCCACCACCACTGGACGAACACAGACACACACAGAGTTGTAAGTGCTAAAAACTCTCAGGAACGATTCTGAGGCTGAGTGCAGCCGAGAACTAGCAGCTGAAGCTGGATCTCAGGCCTCACTCCAGTCTGCTGATCACAGCAGGTATCTGACAAGATGCAGGGCAATGCCCACACAGTGGAGTCTGAGCACAGATGAAGGCGGCTCTCTAGATTCTGGTCTGTCATACCTACAATAATTTACTAACGTGACACTCCAAGTTTCTGAAAAACAAGGCATGCGCAGTAATACACACCCATAGTCCAGGAGGTCGAGGCTGAATTGCTTGAACAAAAAAAAATTCAAAATGTTCTGGGTATGGTGGCACACACCTTTAACTCTAGCACCTGGGATGCTGAGGCAGGTCTGTGAGTTTGAGGCCAGCCTGATCTACATGAGTTCTAAGACAACCAGAGTTACATAGTGAGACCATGCCTCAATTTAAACTTTCTCAAACTTTTACGTAAGAGTAGTTTGAAAAGAAAATTAAGCTTCTTTTTTTATTGTGTGTTGTTCTTTCATGACAAGATCTCATACTGAACTAGAACTTCTGGTCCTCCGGCCTTCACCTCCCAAGTCCTGAGGTTACAGATGTGTGCCACCATACTCTCCATGAATTAAACATTCAAAATAAAGCAAAAGAAGCAAGACAAACCCAAAGGACAACAATGGCAAAGCTTGGCCACAGTGCTGCTTTCTAAATACAGGGCAGTCAGCTCTGGATGAAGTTCAACTACTCCCCTCAGTAATCCATCTACCCACATACACAGGCAAATTTCAGTGCTCAAAATGAAAAGACTGGGGAGCTACAGAGATGGCTTAACAGTTAAGAATGCTTATTGCTGTTGCAGAGGACTATGGAGTCGCAGATGTTGTCTTCTGGTATCTGCACACACACACTCTCTCTCTCTCACTCATAATTAAAAACAAAGCCAACTATACCTCGGTGTGGTGGCCTACACCTTTAATTCCAGCACAGAGAAGGCAGAGGTTGGTGGATTTCTGTCAGTTTAAGGCCAGTCTGATTGACATAGCAAATTCCAGGCAAGCCAGGCTTACACAGTAAGACCCTCTCTCAAAACAAAGCCGTTGAGAATAAAAACAGTAAAGCCTGAGTCTCTTAAAATTAAGTATAAAAGAGAAATGCAAGTTTACAAAAGCTAACAGTAATAATTACATTGTGAGATTACTTTTCAAAACACTTTCCTCTACAATACCTAATTTTTACTTCCTTGAACTTTCTTCCTTGAACTTTATGAGGCAGGAAGGCCCATAAAAGTGAGGCCTAGAGTTAATATATACTAGTGCTTGGACTAGAAATTAGATCTTAGCATTCTCATAAAAATAGGTTTAACTATTTAATTTACAGGGAATCAATAAAGCTAACATTATTCCAGTATCAGATATGAGTCTCCTGCACACAGACTTACATGTCTAAGTTGGTCCCATCGTATGAACACCAGTTACCTCTACATCATCAAGTACAGTTAGGATGGGTAACAGAGATGTCTGGTTAACCCAGAGTCTATCTGTAGGACAGCTCAGTTTCCCAGGACTTGACCACTTTAAGGAAGTGATAAAATTACCCAGAGTCTGAAATCTAGAATTAATACTCATCATACTTGATTTTTTTATGGCTACAGTCATATCTAAATTCTGCTTTCTTGTCTATGAAGTAGTTCCCCACCCCCAGAACAAACAAGGTGCCCAGTGGTGAATAATTTAATAGTGTGCCTTCCAACACTTGGTAGCTCTATAGAAATCCAAGGTGGTAGGTGATAAGAGTTCTTGACATTTTTATCTCAACATAAAGAAAAAAAGTGGTCTTTGGTTAAAATAGAGTAGAAACATTATCAAACTTGCACCCTAAAAATATTCAAGCTTATAAAAACTGAAAATAATTTGAATCGCCCACCCCCAGACAGGGTTTCTCTGTGGCTTTGGAAGCTGTCCTGGAACTAGCTCTTGTAGACCAAGATGGTCTCAAACTCACAGAAATCTGCCTGCCTCTGCCTCCCAAGTGCTTTGACTAAAGGTGCGCACCACCACCACGGGGCAATAATTTGATTTTTATGATGATAAAAACAACCCATAAGGAGAAAACCTCTACAAAATAATCCATGCTTAGCTACAAAGAAAATAAAAACCATCCATGATGTCATCATATGTAAGTAATCAATTAATATTCTCATGTACATTCTCACAAACTGTAGTGTAAACACCTGGGCACCTTTTGTGTACACATTTTAGAAAATGGGGTCAACCAACTCTAACTTTATGTTCTGAGGAAAAAAAAATATGAAAACAAACAAAAAGAAAAGCCCTAACCTCCTAAAATTAAGTACATAAGCAATGGAATTTTGCAAGCGGCTCCATGTATTCTACTCCAAATAGAGTCACTGAAGAGTAAACAACCTTGTCATCTTTGGGCCACAGTATGCCTCCTCCCATCTAAGTAGGTGGCATTCCCATTACAATGTAATGTATATAGTCTCAAATGTTCCTGCTGTAAACAATGCTGTCACTGTCACACACAGTAAACAATCACTCCAGCTTTACTAGAGAGCAAACCACACACCTTTTCAATAGTATTTATTAGTCATGTACACACACCTGTGTGTGGGTAAATACATGTGAGGGCAAGTACCTACAGAGGCTGTCGGGTCCCCTGGAGCTGTGATTATAGGCAGTGCTGAGTCACCCAACATATTAGATGCTGAGCCATCTCTCCAACCCTGGACGTGCACACTTTAAACCCTGCACCACTGACCTGCTGAGAGTGTGTGCCAGTTTACAGTCTCAGGGGCAGTATGTACAAGTGCTTTCTTTCCCATGCCCCTTGTCTATTCAGGCTTTAGGGTCATTTAAAATCGAGAGTATATGAGGAAAGCAAAACAATAAAAAGTAGAGGAAGAAAATATCAGTACGGTGTCTTTTATCACCCTACTTATTCCTCCTCGCCTTGTAATTTTTTAATTTATTTATTGTGGGGGCACTGCCACAGAGCACATGACAAGATCAGAGGACAACTTTGGGGGTCAGTTCTCTCTTCTACCATGTGGATCCAGGTCATCAGGCTTGGTAGCAAGCACCTTTTACCACCTCACTGGGCTCCTTTAAAATCTGAGGCATTAAAAAGCCTTTGTTTACATGTTTTGTTTTCAAACATCACGTGAAGTAAGACGGGAAGGGAGGGAATGTACGGCAGTGGACACGCATGCAGATTCTTAAAGGTATCCTTGCAACATGGAACTACACTAACTATGAAAGGACAAGAATATGCCTTTCTTTCTGAACCATTACTGAAACACCCTCTATGTCCACAAAAAGGTCTGCACTCCAATAATCAAAAGGTCACAGTTTACGTTTAATACTATTTTTTTTTTTAAGAGAAGGTCTCATTATGTAACCCAGGCTAGCCTTGAATTGTGCATTTATTTTTAGGTTCTAAGATCACAGCCCATGTGATACCACATTCCACTCTAGCTTTATATTTATAAAATGCAATGTGATTTCTCATCAAGTTGCATGTTCAGACCTATTCAGGAAACCAGCTGACCATTTCTTTACTGAATTCAGTTTTGTTCCAATATTCTTGGGTTATTTGCTAAACAGGTATTGTTGTTTAGATGGCATACAATTTTGGGTGCCAGGCACCTAAACTTAACAGCAATAAAAAATAAAAAGTTATTGTTCTAAAATTCTACATTGATGCTGGTGAGTTGGAGGCCAGTCTGGTCTACAGAGAGAGAGTTCCAGGATCGGCACGGAAGCTACAGAGAAACCCTGTCTCTTAAAAAAAAAAAAAAAAAAAATCTACATGGAAAAACAGACCAAAACCAAAAGTTAGTAATGTAGGCAGGCGTGGTGGCCCACACCATTAGCCCCAGTACTCCGGAGGCTGAGACAGTTGCTGAGTTTGAGGTCAACCTGGTTCACATAGTGAATTCCAGTTCAGCCAGGGTTACACAGAGAAACCCCGTCTTAAAAACTTGTTGGTAGAGTGGAGGAACAACCCAGCCCGCTAAACTCCTCTCCCTTGACTGTAATGCCTGAAATGTCTGAGAGTCTCCAGGCAAACCAACCCAAGGAGAAGTTTCCTTCCTTAGCACAAAGACCCCAGAGAAGGTGGTCAGCACAGAGGCAGGCACATGTATGTGCTCAGTCAGCATCCTCCCGGGACTCTGTCTTCTCCAAGGCAGAGTCTATGTCTCTGCTCCGGTCACACCTCTTAAGACAATGCTAAGAAAGTGAGGAGAGGCCCGCCCACACCTGTATCTCTTGTCTGTGCATCTCCTCCTCAGTTCCCGCCCTGTACCTGGGTCATTTTGTCCACAGAGACTGGAATCCCGTCGATAGTGAGAGGTGGCAGTTCTGAATTAACCTCCTGTGGCGCAGGGGCGTGTTCTGCCAGAGCAGACTCCAGATCTTCCAGGATCATGCTCTTGTACTTTCGCACCTGCAGGGAATTAAGGGCAGAAATAAACAAGATGCTCAACAGCCAGGGAGGCTGATGCCAGGCAACAAGAAAGTGGGTGGGGCCGGTGTCCCCAAGAACAAAACACTCCTGCAAGGAAAAGAAGGTGAAAATACCCGCTGGCCCCAAAGACACCATTGAACAGAATCCAATGAAAAGATGATGAAATTTTAGCTAACAACAATAGGAAGGAGCCAGTGGGAAAGTTCTATAGAAATACTGTTTCTCAGTTAAGAGTCATCTTTTCTCAATTCATAGAGATCTGTCACCTGTCCAGATATAATGTAAATAATACCTATTACTCTGCATTTCTTGGGCCAGTTGTGTCCCAGGTCACATCTAATGGGACAGTTAACTGTCAAAATCATCTTCCAGATCTAAGGACTTAGGTATGTAAACTCTAATGTTTTTGTTTGTTTGTTTGTTTTGTTTTTTTTGGAGAAAGCCAGGCACCACATGGACAGGATATCCAAGCGCTTAAGAGTCTGAACTGAAAAGAATCAGACAAAGCAAGACATGGATAATATATCTGAGTGCCAAAAGTACCATTACCAGGAAGGCCTGAAGCCAGGCAGCCCCACTGGTCAGCCCCCGCTCCCTTCAGATAATCCCCAGAGACAGGTGAGTTTCAAAGCCACGGTGCCTCTCCAAGCATCAGCACAGTTCTGAATCAGTGTGGTTCCCGGCCTTACGATCCACCAGTGCAGTGGCAGGTGTCTCTAAGGCAGCAGGCCCTATGGCGGCCAGCGGCGGCAGTGCAGAGTGCATGTGCGCGGCCTCCTGTCGAGAGCAAGGGGATGAGGAGGCACACGCTGGACCCACAGCATCAGGGATGGGTTGTTGACTTAGAAGAGTGCACAAGGGGAGTGAGGCTGTCTCCAGGGATAGTAAAGCCATGGGACTGTGGAAATGTAACTACATGGCCTGAAGGCAGTCTCGTGGGGTGGGCTGGGGTGGGGTAGGATGGGGGACACACGACAGGGAGGGGGACCAGAATGAATTTTGTCAAGAAGTGCCAACAGTGTTTTTGTTCATTCAGTGAACTTCCTTCTGACATCTCACTGTGAGGCTCACAGAAGGACCCCAGGCTCTACCCCCACACACCTGAACAACCACCAGACCAAGTTCTAAAGCTATAGAACCCTCCAGATAGGAGGGTCAAGGGGACGAAAGAAAACTGGCCCAAGGCACACACCTTTAGTCCCAGCACTCAGGAGGCAGAGGCAGGCAGATCTCTGTGAGTTCGAGGCCAGCCTGGTCTACAGAGTGAGTGCCAGGACAGACTCCAAAGCAATATAGACAAACTCTGCCTTGAAAAACAAAAACACAAAAAAGAAAATAAAAAGAAAAATGTCCCAAACACTAGACTCACTATAACTTGATTAATTCAGTTTTACACTAATACAAAAAAAGTCTCAAATATTATCACCAGTATATTTATTGTATCATAAGCACTGGTACTATCAAGGCATTGTGGAGGCTTTTTTTTTTTTTTTTTTTTTTTAAATTCTTTTAATTCACAAAGGGGATTGGAGGATGGAATAAAGTCTGACTCTTCCAAGTCTGGGTTCTTAACTTAAGTGTATCGAGCTAAATTCATGTATGCAAGCCCATAGGAGGAATAAAATGATATAAGAGCACTAGATTGTGTTAGTAATAGCTGGCATTCAAAGATGGAAAAATACAAACAAATAATTTCAACCTTTATTTTTGTTATTGTTGTTGTTGGTTTTTCGAGACAGGGTTTCTCTGTGTAGCCCTGGCTGTTCTGGAACTAGCTCTGTAGACCAGGTTGTCCTCGAATTCACAAAGATCCGCCTAACCTCTGCCTCCCAAATGCTGGAATTAAAGGCATGTACCACCACTGTCCGGCTAATTTCAGTCATTTTTATGGATCAGGAAAAGTCCAATTCTGGCATTTTTGCTAAACTTAATTATGCTGGGATAGTATATTTTATAGAGATTTGCAAGAGAATAATTCCAGGTAAACACAGTACTCCATCTAAACTGGCTTAGTATGGTAGATTTCCCAGAACATTAAGCCGGTGTTTCAATTCTGTTTGATCTCTCAGTTCTGAGATGCAAATTCCCCACCTCCAACCCACAAACCTCATATTCCAGTCTCTAAAATCTCGGGGCATCTAACCCTGCTGGCCAGTCTCCTCACTAGTTTTTGCTTCTAGAAAAACTTTCTTTTCTACTTCTGGGCCTTTTATTCTGCTTTTTATTCAAATATTGTCTATTTTTTTAAAGTCCAACTCAATTTCCACATACTCTCTGAAAAACCTTCTCAAGTTCCTGTCTTAATTATCTTCTGCTTTAAATTCCTGGTCTCAAATAATCACGTGTCACTTACATTATTGTTCCCAGAATGCATTGTGCACAATGAATACATGACACAGCTAAGCACGGTCTTTTTTTTCCAACACACATCATGAAATACTTGAAGTCTTCAGACACATAGAGACACACATTATCAAATATTCTCATGAATACCAGGGATAGAAGATTAGGTTTAGGCATTTATACAAATCATTAGATTTTTAGACTCAGATTTACTGCTGAAAATTAGAAACTAGCCTTCAGTCAAGTTGTAAAAAACAGTCTTGGACTAATATACCTCAATTCTTCTGTATTTCTGAAGCTTTCTGGATGTGAGGAGTCTTTGGAAAGTTCCATAACATCTCTTAAAAAATGTACCCAGATGCCATTGAGACTAAAAATAGATTGTCATCTGGAGCTTATAACCGAGAGCTACCCAAGCATGGCACAGCCCTCACACTTGTGACCCTGTGACTGGCTAGGAGCTATGTTCCAGCTGTGCAGCTATGGCTAGGGAAGTTAGGCTGGCTTTATCCTGCCTGGCTCTTTCCAGCCCCCATACTAAGCTCCTCCACCAACCATGGACTCCTAGGTTTGTTTGTTTTACAAGATTTTGTATTTATTTTCTCCTGCTCTCTATACACATGTGCTAAGGCACTGAGTGTGAAGGTCAGCGGTCAAATGTGGAGAATGGATTTTTTCCCTCCCGCATGTGGATTCCAGGTACTGCCTGCACTCAAGTCACAGGCTTGTCATCCTTAAGAGCCTTCATCTGCTGAGACAGATCAGCAGCCCATTTTATACTGTGTATATGAGAGTGTGGTTCCATATGTACAGAAGTCAGGAGAGCCTCAGGTGTTAATCTTCACTGCCCCGGACCTTCAGAGGACTCTCCTGTCTCAGTCTCCTATCTCTCTCTACGAGTACTGCGGGCTGCCACACAGAGATTGAGTTCTGAGGATTCAAACTTAAGCCCTCTGGTTTGCATGGTAATGTGCTTTACCAAAGGAGAAATCACCCCAGCTCCAGTTACTACTTTTAAAACATTTGTCTACATTTTATATAAGTGAAACCGTTTTCTAACCCTATATAAACAAATGAATGACACAGTCTGCTTACCTCTCAGGAAGGGAGAGGAAATAAAGGGAGAAGGGTGGCTTCTAGGAAGTGGGTGCTAACTCCAGAGCTACCTCAGCCCTCTGTTGGCTGTGGAGTGGCCAGCTGTATTCTGTGGCACAGCTGAATGCTGCAGGTCCCCGGTTCTCACTGAGAGCTCCACCTTCAGAAGCCCTGGAGTGCTCGGCAAGTTTTCACTATGTTCCTCAAGGAAATATCTTAGCCTCTACATGATCCCAACTGGATGGCACTCCCCTACATATGGAATTGGGGTGGGGGGATGGGAGGGGAGGGTGTTTAGAGTGCATGTGAGAGGACAGAGAGGGTAAAAAGGGAGGGAAGGAGGGAGAGGGAACTGGGATCGACATGTAAAATAATATATTAAACTAAAAAAAAAAAAAAAATGCTTTGACTCCAAAATTTAAGTTGAAGGACAAGTTACTGGGGAAATGGATTTCTATTTTTGTTTCCACAGAAAATGAAAAGATGTGGATTCCTTCCAGACTAATGTGGCTTGATCATGCCAGACCGCCTGAAACAGAGTACAAGCTGATCCTACATTCAAAACAGCTGGACAAAACAGCCCTACAGACTACAGCCAGGATATCTGAATCTTCTTCGAATCCCCCAAGACAGCGCCCCTTACCAGCAGGAAGTAGTTTGGAAAGAACAACGCCCAAATTCCCAAATATTGTGTATAAATGTTTGTTTTCATTTAATTGGACTGTTATATAAAATTAAATAAAATTAAAAAAAAGAAAAAAAAAGAAATTAGAGTAAATAAAACACCACATGCAGCAATACAGCTCAATACATTTAGTGAACTACCCAAAAAAAAAAAAAGAAAAAGAAAATATCTTAGCCACTCCTATAGAGCTCTAGAAAGTCTATGGTTTGAACAAAGCCTCAGAGAACTGCCCCTAGAGCACAGTAAACAGCAATTTAGCCTCCACTACCGCCTCAATTCGGCGCTTGTCAGATCACTTCCCTTAGTATCAGCAGACAGTCAGATTTAACAACTGTTCTGGGAGGAAGGCAATGCTACCCTCATTGTACACACAGGACAGTGAGGGAAAACTCTAGTGAAAACTTTCTTTCTTTCTTTCTTTTAATTAGGGGCGTGGAAAGATGGCCCAGTGGGTAAGAATGCTAGGCTAGCTATTCTCCCAGACTACCTGTGTTCAATCTCCAGCACCCACATGGTAGCTTACAACCACCTGTAACTCCAGTGCCAGGGAACCTCATGCCCTTGTCTGGACTCCAAGAGCACACATACACATGAGGCATACGTGGACAACACACACAGACACACGCGTGCACACACACACACACACACACACACACCCCAATAACAAAAAAGCTGGCCTTAAACCCATAGAGATCCATCTGCCTCCCCTGCTGGGAATAAAGGCATGTGTCGCCATGCCCAGCTAAAACAACTTTTTTTTAAAAAGAGCAAAAGATTTTTTTTTTAAAGATATACTAAAATATATGATTAATAATGTTTCCAGTTTGCCTTAGAAAAGTACTATCCTGGAATCATCTATTGTTTCATTTTAGATAGGAATACAAAATTTCACATTAAAAAAAAAAATGGTGTTAAGGACGGCCTTGAACTCAATATGTAGCCAAGTATGACCTTGAATACCCGATCCTCTTGCCTCCACTCCTCCTAAATGCTGAGATTACAGTCATGTACCAGATGGAACCCAAGACTTCACAAATACCAGGCAAGGGCTCTACCAACTGTGTTACATCCTCAGCCCTGTACTGGCTTCATAACAAATAAAGTATTGCTTTTTTTTTTTTTTTTTCACTGTCCCTGGTGGGTACAATACCTTGATGCAGGAACTAGAAATAGTAATGATCATCTTAAAAAATCAGTATTCTATGTGCACAAGGCATGACACAGCTTTGGCTGGGAATCCAGCTGGGTTCAGAAAAGCTCCACCGTCTGCTCTGTTCTTGACGGACATATGAACACCACCAATAGGCATCTCTCTCACTATTGCCATGCGGCTGGTCTTTTTGGTTTCAATCTGTTTAAAAACCACTTGCCACCTTCCACCCTGACACGGATGGAAGAAAGCAGTGTTTAGCACTGAACTAGAAAGAGGAATAAAAGGTGAAAATCTACACAAAGCAAGGGAACACAACTCAGATCTGACTTACCACGTTCTCCAAAGGTGCTGCTCCAAACACCTTAAACACAGGGTTGGGTTTGGAGGGTGAGATACAGAGAACAATAGCTTGCTGTCCCACTCGAGTAGTATATTCATCTAATGTGGCTCGTAGTTTCCTGAACAGAATGAAAATAAAAGGTTACAGGATGATAGAAAATACTGTGATGGAGTGAGTTACAGACCAAACTTCCATCGATTTGAGACAATTCTGATTAAATATGTTCTGAAATTTGAGAAAGGAAAGGTCAGTGTCTTATGGAATGTACTGTGGCTTATGCCTAGGACACAGACATGACAATTTTTAATATAGTAAGTTTCAACTTTAGTTCTAGTTGTCCTAGAACTCAATATGAAGACCAGGCTGGCCTCAAACTCAGATCTGCCTGCTTCTGCCTTCCAAGTACTAGAGTCACAACACCAATTATTGCTATTTACAATTTTAAGTATGACTGCTGAAATATCATTTAGATGCATTTTGTTATCTCTATAATTAATAAAGGTTGCCCAAATGACTAATATTTTATTGATATAGTCATTATTCATTTCACACTGATACATTTTATCCAAAGTAAATACAGTGTTAAAGGTGCTAGCCTGAGAACCTGAATGCAATCCTAAATGGCAGAAGGAAAGAACCATCAGCAAGTTATTCTCTAGCCTCTATACAAGTACCATGGTACATGCCACCACATACAAAATAAATAAATGTAAAGGAGGAAAAGTATTGTGGCTTAAGATTTATTTATTCATTTATTTATATTTTGGGGCCAGGCTAGTCTTAAACTCCTGATAATCTATCTCCATCTTCCAGGGACTAGGTTTGCAGGTAGGTACCACCCACAATGCCTAGCTATAGCTTTCTATTTTATCGTGACATAGACAAACTGTCCTAATTAGCTTTAACTGTCATATTGACAAGCCTTGTGAGAAGGTAGTCTCATTAAGGAATTTGTCCAGGTCACACTGGCCTATAGGCATGTCTATTAATGAGGGCCCAGCCCCCTGTGGACAGCACTACTCCTGGACAAGGAGGTCCTGGGCTGTGTTAGAAAGCCACTTAAAGAATAAGCATACAAGTGGTGTGGTGGTGCACACCTTTAATTCCAGCCCTTGGGAAACCGAGGATGGCAGATCTTAATGAATTCAAGGCCACCGGGTTTACACGGTGATTCCCACATAGCAAAGAATAATAAAAATGAAACAAACACTAACAATACAAAACAAAGCCTATAAGCCCGAAAGGGAGCCAGCTAGCAGCATTCCTGGTTCCTACTTCAAGTTCCTGCTCTGACTCCCCTCACTGATGAACTGTGACCTAGAGTAATCACTTACACTCCTTCCCCTATATTGCTTCTGGTCAGAGTCCTTTATCACAGCTACAGAAAAGAAACTAACACACAAACCCACAATGAGGAGGCAAGGAGTTTCTGCAGTAGCCCGCTTATCTGTGGGGGCCTGCTCCAAACCAGGTATCAGTGGATACCTATGAAGTTGACATAGAATCAAACCCTTTGCATATTGTGTTCTTATCCTGAACGTGCACACCAATGATAAAGTTTAATTTACAAGCCAAGTACAGTAAATGATGAACAATAACTAATAAAAACAATTATAACAGAGGCTAAACAGATGGCTCAGTGGTTACGAGTATTTACTGCTCTTTCAGAGGACCTGGGTTTGATTCCTAGTACACACTGTAACTCCAGCTTCAAGAACTCAACGCCTCGGCCTCCTAAAGCGCACATAAACCCGTGCAGGCACACAACCCCCTCCTCGGACTTCTGCAGGCTCCAGGCACTTTCATGGTATACACATACATGCAGGCAAACACACACATAAAATAATTAAATTAAAATCTCAAAAATATTCAAATTGGCCAGGCATGGTGTCACGTATCTTTAATCCCGGAATTCGAGAGACAGAGGCAGGTAGATCTCAGTGAGTTCCAGGACAGCCAAGCAGAGCTGCTACACAGAGAAACCCTGCCTTGAAAGACAAAACCAAAACAATATGCAAATGATAACAATAACTAAACTTACTATTTAGTTTAGAACTTTCCGTTCTATGGTAGACTATGTAGACTATGGTGGACCATCTGAGGTAATTGCAATCATAGAAAGCAAACTGATACAGTGAGAATCCAGGGTAGAAGCAACAGATAAACAGAACATTACACTTTTCCTCTGAGTCACGGGGGTTATCACAGGGGTTATCCTGTGACTCAAGGGCCTACATTTCACAATACCAAACAGAAAATCAGGCAGTATTTCTTGAATGAATGGTTGCCTCCAATTCTCTCTCTACTCTCCCTTAAGACAGGATCTTGGTATGTGGCCTAGGCTAGCTCAAAAACCATGACCTGCCTACCCCAGTCTCTTTAGTGCAGGGATTATAGGTGTGTGGTAACCATGCCTTGAACCTGTGACAATCCTCCAACCTCAGCCTCCCGGGTGCTGGGACTGGAAACATGAACCACCATCCAGCTTGCCAGCCTGCTGATGGAGCTGGGCTTTCCTTTATTGCTCTCATCATTCCTTTCCTGCTACCCCGGCTGCTATTTAAAAAAATAATGACCTTGACTGGATGTACTGGTACACGCCTTTAATCCCAGCACTCAGGAGGCAGAGGCGGGGATCTCTGAGTTCAAGGGCAGTCTGGTCTACAGAGCGAGTTCCAGGACAGCTACTAGAGAAACCCTGTCTTGAAAAATCAACCTCCTTCCCTCCGAGACAGGGTCTCACATTATGTAGCTCTGGCTGACCTGGAACTCACTATGTAGACTAAACTGGCCTCGAACTCACAGAGATCCACCTGCTTCTACCTCCCAAATACTGGGATTAAAGGCGTATGCCACCATAACTGGTCAATGTTATCCACCGATTACATCATATTTCCCAGATTTTCATCAATTAATTTTATGGCAATGAGTCTAAGTCTTAAACCTGCCATCAAATTCTCCAACCCAGTGTCTTGAGAAACCTTGTTTTAAAAAAAAAAAATGTTCCAGCCCTGACATCCACACAGGAGGCGTGTGAAGAATAGCAAGATGGGGTAAGGCAGCCCCTCACCGAAGCAAACGTGTCTGCTGTCTCTTCCGAATAGATGGATTAGACTCAAATACATGAGGACGTTTCCGTTTCTTTCCCGTTGCCACAGCAGCAGCAGCAGCCATCCCCACAGGACCTGAAATAATAAGTATGTGCTGAGATTAGCCAGCAGCCTGCAAGGGTACAAGACAGAAAATAGCACACGATCAGTGAAAACAGAATGTTTCTGACATTATCGATGTTCTTCAATATTGTTTCTCATGAACCATATGAGTTTGTCTCTTATACCTTCCCACCACACACCATCTTGAATTCTGTACAAATGCTGTTGCTTTATTTTGCCAGCATGCCCATGCTGCTAGGACAATGTTCTCAGAGGGACCAGGAAATACTGCAGCATTGAGAGAAAGGCCCGTTCACACTGAAACAAAGGGCTTCACACTGCACTTCTCGTGCTGAGCCCCCCCCCACTTCTCCAAGACTCCCCAAGTTAAAGAACTGGGAGGCCTTCAGTGAACAGGCACACTCCCACCTAGCAACTAAGCTGGAAACTGCAAAGGAATGAAGACAGCAGCCGTAAGGTGATGCATCCAGATGATGAAAGGATCCAACAAGAAAATGTTAACAAAGGCTGGACTATTTGCCCTGAAACTAATGTAAAGGTCTTGGGGTGGGGGATAGATAAATAAAGGGGAATTCTAAGTAACTACTATTATAGTCTTCATACCTAGGGGTTTCAACATATTAAAGACAGAATTTCACTTTATCCTTTCTTGTTAGCCCTATAAAAGGCTTAGATGAAACACAAATTGCACACATTTATATTTGCATGTATATTCTAAATGGTGAATGAAATGAACTGCAGGCTGCTCGGTGCTAGCATGGTCTTGAAGAAATGACACCCTCTAAACAACCCCTGGAGCAAGCAAAAGCCAGATGACCTCTCACTTCCTATCAGAGACAAGTGGTAGGGGAGTTTTCCCCTCCCTCCCTCCCTTTCTCCAGAGTCTTACTACATAAGCCAGACTAGTCTAGAACTCAAAGTGATCCTCCTGCCTCACCTCCCTAAATGCTGGACCTATAGGCAGCATTGAACACAGTTAGCTATAAGGGAAAAAAAATCTTAATTGTACTGCTTCCCCCATTTTATTATAAAACTGTGGGAATATTTTAATCGAACACCTGTCTCTGAATAAAATTTTGTGTGCAAAACAGCATTATTAACTACACCCACAAAGTATAGATTTCTAGACTTTATCTTGTATAACTGAAATCACACCCACCCCTTCCTTTCAGTTTTTGAGATAGCTGGACAGGTTAATCTTAGAGTCATTAAGTAACTCAGGATGACCTTGAACTCCTGATCCTCCTGCCAAGCATGCCTTTTCTCCCCACTCCTCCTCCTCTCTGGTGCACACCAGGCAAACATTCTGGCTCTAGCACTTGTGGCTCTAACTGCTAAGCCGCCCTGAAATAATCTGTTGAAAAGCAACTTCTCACACCTCCTTTCCCTCAGCCCAGCAACCATTCTACTGTATGGATGGCTAATTTACTATGAATTTGGCTATTTCAATCCTTCACATACATGGAATTATACAGTATTTGTCCTTCCGTGACCGGCCTATTTCTGCTAGTATAACGCCTTTAAGGTTGATCTATGTTGTCACATATGGCAAGATTTCTCTTTTTGAAGGCTAAAGGTATGAGTCTATGTGTTCATTTCCTCTGGCCTTTCATCCACACAAAGACATCTAGTTTGCTGTCACATACTGGCTACTATGTGTGCGGATCAATTTGGGATCCAATTCATTTGTTTGCTCAGAAATGCCATATGATCCAGAAGGCCTACTTCTATCTTCTAACTTCTTGGAGGAGACCCCACATTCTTCTATAGTAGCTTTATTTTATATTACCATCCAATGTACAAAGGACCCAACTGCTCTAAGGTCTTGCCAATACTAGTTATCTTTTGTAACTGAGGTAATAGACACCCTCTTGGGCATCTCACTGTGTTTTCTGTGACCCTGAACACTTTTTCAGAAGAGATATCCCTGGAAATCCTTTGATTATTTTAAAATATCAGGTTGGTTTTTTCACTGTGCAGCTATTTTATCATGAAAAACTTTACATGCAAAGCTGAAAGAATTTTAACAATTTACCATAAAGAGCTACTCTCTATTTGTCAATCCATATATATTTTTGGTGAATTTCAAAGTAAACTGCAAATGTCAATATAAAGCCCTTAAAGCCAGGGGTGGTGGTTCACTTTTAACCCCAGCACTTGGGAGGCAGAGGCAGGAAGAGCTTGGAGTTCCAGGGCAACCAGGGCTTCATACAGAAACCCTGTCTCCCCCCCCCCAAAAAAAAAAAAAAATCAAAGCCAAACATATACTACCCTTAGCTACTTCAGCAGGCTTGTCATTCGATAGATTCACCAATGTCTATTTGAAACTTTTTGCTTATTTTTGAGGTGTGTGTGAGCATGTGCAGTGTGGGTATTTTCTCCCTCTCCTGAAAGCATCTCTCACTGAACTTGGATTCCCAGATATAGCTGAACTGGCTAGCCAGCAAGCTTGAGGGAGTCTGATTTGATCAATTTACAAATTCAAATATAAATTCCAATATGACTGTTTGTAGAACTTGGTAAGCTAATCCTATTATTTAAATGTAAATACAAGGACCAAGAGCAGTCAAAACAATTTAGAAGATACTAAACAGAGGTACTGATCCTATCACATACTACTATAAAGCTCAAGTTATTAAGACTATGGGACAGCTCCTCAACAGACAGGCTCACATAACTCAACTGCAATGACCCTGTCATAAGACAGGAGAAATACATTTTAGCTATGGGACAGGCTGTATCAGTTTAGACTGATACCTGTGAACAAAAGCCCGCCTGGACTCTGCAGGTAATGCACTCATATATGTAACTGAAAATAAAATAAAAATATTCCAAGAACATCATTTCAAAAACAAACTCTACAAAGTTTTGGTAGTTCATGAGGAGTTTCTCTCTCTCTCTCTCTCCTCTCTCTCTCTTTCTCTTTCCTTCCTTCCTTCCTAAGATTTATTTATTATGTATACATTGTTCTGTCTGCGTGTATGCCTGCACACTAGAGGAGGGCACCAGATCTCATTACAGGTGATGAGCCACCATGTGGTTGCTGTGAATTGAACTCACAACCCTGGAAGAGCATCCAGTGCTCTTAACACCTGAGCCATCTCCCCAGCCCAAGGAGTATTTTTCTAATAAAACAGAATAACGTCAGAATGAAGTACAACATTGGAATATACTGATGGTGGTAATGAGCTCTGTGAATCCAAGGCCTGCCTGATCTACAGAGTAAGTTCCAGAGCAGCAAGGGCTACACAGAGAAACCCTGTCTTGAAAAAAAAGAGAAAATGAAAAAGGAAACCAACCCTGTCTGGAAAAAACAAAACCAAACAACAACAAAGCTATCTGGGGACCCAATAAGATGGCTCAGCGGGTAAAGGTGATTACTGCAAACTCAACAAACAGAATTCTGTCTCTGAGGCCCACATGGTAGACAGACTGATTCCAACAGTTCTCCACACATGTACTGTGGCATGCGGAACACACACAGGCAGTCTTTTAGAAGCCTGACGTGACAAAGCTGGGTAGCAAGGACATGTGTGTTTGCCAGGTCGCTCTTGATTCTTTTCTATATCCCAATGCCACCTTCCTTTTCAGGATTCAAGGTTTTATACTTGTCAGACACTAATCAAACCTTATTCTCAAGGAAGCAACTGTCTCTACAGAGCATGAGAATCTGTCTCCTTTAATCCACTGTCTCAGAGAAAACAATTCAATTTTGTTTATACTGATGTGCCTGCCCTGGGGTGGGGGAGGAGGCTCGGCACTTAAGAGCACTTGTTGCTCTTCCAGAGGATCCGCCATCGTCTCCACACCCACATGGCAGCTCATAATAACCTCTCTGACTCCAGTAGCAGGGGATCTAACACCTTCTACTAACTTCCGTGGGCACCAGGCACATGTGTGGTGCACACACACATATATGTGCAGCAAAACACTCATAAACCTAACAAAATAAGACATCTTCTGAAATTGATGCTGGAGACTAATGTGGAAAAGGGCTGACATGTGCGCCCCTCAGGTGCTGTCTGCACGCTGGCTGAAGAGTAGCAACTGCACTAGGGCAGCAGGGCTGTGCCTGTCTCTGTTCCCCAGGGTTGGGGTTGCAAGTGAAAGCCGCCAGGTCCAGCTTCTCTCTCACCTGGGTCCTGGGGAATCAAACTCAGGTCCTCATGCTGGCACGGCAAGCACTTTGCTGACTGAGCCATCTCCCTAGGCCCTTCCTTATTCGTTTTTCCCTTGAAAATCAACATGATCAAGAGCTACTCTGGGCTGAAGAGAATGAGAAACGTTTTTTTGACAGGCAACATGGCACAAAGGGTGAATTGCCTCTTAGATTCGGTGATGTTACAGACTTGTCCTCAGAAGGAATTCTCTAGCAAGCAACAAATGTGATACGCTGGGATCAATCATAACCCCGGGCTGTTAAGGGCCCTGCCGCCTCTGTAAATTCCCCTTTGCTTACTGTGGTTACAGGTGTGTGCCTCTACCCAACTGCTTCTGCAAAACTTCATCCCGCAGTGTCCCTAAGCCCTGTGCGGCTACTCATGTCAGCCCTCTGTGTTACTTTTTTCCTCCTGCTCACAAAGCCCAGCCTCAATGGCCTCCTTCCTGTTTTCATCTGCAGTTTTTGTCCTTGGAATTTCCTCAGCCTGAAATGCCCTCCCCCTGGCACTTCCCTGCACCAATAGCCTGCCACCAGCAGCCTGACAGGGTCTTCAGAAGGAAGCGCTTATTCAAAGAATCTATATCTTGTAGTGCATATGATTACAGTTCCTTAGTGGGAACTCATTAGAAACTTGAAGGGCCTCTGTTTTCACACCAGACAGATAAACAAATGCCTTTAGTCCTTTTCTATTTTGTTTGTTTTGAGACAAGGTCTCATTGTGTTGTCTAGGTTGCTTAAGGGCTCCATGTACAAGCCACTATACCTAGCTACTTGTAGTGTTTTCTTTGGTCGTGCTGGGAACTGAACCCAGGGCCTCACACATGCTGGGCAACTGCTCAGCCCCTGAACCAGTCAGTCTCAGCTGCCATTGCATCACCCTCACACTGTGACAAAGTCCTGTCTCAAAAGCATCTTCCTTCATAGGAAAGAAGCTGGCCTGGATGCACTGTGTTAGGATGCCCTCTTCTGGGAAGTATAAAAATTTCACAAACTGTATGTTACAAGCATTTAAACCCAGTGCCTTGCACATGCTAGTTAAGCAAGTGCTCTACCACTGAGCTATACACACACCCAGTCCCTCCCTTACCTTTTAAGTTCACAGTTCCAGAAACAGCACAGTGGATAATAAGTTAGAGTATGACATTGTTATACTTTTCTTCTTCACCTTAATTAAATACAGCACATATTTTTAAAGCAAAGTACTTTGATCATTCCTAATAATTGGTTTCCTGCCCTGCATTTCATAAGTAAAACACTAGATCCACCCAAGCATGTATATCCTCACCATGGTGCTAAATGCACATTGTACACAGAATGATGCAAAACACAGCCAGCTTAAAGTCATTTGTTACCCTGAAAAACTTCAAACCTATAAATTGGATTGAAACGAGGATCACTGGTGTTCTTGGTACTACCTAAAAGAATCAAACAAACCTTAGCCAGCATACTATTAGACCCCAAATTACTTTTTAAAATAATTTCCAAATGCATCACACAACAGTCATTCACATATAACTAACTAGCACGTGAAGCAAGGAGCCAGCACAAACAAGACCTATCACTAGCAACAGATGGCAACAGTCCCACAGTCCCTCAGAAAGAAGAATTCCCAAATGAACTGTAAGATCATCCTATTACTTGTGGAAATCTAAAATCACAATAGTAATAAATTTCCACACAAACTGGAAACTTACAGTGCAAGTCTGGACAGCTGGAGAAACTTTCTCATTAAGAGTCCAGGACTGAGATGTATGGCTCGGGGTAGGGCTCTTGTCTAGCTGTTAAAGCCTGGGGTTCATCCCCAGCACACCGGCAAAGAAAAGCCAACACTAGACATTCCATTCCTTAACCTTGAAAATATTAAAATCTAAATATGTCAGCCCTTCCTTATTTAATGTGAATATAATAAATACTCTGGATAAAAACCAGAAAGACTGTCAGAATGGATGAGAAAAGACAACCAACACCGTCACACTAGTAGTTAAGTGACCCCAGAACTCAACTCTCACGGAACAGGCTAAAGTTGAGGTGCACGCTTAAAAATCTGTGATGAGGGCTTGGGATGCAGCTCAGTGGTAGAGTACTTGCCTAGTATATGCGAGGCCCTGGGTTTGATCCCCAGCACTGAAAAAAAAAAACGATGAGAACAAATGTGAGAGTGCTTGAACCCCAGGCTTCAGGCAGGCATGAAACCACAAGTTAAGCAAAGAGGAAAGCTCCCAGTACAAACATTACCTGCAGCAGCCAGATGGGCGGTTACCTCATCAGCTGCTGTGGAGTTGAGTATGTCCGAGTCATCGTAGGAAGTGTCCTCGGGGGAGGAAGGGGAGTCTTCGTCGGCACTTAGCATACTATGCTCAGTGTACGTGGCTACATGGACCTGCTGTACTTGTTGGGCCACGGCATGGGCTTCTATGGTAGCCATGTGCTCGGTTTGGGTCACTCCGTGTTCCTCCATGAAGATCTACTGCTAGAAAAGAGGGGGAAGAGGGGAAGAGGGGGAAGGCGATTCAGTGTACAGAGTAACAAATGGCGAAACTAAGGTTTTTTTTTTTTTTTTTTTAAGAGCAGAGAAACTGTTTTGACAACCTCTGGTTTTATTTCTTACTTGACCACACCAAGGTATGGGAAATTCATATAAAATAGTAGAATATTTTTATGTGAAATCATTTTGACAGAAATTCACTATTATACAGAAACATACATGCCCGCGTCAAGGTCACAAAACATTAAAATCCTTGATATATGTATAACAATAAAAGATATTTAATAGCCCACTGAGTAGTAGCATTTGTTATTGTGATATAAAATACTTAATAGTGAAATAGTTAGGATTATCTTTGTGTTTCAAAGACAAATGAGAATAGCCTCTCCATATAATAATTCTACTTGGTTGTATGATTACGAAACTCTGCTCTTTGTAAGTCTGAAACAAGCAGTGCTTTAAGGTAGAAAAGCTGGCTCTCCTACCACACATCTCTCCTCTTTCTCCATAAATAAGCTCAGTATTCACGAGAAAAAGTGAAGCAAACACATACAGATTTAAAATAAAGCAGGTTTACAATGACACTCTCTCGTTCTAATATACTTAGACATTTTGATAAATTACAACACACAAACCTGCCATATCCTTTTAAACTAGCTACAGAATACTTTATTGTACAGCTTTGCTGATGAAGCAAGGCTGCTTCCAGATTTCTGCTGTTATAAACATCCTTATATATGAAATTCTACATATTGGTTCCTAAAATGGTTTTAAATAAAACATTATATAATCTGGCAACACAACTTCTGGTACTTACCCAGAAAAGCTGAAAGCGGGGTCTCAAAGAGCTATGTGCACACCCATGTTCATAGCAGCATTATTCACAACAGCCAAAAGGTGGAAGCTACCCAAGCGTCCGTCAGTGGGTGAATGAGAAACAAAACTTGGCACGTATGAACCACATAACCACATATCATTCCACCTTAAAAAGGAAAAAAAAAAAAAAAACACAAATTAGGAATAAAGGGGATTTCTTGGACTTAATAAAGAACGTCTATAAAAATGTCTACACCCATTATACTAAAGATGAAAATCTAGAAGCTTGAGACAAGGATGTCCCCTCTTACTACGTCTTTCCAACACTACATTGGAACTCACAGCTTATGCTAAGAAAGAAAAAGATCAAGAAATAAGGAAAGGAGAAGAAAAGGGGAAGGGAGGGGAAGAGAGAAGGGAGGGATCGCTGGGAAGAATGAGCAGCTGTCTCTGCATGGCATGAGAATCTACGTGAGGTCGTCAACCAAAGACTCCTGGTCTGAACAGCAAGTAGGTTGTGAGATGCAGGGTGGATATAGAAATCAATGTGTTCTTACATATCAACAACGAACAAGTAGAACTTGGAATTAAACACAATTTCATTTCTATTAATGCCTTCTAAAAGTGAAATATCAAGGTATAAAATCTAACAAAATATGTGCAGGAGTTAGGTGTCTGCTGCGGATCAGGGAAAATATCCCCGGCAATAAACAGGAGATATTGCAAATTCTTTTCAAATTTATTTCAAATAGACATAAAACTACATATTTATCATGTGTTTGAAAAATACATACACATTATGGAAGGGTAACATCTAGCTAATTAAAATATGCATTACCTCATAGGTGTCATTTTGGAAATGAAAGCATTTAATTTTAGTCATAAACTAGTTACCATGTTGTACAATAAATCTCTTGAACGTCTATCCTTTAAAAAAAAAATCTGTATGAGGAAAATTACACAACACTCATGATGAGGGAACCAAAGGGCTGAATACATAAAGGGCTACTGCAGGCTCATGGGTAGAAAGGCACAATACAGCAGGCATAGTGGTATACGCCTTTAATCCCCTCACTTGGGAGGCAGAGGCAGGCAGATCTCTGCGAGTTCGAGGACAGCCTCTGAGGATACTACACAACATACAGGCAGACAAAACCCACACACATTAAAAAACAAACAATTAACCTTTTGTTCTTTGAACATATTACGTAGCTATTTCCTCTGGATCAAACTTTCCCTCCTAGACTAATCAGAATGTGGAAACTCAGGAAGCTGAGGACCCACAAGCTCCCTCTCTGAGGGTGTATGAGTGAGTAGTCATTGCCGAGGAACCACTTGCAAGCTGAGCCGGAGTCCCAAGGATACAGCCTTCAAGCATCATCATCCACACTAGAGTGGGCTTTGCAGAGACGCAGTGACTTTTCAGTTGCCTGTTCTGTGATGCCAATCCCCATCCATACTCCTGTCAGTGAGTAAGCCCAACTCACTGGCTCACCAAGCTAGCCTTGGGTGGACTCATGTCTCTGGTTTGCTGCTGGTGCCCTACCTGGAGTGAATAGGAATTTGTTTACATCTCCCCGTGGAAGGTCACACAATAGAAATACACAGGCAAGAAAATAAGTCCAGAACAGGGAAAACAATTTATTCACAGATAAAGGACTGTTATTCAAAATTTTAAAAACAACTAAAACTCAACAATAAGAATACAACTAACCAATTGCTAAAAAGGACAAAACACCACCTCACCAGGAAAGTATAGTACAGTAAATAAGCATATGAAAAAGTGTTAACATCATCTCACTATGAAACTGCACCATAAACCACAGTAACATACAACTACATAGCTATTACATGGATAAAACTGCACAAAATGCTCCCTCATTCTCTTTGCTGCCTGACCTCTGCTATCATGGGTTGCATGCATGCTCCCGGGAAGGGCCTGTCCCAGTCTGCTCTGCCCTACAGCCTTAGTGTCCCCACCTGGCTGAAGTTGCCATGAAACAGATTTACAAACTAGCCAAGAAAGGCCTGACTTCCTCCCAAATAGGGGTGACCCCAAGGGACTCACATGGTGTGGCAAAGGTCCATTTTGTGACTGGTAATAAAGTCTCGAGAATCTTTTAAATCCAAAGGCCTTGCCCTTGAATTCCCTGAGGATCTCTATCATTTGATTAAGTAAGCAGTCACTGTCCAAAAGCATCCTGAGAGAAACAGCCTGTGATAGAGAGTAGAATTCACCAATTGCTCCTTACTCTAAGATTAAACTTGGAAATATGAGATGTCCACAGCCTCTGCTCTAGTAGTACAAATTCTCTGTGTACATGAGCAATAAAATCTCTCTCTCTCTCTCTCTCTCTCTCTCTCTCTCTCTCTCTCTCTCTCTCTCACACACACACACACACACACACACACACACACACCACAAACTCATTGCTCACTTTCAAAGACAATCTAGCAGTTTCTCCCAAAACTAAAAAAAAAACACACTCCAACCATATGATCCCATAATTAACTCCACGGTATTCAGCCAAAGGCTGACAACCTACATCTTCACCACAATCCACACACAAATGTCACAAATGTTTACAGCAGGTTTGCTTGCAACTGCCAGAGCTTGGATCCGACCTCATGTTCTTCAGTGAGTGACTGGACACAAAAGTTTTGTTCATCTGAACAATGAAATAGTGTTCCGCGCTAGAAAGAAATGGACCATTGCGCTAGGCATAGTAGCACATACCTATTATCTTACACTTAGACAAAAACATCACAGGTCTGAGGACAGCCTGGTCTACATATTAAATTCCAGATGAGCCAGAGCTATACAGCAGGGGATGGTGATGAGTTCCCAAGACATGAAAAAAATTACCTGGATATTACTATGCGAAAACCAGTCTAGAAGGTTATACATTGTATGATTACAACTACAGGACCTTATAGAAAAGCAAAATTGTGTAGACAGTGAAAGGAGTAGGGGACTCCTTTCGGGGACTGGGGGGAGGGAGGGGTGGGAGGGATAGACAGGCAGAGCATAGTGAATTTTCACTAAATTGTCACTATCCATTGGTTCAAATTCATAAAAAGACCATAAGGTAATATAGAATCTGGGTGATAATGACATGTGAACACATACTTATGATAAGGATCAATGTACAGCTATCCTACAGGATGTGGACAGGGAGGAAGGCAAAGTATTAAGGACAGGAGACATGTGGGAAAGCTCTGTGCCATCTACTGAATTTTGCTGTACACTTGAACTGTTCTATTTGAAACTAGGTTGTTTTGGTTTTGGTTTTTTGAAATTTGGACACACACTATTCTATGTGAAACTTGAAGATTCTTTGCTCAGTAAAACAAGCTAGTCACAAAGACAAATACTGTATGAGCCCATTGGCTTTTATTTTATTTGCACTTATTATGTTGGGGGAAGGGTGCTAGGGCCGGCTGTAGAGGTGAGGACTGTCCTACTACTCTGGGTTCTGGGGACTGAATTTAGAAGTCGGTCTACATGGCAAGAGCTTTCACCCGGTGAGCATCTCCCTGGCCCTGTAGCCCATCTTTATGAAGCAATTAGACTAGTCTACAGAAAGGAAGCTGGCAGGGAATGAGTGCGAGCAGGTGAAGAGTTGTCTCATGAGATGCATGAATTCTGCAGATTGGGTACACAATAATAAGAATGGGCTTAACAGTTCTGAATTGTACATCTAAAATTTATTGTTATATTACTTTACCACGTGAAAATTAAATACAATCATCCCTCACTCAGCCTAACTTTTGCATAAAGAATAAGTTCTTATCTTTATAAAGATTTGCACATCATTTGATACTATTAAAAATAAAGTCTTGCCATTTCTGGCGGCTATGGCAGTGCAGAAGGAAGAGGGCTGGCCTGAAGAAGGGAGAGTGGTGGTCGCCAAACATGGGATCTAGCACAAACTGGCTCCCGGCCTTTGAGCTGCCCTGTGGAAAGCAGGCAAAGTGTGGTCTCTCACGGCATCGCGTGGATGCCGTGGCCATGCACTGTGTAAGTCACCTTGTGACCTAACTGCTTAATATCTGTTTTGGTTTTCAACTCCTACTTATCAGTTTAAAAAAATTATTCTTAGCTGGGTATGTGGCGCTCGCCTTTAATCCCTGCACTTGGAGGCGGAGGCGGGCGGATCTCTGTGAGGTCAAGGCCAGCCTGGTCTACAGAGCGAGTTCTAGGACAGCTACACAAAGAAACCCTGCCTTGAAAAATCAACCAAGCAAACAAACAAATAAACAAAAAACTACCATCACAACAACCAAAAAGGATTCTTGACAGAAAAAAAAATGTAGAAACTGAAGATAAATTTTCGCTGGACTGAACAAATTAACGTAAACTATAGAGATTTGACATGTACTTGAAGTTATGATCCATAGTTGAAGGTTTAACTTATATTGTAACATCAGCCCTTCTCATATAAACTGATGCAAATATAATGTAAAATTTGACTGTTATAGTAATATACAACACAGCATTCTAGAACTTAACAAAAGGGCAATCATACATATGCAGAAATAAATAGGACTTATATGGAAAGAATATGATTATTCATATAAAATTCTTTCATACTGTGGAAGTTTCATTTTTCCTCTCTGAGAACTTTTAAAAACTTCTGTTCCTCTGCTTAGTTTCTCATCCCGGCCCCTCGTTTGTTTTTTGAGGCAGGGTCTCACTGTGTAGCCTTGGCTGGCCTGGAATTTACTATGTGAAGTAGGCTGGTCTGAGATCTGTCTGCCTCTGTTGAGACCAAATACATATGCCACCATATCCAGAGTACCTAGTAAAATACTTAACACAGGAAATGAAGAAAACAAAGTATTAACATGTGGGAACTGTGAATAAAGAGTATTTGAAGATTCTAAAAGCCTGAAATTATGTCATGTGTTTACACTAATTTGCTGTGACATATTTTCAAAGAAAAAAGTAGAGTTCATGGCTGATTTCTTTCCTACACTATCTCTGACATGGGTTTTATACAGTGTACAAGGGTATATCCTACCCCCTTGTTAGGACTTATCAAAAGTAAAATTAAGCACATCAAGTCATACAAACACCGCCTATAAGACAAAGATACCAATAAAGTGGTATTTCTTTTCCTTAATTTCACTATTCTAGTCTGAGACAAATTGCTTAGAGCATTTTAGAATTCTGGGTACTTCAAAACTGTTTTTAAATGATTTGAGATTAGACGGCATCTAAACTGCTTTTCAAAGGGATTTGAAAGCTATGTGCTTGGCATAATAGATTTCAATTCTTTGCTCCAGAATGCAGCTTGTGGCATAAATCAATAGCGCTGTCTGCCCCACGGGCTTGTCACTTCTGCCTGGTGCCTGCCTCTTCTCTTTCTACCCTCCCCCTCGTCCACCAGCTTCTCTGGCCTCTTGTATTCTGGACACTCTAAAAAAGCAAAGAAAGGCAGGGGTATTTCTGGCTTCTCCGAACCAGAATGGAGTACTTGTAAACACTGCTTTCACAAAACCATAAATAAGTAAAGTTATGAATAACACACATGCCGCTTGAGATCATGAGATCTCCGCCTCCATATTTATTTAATAGAGAAATAAAGAAAGAAGGTCAATTTTATTTTTAAGATTTATTTGTTCTGGCCTTAATCTCAGTACTCTGCTGGCAGAGGCAGACAGATCTCTGTGAAGACAGCCTGACCTAATAGTGGGCTCCAAGACTACACAGTGAGCCCCTGCCTCAAACAAAACAAAAATCCCAAAAAAGATTTATTTTATGTCATGTATATATGAGTATTTTGCTTGCATGCATGTGTGTGCCACATGTCTGCCTGGTGCCCATTGAAGCCTGAAGAGGGTGGGTGTTGGGAATTGAACCCAGGCCCTCTGCAAGAGCAGCAAGTGCTCTTAGCCATTGAGCCATCTCTCCAATCCTCTTTCTCCACATCAATTTTAGTAAAGCGCTTCAGCTTTTGTGTTCAAGAAGTCAGATTCCCTGGCTAGTAAAAACAATGGGAATTGCTAGCGGGAGAAGATACGAAGTAACGTGCAATTGAAAAGAGAGCAGACTCTTACCAAGGCACCCAGAGCCCTGGACAAGTTGCTTGATGACCACTAAGCCACAATCCTGTCACTATTTTTAAGATGAGAGGAAAAAAATACATCGTATATATCCTCCAAAGGATGATGTGAAGATTAAGTGTATTCATTTAATCCCAGTGAAGTCTAGAACACAGTGCCCAGCATATAAGCATTTAGTGTTAATTATGGCAATGCCAAACCTCGAGCTTTTGAGTCTCTTTCTTAGCTCATTTCCCAAACAGTCTCACATGCACCATGCACTGAGCCTCATTTCTTCACATCTAGACGTCTGTTCCTAAGGCTTTCTTGACTATATCTGAGAAGTCTGTGTTAAGACACCACATCTTATATGAATTTGAGCAGTTAACACTGTCTTAGACATAAAGTAAGAAAGTCAACATACAGTGCACAAAATGGGGAGGGAGGAAGGGAGGGAGGAGGCCGGAGGAGGGGGAGTGAGCAAGCTAGAACCTTCTGAACCAGAAAAGAAAAATGGTGCATCTGTCCATCCCACTACAGATAGTGGTATTAAGCAAACTATTCAAAACTATTAGAATCATTCCTGGGGTGTGGAGAGATGGTTTGGGGGTTAAGCGTTACTGCTCCAGCAGGACAGAGTTTGGTGTGAGCACCTATAAATCCAGCTTCAGGGGTATTTCATGCTTCTGGCGTCTTTGGGTACCCATATTCATTATGTATATACCTGTAACCCTTGCACTGGGCAGGCTCAGGCATAAAGATCCAGCCTATGCTACATAGTAAGTTTAAGTCAGTTTCTCAACCTGTGGGTCACAACCCCAGGGTCAAATAACATTTTCACAGGGGTCACCTAAGACCATCAGATATTTACATTACATAAAATTATAGTTTATGAAGCAGCAACAAAATCTCAGGAGGGAAGGAGGGAGGGAGGGAACCCTCTATTACTCAGTGTCCCCTTGCACACCAGCTAACATAGAACCAAAGCACAGTGACGGAACACAGCTGGTCTGTTCATACACAACACCCTGGCGGCATGGTCTCTATAAGGTCGGTACCTAGGGAGCTACTGGAATTTGGAGAAGTCAATCAAGGGGTTAAATTCAGTCTAATCCACACATAATGGATGAGATTAACTGAAGAGTATTTAAAAATCAAGGGAGAAAGACGATCAGATCAGGCCAGGAAATCTAATCAAAGCATAACAAAGTATAAAAGGGAGCATTAGTCTAATCAATAGCATTATCATTTCAAAAGAAAAAAATCAGCAAGTCAGTCTAAAAATCTCTATGCAAGGCTGTGCACATTGGAAAAGAGGCTCCAGTTACATCCCTGGACACACTAGATCCTAGAATTTATCACCAGTCTAGAAACCATACTCAACAGTCAATGAACTCTAATGTCAACCTCAAGGTCTGCTTTATGGGAAACAAAGTAGTAGATCAAGCTTGTACCACAGCAGAAAAATTTACACACACACACACAGTCAGAGTGAAACTAGAAGCAAGATTAAGTGTCTTATATTTGCGTTCTATTTCCAGACTTCAATTACAGAAGAAAATGCAAACAAAATTTAGCTGGTGAGACGCCTTAGCAGGTAAAGGCACTCTCCTTCATGGCTGACAACCTGAATTCAAGGTGGAAGGAGAGAACCATCTCCTTCATGTTGCCCTCTGACCTCCACACTTGCATCATGACACAGATAGGTGTGCACACACAAAACATAATTTTTAATTAAAAAAAAAAAACTAATGACATCAAACAGAATATAAAAGTCACGATGGTGCAGAAGTGAAATAAATCTGACACAAAGAGGGGTAAAAAAATGGGAGCATTAATAGTCTGTTTTTCAAGATGAAGGCCGCAGATGAAGGAGAATCAACGTTACAATATAATTATTGAAAAGGGCGCAGCTAGGAAGGGAGGAGTGGAGTAATCTCCACACTTCAGAGGAAGAAGTTCCTAGTGCTCAAGACTAACAAATCAAGAAAAGGTGGTAAAGGGCCAGAGCTGGCGCCGTGGTTTAAGAGCACTTGCCACTTTTGCGAGGACCCAGGTTCAATCCCCTTCACCCACACAGCGGCTCACAGCCATCTGTAATTCTAATTCTTGGTGGACTGTAACAGCCTGCACATATCTGTGGGTGTCACATTCCAAGGCCCTGGAGGATCCCTGAAACTGTGGACAGTGCCAAGCCTATATAATCCACCTATTCTGTGTAACATAGACTTATGATAAACTTTACCCTCCCGCCTGTAGGAAACTCTGGAAGCTTCTTTGACCCATCTGCCCATATCACACTAACAGTTTTAGGCTTTATTAAGTAAATGACAGTTACTTGAGAGAAAACTGTGGTGGCCCTACAACTGATTTGGTATCTAAGGTGGCTAGAAAGCAACCGATGGGAAGACAGCCTACATGATACGGCCAAGCTGGACAAAGGACACTAGGACACCTGGTGAGACAGAAGGGTTGGATGGCACAGTACTCACTCCGCAAGTTACAAGCTGTGGATCCCTTACTCCTGCAGGCCAGGGTAACTAAAATCATCGGACACAAAATGAGGGGGTACTACATGCACATCTATAGTAGCCACTAAAAATCAGTAGTGGATAGTGGCCACAATGTCCTGCATGGCCAGCAGTAACTTATGTAGAGTTCTATTGTTGTTTAGACAGCCTCCTCTCTCCACCACACCCACTTCAATGCAAGTCCTCACTGTACCAACACACTCTGAAGCCACAATAGTGGCTCTGCCACTTACTGACACCTTAGACAAGTTTCATTTGGTTTCTATGCTGTAGCTTCACCATATATAAGTGAGCAGATGGAATCGTTGTGAGGACCAAGTGAATTGCCCTTTGTAAATACCCGACATGGATTTTGTATGCAGTGAGTAACTCAGTTCACACATAAAGGCAGTCATAAAACTGCCTAAAGCTACACTACACTTTTCTTTTAGAGATTTTAGAAGAAATAATGTTCACAGAGCACTTCAAGAGTTCTGACCACACAACAACTTGTATCAAAAGCAAGTCTCATTTTTGTTTTGTTTTGTTTAAATCTCTTGTCCTTTGGAAGATGGGTAAAAGGTGCAGACATTTCCCAAGAGAGAGAAGAGAAAGGAAAGAGATTTTCAACATGTTTTAGGGTTCTTTGGCTGCAACCAAATGAGAATCAGAACACTGCAGGATGGTATTGCTTTTACAAAGTTGAAGCACTAGAGGGCGCCACAGCCAAAGGGGAAAACATGCAAAAAAATGCGCAGGGAATTTCAAGTGCTTAAAATTTTCAACTAGAACATGCTTTTTAAAATGTCAGGGCTGGAGAAAAGGTTCATTGGTTGAGAGCACTTAACTGCTCTTGCAAAGGTCTCAGGTTAGATTCCTAAGGCCTCACAGTGACTCACAATCATCTGTAACTCCAGTTACAAACATACAGGCAAACATTTGTATACACAAAAGGTAACAGCCACTATACATCTCTGGCAACTGACCATATAGAAAAGTTTTCAATCCAATTTAATTTTAATTACTCTTCATGTTAATGTGTTTTTTAGTTTCCATACTGAATGGCACAGTTCTACAATGTATTTTTATTTTGAAAAAGACTTGCTTCTAATTATTGGTCATTGAACATCACTGAGAAAGAAATTTGTGATACAGAAATTCATACAATAACTCGGGCCAACCTGAGTTATTTAGGGATTTGAAGATTTTAGAGATTTGAAGATTGCCAATGCCTCTTGCCACTCTGTGGATACAAATCCAAAAGCAATGCTGTCTTTCACTATAGAAGACCCTAGTGACACTTTATTCAAGCAAACGCTTAAACTCCTAAGTTATAATAGCTTTTAAATTATGTGTATGAGGCCGGGCAGTGGTGGCTCATGCACTTGGGAGACAGAGGCAGGAGGATCTCTGTGAGTTCAAGGCCAGCCCGGTCTACAGAGCGAGTTGCAGGACAGGCTCCAAACCTACACAGAGGACCCTATTTTGGAAAAACAAAATAAAATTAAAAAAGCAACAAAAAGATATAATTTTTAAAAAGTATGATGTGTATGTGCATCTGTACATACATACATGTGTGTGCTGGTGTCCACAGAAGTCAGAACTCCCGAAACCACAGCTACAGGCTATTGTGAGCTATCTGTTGTGGGCACTGGGAACTCAAGTCCAGTCCTCTGGAAGAGCAGCACGTGCTCTCCAATTGCTAAACTATTTCTTCAGTCCCTAGAACAACTTTTATTAAAATGTATATTAAAAGGCTGAATCAACCAGAAAGTAGGCATTGTCATTTAAAAAAAAAAAAAAAAAAAAAAAAAAAGGAACAAATTCCATGCTAGCAAGAATTGCCAAGAGCTAAGTAACACTGTGAGGACAGAGTTGCCAGGATACAGGTAGCATCTCTAAGGAGACAGTCTTTGGGCTCCAGAATGAAAGAGTGCTGTAGGCAGAGGCAACAGCTTGGGAAAGTACATGACATGATACAGAGGTATCAATGAACACCAGACAGCAGACATGACGGTGGCAGAGGGCGGTATCCTGGGACCAAAGAAACATAGCCTTCCAGCGTCTTTCACACCAGATTCTTTAGCAACTTGCTGTGCAAAGAAATAAAGCTAATACTAACCTACCTGCCAGAGAGGAAAGTAAGCTTCCATACTCAATACCACATTACAGTTTACAGCCAGTATCTGGCACAGTACCTTCAATGAAATAGGGACCTAATAAACGTTGATGACCGTGATAAAAAGAATTAGGGAAATGTAGTCTTGCCAAGTATGGTAACATAGGCCTTTAATCCCAGCACTTGGGAGGCAAAGGCAGGTAGATCTCTATGAGTTCCAGCCAGCTGGAGCTACATAGTAAGAACCTGTGTCAAAAGACAGAAGCAGGAGAGGAAGAGAATGCACTTTTAAACATGTAGGTGCTTAAACAGCAGGCAAGTTGCCAAAGGTGGTGGAGGAAGTTTGGTGTGACCGACCACTCGGTGTCTGGGTCCAAATGCAGTTGTTCAGCTCTTCCAGACTGGTCTGCGTACACACTGAGTTCTAGGCTGACCAGGGATACACAGTAAAACCCTGTCTCCAAAGAGAGGGGAGTGGGGGAGAAGAGGGAGGGAGGGGAAGGAGGGAAGGAAAATGTACTTTCAAACACAGATGCTTAAGAAGCAGGTGAGTTGCTGACGCTGTACCTGTTTCAGGAAGGCAGTGTAAGGGAGGTTTGGGTGATCAACCAAGCACTTGACAAATGGGTCTGGATACAGCTGCTTGGCCCTTTCCGTAGAATAATTGTTTGTCTGCAGCTGCTCCCAAATTACCAAAAATCAAATAAGTAGCTGTCATGTGATAGCAGGATTAGAGGCTGCCTCAATTTCCATCAAGCAGAAATAACGTAAGTGGCCACAAGTCCTGCCCCTCGGTCTGAGCCCAACACAAAGAGCACTTTATTCAAGCTCTGCACACTATGCAATAGCTCTGTGGCCTGGCTGCTTCTGTGACGGGTCTCAACTCTGCTGGATCTGCAACCATACAACCCACATTCAGTGAAAGCCATTTCCTAGTTTCTTTCCTTTCTCTTCTCTTTTTTTCTTATTAGACAAGGTCTCACAATGTAGTCTTCTTGGCTGTCCTGGAACTTAACTCTGTAGACCAGGCTACCAGGCTGCCGTAGTACACACAGAGATGCACCTGCTTCTGACTCCTGAGTGCTGGGATTAAAAGTGTGAGCTTTAAGAACCACCTGAGGTTTTTATTGTTTTAAGCAGTCTCATAACATAAGACAAACTAATTTTGAACTCACCAGGCTAGCCTTGAGCTCCAGACCTTGCTGACTCAGCATCTGGGGAGAGGGGCAGCCATAATGGATATGATTATAGGTATAGGCTCATGATAATGGCATGACTTTAAATTTGAGATAACTGAGCCAAAGATTTTTCCCCCTGCATAAAATGAGGAGAGTTGGCCAATTAGTGCAGTGTCTGCTATAGGAACTGAAGACCAGAGTTCAGAACCTCAGGGCCCACAGACAAGCTGGGTGTGCTGGCACCTGCAACTGTAACCCAGCACCCAGGAAGAGAGCAGGGTCTTAGAGGAATGAATCCCTGAAGCCAGCCTAGCCAAATGGATGAGCTCCAGGTTCAGTAAGTGGCTTTGCCTCAGAAAATCAGGTGGAGAGCAACAGAGGAAGACACCTTTGGGAGTACGTGCGCACGCGCACACACACACACACACACACACACACACAAATACCTCTCCAGCCTCTCCTAGTTTCTTCCATGTTGTTTTGAGCAAAAGCCCGCATATATTATAAACTGTCTTTTTTACATTTTCCTTGCTTTCTGTATAGAGTATTTGTCTGTTTCTATGTGAATGTATGCTATGTGTGTGTACATGGTTCCTGGGAGGCCAGAAGAATTAGATCCCCTGGAGTTACAGGAGGTTGGGCTACTGAACTGGATGCTGGATGCTGGGAATCAAACTCCTTTGTACATATCTTGTAAGTGCTTTTAGCATTTGATACAAAGTAAAAAGCAATTCCTCACACTATTAAAACATTTTGTGTCATTCTAAAACTTTTAGTGAAGTCAAGCATTTGAGAGATGAATGCCGGTCAAGGTCACTGATGCTACACAGCAACTCTGAGGCCAGCCTGAGCCACACAAAACATCTTCAACAAAAACAACCAGAAAAAAGTTGAGCATATCTACTGTAAAGAATGCACAGTAGGGGCTGGAGAGTAGGAGCAGCACACTTGCTGCTCTTATAGAGGTCCTGGGTTTGGTTCCCAGGACCCACATGCTGGCTCACCACCATCTAACCCAGTTCCTGGTAATCTGATGCCCTCTTTTGGCTCCCTTGCATGAGGTTTGCATAGTTCACAGACATGCATACAGCCAAAACACCTATGTACATAAAAGTTAAAAAGCAAAAGATAAAAAACCAAAACTCTAAACTTTAATTTTTATAAAGGAATGTACAGAAGTTACTTTCTGTCCTAGTTAGGGTTACTATTGCTGTGATGAAACACCATGACCAAAGCAACTTGGGGAGGAAAGGGCTTGTTTCTGCTTACACTTCCAGATAACAGTCCATCACTGAGGGAGGTCAGGGCAGGAACTCCAACAGGGCAGGAACTGTCGCAGAGGCCATGGAAGGTGCTGCTTACTGTGCTCATCATAGTTTGCTCAGCCTGCTTTCTTATAGAACCCAGGACCACCAGCCCAGGGATGGCACCACCCACCATGGGCTAGGCCCTCCCCCATAAATAGCTAAGAAAATGCCCTACAGCTGGGTCTTATGGAGGCATTTTTCTCTCAACCGAGGTCCCCTCCTATGATTCTAGCTTGTGTCAAGCTGACGTAAAACTATCCAGCGCAACTGACCTCTTGACAACTTGACATGCAAACCCACCACGGTAAAGCCACAGCCCTTTCTCTTCTCATTCACCCCAAGACCTCACATTAAAAATGACTGTTGGGAGGTGGTGGCACGCGCCTTTAGTCCCAGCACTCGGGAGACAGAGGCAGGGGGGATATCTGTGAGTTCCAGGACAGCCTGGTCTACAGAGCAAGTGTCAGGACAGGCTCCAAAGCTACAGAGAAATCCTATCTCCAAAAAAACCAAAAGAAAAGAAAAGAAAATGTATTTATGTATGTATATGTATATACATCTTTATATGTATAAAGTATATAATCTTTAAAAATTCCAGTCTTTACAAATTTAAACACATTTAAAGTTCAGTCTCCTTAAAATCTAAAGTCTCAAAACTGTGAACCCCTGTGAAATCAAAAGTGAACTAAGTACTTTATTTCAGGAGGAAGGACCAGGGCGCGGTCACCACCAGGTTGAAGCAAACCAAACTCCAGAAGGGTAAACAACTCAACGTCCAGTGCTGAGATCCACTCAAGATTCTCTGGGCCCCTCCAAAGTGCCTGGGTCACTTCTCTGGCTCTGCCCTCTGTAGCACACGCTTGTCTTCTAAGCTCTGCAAGCTCCACTCCACGCCTGCTGCTATTCCTGCTGGCCATCTTATTCTAGCGTCTCCAAAACCCTCGGGTCTTCTGCGGCTCTGGGCTGCACTTCCACCAGCAGCCTCTCCTAGGCTCTCCTCATGGTGACAGGCCTCAGCTTCTCTGCAGGACCCCTTCAATGCTGGGCCTTCAAGTGCCACAGGCTGCACCTCACCAATGGCCTTTCCCTGTACCAAACCTCAGCTCCATGACCCCTCATGCTTTCAAAACGGTATCACCTGAGTGACTCTTACACTACCAAGTTCAGCTGCCGGTAAGACCCAGCCTTGGCCACCTCTGGAACACAGCTTCTGCGTTTGACTCTCAGGAAACACTTGCCAGAATGTCTCTGTTAATCACTGCTAATTTCTCAGCCCCAGCTGACCAGCATCGATAATCCCAGCAGAGCAATGGTTTCATTTTGTTCCAGTATCTTGTTAATCACAGCTGATTCTTCAGCCCCAGATAACCACAACCACAGGATCTTCATTAAAACTAACAAGTGGCTCTGATAAAAGTCTTTCAACTTCCCTCTGAAACATCACAAGCCAGGCCTCTTGTCTGCATTGCCTCAATATTCTTATCTTTCAATGTTCCTACAGAAAAGCCCCCCAAGGACTGAACACTCAATGGCTTTTCTTGCACAAAGTTCCAAAATCCTTCCACAATCCTCCTCAAAACAGCATGGTCAGACCTATCACAGCAATACTCCATAATCCTAGTATCATCTTGTCCTAGTCAGGGTTGCTATTGCTGCAATGAAAAACACCATGACCAAAGCAACTTGGGGAGGAAAGGTTAATTCAGCTTACACTTCCAGATAACAGTCCATCACTGAGGGAAGTCAGGGCAGGAACCCCAACAGGGCAGGAACCTGGAGGCCGGAACTGATGCAGAGCACTACTTACTGGCTTGCTCAGCCTGCTTTCTTATAGAACCCAGGACCACCAGCCCAGGGATGACACACCACAATGGGATGGGCCCTCCCCCATCAATCACTAATTAAGAAATGCCCTACAGAGGGATCTTATGGAAGCATTTTCTCTTAGTTGAGATTCCCTCCTTTCAGATGACTCTAGATTGTGTTAAATTGACATAATACTATCCAGCACTTTCTAATCCCTCAGGTAGTTCTAACTTCTTACCATTCTAAATATCACTATTATTACATAGCAATATAATATACATAATATACATATATACATACATACATACATACATACATACATACATACATCCCTTGGAGTCAGTATTTGTTTAATAAATGAGTGATTGATTTACTAAGCTAATTTTCCCCCCCTCTCTGAAACAGGGTTTCTCTGAATAACAGCTCTGGCTGTCCTGGAACTCACTCTGTAGATGAGGCTGGCCTCAAGCTCAGAGATCTGCCTGCTGGTGCTTTCCAAGTGCTGGGATCAAAGATGTGTGCCACCACCGCCCAGCTAACCTAAAATTTTTAAGAACATACCCAATAATTTCCTAGGCTTTTGAATGACTTAAAACTGTGCATACACAGTGATGAGGTGCTGAGCATGCTGTTAGAGCAAGCATAGAAAGTTCATGCAGAAAAACAGCAATACAAACAGGGAGATCTCTGTGAGCTTGAGGCCAGCCTGGTCTAAGTGAGTTCCAGGACAGAAATGTCTCAATACAAAAACAAACATAAAGATAAGCACAGATGGTGGTCCGAGGGCAGAATTAAAACATCACCCATTTATTAGTCTTGATAAGTATAGTCAGGTACCCATTTTCTCAGCTACTCAGAATGTTAAGGCAGGATTGTTTGAGCCCAAGAGCTCAAGACCAGCCTGGGCCACACAACACAACAGTGTCTCAGAGGGCGAGGTATTACTATCCTCAGAGAGGATATAGGAACACACCAAATGAGTAAATGTTAAAAAAAAAAAAAAGACAATAAACATGTTTCAAGATAATGAAAATATCAAATAAAAGCAAAAAGATACAGAAAGTTACATTTTTCTTTAAAATGTTACTTCAAAATTATTATTTTCATATCCAATGTCACAGATATTGTCTAAAGTTGATAGATGAAGAGACATTTTAAACATAAATTTTACTTGGCCATATGTCAGCAGTCATAGAAAAACTAAAACAGAAATAGTGAACCGGTCCCGAATGGTTGTCTCCAGACTCGCCATTCTCTGCTTCTTGTGAGGACAGAATGTGGCTGATTGCCTCAAGCTCCTGCTATGAAACAAAAGTGGAGGGAGGCATGGGGGGAGGGAAGGGGAGCTGGGGGGGGTGAGACTGTAGATAGATGGTAGGGCTGGGAAGGGAAACAAAGGAAAATAGAAGTCTCATGCTTAGTCAGTGTGCACTTTCCATGGCTTTCTGGCTTATCAAGGTAAACAGCAGGCTGCCATCCTTTAAGCAGAGACAAATCTGAACTATTTTTCTCACTCTACAGATTAAGCTTTGGAAAGGCTGAGCTGAAATACCCAGAATCATATTTCTAGTTGGCAGCAAAATCAAACTCACACCTCCTTCCTCCCAACCAAGTGCTCCCTCTGCTCCATTGACCAACACTGTTCTAGCGTATAGTAGCTACTTACTGTTATTTTGTTTGGGTTCCTTGACCAATATTCTCCACAATCACAAATATTGAGTTTACTGAGAATTTAATGAATCTGCATTAAAAATTATACATATTGGAGTGACTATCCAAACTTCCCCTGCAGTCACCCATCTTGATGCTCCAACAAACCTGTTCCTCCCATCCTTAGCCCACTCCAACCACCATCACTGTCTCACAAGGACACAGCTACTTGAGGGCTGGTGCCCACCACTGCTGAGGCCTCTTGTCCAAAGGAAAAAAGGTAACTCATAACATTCACAAAGCAGTCTTTTGTGAGTGACAGGGCAGACAAAAGATTTCATATTCTTCATGGACATACTGACACAAACCTGTACACCCAACATTCAGGAGGAAGAGTCTCTCTAAGACTAAGGCTAGTGTGGTGTACACAGCAAGTTCCACGCCAACTGACACTACATAATGAGATGAGACCTTGTTTCCAAAAAGGAAGGAACAAACTGGAGAGATGATTCAGGGATTAAGATCACTAATTGTTCTTGTAGAGGACTCCAGTCCAAATCTGACGCCATCTTCTGGCCTTTGAGGGTACTGCACCACATGGTGGTAAAAAAACAAAACAAACCGTGGTGGCACACACTTTTAATCCTAGCAGAGGCAGGCAGATCTCTGTGAGTTTGAGGCCAGCCTGGTTCCAGGACAGCCAGGGCTTCACAGAGAAACTCTGGGGAGGACTGAGGCTAGAGGCGACCTAGTCAGGTGACTACAGCAATGACTGACTCCTGAGGAGCCTACTAGAGGCATGAAATAAGACAATGAAGATAAACCTGGATATGGTGGCCCATGCCTTGAACCCTAGCACAGGAGAGGCAGATGGATCTCTGTGACTTGGAGGCCAACCTAATCTACACTGCCAGCTCAGGCCAGTCAGGGCCACATAGGGAAACCCTCCCTAAAAATGAAAGAATAAACAGAACAAAAAGACCTGAGGTATGTAAGTGTTGAAAAAAAAAAAAGGGTTCCCATTCTTCTGCTCGTGTGAGTGTTCGTTAGCCAGCCTACAGACAAGAAAGGGGATCTGAGGGGGAAGACAGTAGCTCAGTAGGAGCATCCCACGGATGCTCAGATTTGGGATTTGGGGGAAGTCTGTAAAGTAGCGAAATCATCAACAAGAGGCTGGTACATAAGGCAGAAAACTGACTGATAATAAAACATACAGCAAGACAAGACAAGAAGCAACCCCAATCACAGACTCACACCCTTACAACATTCGGGATGCTAAGGCAAGGGGATTGCCACGGGCGCCAGGCCAGCCTGGACTAGAGAGTGATACCTGCTTCCAAATCCAACAAATAGACAACATGATGGGGTGGGGTGGGGGAGAAAGACCTAAAAGCCAGGTGTGGGTTAACGTGCCTTTAATTCCAGTACCTAGAAGGAACAGACAGGTGGATCTCTGGATTTGAGACCACCCTAGTCTGTGTAGTCTGTGTATTAAGTTCCAGGCCAGCCATGGCTACATACTGACCCTGTCTTCAAATAAATTAAATAAAAATTTAACCAAACCAAATAAGGAAGTAAGTAAGAAGCAAAAGAAAACTTGGGGGACAATCAAGATGTCATAGAGGGGTAGGGGGAACAATGTAAAGAGACGTCAAAGACAAATGAGAACCAGGAGACTAGGGTAGCGCTGCAAAGTCAAAGACAAGAGGCACATCCAAGTTCAGTAAAAGACAAAGAACAGAAGTAACTTACCAAAGCTTCATACATTCATTCCTAAGACTAGCGTGAACAAATCCACCCCACCCCTGACTTTCACACCCTAAAGGGCAGGAGGTAGTAATAAACTTGCACATAATTTTAGGCACAGTAAGTACTAAGGAACAAAGTAATGAAATAAGATTGGGGAGATGGGAAAGTGCTACTCAAAGAATGCCCCCACATCCATTTTCACACTCCAGAGCACGTGATGTATTCGAGTATTTGAACACATGTGTGCATGCGGTGGGGAAGCAGGTATGGGTGGGTGTATTCACGCCTGTGGAGGCCGGAAACCAATGTCTTAACTCATCTTCTGATTGCTCTCCTACCTCAGTCATTGAGGCAGGGTCTCTCAATCAAACCCAGAGCTTGCTGATATGGCTAGTTTCACCAGCCAGCTTGCACTGAGCATCCCTTGTCTCCACTTTCTGAGGCATGAATTACAAGCAGCACCCAGGATTTACATGGGTTCTGGGCATCCAAACTCTGGTTGTCTGGTGTGTTCCTGGTGTGGATAGCACGGCAACAAGAAAGACCCTATATGTGGGCAGGAGTAGCAGATGAGACCAGAGAAGCAGCACCAAGTTCAAGATTGCATGGCCTTGTGGGCTAGGTAAGATCCTTAGATTCCACTTAGAGCAAGAAGGGGAGTATTGGGAGATTGTGATCAGGAGGGTTATGATCTACTGTTGCAATGAAACACCATGACCAAAAAGCAAGTTGGGGAGGAAAGGGTTTGTTCAGCGTACATTTCCATATTTCTGTTCATCACTGAAGGAAGAGTCAGGACAGGAACACAAGGCAGGAACCTGGAGGCAAGAGCTGATGCAGAGACATGACAGGGTGCTACTCACTGGCTTGCTTCCCATGGCTTGCTCAACCTGCTTGCTTTCTTCCTTCCTTCCTGCCTGCCTTCCTTCCTTCCTTCCTTCCTTCCTTCCTAATTTTCTTTACTTTTGTTTTATGTATACTGGTGTTTTGCCATGGGTGTCAGACCTCCTGGCACTGGAATTACAGGTGTGAGCTGCCATGTGGGTCCTCTGGAAGAGCAGTCAGTGTTCTTAACCACTGAGCCATCTCTCTGGGCCTCAACCTACTTTCTTACAGAACCCAGGACCTCCAGCCCAGGAATGGAACCACCCACAATGGCTGGGCCCTCCCCCCATTGATCACTAATTAAGAGAATGCCCTACAGGCTTGCCTACAGCCCAATCTTATGGAGGCATTGCCTTAACCGATGAGTCCTCCTCTCCAATAAGTTTAGTTTTGTTAAGCTGACATAAAACTAGTCAGCAAAACCTAAGTTTCCAGTTTGTGTTTCTAAATGATCGCTGTGGTGATGCATAAGAGGAGCAGGCTAAGGAGGCTGCAGAGTGGAACAGGATGAACGTGGTTTGGACCAGGAGCAGCAGCACTGCTGAGAAGTAGCCAGGGCTCACATGTGTGAGGGCAGGGCTGCCAAGATTCCCTGATGGTCGACCCTGAAAGCAGTCACAGTGGGCTGGAATGGAAACAGGAGCCCTGTACATGCTAAGTAAGTGATCTACCACTGAGCCAGGCACACCTGTGGTCCCAAACCCCGAAGGTTTTGTTTGGCTTGGGATGAACTTCAGAAAGGCTGAGATGCCAACTTGTAAAGGGAAACATTGAGCAGAATGTCAATTGGTGTCCTTTTATTTGTGCTTTTTTGAAGACTATAATTAAGAGTTGCTCTTTTCCCTCATTTGCCATCTGAAGGCAAGAAGAGGGTCACCAGAAGCTGTCCTGGGGTCACCAGGAGGACGGTCCCATTGACACCGTCTGATGTAGACAAGGGCTGAACATACACAACAGTGCCAGAAAGACATACACAGTCAACATTATATTGGACTGAGTGACCTTTCTTGTACAGATTATTTAAGACTATATACCCAGTGAAAGAAATCGTGAGTCTTTGTACATAAAAACTTAAGACATTTTTAAGGAGAGGAGAGAGACAGGCACTTATATTTTTCAAAGTATTGCCAACATTTATTATCCAGAACCATTAATTTCTTGGCAAATCCGTTACCGAAACACCATGGTTGACTTTTTCAAAGGCAGCAGCATCACAATGATAGTTTACAATCATCTGTTGGATCTATTTATGCCTTTTGTCAAATTCCCCCTTTTAAATAAGGTTTTGCTATATAGCCCTCCTGTCTCCATTCTGGGATGCTGGAATTCCTGGTGTCCAAAACCCTGACTGACCTAAACATTCTTCTTTATGAATGTTAGGACAGTCTGAGCTGGAGATGTGGCTCAGCTAGTGACATTCCCTAAAACTGCACAGACCTGACATGGTAGGGTACACTTGTAACCCCAGTGCTGAGTAGGTAGAAGCAATATGATCATAAATTCAAAGTTATCCTCAGATACACAAGGAAACAAGACCAACCTGGGTAGCATAAGACCCCATCTCAAATACTACTACTACTACAACTACAACTACAACTACTACTACAAAAAAAAAAAAAAAAAGGACAAATGAGGCAAACTAAATGCTATGGGACAAACAGGAAATGCCAGAAATGATCTGTATCTTGGCAATGTCCATATTCTTTGAGGTGTATAAGACAGTTTCATATTTTATTAACTAAACAATATGAAATTGCCTTCTGTAGATCTAAAACAGTATCAGTTAAGTTCTTTCTTAAGCTATCTTCTTTGTTTTGGGGAATAGAATCTTGCTATTATACTAGGGTTGACCTCAAGCTCAGGGTCCTCTTATTTGCACCTTCCAAGTCCTGGTATTTCGGGTGTACACCACCATGGTGCTTCCAATGCCAGCAACATCACAGGGAACCATTGCTCTTACACTACATCACTTTAGAAAAAGAAAGAAACATGAGAAGGTTCGTTGTGAATCACACTAGAGTTTATATATTAACCTTTTGTGGTCTTTGATGGAGTTGAAGACAAATAGTTGTTATAGTTTTCCTTAGTTAGGTTTAAAGATAAGTTACATATAGGACTTTAGATTCACAAATATAGGACAGATGATAGAATAGTTTCTTTTAGTCTTGCTAAATGTTAATGGACTAAATATTGTTAACTGTGATTCTTATTGGATAACTGTTGTGTTATATATTTTGCTATGATAAGGTTAAAACCCTTGTTTTTATTTAGACAGAAAAGAGGAGATGATGGGAGATGTCATTCTGTAAATGTTTCTCATGCTGGTTAGAATAAAGCTCTGTTGGCCAATAGGAAAGCAAAATAGGACTAGGAGACAAGGAGGAAAGAGGAAGGAGTAAGGAGGAGTCAACATGGAGAGTCTGGAGATAGCAGTACGTGGCAGCCGGCTCCGGGTAAGAAGACCACGTGGAAATAATTAAGACAGAGCTAGCCGATAAGAAACAAGTAACTGGCCAACAGCATTATATCAAATACAGAGTCTCGGTGTGTTAATTGGGGCTGGCGCGGCGGCAGCGGGACAAGACCAGCAACGGCAAGAGGGAAAACCCTACTCCTTACACAAACCTTTCCAAATGACATTTAACAAAAACGTTTTCCAAGAACTCCTAACAGTATCAGAAATGTAAATTTGAACTTTCCTGGTTGATCAAAAGCTAAGATTTCAGGAGCTGGAGAGATGGCTCAGTGGTTAAGAGCACTGGCTGCTCTTTCACGGGTCCTGAGTTCTATACCCTGCACCCACATGGTGACTCACAATCTATAATGGGATCGGATGCCCTCTACTGGCATTCAGGTGTGTGTGCAGATAGAGAATTCACATTAAAAAAAAAAAATTAAAAAGGTAAAATTTCTTCAAGGTATGGTAGACCACTCCTTTAAATCCCAGCACCTAAGGAATCAGAGGCTGGCAGATCTCTGTGAGCTCAAGAGCCAGCAGGTCTACTATTGCGTTTCCAAGTTTACTTTGTAATTCACTATCTTGAATTAAACAAATTTAGTGTGCCATAAAATAATGACAAAAAAGCACAGTAGTATAAAGAACTCACATTAGATTTCTAGATAGGAAAAATAAAACAGTAGACTTCAATGACATTTAGAAAGTGGTTGATTATAAAACTAAAACAATTCCACCTAAAATTAAAATTAACATCTCCATTGTGGAATTGGTTTAACTTGTAAGAGAGATATATAAATCTAAAAGGGTATAAATTTCTAAAATGTTACCTTAGATTTCTAAGGAAAGCCCAACTGCCTATATACTGTTTACACAACGTTGATTTTAAACAATATCAAAATTTCCTGATAAGTATAAGTTTGTAGCCATTCAGATAAAAGCATTTTAAAAGGGTAGTGCCCTACACAACAGAAGATGAAAATTAGAATAAAAATGTTTTCTCACTGACTTTTTCTTTATGTGATCTTTGATACAACTTGCTTCAGGAGAAGAAAGAGGCATCAAGTGTAATCTCTTGGTCCTGGCCACAATGGGCAGAGCATGCAGCTGGCTATCAACCCACCAACAGCTGCTAGCCCAACTTTCCTACTCTCTTAGAACCAAGCTCACTGCCTCAAAACAAGGCAGCTAGCTCCCTGAATAAATGTTAAGTACAATTCTGCCAGCCAAGACATCACTCTTAAGAAACAAACCACAACCTCTACAAGAGAGGGATAGTGCAGAAACAGTGAGTACAGTGAACATCATGCCTGTGTGAGGCAGGGTACAGGCTCTGTCAGCACGGATAAGGTACCTTTATCCATAAATAACATGCCCACAGTGTGGTGCATCACAATTCTTTAGTGATGAATAGATGAATGTGTGAGCTGATGGAGAGAGTGAGTCCAGTTTCTCCACTACGGAGGCACGGCTGCTGGCAGCTTTCTCACTACAGCCACGCGGGAGAGAGCCATCCCGGGCCTGCATCACTCTCCCTCCTCCCTTCTTGAGAGGCATAGTGGGCTGGTAAAAATCTAACTGAGAGGCGCACAAGAGAAATGACTGCACAGGCAGGACAAGGAAATCCCAATATAGGGCAGTAGCCTGCTTGCCACTGCGACCTCAGTTGCCAAGAAAGAACTATAAGCAATACATAGATAGCACTCTGGTTTAAGCAGAACAGAGATTATCTGTAATGTTTCCTTTTCCTGGTTTCTCATTAAAAAAAAAAAAAAAAATCCTAACAATAGGGCATATGGGCTACATCTTTAAGCTCAGCACCCATGAGGCAGAGGGAGGCAGATTTCTGTGAGTTTGAGACCAGCCTGGTGTACTTAGGGAGTTCTTCGACAGCCAAGGTCCATTGTAAGAGCAGGTCTACTTTATAAATAAATAAATATAAAATCAAATAGTTCTTAATATTTAAAAGGTAAGTATTGTATGGTAAATACGATTACTAGAAAAATCTTGTAAATTTTTAAAATGTTTGATTTATTGTTAGTGTATATGTGATGAAAAGTGTAGACATGCACATGATAGCACAGAAGGCGACTTAGGGAGTTGTTTGCGTCACACCGCTGCAAGCTCCAGGCTGATTGGCCACCAAGCTTCCAGGGGATTCTCTTATCTCTAACTATCACCTCACCAGATAAGTGCTGGCATGACAGATAAGCATCACCACATCTGGCTTTTATGTGGGTTCTGGGGATTGAACTCAGGTCAGACTGGTGTGGCAAATAGCTTTACCCACTGAGTCACCTCCCAGCCCCTCACAGAATTTGTAAAATAAACTGTGAAATATAACCTAACTTCCTAGATGTTATTATAAGATGTTTCTATAGTAACACACTGTCAGTAGTTAGTACAATAAACTTCCTAACCATGTCTCATATGGAATATTCCTTCGTTTTCTTCCCTTCACACCAAAATTAGATTACAGCCTTATGTGACTATTTTCCAATCTTATGTAATCCAAAAAGCCAGATCCCTTTCCTATTAAAAGGTACAAAATGAAACAAACACACAAACACACACACACACACGTGGGGGGGGGGGAGACACGGACCACAAAACATACTGTTACTTTAGGTAGATTTGAAATCTTTATCTTTTGGACTGGGGATGTTGCTCAGTCAGTGTTTAAGGTCACAACACTCTCAAACAAAACAAAACAAAATGAAAAATCACACACTCACACTCACACCCTTAGGATTTTCAGCTGGGCATTGTGGCTTTTGCCTGTTAGCATTGCACTTGCAGGATGAAGTAGGAGGATCACCAAGAGTTTGAGAACAGCAAGGGCTACATAGTGAATTCCATGCTAGTCAAGGCTACATATTTGGGGGGGGAGGGAGTGAATGCAAGCAAGCAAATCATCACTCAGTGTCCTTTATGACTCTCCTTTGTCTTGAGACAGAGGTAAAGTAGGAAGCAGATGGCAGGCAAGATGGCACAGTGGGCAAAGGCAGTTGTCCAGCAAGCCATGCAGAATCAAACCCCAGAAGCCACAAAGTTGTCCTCTGACCTTCAACAGACACTATCAGACACATGCTTCCCCCTCACTAACAGGAATAAAAGTAATAAAAGTGGGGGCGGACTAAGGCTAAAAGAAAACTCAGCAGTTAAAAGCACTGGCCTAGGCTAGGCATCCGACACATGCCAATAACTTCAGACCCCAGCAGAAAGGATTGCTGGGGCTTGCTAGTTTCCAGTCTACCAAAAAAAATTCATGCCCAGGTTCAGTTGAGAGACGCTGCCTCAAAAGAATAGCTTATGAATAGAGGACATCCAACACCATCTTCTGACATACTTTTAGACACTTACAAATAAGTAGTCCTAAAAGGTAAGGGGTAAACCAAGATGTTTTAGATTTACCACTATTTCCACCTTCAATTTTAATGCTCATTCCTATAGAATTAAAGACCATGATAACAACCACCTGGAAACAAAACAGAACTATGTATTATTTAAGTAGGCCAAGATTGTCAAAATGCAGGCAGGTAGACAAAGGCTTTCATACTACAAGTGGGCAGGGTGTCATCTTATCACTCCACCCTTCACCAAAAAAAAGCACACTGAGAAAAAGGAGTAGTCCAGGGGACTGAACTAGGCCCTCAGTATGTGGGAGACAGTTGTGAAGCTTGGACTATCAGAGGGCCCCTGGCAGTAGGACCACGATACCCACCTAGTACATGAGTGAGCTTGTTGGAGCACACTCCCCATGGTGGGATGCCATCTCAGCTTTAATGCATGGGAGAGGGCCTGGCCTTGCCCCAACTTATTGTGCCAGACTATGGTTGACTCCTCATAGGAGCCCTTACCCATGAGGAGGAGTGAACTGGGGGTGGGCTGGGGGGTGAAGGGGATGGGAGGGAGAACTCTGGTTGGAATATAAAATGGAATTGAAAAAAGAAAAAGAAAAAGAAAATAAAGGAATAGTCTCTTTACCACAAAGGTAAGTCTATTTAAGACTACACCGATCTGTGGTTTATAAGGACATGGGACTTTTATTCACTATTCTAATAAAGTGTTCCTCATACAAATGACATTAGGGATTTCTCACCGTTACTCACTTTACTTTCATAGTTTAAGTAGAATCAGTATTGCTTTTCCTGGTTGCCAGGTGGTTTTACATTATTATCGTATATATTCTTTAGAAGCCAAGAAAACATTAAACAGGTTTTTCTCTAAACCTCAAGTTCTGAGAGGGAAAACTCAGAAATATTCAAAGATATTTCCAGGTTTCCTGCTATAATTTCACTTAACTTTATGAATAAGGATTAAGCAAATTTACAAAAGCACATAAAAATGCACCAGTTTCATGAAGTTATAATATACACTTTTTAATTGATTTTCCTCCCTTGGGTAAGTCAGAGCCTCGTGTAGCTCAGGATAGGCTTGGACTTAAGTCAAGGATGATCTTAAATCCCTGGTCCTCCTGCCTCCACCTCCCAAATGCTGAGATTACAGGTGAGCCACCACACCCAGAACTTGCTGCTTTCTTCTCTCTCTCTCTCTCTCTCTCTCACACACACACACACACACACACACACACACACACACACACATTTATTTTCTATTGCTGTGTATATGTGTGATGTGCTCTAAGTTTAGACATGTGCCATAACATACACGGAGGTCAGAGGACAACTTTGGGGAGTTGGGTCTTGTCATCCACATGGAACCTAAGGATCAATCAAGGCTATCAGGCTTGCAAAGCAAATACTTTCACCCACTAAGTCTTCTTGCTGGCACTGAAATTTTACAATATAAAATTCTTACTCAGGGAACTGGAGAGATGGCTCAGAGGTTAAGAGCACTGGCTGCTATTTCAGAAGTCTTGAGTTCAATTCCCAGCCCCATAAACATCTGTAACTGTGGTCTCATGGAATCAGATGACCTTTTCTAATGTGCAGATAGATGACAAAGCATCCATATGCAGAACACTGCATACATAATAAGTAAATAAATCTTTAAAAAAAGAAAACTACTTTCATGCTAACAAATCCTCCCCACTGCCACTGTTTCAATTAACATTTAGGCTATAGAAGCGATGGTGGGATAAAAGTACTAACAGAACAATGTAATACAATAGCACCTTATAATCTTCATTTTCATTTGCTCACAGTAAAGAGAGCGAGCTTTACTGTATTTAAGCATGCACTTGATGAAAGAGTAAAATTAACTTAGTGTTTAATTTGGGGGGAATAGGGTTTCACTCACTGGTGAGTCTAGAACTCCATATGTAGAAAAGGCTGACCTTGAACTCACAGATAATCTCCTGCCATTGCCTGAGTGCTGGGATTAAGTAAGGGTAAATGTCAACATGCTATCTTTATTTGGGTTTTTGAGACAGCCCCTGATGGCCAGGAACCCAATATATAGCTCTTGAGCTCATGATAATCCTCCTGCCTTAGCCTGGGATAACACACACAACAGGTGTGAACCATTATACTTGGTTCCAAATACTAGTGGTTCCATCAAACACTCACCCTTCATGCGTCTTAACTATTCTTATTCTGCTCAACAAATGCAAAGTGTGCACCAAGTATTTCTGTCCTTGTGTCAGCAGTCACAGGTCATCAAAGCATGGTGGGACATGGTTTGAGTTGCAAACTAAACTAGCCACTTTTTTCTCCAAATAAGTATCACTTTTCTTTGATAAAATGGCCAACAAACTATTTAACTTGAAGTGCTGCATTTAGTTTTCTCAAAAACTAAAAGTGAACCTGTTACTGTCAATGATAAAATCTGACATTTCAAGTGATAGTTAGAATTTTGGAAAGAATTTTATGTGCTCCAGTAAGCCTGGTAACTTGTCGCTTAAAAGTCTTTTCTGGTTAAATAATAGATGTTAATAAATGTTGTGTCAGTACTTACAAGATCTACATAACTCAGTGAACTATTTTCCAAATTACCCATATTAGACACCACAGACCATTCTTGAGTTAAAGGACCCATTCTGGCTAGGCTTAGAGCAGGTCCAGTTCCAGGAACCCAGAGATCAGGAGGATCACATAAGCAGGCTGGACAACAGTCAGACTGTCTGAGCAAATATCCTTCCAAAGTATATGATGACAATCAAATAGATTTTAAAAAGCAGTTATGATTCATATTCCATTTTATACCCCATGTTCAAGAAGCTAATGTTACAGACTGTGGGTTTAATATCTAAGAATAATATCCACAAATACCTTAAAAGGCTTTTAAATACTCACCCAACTTGCGTGTGTATGTGTGTGTAACCTGATTGAGGTATCTCCTTACACTTTAACCAAAGAAATTTTTTAAAAAAATTTAGTATTTAATATAAAAAATATAACCCACATTAAACAAAAGCTTTTTACAATGCTCAAAAATGTATGTGTGTGGTATGCACATATGTAATTGTATGTGTAGGTCCAGACACCAATGGGTACATGCATGTGACAGTCGAAAGTTATGTCAGGTGTCTTCTGCTGAACCCAGAGCTAGTCAATTCCAGCCAGTCTCACTAGCCAGTTTACCCAAGGCCTCTGCCTCCCGCCCAGCTTCTACCTGCTTTTTGCTCCTAAGTTGGCACCATGATCACTTTACCCACTCACTCATCATCTCTCTGGAGCTGAGAGACACATTTCTTTTTTCCCAAAGCACTAAGCTTTTGTTAATTTGATATAACAGTCCTATGAAAGTAATTCAGCCCTTCCTCCCCAACTTTGTTTTTCTAACACACTTGTTTTTCTTCCCTGGAAGACTAAAGGATATAAGGATATCTGCACTAGAATAGAGACAATATTGTAACAAAGTGGAAACTAGACTTGTTTTTGGAAACCCTAGAGAACAGAAGATGCCCCGAAAAAGTTGCAAGGTGCATTTTCAGTTAAAATTGTCTTTAAAAATGTTTTTGTATATGGGGGCTGGAGAAATGGCTCAGCAGTTAAGAGCACTGAGTCCTCTTCTAGAAATCTGAGTTCAATTCCCAGCAACCACACAGTGATAATGCCCTCTTCTGCCATGCAGCCATACATTGCAATAGAGCACTCATACACATACACAAACACATCTTTTAAAAAGTATTTTTGTATGAGCATGTGGGCAGAAACAGGCTTGGTAGAACTGCCAGGATTACAGATGTACACCCCAGCATCCAGCTTTCTTATGTGGGCCCTGGATCACTGAGCTTACCTGTCAGGTTTTTACCATCCCAAACCTGATATTAAATTTCTAGCTACCTTAAGGTCTCAAAGACTAGCTGAACTTCTGAGGTAGTATTTAGGCTTCCCTGTCACTGAATATGCTCAGAGAACTGAAAAACTACTTTTTGTTTTGTTTTTCAGGACAAGAGTTCTGTCCTGGAACTTGCTTTGTGGACCAGACTGGCCATGAACTCACAGAGATCTGTCAGCCTCTGCCTCCCAAATGCTAATATATACAAGGTGTCACCACCACACACTCTCATTGTCAGGTCACCCAAGCCAGCCTCAAAATCTCTACCTTGCCTCCAAGGCCAGCTCTGGATCATCTCTAACTTCACAGACCTAACCATATTCCCAACAGAGGATGAAGGCAAAACTCGTTTTGAAGCAGACGTTTCCTTGAACCTGACTTCTACTGTTCCTTCTACCCTCGGTTTTATCATTTCCCCAGGAGTTTTACCCAAACCCCTTCGTTCTCCAGCCTTTTCTTAACCATGTGCGTCCATGTATGTAATTCTACAATTATGTCTTATAATCCTAACACAAAATGGTTTTTAGTAATTGAGTAAATGTTCGGTGTACTTTTTGCTTACCAACAGACACAGACACACAGACACAGACACACACACACACACAGAGAGAGAGAGAGAGAGAGAGGGTAAATAGGCTACTATGCAGGTTTCTGAGGAAGTAGATCTCCTCAGTGCCTCTATCAGGTTCCTCAGAAGGATCCAAAGGCTACACTGTCATTAAAAGATAACAGTCCCTGGACTTTAAGTGAACTAAAAGGTAGAGGTAAAAGATAGTAGATGTTAGCATAACCCTGTGTAGGTCTAGACTAAAATATGCTTGAGTGAATTTATTTAGACAGACTTGCTTATAGCCTGCATAGGTCTCGGACTCCTTGTGTAGCTCAGGTTAACCTTGAACTTCCAATCCTACTACAGCTACCACAGATTGTGCCACCATGCCTAGCTTATAAGGGTTTTAAACATTTTTAAATTTGAAAATAGGTGAATTGAATAAAGACATATTGGCCAGGAAGTGGTGGCTCACATCTTTAATCCCAGGCAGAGGAAGGCAGATTTCTATGAGTTTGAGGCCACCATGGTCTACAATTGAGTTCCATCCAGAACATCTAGGCCTACACAGAGAAACCCTGTCTTGAGAACAGAAAAGATATAAAATACTGTATTGGGGCAGGGTAAACTTTTTTGGATTGCAGAAAGTGTATTACTAGGTATTCCTTACTAGCCTTGAACTCACTACAGAGTTTGCTTCAAACTTGCGACAATCCTCCTGCCTCTGCCTCCTGAGTGCTGGGGATACAAGCATGCACACTATACCCAGTTTAATGCATTTGTTTTAATACTAAGTATTCTGAGAGTCAAAACGTTTGAAAAACTGCAGTAAACTAAGTTATTAAAGAAATTCTTTTCATAACTTTAGCCTTGTTTAAGTGCACACCATTTATTCAACAGTCTCCAAAAAGTCACAACACTTACCACTCAGTGATTAATTAGCCCACAAACGCCATCCATGCTTAGGTACTTTGCACCTTTTAGGGTGTATTTTTACTGCAGCTCTTTTTAGGTATGTTGTTAAACAGCTTGTGGTGTTTTGTATGCTAGTGTGATTAACATGTAAGATGGCAGTAGACAACATAAGATAATACAGAAGGGAAACTGAGGTTATCAGAGAAGTGGTTGCACTGAACCCCCCTGGGAAAACCCTCACCCTTACTCCAAGTCACCCTTACCTCAGCCACCAGAGCAGACAAACAGCAGTGAACAGAATAAATACACATTTGGGGAGGAAAAAAAAGTTAAGCTTTATTCCACTAAAGAACTTGATACTGTTCCATTAAGAATATTTCAGCCAGGCTGTGGTGATACACACCTGTAATCCCAGAGGGAGTTAGAGGCAGATGGAGCTTTTGAGTTCAAGGCCAGCCTGGTCTACAAATTGAGATCCAGGACAGCCAGAGCTGTTACACACACACACACACACACACACACACACACACACACACACACACTCACACACTCACACACTCACACACTCACACACTCACACACTCACACACTCACACACTCACACGCACACACACAAGAGCAGGCTATCGTGGTGCCTTTAATCCCAGCGCTCTGGAGGTAGAGGCTCAAGGATCTCCAAGTTCAAGGCCAGCCCAGCTCAAAAAACAAAACAAGTTTCAATACATCTAGGACTACATAGATCCTGTCTCAAAAAGGAAAAATGAATTGGTGACATCTAATACACTAAAGAGGGTCTGTCAGTATACACTGTATTTATTCTCTACAAGTACCATGATCTGTGTACTGTGTGTACATGTATGCTTAGGAAATTACCTAAAATCATATCTGTTAAGCTGACAGGATTGCACAGTAGGTTAAAGGCTTTATCAAGTCTGAGGACTTTAGTTAAATCCTCTCTCCTCTCTGTCTCTCCCCCCACACACAAATAAATATAGTAATTTAAAAAATTAAAATCAAATATATTAAAAATGTCCTCTACATAATAGGGTTATGGTTTTTTGTTGTTTTTTTACTTTTCTAGAGTGGACACATATTACATGTATGTTTACATCCAGTAAATATAGTTATTAATATAACAGACTCAGAATTCACGTTAGAAGTAACTTTTATTCAGAAGAAATTCTATAAAGTCAAAAAGTTAAAGAAAGGCAAAATTTCAACAGCCACACAATTAGTGACAGGCTAGGACCATTTCTTCCTTACATTTGTAGCTGATGCCCACTGTCGGCCAAGATGCTGGTTCAGTGCAACCACACAGCAAACGCTGATGGACCCTTTAATATGTGAGCTTCTTTATATGGAACATTGATCACTAAAACTTCTATTTTGTAACTAGTTAAAAACAGAACAAAAGCAAAATAGAGAGAACTGGCAAAATACTATTCTTCTATTTGGATTTGGATCCTCATAAATAGTGTATACAATAATCCACTTTAGGGTAACATGCATAACAAGTTATATATGTTATATATGTTATAACAAGTGAGATAAATCAGACACAGAAAAATAAATACCACATGTGAAGAGGTAGAGTGCACCAGAGGTAAGGTAGTAGCAAAAAGGAGACACAAAGGTTGGCCAACAGGCACAAAAATACAACTAGGAGTACGTTCTCATGTTCTAGAGCATAGTACAACTGTAATAGGTAGGAAAGAGAACTTTGAGTATTTACAACATAAAGAAATGTTTTTGCCAGGCTATGATGATGCACACTTTTAGTCCCAGCACTCAGGAGGCAGAGGCAGAGGCAGGCAGATCTCTGAATTCAAGACCAGCCTGGTCTACAAGAGCTAGTTCCAGGACAGCCTCCAAGACAGAGAAACCCTGTCTCTTTTAAAAAAAAAAAAAAAAAAGTTTTCAATGCTGAACTAACGACAATAATTGGAATAGTGTACACTGTTTACATTTAAGTTAATACAACTACAGTTGAGTTTAAATATGTGTCAAATTTTTAAAGTAAACAACACAAACTGTGTAACATAAATTTTCTGTTTAAGATTACCCAAAATTTGCTCAGCAGTGGTGGTACACGCCTTTAATCTCAGAGCTCAAGAGGCAGAGGCAGTCAGATCTCTGAGTTCCAGGCCAGCCTGGTCTACAGAGCAAGTGCCAAGAAAGGCTCCAAAGCTACACAGAGAAACCCTGTCTCAAAAAGAAAAAAAGAAAAGACCAGAAAGATTACCCAAAATTTATCTATCCATCATTCCTGTATTTACTAATATTTCTGCAGGACAGCCTATAAACAATGTCAACCAGGCCAGGCAGTAGTGGTGCATGCCTTTAATCCCAGTGCTCAGGAGGCAGAGGTAGGTGGATTTCTGAGTTTGAGACCAGCCTGGTCAACAGTATGAGCTCCAGGACAGTCAAGGCTACAGAGAAACCCTGTCTGGAAGAACCAAAAATAAATAGATAGATAGATAGATAGATGATAGATAGATAGATAGATAGATAGATAGATAGAAAGAAAGAAAAATAAAAGGGGGGGGCCTAAAATTTAATTTTTTTCTTAACATAATCTATGAGCTAATTTGTTTTGCTTTGTTTTGTTTTTGCTTGTTGGTTGGTTTTGGTTTGGTTTTTCAAGATAGGATTTTTCTGTATTGCTTTGGAGCCTGTCCTGGAACTATCTCTGTAGACCAGGCTGGTCTTGAACTCACAGAGATCAGCCTGGCCCTGCCTCCCAGTGCTGGGACTAAAGGTGTGTGCCGCCAACGCCTGGCTGCTAATTTGTTTTCTTTAAAAACATATTTCTCCTTTAAAATAACAGTACTGACCCCCCCCCAGAGCCTATTGTATCTACTGTGCATGAACAGTCAGTCAGACACCAGTGTGAGTCCTGAAGAATTAAAAACCCACAACGACCTGGCAAATTTTTACAACTGCCCTGGCTTCACTCTGGTTTTGCACCTGCCCTCCATCAAGTGTTCCCACTCCATCCAAGAAATTCCTCAGAGCAAAGCGCCTCACTGAAGATGCCCACTCAAAATCCCTCCCTGGAACTTCCTTCAGCCAACTAGCCAACACAACCATCGCTGGATTCCATCATTAACATTACTGAAAAGGCCCTTGACTCTGTGTCAAGAGCCCCCAAAGATCTCATAAAAATGAGACTGGGCCCTTTTCAGAAATACTGAATAGACACACAAAACTTTGTATATCTTTTCAAGATTCAGAGTTAGAGTTACAATACATCCCTGAACTCCAGAACTTAAAAACATTAGAATATATTTAGTATACTAGTATCATAAATCTTCAAAGCTCAAGATAAATTTGCATTTTATGAGATGCAGAGCAAACAATACACATATACACAAAGACTTTTTACATCCTACAAACTGTAATAATTTATTGAATGGAGCAAGGGGCATAAAGGTATCATGATACGTATGCATCATAGGCCAAGGCCAATTTGTGAGAGCAGCTCTGTCCTTCCTACATATTCCCTATCTTAAGGGCATCATACTCACGGTTAGTGAACTAGACTAATCACCACTAACAGTCCTTAACTCCTTATACTCCGTGGTCACACAACAAATCACATAATCCCCAGCACTGGTTTTACTACAATTCAAAAGCTGAAAACAGCACTAATCCAAAATTCATGCCAATCAAGAAAAACAAAAATAAAAACAGAGTGAGTGCTAGGGATGCTGCTGAGTGCACTCAGTGTTTGACTGGCAAGTACAAGGGCCTGGACTGGGCACCACTAGAACAAAGCTAAAACTGGAACACCTGCTCTGCTGAAACCTCATTATGGCCCCAGGATGCCTTCAGAAATCCCTAGTTTACTTATGAGTGCAGATTGCCAACCTCCCAAACATCTTTAAGGGTAAAATCCACTTGCTATTTCTCATGTCAAACTGCTGTTAGCCTCCCTCTAGGCTACCAGTCCTTCTCAGACTCTACTCAATAAATACAGAGGCTTCCCTAATTTCTGTTTCCCCTGTGTCATGGTCCCTCCCCAAAATGAACTCCTCACTATTCATTCCCACATCATTTCTTTACCCTACTTTTGTCTCTACAAGTTGTGGAAGAGTTGAGCTCACCTTTCCCCTCCTGGATAAGGCCCAAGGTTTGTGACACCTCAAACGGGCCTAAAATACAGACTATCTTTAATGTCTGACAATGGCCAAACTCTTAAGTGAGGACACACTTAAGAAGCTTAATTCTTGATGGAGGGCATGCCTCACTCTTTTAAACATACAACTAGAATTCAGCTCTGCGTTTCCTGCTCCCCACTTCTAGTCCACTGTTTAACCGCTGTGAGCAATGTTTCACAGAGACATTTCTTCACTTCCTCTTGTTCTTTGTAGGTTTGCTGACAGCCTGACATTAACATTCAGGAGCAGCAGCAGCAGCACTCTCTTAAGTTCCAAAAGGCTTACAACTGCCAACAGTAAAATGCAGACACTTTAAAAAATGGTCTTAACATATATGCATACAAAGCTCACTCTTCAAAAACATTCTGGAAAGGGTCCAGGGTAGTTTATCCAAAAGGCACTTCAAAGGATCTCGAGAAAAATATCTACTTAGATTATCAGCCAAATTTTGCACATATGAAACCAGGGAAATCAGCTAGACTGGATTTAAAAAATAATTTAGGCCCAAGCCTGAATTATACACTTCACCTATTACTAAGCAATACAATTCCCACAAGTAGCTGCAATCACCAAACAAATGACCCATACAAATAGCTCCTGAAGCTTCTTTGAAAAATATTACACCACCACCGTCACAGTAACCATTCTAACATGCACGCACACAAATACCCTTACTAGGTATGGCTTCGCTATCAAGAAATGTATATGCCACTGTGGCAACAAGTGGAGTTTTAAGCACACTATTCTGAGCTAGGCAAAGCAGACTATGTAACCTAGGCTTCGGGAAAGCCCCCAGTCAGGGTGATCTTCTGACTATGATGAGCCGACAATACAGACTTTCTTAAAGGCCAATCACAAAAGAACTTGTTGTCTTTAATGTATTTGAGTCTTCAAAAAGTTACGTCTTTGGGTTTTCTTCAATTCAAAAGTGAAATGTGAACACATTAGGACAGTTTAGGCATAACGAAGCTTCTGATGTCTCAATAACCAAAGTAAATTGAGGGGAGGCTGACACACATGAACCTAATTCTGAACTGTATAAGAGGGTTATAATCCAAGACCTTGAGCTGTCAAAAGCCATTTTCCAAGTCTTCACCACATCATATTAAAGTAACTTCAAACATTCCTGTGTTGCTCCAAGATTAAAAGTTTCCAACAGCTTAGTGTCGTTGTGGTCTCAAAAGGCCTGTGATTGGTCTGTTTCAATTCCTTTTACTATTTCTCCTCCAGCCTGTTCACCAACGATAGGTTAAGTATTAACCAAGAGCTAGGATGTAGCTCAAAAAGTGCTTGCCTACTATGCAAGAAAGTAAACACCTTTAATTCCAGCATTTGGGAGGTGGTGGCAGGATTAAAAATTCAATGTCAACCTTAACTACTACACAACAAGTTCTAGGCCAGCCAGGATACACAAATTCTTTAAAACAAAAACAGGCTATAGATGGCTCAGCAGCCAGGGACCATAGCATTCTTGCTGGGTAGGTCACTACCACCTGTAACTCCAGCTCCAGGGATGATGCCCTCTTTTGGACTCCACAGGCACTGTATGCCCATGTATATTCCCATACATAAACACAGATACATTAAACACACAGACACATAACTAAAAATAAAAACAGGGCTTTGAAGAGGTGACTGCTATTCCAGAGGACCCAAGTTTGGCTCCCAGTATTCCCATTCCAGCTCACAACTGCCTACAATTTCAGCTCCAGGGGGTGTGATGTGCTCTTCTGGTGTTCCCCAGCACCAGGCATACAAGCAGCACAGACAATACACAGACCATACATATACATATAAAAAAGTTTAGGACTTGGTCTAAATAGCTTTTTCTGATGCTCTAGAGGTGAAACGCAATACCCTGCTCAAGTTAAGCCTGCGCTCCACCACTAACCCTATACCACCAGGCCCCAAACAATGTATTTCTAAAATAAACGTATAACTGTATAAACCTATGCCTTTTAAACTGCTATTTTACTAAGGAATGATGGAAAATTGTATTTGGTAAGCTTGGGCTGAAAAAAAACATTCTTACATCCTAATAAAAACATGAAGTACAAACAACTAACATTCTATAACAGAACATTTCCTTAATGCCTTTCACAAGACCGAAGACTAGAGTTTGTGTCTGTGAGTGTGCTTATGTGCGGTTTTTTGAGCATCACACATAGTCCCAGAGTACATTGAGTAAAAGATCTCATTTTCTGAAGATGGAGAGATGGACCATCTCAGCAGCACAGACTTCCCCTCAGCCTCCAACTCTTGAGTTGGAAACACTTGAGCAAGTATGTTTCAGCATGGTGCATTGCACTTGTCCAAGAATCTGATAGACTAGACGTTGACAGGTTACCTTCCTGGACAGTGTCCTTCTAAAGACTGAGTTTATATCTCCCAACCCAAACAAAAACAAGCAAACAAAAATAAGTCAACATGCCTTTTTATGATTCTTTTTTCTGTCCTGAAACAAAACCCAACTTCAATAATTGCTGTTCCTTATCACTATTATTCCAACAAACATTTACTGAATGTCTTATTCCAAAAAAAAAAAGATATAAAAATGTCAGCTGGGCATAGTGGTGCACGCCTTTGATCTGGGCATTCGGGAGGCAGAGGCAGACAGATCCTTTGAAGACAGCCTGATCAGAGTTGGAGGCTGAGGGGGAGTCTGTGCTGCTGAGATGGCCCATGACATTCAAGACTACGTAGTAAAAAAAAAAAAAAAAAAAACAGAAAAAGAAAATCTTAATTCCAAACTACAAGAACCTTAATATTCCCTTAAAAGTCACCTGCTTGTCGTTGTTTCACATAAAATGCTTTGTATAGATAACCCAAGGGTTTGGTTAAACCTACAGTATGCCTGCCATGACAATTCATGTATTTAAATCACCTTCCTAACTAAATCAGCAACAGGTGTGCAATCATGCCTTAATAAAACAAAATAAAAAGCCACCACCTTGGGTTCCACTAAAATATAAATATATATATATGAATGAAAATGTCAAGGGAAACCTGAAATCCCTTCTATAACCCTGTAGTTCCCCCAACAGTATCTTTGTGAAAACACCTAGTTTGAGAGCTAGTTTTGGCCAAATGCTAACATGAACCACTCACTACCAAGCAATAAGCCATTTTCCCTTCTGTACGTTAAGTTTGAGATTATAATGAAATCAAGAGGCTTTAAATAAGGTGTGCTAAAAGACTCTTGATCTGGCCAGGCAGTGGTGGCACACGCCTTTAAAACCACTGCTCAGGAGGGAGAGGAAGGTGAACTTCTGTGAGTTCTGGGCCAGCCTGGTCTACAGATCCAATTCCAGGACAGGCTCCAAAGCTACAAAGAAACCATGTCTTGAGGAAAAAAAAAAAAAAAGACCCTTACTCTGATTATTGTTTTATTTTTGTTTGGGTCAGATATTCAATGGAAAGCAACAGCCTAACTTCTATCAGGAAAAAGAGAGACTGCCCACAGTGTAGGTCAGCAGCAAAAAAAAAAAAAATTTTTTTTTTTTTGCATGTCCAATGGCCTGGGTTAGATTCCCCAGTGCAGCCCAAAAAATAAAGATGAAGAAAGGAAGATTCCCCCAAATCTGTACACAATTCAGCACCCAAATTAAAAGTAAATTCACATAACTATATACTTCCTTTTGTGCTCATAACCATATTTTTACAACCTTAGGGTGACTTGTCAAGAACTTTCAAATAATGTTAGGGGTCAGAACACAACTGGAAAACAAAACAAAACCAACACACCTATAAAAGAGTATCTCCAAAGTTGTGCTCTTCTCTTTCCTTGAGTGAGGAACAATCCAATAAGTTGCTGTTCAAGGCCAAAGGAAAAAGAATTTAAAAGGAAGGGCTTAAGACTGGGAAAGGACCACTCCCACCCCAGAAAGACAAAAGCTGTACCCATTCTCCTACAGAGCTCTTGTCCCAACTGACAGGTTCACTCCCACTAAGTTCCACCCCAAAAACACCATTTAAACGTGCAGCAAAACGTGAACTTTGCTGTGCCTACTGAAAGAACTCGGCCCAACCGGTATCAACTCTAACATAAACAATTCGTACACGATATTTTAATGGCTGGGAAGATGGGATGAACTGTTAACAGCTCCTCCAACTGGTCAGAGCAGATAGCCTTTGAAGCCCTAACAACATTAAGATTATTTTAACAATTTCAAGTTCTGCTGGGCAGTTAGGTGCACCGTTCCAAGTTTGGGACCAGCAGCAATGACACAACAGGTGACAAACGCAGTGGACATCACTACAAAACATGCAATGGCAAGCCCTTGAGTCCACGAGTGCCTGGGAGGTGGGAGAGTATCAAGCAGACGACCACCCCGGGCCCCGTTTGAACCGAGGCAGAGGTTCCGTTCTGGTTAAGGGGTGCGCCACCTCCCCCCTCCCGTGCCCCGGGGACCACCACGCCAGGCCCGGTCAGAGCCCAGGCCCCTCGGTGGGCATGTAGAGGAAAACACAATGTCGCTCCTTATTTTGTGTACAAAAGGACTTTGCGCCCTCCTCCTCGAACTGCCGCCCAGGCGCCTCATCACAACTTGCAAGAAGGTGGGCAGCGCGCCATATTCAGCGCCCCCAGTCCACCTGGGTAACCAGCCCACGCCACCCCGGCGGGAGGAAAGCTTCGGAGGTCGCCCGACCGAGCCACCAGCCTCCTCTCCCGCCAGAGACAGCCACTCCCGCGCCCCGCCCGGCCGCGCCAGCCGCCGGCGGCCGAGACCCGGGAAGAGCCCAGGGGGCGAGCGCCGAGCCGCCGCTCCGCTCCGGTCCCGCGCAGCCCACCCACCTCCCGCTCCCGGGCCCGGCGCGCTCTCCCGGGCCGCCCGCTCCCGAGCCCGTGGGGGAAGGCCAGGCCCGGGGTTCCACGGCGCGGAGAAGGCCGCGGCCCGGAGAACCCGAGGCGGCAGAGGAGGCCGGAACCCCGGGGCTCTCAGGAGGGCAGCCGCCTCCCCTCTCGAGCCCGCCAGGACGCCCGGGGCCTAGTGCGGCCTGCGCATCCTCGGGGTGGCGGTTTGGCTGGGCCGGGCCCGGGCCCCCCCGCCCCAGGCAGGCCGAATCCGGCGGGGGCCCAGGCCCCGAGCCGGGGGCGGCAGGGTGCCGGCTGCGGGGCGGGCCGGCCGGCCGGCGGGCGGGCGGCGTGTTGCGGCTGCGCCGGGGCTGAAATAGCTGGAGATTGCGCGGTAGGGCACTCACCTCAGAGCGGCTGCGCTACCGTGGGCCTGCGCCGTGGAGACTGCGACCGCGCCGGCTCCTCGCAGCCTCCTGCCACCAGCGGCAATGGCGAGCGCTGCCGCCCTCTGCCGCCGCCGCCGCCGCCGAGGAGGGGGAGGGGAGGGAGGAGGCACGCACGCGACGCACGGCTCAGCTTCCCCGCCCGGAGGCCGCCATGATGGCGAAGCCGGCGCGGCGCGGCGCGGCGCGGCGCGGCTCGGGCGGCCCCGGGGAGGGGGCTTTCGGCGGCGCCGCCGCAGCCGCAGCCCCCCGGCCGCCTCGCCGGCCTCTCGTGCCGCCGTGCGGCGCTAGCTGGGGCCGGGAGCAGGAGGAGGGCAGCTGCTTGATTGAGCAAAAGCGTGGTGGACGCGGCGGCCAGGTGGCTCATGCGGCCCAAAATGGTTGCTAATCCGAAAGGGACCAAACGCGGGGCTCGGTCCCCGGCGCGGGGAGCTGGCACCTCCGCGGCAGACGGGCTCCCCCACATTTTCCTCTGCGCGGCCGGGCTCGCAGCCCCGACCCCACTCTGCAGTGAGATTTGCTTCTCGAAGCCCCTAACCAGCCCGTTGAGGAGAAAGTTCAGTACAAAGCCGTCTGGTAGTTTTACTCTCTCGTTGTTAGCTGGACATTTCTAAGGAGCCCCTTCGGTACTGGGTGCCCTTGTGGGTGCTCCGAAGTGCACCTGTTAGCAAGCCAAAGCCCTATTTAATTAAAATTAAAAAAAAAAAAAATTAAGCCCTTGCCCTTGCTTTCTTGGAGCTTCCATGAAGCAATAGGGACTCCTAGTTGCATGCCTAACAAATGAGGAGTAGACAAGAATTGGTTGCAGACATGAATAGTAGTTTGGGTTGGTTTTGTCATCAGTAAGTCACCGACAGAATTACTGATTCCGAGCTCCGACTGAAACCTAGAATTGGAGCGAGCTACCCTGAGAACCTGCATTGTTAACACTTCCTGGAAAATTTTATGCACCCCGGATAATTATAAAATGCCCCAAAGGACGTCAGATTAACAAATGAGGAAGCATTAATTTTTACTAACATATTTCTTCAAAAAAATGGAATCCAAAGCTGGGCGGTGGTGGCGCGTGCCTTTAGTCCCAGCACTTGGGAAGCAGAAGCAGGTGGATGTCTGAGTTCAAGGCCAGCCTGGTTTATAGAGCGAGTCCAGGGCAGCAAGGGTTACACAGAGAAACCCTATATTAAAAATATATATATATTGTAATGCCTTTTTTCCTTGTTTTTTTTTTTTTTTTTAATACGTTGTCTACGATACCACCCATTGCTGTAGGAATAATACCTACTCCTTCCTCTTTGCCTCAACTTTGCATACACAGTGATTTTTTTCCCCCTCGAGACAGGGTCTCAACTATGTAGCCCTGGAGGGCCTGAAACTCCATATAAAGATTAGGGTAACCGTAGCTCAGAGATTTTGCCTGTCCTTGCCATCCACGTGCTGGAATTATGGAATTAAAGACGTGTGTCCCCATGCCTGGCCACCCAGTGAAACTTTTCAAGCTGTTGTTGCCTGTCACTTGTTACTTAGGTTCAGGCTGCTTTCTTATGGAGATACACTTGGACACCCATGGTCTTCCTGCCACTGTGATACTCAGTTCATTCTGCACACTCCAACCTGGGCAACCTTTTTTTTTTTTTTTCCTTTAAAGCAAATCATGTCAATTCCCAGCTTGGGATGTTTAATTAGATCCCATTACTTCCAAGCTAATGTCTGAAATTCTAGAAGGTGTCTTTGAGGACTTGGATGACCTCACCGGTGGTGCCATCTCTGACCTCATCTCCTCATCTCTTCTCAGGCTATAGAAGAACTGGGAAGCCTTGGGTCACGTATATACATCTAGGAATTCTGACATTTTACAACTTTTTTAGAAATACTCCTTTTGCTCCAAACTTTTTTCCACTTCTGTCTTCTCCGTCTGCTAGAAAAATGCATCAAAATAACTAGTTACTCATTTAGTCTCAATATTTCTTCCATCCCTTTTCCCCCAAGACTGGGTGCTTTGCCCTCCCCTCATTACACCCAGGACTTCCCACCTACATTATCTGCCTTCTCTCTTTATACTGAGTCTCAAGTAGCCCAAGCTAGCCTCTATTACTATGTAGCCCAAGATGACCTTCAACCCCTAAGTCTTCTGTCCCAACCAAGTGCTGGGATTACAGGCCTGTGCTGCCAGGCATGGCTAATGTGGGGTCGAACCCAGAACTTCATGCATCTAAGGCAAGCAAGCACTCTTTAACAACTGAGCAACATGCCCATCCCATACATCATTCTCCACTTCATTCTCGGATGCAGCCCATTAGGTAAGTACTGCTGTATTTCCATTTGACAGACGGAGAAACTACAACATGTAGAGGTTATTTGCCCAAAATCACATGGTAAGAGAGAGAACTAGTCCTGAGCCTGACCTCAGAGCTGCACTCTTAACCATCACCAGGGCTGTTAGCTGACAACTAACTCCCAGTCACAAAGCACAAGAGCCCAACATACATTCCGTAAAAGAACAAGATAATAACTTAGGCTTTTGTGAAACTTTTTTCTGTGAAACAGATTTTTCTGCTATAAACTTTCTAATTTTACAATTATTAAAATACAAATTACACAATATTTATTACCAAGCCTTATATGATGGGAAGAAAGTTATATATGGGTTTGACTTTCCCATCATCCTTTATTTATTTACTTATTTTTAAAAGTTTATTTATTTATTTTTTAAAATTTTTTTAAATTTCTTTATTTATTTTGGGTTTTTCAAGACAGCTTCTCTGTATTGCTTTGGAGCCTAGCTTTGAGACTAGACTGGCCTCAAACTCACGAGATCCACCTGCCTCTGCCTCTCCAGGGATTAAAGGTGGGCACCACCACAGCCTGGCTCTCATCATCCTTATGTTAATTATGTGCAGCCTTAAAATTTAATCACACTCAGCATCCCAAACAAATTGAAATTACTGCCCTCAAGCCAACCTGGCTGACCTTTGCAAGAAAATAGGGATTCATGCCTTGACAGGCCAATGCTGCCTCTTGGCCAGATATTTTTGACTAAAATATCAGATATTTTTTTCTGTCACCACAGTGAACACACTGAGTCCCTTGTGTGCAAATCCTATGTCAACAGATTCTCAGACCTGCCCTACACATTCAGTTCTGGTTGCTTTTGCTGTCTTCCTGAGTTTATTGATTGTGTTATCAATTCTGGAAGCCTCCACCCAGATACCTTACCCTGCTGATTAGATCTGACCTCAGTCACGACTAAGTTTGGCATTCTTTTCTGTTCTTACTATGGAAGGAGAGAGCCTACTCCCAGAAGTTGTCTACTGACCTCCAAGTGCTATGTGCTATTAACACCTTCACACAAACACAGTCATTTCTTTTAAGGTAGATGATCTTAATGGCCTCTTTGAGAACGAATGCTTAACTTAGTGTAATAGGCAACTTTTGTCATGGTTGAGCATGGGCTAAGACATTAACAGCACAGCTTCATTGAGGATCAAACATGAGTTCAGCCACTGAGAAAAGTGTGATGATGATGATTTGGGTTGGGGATGGAGGTTTTGAGATGAGATCTTACTATCTGGCCCTGGCTGTCCTGGAACTCACTATGTAGACCATGCTGGCCTCAAACTCAGAGATCCATCTGCCTCTGCCTCCTGAGACCCCATCTCAAAACTTCCATCCCCAACACCTCCATATGCACACAAAGCATCAGTGCACATAAAACAAAAATAAATCACTTTTTAAAACGAGATAGAAAACTGCTATTCAGAGGGCAACAGTTGGGAGAGGGTTTTTCAGTTTGTCATTTGAATATTTGAACCCTAAAAAAAATCCTGAAAGTTACTGAAACAAAATCAGCACCTAATCCCAGTGATAGTCATCACTGGGCCACATATTGGACTGCTCGGGAGATGTCAGCTGTCATGCATCCTGGAACTTAGAGACACTCTAGAAGGCCCTAGGCCAGAACTGTTCCTGAAATGTGGAAGCAAAAGCCAGACTTCAAGGAATCTGGGAATGGAGGACAGCGGAGACAACTACAGCAGGCTGTAGGGAGCACAGGAAGCCCTGAGTGGATATGACATGGGCATGGTCTGTTGAGGACTCCAAGACCAGCAGACCTATGGGAAACTGGTAAAGCCCATATAAGGCAGGCTCAAGAAGAGAAGCAAAGATTTCCTCAGGAGTGCGAGTATATGTGCTCATGCACTACTCATCAGGTATGCAAAGAGCTTCCTTGTGCCGCATGTTTACAGCAGGAGACTGCCCCCTACAGAGACCTCCTACAGAGACTAGCTCCTCCCTTCCCCAGAGCTGTCCAGAACCTACCTGACCTGACAGCATAACTGTGTTGGTTGTCTGTGTGTCTGTCTGCCTTCTCTTGCTGTCCCTGGCTAGCATTCCAGGACTCACCATGAGGATGAAGGCAGAAGGTGGTTTCTTTAGGAATGGTAGAGTAAATTAATAATGGCGTTGTGATGGAGAAAGCTTATGGTCATAGTAGACCACGCCATACTTAAATCTGTAGGCTTCTGGGAAAGAGCCAGCAGAAAGAAAAGTTGGGGAGAGTAGGAGGAGAAAAGCTGAGGGGAAGAGGAAGGGAAGGTACGGGAGTGTTGATTGATCCTTATTGGCCTGGGTGGGGGGGAGAGGGGTGGAGAGACAGGGCAGTAGCCCAGATTTCTCAGGAGTCACAGTGAAGGTCAGAGCAGGCTTTGCATAGGAAAAGCATCCAGGAAGGAAAGAGTGCAAACTACCTGGATCACCCATGCTGGGAGCCCAGCTGAGATTAGAACCACTTTCCACACAGCCCTCAAACACCTGTGTAGCCAGTACAGCTTTGGTTTGGGTGGTACTGGGCACTGAACCCAGGGCATCACTCACGCTAGCTCTAAGGTGAGCTACATTTGCAACCTTTCAGTAAGTAGTTTTTATTTTTTAGTACTTTACTTTGAAACAGGGTCTCTCCTTTAGTTCTGGCTGTCCTGGAACTCACTATATACGCTAGACCAGGTTGGCCTCAAATTCAAAGAGATCTACCTGCCTCTGCCTCCCAGAGTGCTGGGATTAAAGGTGCACAACAACAAAATACTTGTTTATTTTACTTTCACTTTGTAGTTTAGAGTGACCTCTAACTCTCGAATATCCCCACCCCCTTAGCCCACTGAATAGATGGGACTTAAGGCCTGGTTCTGCTTCTCTGGGGCTGTAGTTTTTCAGTGGTCACCTTGCGGGTGTTTGTGTTTGCCAGTCTGGCTTTTAAACTGTGGTGGAAGGGGCCTTTGAAAAAGGTCATGGGGCAAGGGTACTTACTGTGCAAGTCGGATGACCTAGCCCCACCACCATCCGCAATCCCCAGAACCCTTGTAAAAGTGAAAGGAGAAATGGCTCCATTCAAGCCCATGCAGTGGCAGAAGGCTTCAGTCCAGCACTCAGGAGGCAGAAGCAGGTAGCTCTCTGTGAGTTCAAAACCAGCCTGCTCAACATAGTGAGCTCCAGACCAGCCAAGGCTGCAGAGAGAGACCCTGCCTCAAAATCTGAATCATAACAACCCCAATGCTGGGGGCTGGAGAGATGGCTCAGCAGTTAAGAACACTGGCTGCTCTTCCAGAGGACCCTGGTTCAATTCCCAGCACCCACATGGCAGCTCACAGCTGCCTATAACTATAGTTCCCGGGGATCTGACATCCTAACACAGACATACACATAGGCAAAACACCAATGAACATGAAATAAATAAGTAAATCTTGACTAAATGAACAAAACAAAATTCCCAATGTTATCTTCTGACCTTCACATGCATGCCATGGCACATAAACACCACCCCCACCATACTCACACTCAAAAACACTCATTCACACACACACATACACACTCCCACACACATACACACACACACACACACACACACACCAATAAGGAACTTTTTCTAAAACTTCCTTTATTTTTTATTGGAAATAGATTCTTCTCTCGTACAATACATCCCAAGCACAGTCTAAAATTCCCTTTAAATTGAGTGAAGGCCCTGAGTTGGTCCACTAAAATTAGAGCTACTCTCCATGGGTGGCTTACATAACAGAAAATTATTTCTCTACATTCAAGAGGTTGGAAGTCAAAAACAAAGCTTTATCAGGTTTGGTTTCTGCTGAGGCCTTTGTGTGCTGGGATTAAAGGTGTGTGCCACCACTGCCTGGCTTCTTGGTTTGGAGTGAATTCACTTCTGGTCCAGACCTTTGAGGTGGGAAGACACGCTCCTGTGAAGACATGGAAGAAGGGAGGTTCTGTTCTTTGCCAGACTGTGCTTGCCTTGCCAGCCCATCCATTCCTTCACAGCCATTGATGCCTACTTCAGGGTTCCAGCACATACAGAAGAGACACCCGGCCTCGTGGAACTGACTAACTACTAGATTCGTAGACTTTCTGTTCACAGCTAGCCATTGGTGGATTATCTGGACTGTAGTGAGATATTCACTTTGTCAGCACCTGTGGCACAGACCACGCCCATTGGGGTGTGGAGACCGGGGCAGACGTTACCTGGGGGAACTAAGGCTGAGGAGGGGGCTTGGAGAGCTCTCGCTTGCAGCACTGGGACAGGAGCACTTCCGGAGGCTTCCTTGGGACCAGGAACCTGTTGGTGTTCATCTGTCTATGTTGTAAGTTATTTCTCCCTGAATAAACATCTGTTCAGCCTATTTGTTTCTCCTGATCCTTACTAAACATCAATATCTGACTGCAGCCTGTAAGTCATACCAATAAAAATAAATCATTTATACACACATACATATATATAGAGAGAGATTCATTCCATAAATTCGTGACTCTAGAGAACCCTGTCTAATACATGTTGTTTTACACATCTTTAATCCCAATACTTGAGAGACAGAGGCAGGCAGATCTCTATGAATTTCAAGTCCAACCTCTGGTCTACATAGTATATTCCAGTCTAGTCAGGGCTACAAAGTAAGGCCCTACCTCAAAACAAATAAATAATAAATTAAAATTAGAACAGGTCTGGAAAGAAGTTTAGCAGCTAAGAACACGAGCTGCTATTCCAGCGGTCTCAGGATTCCCAACACCCTCATGGTGGCTCACAACCATTTGTAACTCCAGGTCTAGGGAATCCAGCACCTTCTGGCCTCCAAGGGCATCAGACACACAAGTGCTACACATACACATGCAGGTAAAACACCCATCAACATAAAATAAAAAAATCGTTGGCTTCTCATTAAAGCCAGGTGTGGTAGCACAATTTTTTTTTTTTTTTTTTTTTTTTAAAGACATGATTTCTCTATAGTCTTGGCTGTCCTGGAACTCACTATGTAGATCAGGCTGGCCTCGAACTCACAGGGATCCACCTATCTTTGCTTCTCAAATGCTGGAATTAAAGGCATGCCCCATTTAAGGTATGGTGACACATGCCTTTGAGTCCAGCATTCAGAAGGAAGAGACAGGCAGCCTGATCTACACAGAGAGAGTTCTATGTCAACCAGGAACTCACAGTGAGACGTTAGAACCGTAGTTGATCCCTTTGGCGGGCACTATGTCAGCACACACAGGACAGGGCAGAAAACTAGATGAGAACACACACACACACACACACACACAGAGAGAGAGAGGAGTCGGCCTCAAACCCACAGAGATCCACCTGTCTCTGCCTCCTGAGTGCTGGGATTAAAGGTGTGTGCCGCCACCACCACCCAGCTAACAAAAATGTCTTAGTAACAAACATCAAAGAACAATGAGATGACACAGCGGATAAAAACACCTGCTGCCAAGTCTCATGACTTAAGTTCAAATCCTAAAGTGGAGGGAGAAAGCCAAACTCCTGCAAATTGTCCTCTGACCACAGAAGACTCTGGCAAATGGACAGGTGAGCGCTTGCATGCTTCCTTTCAAACCTTCCGTTTCTCTTTACATACAGCCTCCTCTACCTTGTATTTCCTTACAATTCTTTTTTGCTGCTGAGGAAACTAACAAATGGTATTAAAGAGCTCCTCACAAATTTAGATATTGCTAATCGCATCTCCATGACGCTCTACTTGGGAATCAGATCTACAGACTTGATTTGATGTCTGTTGAAAACTCAGGGTGTGGAGCAAGACTTCGTGCTCGGTGGCGTGTGCCCCCTCGGTAGGAACATAACACCAAGCTGACTCTTTGATGTCACATCAAATGCTAGCTCCATTATCACCTTATAGAGGGCCTGTGAGAGGGCCCAGCATTTGCCACCAAGCCTGAGTTCCATCCTCAGAACCCACAAGACAAAAGGAGAGAAACCCCATTCCAGGTTGTCCTGACTCTATGCACATACAATAAGAATATAAAAAACAAATTAAGAAGGGACGCACATTCTCTTTGCCTTCCTCTGAAGGGCCCAGTGATCCCAACTCTTGGTGTCCTGGTTCAGGTAGGATAAACTTCACCCCCTAACTAGTAGTTCCAAGACTAGGTGCCTAACCCAAAGAGTCCTGGCTAGTCAGGATCCTTTCCCTCTTACCTCATCAATAAACTCACCGCTGCCATGAGGAGTTTCATCAACGGACAGCAGCATGCACAGGCTGTTTGCTAAAGAGCAGAAAGGTGTCCCATCCACCTCAGTATCTGTGGCTTCCTCCTCTTTGGGTTCAATCAACTGTGGAGGAAAATATTCAGAAAAGCAAAATTTGCATTTGTATTGAACATAAGCACTTTTTTTGGGCCACTATTGCCCAAAATATATAGTCTAACAACTTCTTGCAGCATTTACCTTGTATTAGGTATTGTATTAGTTGCATATACGAAGGCAAAATAAGATAAAAATAAATAGATCTTAGATGGGCAATGGTGGTACATGCCTTTAATCCCAGCTCTCGGGAGACAGAGGCAGGCAAATCTCTTGAAGTTCAAGGCCAGCCTGGTCTACAAAGCAAGTTTTAGGGCAGCCAAGGCTGTTACAAAAAGAAACCCTGTCTCAAAGAAACAAAAAACAAGACTTCATCATGGTTTGGAGGGAAGCGTGCAGCAAGCATGCTGACTGGATCTGAAAGCTGCGGACTGAGGGTTCACATCTTAAACCACAAACTGGAAGTAGGGGACAAAGTCGGAATAGCCAGGGTCTTTGAACTCTCAGAGCCTACCGCCAGCGGCATACTTCCTCAAACGCAGGGACTGTTGGGGACAACTCATTCAAACCACCACAATACATAATCTAGAGAAAACTCAAAGCATATGGGAGGGTATGAGAGGTCTTACAACTAGTTCAAACCATTTTGTATAAAGGACTTGAGAGCATCTGTAGAATTTGGAGTCCATGGGAGATCCTAGAACAATACCCCTGTGGATACTGAAGGATAGCTGTACTTGTTTTCATGTGTTATCTGGGAAATAATAGCACCTACTGTGGGCCCAGCCACTGTGAAACATTTCCCAGTCCAGACTCTGACTTCCACCTACAGCTATAGTCATTAAAGTGTGCCCAAGAAAGTAATGGTCCCACAAGGAAGACACTAAATATTGCCAAGTTACATTTGAGAATAAAACTTAGAACACTTGTGTGACTCTCTGGGGACACAAGAACAATTGTCTATTCACTCCAGACTGGGTACCAACAGCAGACCAAAGAAACGATTTCGTCATAGTCTAGCCTAGTGAACCAATGAGTTCATGGCGTTACTTACAGGAGAATAGGTGAGAGGTTACTTACAGCAGCAGCATAGATGACTCAAAAACAGCTGCATCTCCAAAACGGCTCACAACCTGTACCTGTAGGCAGTTCCACAGTAGGTTCTTCTCAACAATTGTTAAGTGCTTACACAACTTTGGGTAGCCCCGCCTGTGAATCTTGTAAATTTTAGGAGCATCCTAAAAACTTTTAAACTGTGTTTACTTCCTGAGCTAAAATCGCCCTTCCTCCCTCCAGGAGGGTATATTTTGCTTTAAAGGAAACCATTACTCAACAACAGATTGTCTAAATGTTTAAAGCTGGAGGAGGGTGCCGGCCTGTTTATGCTGGCTCCTTGGTAACCGGAGAAGGCCTTATCAGATCGCAAGTAGGGATAACAGCCTCTGCTGCAAAAGAGTAAAACAGCACCACGTGAGGCCCACAGTAGCTGAACTGGATCTGAAATCAGTTCTTCACTAACACTCATTCTGCAGACAGCATCATTTCCACAGAGACACTGAATCCACCACTGGAGGAGCTTCACACCCCCCCCTCCCCACTGCCCCCATGATAATAAGGATGCTACATTTCTACTGGAAAAAGATAACATTTCATAGAATTGTTCAGATGTTGATGCTAATTCACATCTGTTTTCGATCGGGTGAACAAAGCAGAGGATGCCATTTTTATCAGAGTATCAAGGAGGAATTCAAGAGATTAGTTTATGACAGCTCCGCTGGGAATTTCCCAGCCACCACTGCCACCTGGACTTGCCTGGGATGGTTCCAGTTTCAAATTCTGTATAGTCCAATTTATCTCCATCTTTCTCTCACTTTTTTCCCCCCATCTTTAGTTTCTTTCTTGACAGAGTCTCGAATCTTCCAGGCTGTGAACTTACTATGCAGGCAAGGGTAACCTTGCCTTCTGCCTCTACCTCCGAGTGATAGGATTACAAGTATGTGCCTTCATGCCATCATGCCTGGTTAGTTATCTTGAATTTTCATCTTAACAAATACAGTCATAAACTGAGTGTAGTGGTGCATGCCTGTAATCCCAGGACTTGGGAAACTGAGGCAAAATTACTGTATTGACGTCAAGGTCAGCCTGGGCTACAACCCAGGCTGTCTTTGAAGCTGTGATCTTCTGCCTTACCAGAGTAGTTTTTGAATGCTACACTGACCTTACACTTTTAGGGAAAAGTTCATTAGATACTGACAGATTCTTGTCACATAGTGCTTAAGAACTTTTGTGTCTATGAACATTAAGAATATCTATCATTAATTTTAGAAAAGATTTTATTTTTAAGAGAGAGAGAGGGAGTGTGTGTGTGTGTGTGTGTGTGTGTGTGTGTGTGTGTGTGTGTAGATATCCACAGAAGCCAGAGAAATCATAAGATCTCCTGGAACTGGAGTTAAAGGTGGTTGTGAACCACCTGACTTAGGTGCTGGGAACCAAACTCAGGTCTTCTGGAAGAACAGTAAGAGCTTTGAACTGCAGAGCCCATCTCCCCAGCCCTGGGAATTTTGATGTTTAAGTTTCGTTTGTTTTCCTAAGTTCTTTGGCTTTGGTATCAGGTAATGCTGGCCTCATAAAATAAGTTCTGAAGTGTTCTCTCTTCTGTTTTCTCCCAAGAGTTTATTTACACTTGGTATTCTCTCTCTGTGTGTGGGGGTGGGGGGCTATATCCGCACATGCCCCAGAGCATGCATAGAGGTCAGAAGACAGTCTTTATCTTTCAGCTTGTTTCAAACAGTGTGTCTTTGTTTAGTTGCACACACCAGGACTCTCCTGTCTCCAGTGCTGGGATTACAGATGCCTGCTGTGTGGGTTTCCTGATCTGAGCTCAGTTTTTCATGCTAGCACATCTCCCCAGTTCCCTAGATTTATTTCTGAAATCTTTGATAAAACCCAGCAATAAAGCCACTTGATTTGGAATTTCCTTTAAAGAGAGAATTATAACTAAGATTTCAGTTTCTTTTTTGTTTTTTTGTTTGTTTGTTTGTTTGTTTGTTTTTCAAAACAGGGTTTCTCTGTATTGCTTTGGAGCCTGCACTGGAACTAGCTTTGTAGACCAGGGTGGCTTCGAACTCACAGAGATCCGCCTGACTCTGCCTCCCGAGTGCTGGGATCAAAGGCGTGTGCCACCAATGCCGGGCAAGATTGCGGTTTCTTTACTACATAAAATGGACTTTCTATGTATCCATCCCTTAAGTTTTAATGTTCTTGCGTCTTAAGAAACTGCCCATTTCATCTATGTATTGTGAGAGACATAAACATAAAATGGTTCACATCATTTTTCAGTATCTGTTGTATCTGTAGGGATCCTGTCTTTCATAACTGATACTCACTTTACTGGCTCTTGCACTCAGAGGGGGAGGGAACCCTAAACATTGCCGAGTTTTCTGATTTGCTCGTGTGCGAACATTAGATTGCAATACTGTTGGAATGTGTTACGTAAAAGCACATGAAAGTAAATGAGAAACCTAAATAAACATTACCTTGGGCAGGTAGGGAACCGTGTAAACAATGAAACCGAAGTATGAATGCTAGGGAAGTGTGGTGGGAGCGGCCTCATAGGCTCCCACCATGTGTGGAGCATGGCATCAGGCAGACAGGCAGGCACAGCACTGGAGCAGCAGCTAAGAGCTTACATCAGACCTAGAAGCAGGAGGGGGGGGGAGAGTATTCGAATACTTGGCCTCCAGTTGATGGAACTGTTTGGGAAGGATTAGGAGGTGTGGTTTTGTTGGGGGAGGTGTGTTACTGGGGGTGTGCTTTGAAGTTTCAAAAGCCCACGCCATTTCCAGTGAGCGCTCTCTCTCTCTCTCTCTCTCTCTCTCTCTCCCCCCCCCCCCCTCCTGCTTCTAGGTCTGATGTAAGCTCTTAGCTGCTGCTCCAGTGCTGTGCCTGCCTGCCTGCCTGATGCCATGCTCCACACATGATGGTCAAAGACTCACCCTCTGAAACTGTGAGCTCCAATAAACTCTTTCCTTTATAAGTTGCCTTGGTCACAGTGTCTCTTCATAGCAACAGAAAAGTCACCAAGAGAGAGGGTATCTCAGGAACAGAAATGACCTCCTTCTGATAATTTGAAATCTGACCCTGTGCAGTCGGCTTTCGCTTCCTGGCTGATCTGGCTGGCTTAGAAAGCCTTGGATATGGCAGATTGCGTCTCCCCACAGGGACACTGGGCATTTGAAGGCAGATCTCTGAGGGACCAGGTCTCCTAAGCCTGCAGCCGCCTCTTCTTCTCAAGCCAAGGTTTCTCCACAGGATCAATTCATTGAGAAGCAACATCAGTGACAGGACAGGCTGGAGCTGTGGTGAGGGCCAAGCAAGGGTTTGAATTTACACCCTGTGATGGTGATGCTTGGCTGCCAACTTGACTATATCTGGAATGAACAGTAGTCCAGAAATGGAGGCACGCCTGTGATCTTGAGGCAGGAAGGCACACCTTTGATCTGGGCCACACCGTCTGCTCAATGGAAATAGGGAGGGTTCTTTTTCGTTAGGCCTGCTTGCCCTCGCTTTCACTGGCATTGGAGACTCCTTCTTCAGGAATCCAGCACATGCAGAAGACCAGCTGAGACATCTAGCCTTGTGGGCTGAGCAGCTACTGGATTCTCGGACTTAATGTTCACGGCTAGCCATTGTTGTATTAGCTGCACTGCAGCCTGTATGTAAATCATAAAGCATTCCAATAAATTCCGTGTGTATATGTGTGTGAGAGACAGAGGCAGAGAGAAAGATAGGTAGATAGATATGTAGATAAGTAGATTCATTCCATAAGTTCTGTGTCTAGAGAACCCTGACTAATACACCCCCCAAGGGACCCATCATTCTTGTGGCTTGCCCCCCCACAGCACACCAGTGAGAGGAGAATCTATGTTCATAAGTATTTGTACCAGACTTTTTCCTTTAGGCCACTGACCAGCCTCCAAATCATGACACAGATAGTTTATTTGTGAATGCTCGGCTTAGCTTAGGCATATTTCTGGCTAGCTCTTTCAACTTAACCTGTTTCTCTTTATCTGCCTTTTGCCTTAGGGCTATTTGCTTTTCTTTCTGTAGATCTTACTTTCACTTTGGATGCCTGGATTCTGGCCCTGGGCGTCTCCCTCCTCCTCAAGTCCTTGTTCCTCCTAGCCTATTTATTCTTTCTGCCCACCAGCCCTGCCTATCCTTTCTCCCGCCTAGCTATTGGCCATTCTTCTTTTTAGTAGACCAATCAGGTGCCTTAGGCAGGCAAGGTAAAACAAATGCAGCATATCTTTACATAATTAAACATACATCCTTACATCCTTAAACAAATGCAGCATAAACAAATGTAACACCTTCACACAGTTAGGAATCTTCCGCAGCATAAACAAGCCAAACACATCTTTGCCTAGTTAAAATCACATTCCACAACAAGTATTCACCATGCTCTTGTACCACCTTTCATCTCAGGAGGCAGAGGCAGGTGAATCTCTGTGAGTTCGAGGCCAGCCTGGTCTACAGAGCGAGTTCAGGGCTAGCTAGGGTTGCATAGAGAGATCCTGCCATAGGTGTTGGGAACCGGACCTCTGCAAGAGCACTGGCCAGTCCTCTGGATGGGAGGGGCCTTGCTGAGAGGGAAGTGGACACAACCCTCCATCCCTAATCCAGAAGCTATCTCCAATTGATAACTGTAAAGGAAAAGTCCGTTTTCTCCAACAGAGTCTCACTGGGCATACAGACTACACTTACGGGTAGGCCCCATGCCCAGCCATAGATGGCCAGCACAAACGATCTCTGTAGAGACTTTTTTGTCTCACTATGCTTGCCTAGGATTGTTTTTTTTTTTTTTTTTAGCCTTACAGATCTTTTGCGCGCATATATATATATATATATATATATATATATATATATATATATGGTTTCTGGGTTTGTTTTTATGAATGGTATATACTCTTAACTGCTGAACAATCTCTCTAGCCCTGGGCCTTGGTCCTCTTCCTTCTATCTCCTTAGCTCTGGGATTATAAGCATGTGCTATTAGATGAAGTTCTGGGCATCACACCCATGGCATCATGCATATTAACCTGACACTGTACCAACTGAGTCTCACCCTGGCCCAATATGGTATATTTTAGTTATGTATCTCTCTATACAACAGATACCAAAATATAGCCTTGGAGGGTAAGGACTGTCCCCAGTTTTCAGCAGCTAAAGCCTCACAGAAGTTACATAACTTGTCCCAGCACTTCAGCTTGTTGCGTGTTATTTGTGCCAGGTGTGAACCCTGGTCTGTCTTGGGGAGGCCATGTTGAAGTGTTCGAGTGAGGAGGCAATATTAGGCAAAGCACCCCCCCTTAGACCCAGGGTCCTGGGAACATGACTACAACAGGTGATCCAGGCCAGGGCATCATGGGAGGGCATCATCGGAGGGAACTGAGTACAAGTTCTGTCTGAACGTGATGTTCAACGGGGCAGACCAAAACTCTCTTTTCCCCAATTTTGTGGGTGCAATTCCCCCGTTAGCCGTCCCCATTCTCTGTGTTACTTTAAGTGTTTGAATCTTTGTGTCCTGGAATCCAGAAGAGAGAGTATTGCGGTTAAATAATACCTTACTCCTTACAAGAGAGTTTGCAGGAAGCAGCACTTTTGCTGGCCTGAACCGAGCTGCTGACAGATACAGAATTCCTGCCCAAATCTTGCCTCCTGCGAGGAGACAGAGGCCAGGGCATCCTCTACTTCCCACATCAGCTTACATCCCCAGCCTCCCAGGCCCACTGCCTCTGGCTCTTGACCCTTATCTAAACTCCTAGCTGCACGAGGTGACTCCAAGGTGACCCTTGGCTTTCTTCTGACTTTGACTCACCCCCAAGCTACTGTTGGCACAGCTTGAGCTCTGGGGATTGTAGAGGTAAGAAAAGAGGTCTCCATTAAGGGCACCATGAGAAGAAGCCCGTATACAGGGCTGGTAGAAACACAAGTTAGTCCAGCCACTACTGAGAACAACATGGGGATTCTTCAAAAACTACAAGTAGGGTCTGGAGAGAGGGCTCCACAGTTAAGAGTATTGACTGCCCTTGCAGAGGACCCAAGTTCAGTTCCCAGCACCCATATTGGGCAGCTCACAACTCTGTAACTCTGCTGTCCTCTTTTTTGGCCTCTGTAGGCCTATACACATGTGCATGTGCTGTTCACACAGAGCCACACAGACATGCAATTTTTTAAGGAGCAATCCTTCTTTTTTTAAAAAAAAGGGATAAAAAGCTATTTATTGACTACTGTTCACCATTATTTACAATGAAGTAAATGTATTTTATTGGATGACATTGTGATACTAAAAAGTTACTTTTCTGACTCATTGAAGCAGAACCCAAATACTGAAAAGATTGATCCTACCAGTAAAGAATGAGTCAGGGTTAAAAAAAAATAGCATGCAAGTCATTAATTTATACTAATTTATATAAATTTTGTTCACTTATGCCAGTGGGTCTGAAGTTGCCAACATCATCTCGAATTCTATTCCATTTCCACAGCAAACAGATATTCCATGACTCATAATCTTCTAGTAGGTTTCAGCTTTGGTTCACTAGAGGAACCTTCACAAGCCCACTTAAGTCTTTTTGTTTGTTTTGATTTTTTTGCGTTTTGTTTTATTTTTTGGTTTCCCAAGACAGGGTTTCTCTGTGGCTTTGAAGTCTGTCCTGGAACTCTTGTAGACCAGGCTGGTCTGAAACTCACAGAGATCCCCCTGCCTCTGCCTCCCGAGTGCTGAGACTAAAGGCGTGCACCACTACCCGGCTTTTTTGTTTGGTTTTTAGAACTAGGGATTCTCTGTGTAGTCCAGGCTGACCTAGTCTAAATCAGAAATCCATCTGCCTTCAGGTGCTGGGATTAAAGGCATGTACAACCATACCCAGCTTAAGTTTTGTTATTAAATTATACTAAAACTTTGTCTTATTCCATTTTCTAAATAGGAAGTTTGTATAAATGACTGTATGTGCTTGCTGTTCAACTATCCAATAAATTGTAGAATTGCCTACTTATAATCTGAAAGGTTTTGGTTTCAGGAAAATGTTCACAATGATGGAACCTCGTCAACATGTTTTCTTTCTTTCTTTCGTTTTTAGGTATTTTGGAGGCAGTGTTTTTCTGTATTGCTTTGGAGACTGTCTTGGAACTCCCTCTGTAGACCAGGCTGGCCTTGAACTCAGAGATCCATCTGCCTCTGCCTCCAGAGTGCTAGGATTAAAGGCGTGGGCCACCAGTGCCTGGCATACATGTTTTATTTCATCTACGGTTTCTCAGTATTAAAAAAAGAAGACAAAATGAAAAAGTTGTGTGTCTTATGCATATACGCAAATACAAAGAAAAAACCCAGAATGGTCCGTCTGTGTCTCAGTTAAAAATAAGTTTTGGTTGACTACTGACTATAAGATCTCCCCAGTGTTTAAGAAAAGCTGTTTTTCAAAGCCAAGGAACTATAGCATGGTATCAAATATTCTGTTGTGAAAGGAAGCAACTATAGAAAGCTTTTATTTGCCCAAAGGAATCAGTGCCTTTTGATACAGAACAAAAACCAAAAGTATCCAATTACTATCAATACTTTGAAAAACACCATATCAAATTCGATTGTCATTAGAATGCTATTTTTCTACACTAGTTATTCAAAACCATATGCAAACAATTATTGTGTCTCATTTTCTAGAAGAATGTCAAGTCAAGGCTGGGCGTTGGTAGCACACACCTTTAATCCCAGTACTCAGGAGGCAGTGGCAGGAGGATCTCTGTGAGTTCTAGGCCAGCCTGGTCTACAGAGCGAGTTTCCAAACCAATGCAGAGAAACCCCATCTCCGAAAAAACAAACAATCAAGCCAAGTCAGCCTCTCCTCATAGAAGGCAATGGCATTCTGAGGACACTCACGCTTGCCTCCTTTACCAGAACCAAGTCTGCCTCATCTGAGTCACGAGAAACATCTGTTCAGGATCAAGACCTCTGGCAAAACACCTTGGTTTGTCAGCAGTCTCTCTCTCTCTTCTTCGATTTTTATCATCAGATTCACTGTCAGATAAAGATTTCCTTTTTGCACCATCTCTTTCTTTCTTTCTTTTTTATATATTTATTTACTATTTATACAGTGTTCTGCCTGCATGCATGCTTACAGGCCAGAAGAGGGCACCAGATCTCATTACAGATGGTCCTGAGCCACCTTGTCGTAGCTGGGAATTGAACTCAGAACCTCTAGAAGAGCAACCAGTGCTCTTAACCTCTGAGCCATCTCTCCAGCCCGCACCATGTTTTTCCTTACCAGCTTTTTGAGAATTAAGAAATGCTTCAGTTACTTCTGGACAATCTAAAGTTTCTTCCGGTTCCCCCTCCCATTCACTACAGGCTGGTCCAGCACTTTCTCTCCCACAATCCCTCAGGCTCTGCCTCTTCCACTCTTCCATTCTGCCATTCTGTTTCTTTCCCATTTCTTTGCAATGCACTTTTAGTGGAGGCCCTTTTTATTTTTTTTAAATCGGAGACTTGAAGAATTCACCACTCAGATGCTCCAAGCTTCGGATCTTGCAGAGTCTCCCGGCTGCTCCCGTCAGCTCAGCCACATCGGAAGGGAGGGGTGAAGAAATTCTTCTTAAAACAACAACCTACAAACAGATTTCCCATATGATCTAGCTATAACACTTTTGGGCTTTTATCTGAAATGAAGTGATCCTGCAAAACGCCTGCATGCTCACGTTCGGGGCAATACTATAAACGGTAGCCAAGCTGTGTAATCAGTCTACAGAAGCTGATAAGTGGATAAAGGAAGTATCTGTGGTGGTTTGAACAGGAATGGCTTCCACAGGCGCACATATTTGAAAGCATTCATTAGGGGATGGGGCTACTTGAGAGGGATTAGGAGGTGTGGCCTTGTTGGAGAAAGGTGTCACTGGGGGTGGGCTCTGTGGTTTCAGAAGCCCAAGCCGGGCCCAATGGCTCTCTCTCTCTCTCTCTCTCTCTCTCTCTCTCTCTCTCTCTCTCTCTCTGGCCCTCCCTTTTCCTCCCCACCCCTCTTCCTGCTGCCTGTAGAACTCTCAACTTCTCCAGCACCGCATCTGCCACCCAACAATGAACAAAAGCGTGCAGAGAGGTTAAGGCAGGAAGGTTGTGTGAGCCCGTGGGTTTGAGGTCAGCTTGGGCCGGATAGTGAGACTCTACCTTGCAACACAGAACAGAGGACTAGGGATGCAGCTCGGTGAGTGCTGACTAGATACTCAGTCACACTGACAGGACAGTGCGTGATGGTGATGGTGACGCAGTCCAGCTGTGTCACTTTAGAGGTAGAAGCAGGAGGATCAAGTCATCCTTAGCTATCCAGTGGTTTGGAGGCCTACCTGAAACACTGTCTCAAAGCAAACAACAAATGAAACAAAACAAAATCAAACAGCAAAAATTTGAACTGCCTCGGACACTAGAGTGACAGAATCACAGGAAAGCACATTGCACTTAGTGACAGAGACACCACAGTCAGTGACAGAGACACCACACTCAGGGACAGAGACACCACACTCAGGGACAGAGACACCACAGTCAGGGACAGAGACACCACAGTCAGTGACAGAGACACCACACTTGGTGACAGAGACACCACAGTCAGTGATAGAGACACCACAGAGACACCACACTCAGGGACAGAGACATCACACTCAGGGACAGAGACGTCACAGTCAGTGACAGAGACACCACAGAGACACCACAGTCAGTGACAGAGACACCACACTCAGGGACAGAGACACCACACTCAGGGACAGAGACACCACAGTCAGTGACAGAGACGTCACAGTCAGTGACAGAGACACCACAGAGACACCACACTCAGGGACAGAGACACCACAGTCAGTGACAGAGACACCACACTCAGGGACAGAGACACCACAGAGACACCACAGTCAGTGACAGGACATCATACACAGTGACAGGACACATCACACTTAGCAATATTTGGCTTTGCTTTTGTTTTTGTTTTTTTGTTTGTTTGTTTTTTGTTTTTGTTTGTTTTTTTTGAGACAGTATTTCACCAGATTGGCCTGGAACTTAGCAGTCAGATCATACTGACTTCAGCCTCTGAGCATCTTCCTGCCTCGGTCTCCCAAGTGCTGGAAGTACAGGTGTAGACCACCATACTTGTTCTTTTTTACTGTTGTTATGAGAATGTGTAGGTTTGTGCACATGAGTGCGAGTCCCTGGGGGGCCAGCAGAGGGCACTGCCCCCCCAAGCTGGAGTTACAGAGATGGAGTGCTGGGGACTGAGTCTGAGTCCCCTGTAAGAGCAGTTACATGTACTGCTGAGCCATCTCTCCAGCCCATTTTGAAGTTTGTACTTATTATTTGTGCATGAGTGTGTGTGCGCAAACCTGTTTGCGTGCTTGCTCTTGTGTGAGCATGTGTAAACATGCACAGCTTGCACACATGCGTGCATGCTCTTGTACTTTCTCTAACTGTGTGCATGTGTGGCTGTCAGAAGACAACATTTGGGAGTTTGTTCTCTCCTTCTTCTATGTGTGTTCTGGGGATTAAATTTGGGTAGTCAGACTATCATAGCAAATACTTCCACCTGCTGAGCCATCTTGCTGGCCCAGCCTTTATAATATTAATCATATTACACTGTGAAACGATCAGCTCATCAGTGAGCATCTCCATCACCTCAGACAGTTGGGATGTCTGTGGTAAGAGCATTCACATTCTTAGCCATCATGGGCAGAAGTGGCAACTTGTAGCTCTCTGTGAGTTTGAGGGCAGTCTTATCCTCAATCAAGTTGAGTTTTAGACCAGCCAGGGACACATAGTGAGACCCTGTCTCAAAAAAAAAAAAAAAAAAAAAAAAAAAAGAAGCAACTTCAAAATTTCTTCTATCTAAACTACCTGTGGCGGTGCACACACCTTTAACCCCAGCACTTGGGAGGCAGGCTGAGGCAGGGGACCTAGGATCTCTGAGTTCAAGGCTAGCCTGGTCTACATAGTGAGTTCCAAGACAGCAGGACAACCAGGGCTACACAGGGAAACCCTGTCTTGAAAAAACAAAAGAAAAAGAATTTTCTTCTTCTATATAAAGTTTTAATATCCACTACTTCTGGGGGGAGGGTTATACTGAATCAGAAACAACAAATATTATTTTTGTTTTAAAAATCTTGAGAGTAAATCTTTTTGAGGCCAGATCGAATGTGAAGAAGTGACTTCTCTTGTTGCTGACTTGAATTTCTGTTCCCACTAACTCTCAGTAAAAACTTGCATTTTTCTGCACTTCTTGACTTAAAGCTGTGTGGTAGCCTGTGCAGCTGTTGAACAGCTGTGGGGGCCCTGTGTGACAGGGGTGCTTGTGTGACACCTGATGGGCACCCTGAGCTTGCCCTGTGGTATGAGAGGCACAGAGCTATGGCACCCCACATCCATAAGACATGCAGCAGCGCCCCAGGCAGGAGCCCCTGCTCAGGGTCCCTCAACGCAAGAACATCTGACTGTTTCCTCTCCATCTGCCATCCCTGTCGCCCTCATTAACGGAATAATGACGGTAATTTATTGAGAGTTTGCCATGCTCTGGGAAATGAGCCAAACACATTACATTTATTATCTCATTTCTCTCTCACAACAATTATGTGAGGTTATATGCCATTATCTCCATGTGACAGACAAGAAACTGAAGTCTCCGGACAACTGGGTGAATATACTCAAAGCTGTAACTGTATGCCTTACGTTGGTGATGCTTATGGTATGTGAATATTATCACGATAAAGCTTTATGTGGTGGTGGTGGTGGAGGTGTGTGTGTGTGTGTGTGTGTGTGTGTGTGTGTGTGTGTGTGTTAGGAGGCAAAAGCAAGCAGATCTCTGTGAGTTCAGGGCCAGCCTGATCTATGCAGAGAGGTCCAGGTCAGCCAGGGCTACGTAGTGAGACCCTGGGGTTGTAACCCAGCGGTGGCATGTTTGCCTGGAGGGAGTGGAGTGGGGGATGGGTGCTGTGTGGCCCGTGGTCACACCTGTAGCAGTGATCAGTCACTTGGTAGCCCTGGCAGCCTCTGAGGTGGGCAAGCAGCCACTTCAAGCATTGTAATCAGCATTGGGGCTCCTCAGAGAGTGACCCCGTCAGCCAGCATGGGGATGCAGAAGGGTTGGATTGAGAAGGACGCGAATGGGCTCCTGGTCTTGGAGGCGCGCCTGCCGTAAAACAAGCCACACCCGACTATCTGCCCCAGAAGCCGATGCAAACTGGGTGTGGATGCTGCAGAGGTGAAGGGGCTCAGGGCTGCTGTGGTGCCTCTCTAGGGAGCGCTGCACCCAGGCAAGGCAGTGGACAGTGCCAGCAGCATCAGTCTATACTCCCCAGTGCTGCCTCTGCCCCGCAGGGGCCCTGCTCACTCACCTACCCTTGGCAGGGCACCTAGGCCAGTTGCCTGGAGATCTTCCCCATAGCTTGTGCCTCGGTTGCAAATAGAAGGTCTGCATCGTCCCCGGGGAGTAGGGATGAAAATGTGGAATGGGTTTCGAATGCTTTACCTTGTCACAAGACCTTGTCACAAGAAATCTTTTTTTTTTTTGGGGGGGAGGGCAGGGTTTTGAGACAAAGTCTTACTATGTAGCCCGGGCTGTCCTAAAACTTACTGTGTAGACCAGGCTGACCTTGAACTTACAGAGATCCATCCACCTTTGCCTCCCAAGTGCTGAGTCTAAAGGAGAGCTCCAGGAATCTTAATGCAATTGTTTCAACTTCAGTATAATTTCATGTATTTATTTATAATTTGGGGTTTTTCAAGACAGGGTTTCTCTGTGTAGCCCTGGCTGTCCTAGAATTAGCTCTGTAGACCAGGCTGGCCTCAACAGAGGTTTGCCTGCCTCTGTCTTCCTGATGCTGAGATTAAAGGTATGTAAACCCCATGCCTGGCTTCAACAGCAGTATAATTTTAAAAGGTGACAAAATTCTTTTTTTCTTTTTTCTTTTTGTATTTAAAATCTGTGTTCCTTCTATGGCCTTTATTATTTTAGTTTATGAATTTTACAGAAATATGTTTAGATAGGGACTAACCAAGCATACCTTAACCTTTGTGGTACATACAGGCTTTAAATTTTTTTTTTAATCTTTATTCCATTTTGGACAGTTTTTTAAAATATATGTATTTTATTTTTGAGATTATAATTCCATCATTTCCCCCTTCCCTTTCCTCCCTCTAAGCCTTCTTTTGCTCCAATGTAGTCCCCCTTGCTCTCTTTAAGATTCATGTCCTCTTGAATTATTGTAGTGTATGTATACGTGCGCGCACGTGTGTGTGTGTGTGTGTGTGTGTGTGTGTGTGTGTGTGTGTTCCTAATCCATAAACACAGCCTGCTCAGTCTGTAGAATATTGCCTGTATATATGGTTTCAGGGCTGACCTTTTGTTATTGGATAACCTGTGGATGTATTCTTCCCTGGGAAGACTGTTTACCCTGTTCCCAACCTTCCTTAGTTACCTGAAGTTCTTTGTCTAGAGTCAAGGCCTCGTGAACTTTCCTCTTCCACGTTACCATGTCTGTTAGTGTTGTCCTTGTTGCGGTCATGTTTAGGCAGCCATGTTGGTGAGACTTTTGACAGTGTTTTAATATTTTAAAAAATCCACTAGGGCAATATTTCACACTGATGAGCAACAACCATGAACCTGAATAGATGACCAGTCAAAATCCTTCCATTTCAAGCATATAAAAGGAATGCTTTTAAGAATGTTTAGGGTTGGAGAGCAGGCTCAGCAATTAAGCACAGGTTTGATTCCTAACATGCACACGAGGTGGCTCCCAATGGACCCCACCCATCTCCAGGGATCCCTCTGCAGGCACCACATACAAGTGCACAAACTGACATGCATACCCACATAATTTTTTAAAAAGGACTTAAAAAGTTTCGCTCATGCTCTGTTTACCATAATGGCTATACAGTGCTGAGCACTTGAGCAGTGGCTGGTCCAAACGGAAGTGCACTTGAGCAGTGGCTGGTCCAAACGGAAGTGTGCCGTCCACATAACACGCACCGTCACATCAACTCGGCACAGATTAGACTCTCCTGTGTAGGGAGTCTCACCTTGAAGAACTGTCGGCGTGGGAAGCCCCAGCCCACACTGGGTGCCATTAGATAAAAAGCTGCGTCTCACCCTGATCGCTCGCCCCTTTCTCTCGCCACTGAGTTGATCAGCCCCGCCGCTGCTGCCGCTGCCGCTGTTACTGCTGTTGCTGCCTCTTTTGCTCAAGCAGAAGCTGCTTCCCTAAGCTTTCATCATGGACTAGGGTCCAGTGGCTCTCTAGCAACCTTCTGGGCTTCTGGTGCACTTCTGGGACTACTGAGGCACTCCACTTTGTGGACTGAGTAACTACAGTTTGTCACCCCCTACTGTTTAGGTGTTCAGCTTCAAGCACTGAATAGCTACCCTGTTCTCAGTTCTCAGCTCTCAAGTTGGATCCTCTGTGGTTACTAATTATTAAATATATAATCAACCAATACACACACACACACACACACACATCAATAAGAATATATACATACCAGAATAGATGTACCATATATATATATATATATTACACACACACACACACACACATACACACACTCATACTCCTTTGGTTCTGTTCCTCTAAATAGCCCTGGCTAAAACAGTTAGAAACCAAGAATGTAAAATATCCCATTAATGACTTTTATGCAGATGACATGTTGAAATCATAATACTGAGGATATTTTGGGTTAAATAAAATACATTATAAATTTTTTAAAAGTTATGCTTGTAGAGGCAAGCTCAGGTTTCTCATTAAAATTTTGAAAATGTTTTATTTGGAAAATTTTGTACAGCTTTGGTATTTAATGTGTTCTCAATTTTTAGTTTTATAATTCTTTAATAGAAAGAAAGCATAGTTACTTTTTCCATCAAGCTCCACATAGATGGCCCCATGTTCCCTCCAGTTCCCTTGAATGTGCCATAGAATCATGTGCATTTCCTACGAGAGTGAGGACGTGGAATAGTGTTTAGAAGAAGCATCTTTGTCCGTCCATATCAGGCACCCCGCTAGGTCCTGGGGATGCAGAACTGTTCATACCCGATGAGCTCTCAGCTAGCTGCTCTGACTACAGAGTCCTTGGGCATCTTCGGGAGGTCACGACTAGCCACACCATAAGGTCAGGGTGTCAGTCTAAGGGGTGATAGGGAAAGACGGCCCTGGACCCTATTGAGCTTTTAGGTTTAAGCAGAACCCTAGCCTGACTCCTTATTGAATGTTTCCATTGAGCAGGGTTTTCCTACCCTCACAACTCCTGAAGTCTTTGCTCAGCTGCTCCAGCATCTGTGTGCCTTTTCCTGTTAGCCTGTATGCCAGGGGCAAGGCCCACCAGAAAGCAGGGGCCGGGCTACCTGGGTGCTTATAAACGCTGATATTTTTTTAGTGTATGGCTTTGGCATCCCATTTAGTCCTCATTATGGATCAGCCTAATGCCAAACCTGACTGTTTCCAGGCCCAGAGCTCAGGGCTGAATCGTACACACTGCATAAAGGGCCTCAGCAAGGCAGGAAGCCACCTGTGTGCCTTAATCAAGAGCTGTTGGCACTTTCTCAGCCCTCCTGGGATCAGAGATATGAACCGGTGGTGGCCAGGACACTGTCCTTTTGGATCTCGCCAGGGAGATCTGAGGGAGTGGGAAGTCAGCTTGAGGTTCCCGACTGTCAGGTGCCTGGAAGGGCAAAGAAACAGTATGGGACCTGTTGAGGGGACTATGGCTTTCAGTTCTGGGTGGCCTTGAGCCTGCTCTGTGATGTCACCATCCATAACTTTCTCCATTTTTGCCCCAGAACACCCATGCAGTTGTGCCTGAAGTCATGGGTACACAAGTGTGGGTACTGGGTACTTGGTACCATGGAAACCATCTCTATGTGTGGATGTATTATAGTAGGGAGATGACTTGGGTCATGGGTGTTATTTACTATTAAGTTTAAACGTTAAGTAGTCATCCTGTAACAATTCAATTGCAGATCTGTGGGAGGAAGGCCCGAGTGAGTGAAGTCTTGAGCGTGTATTTGTGTATTTTGACATTGGTGTGACATGTGGCCCAGAATCAAGAGAAATGGGCAAAGCTTTCCCTTGGCGTCTGAGTGCTTATGAATGGTTGATCTGTGTGTCAAAGACTGTGACACCTGTAGCTTCCTGCCCTGGGATGTTTAGAATTTGAGACTGCCTGCTAGGAGACCTTGCTGGGAGGTTTAGGGTTGTGGTGGTAGCCATAGCAGAGCCCACCCGATCTCAGGTTCACCAGATGTGGGTCTGTGGCCCTGTCCTCTCTTCATTCTCTCACCAAAAAGCATGTGGCAGCCACATGCTATCCCAGCACTCAGAAAGGTGACACAGGATGACCGGAAGTTCAGGGTCATCTTTGGTCAGTCTGCATTTGTGAGACACTGTAAAACCACCACCACCACCACCACCACCACCAACAGTAACTGTTCGGCTGCTGGCCTTGATGACATACACCTTGTATCCCAGCACTTGGGGAGGCAGAGACAAGCAGGTCTCTATGAGTTTTGAGGACAGCCTGGTTTACATAGTGAGTTCCAGGGTAGCTAAGACTATACAGTGAGACCCTGTCTAAACAAACAAACACTGTTTAGTTTTTTTTTCTCCCCTTTTCTTTCTTTCCTTTTGTTTTAAGACAAGACCTCTCTACATAGCCTTATTAGTCTGGAACTTACTCTGTAGACCAGGTTGGCACTTGGTGAACTCACAGAGATGCACCTACCTCTGCCTCTCTGAGTGCTGGGATTAAAGGTGTGCCCCAGCATACACACAGCAACTACATTCCTAATGTATATTTAAATTATTTTAAAGGGGGCTAGAGAGATGGCTCAGCAGTCAAGAGTACATACGGCTCCCCACGACACGAGGACCTAAGTTTAGCTCACTGCACCCGTATTAAATGGCTCACAGGCTGCTGTAACTCCACCTCCTTGATATTGGTGCCCTCTTCTGGCCCCTTTGGGTACTGCATCCAATGTGCATCTACCCCCTTGATCACCCCCAACAAACATGAACTAAATAAAAGTAAACAAAAACTCAAAAGAATAAACAACACCCTTTAAAAAATGTTATTTTTTTGAGGCAGGGTCTCATAAAGCTCAGGCTGGCCTTGAACTCACTATGTAGCTGAGGAAGGTTTTAAACTTCTGATCCTCCTGCCTCTACCTTCCAACTGCTGTAACTGCCTTCCAAGGTCTGTTACATGCTCAGCGGTTAGAGAAGTTTTGACATTTATTTATTTTGGTTTTCATTTTTTGAGATGAGGTCTCGTCATGTAGTTAAGGCTAGACTCTAACCTAAGATCTTCCTGTCCCAGTCTGCAGAGAGCTAGGGTTACAGGCATCTGTGACCTTACCTGCCTTACTGTTTCCATTTAAATATCTAATATCAGAGGAATAAGTAAAGTTATAATGAGTTATCACTGATTATATGCATACTGTCTGCCAGATGTGAGAGTTTCATATATAGTGTTTCATTTTTATTTTTCAGTTTAAAGTGGATTTATTGTATAGGAGCTTTGCCTGCATCAGTGTCTTATGTACCACACGCCTGCCTGGTGTCCGTGGAGGCAAGGAAAGGGCGTGATTCCCCTGGGGCTGGCATCACAGATGGTTGTGAGCAGCCTGTGGGTGCTCTGAACTGCTGAGCCATCCTAACAGATCCCGTAGCTTGGCTTTGTGTTGCTATGTTAAAACACAGTGACCAAAAGCAACTCAGGGAGGAAAGGGTTTATTTCGGCTTGGTGCTTGGACTGAACTATGCGCTAGCTTTTCCTGAACCCCAGGTCCCACTGTTTACTTAAGTATGTATTCATGTGTGTGACTGTATGTGAGTGTGTGTTAGTGTGTGTATGTGAGTGTGTGTTAATGTGTGTGTATGTGAGTGTGTTAGTGTATGACTGTGTGTGTTAGTGTATGTTAGCATGTGTGTATGTGTGTGTTAGTGTGTGATTATGTGAGTGTGTTAGAGTGTATGTTAGTGCATGTGTGTTAGTGTGTGTATATGTGAGTGTGTTAGTGTGTGTATGTGTGAGTGTGTTAGTGTGTGTGTGAGTGAGTTAGTGTGTGTGTAAGTGTGTATATGTGTTAGTGTGTGTGAGTGTGTGTATGTGTTAGTGTGTGTATGAGGGTGTTAGTGTATGTTAGCATGTGTGTATGTATGTGCTAGTGTGTGATTATGTGAGTGTGTTAGAGTGTATGTTAGTGCATGTGTGTTAATGTGTGTATATGTGAGTGTGTGTTTGTGTGTATGTGTGAGTGTGTTAGTGTGTGTGAGTGTGTGTTAGTGTGTGCATGAGTGTGTTAGTGTGTGTAAGTGTGTATATGTGTTAGTGTGTGTTAGTGTGTGCATGAGTGTGTTAGTGTGTGTGTGTGTGTGTATGTATTAGTGTGTGACTGTATGTGAGTGTTGTTAGCATGTGTATGTGTGTGTGTGTGTGCGCGTGTGTGTTGAGGCTCACAGGTGCTATGGTGTCTGTGTAGGGTCTGAGGGTAACTGTGGGGGTCAGTTTTATATTTCCAGCGTGCTTTGAATGTGGGGTCTAGGGTCTTTACCCTTAGCGCCACCTGCTTTTTTTTTTTGTTTTCAGACAGGGTCTCTCATTGTGTAGCTCTGCTGTCCTGGCACTCGCTCTGTGCACCAGGCTGATCTTTAGCTCACAGAGATCCTCCTGCCTCCATAGAGCTGTGACTAAAGACGTGTGCCAGCACAGCCAGCACAATCCTATTTCTTTATAGTTTTGAGAGTGAGTCTCATGCTTCCCATGATGGTTTCTAAGTGTATATCACCATGTGCACCATGCCTGTATAACTCTCAATATTTTTCTAAAAGAGTTTTTACTTTATGGGTGTGTGTGTGTGTGAGCGTGTGTGAGCGTGTGTGAGCGTGTGAGAGTGCGTGTGAGTGTGTGAGTGTGCGTGTGAGCGTGTGAGAGCATGTGAGTGAGCGTGTGAGTGTGTGAGTGCATGTGAGTGTGAGAGTGTGTGTGGGTGTGTGGAGTGTGAGTGTGTGAGAGTGTGTGAGCGCGTGTGAGCGCGTGTGAGTGCGTGTGAGTGAGCGTGTGAGTGTGTGTGACCACATCGCTGGTGCCTGGTTCGTTCAGAAGTGAGGAGAGGATTTTTTTGTTTGTTTGTTTTATTGTTTTTTGAGGCAGGGTTTCTCAGTGGCTTTAGAAGCTGTCCTGGAACTAGCTCTTGTAGACCAGGCTGGTCTCGAACTCACAGCGATCCACCTGCCTCTGCCTACTGAGTGCTGCCTCCTGAGTGCTGTGATTAAAGGCGTGTGCCACCACCACCTGGCTAGAACTGGGTATTTGTGAGCTGCTGTGTGGTGGTGCACACAGAGCACTCGGAGGGCAGAAGCCTTCAGCTCTCTGTGAGTTCGAGGCCAGCCTGATCTACAGAGTGAGTGCCAGGACAGGCTCCAGAGCCACACAGAGAAACCCTGTCCCAAACACAAACACAAACAATACTGAAAATGCTGGTGTGGAGCTGAGGCTGCTGCTGTCATGAGTGGGTGGAGGCAGGAATCCAAGGCCATCGCCAGCTGCAGCAAGTTCAAGACTAATCAGGGACAGGAGAGGCTCGCTCAGCAAGCAAGCAAGCAAGCTGAGCACCCTTAAAGCCCTCTTATTGTAAGAAAAATACAATCCTCAACAAAATTTAACGATATGGGAAAATACTGTTGTAAGTGAAGAGATTAGCATGAAATTATGTATAGGGTGATGTCAACTATAGAAAAATGTACTTAAAGCCAGGAAGGAAACATATCAAAATGCTAACAGGGACTGCCCCTGGGTGGCAAGATTATAGGGGGCTTTTAAAATGGTTTTTTTTTTTCACTTTTATTTTTCTGTACCTTCTAAACGTGCCTTATTATTTTTTATGACTAGGTCAGTTTGCCAAAAGTGTGTGGCAGGCTGTAAAACACAAGCAGCTGTGGTTGGCAGGCAGTTGCCACCACCCAGGTTCGGTGGCATGCTGGCCACTGTTTCCCGGTCACCAAAGGTTTGAAACTTTCTAATTCCAAGAGGATAGGCAATCGGGAGATGGCTTTTCCTGTGAAACGGCAGGGGAAACAAAGAACATCACAGAAGGGGCAGAGTGTGGGAGCTCAAAGGAGGCCTCATTCGGCCTGTGAGGGTGGTAGTTACCCAGAGAAGGGGCCCAGCCCTGAAGAGTGGGCAGGAGCTTCCAGGGGACATTGGGGTAACAGCAGGAGCTTCCAGGGGACATTGGGGTAACAGCAGAAGCTTCCAGGGGACACTGGGGTAACAGCAGAAGCTTCCAGGGGACATTGGGGTAACAGCACGCGCTTCCAGGGGACATTGGGGTAACAGCACGCGCTTCCAGGGGACATTGGGGTAACAGCAGGAGCTTCCAGGGGACATTGGGGTAACAGCAGGAGCTTCCAGGGGACATTGGGGTAACAGCACGAGCTTCCAGGGGACATTGGGGGTAACAGCACGAGCTTCCAGGGGACATTGGGGTAACAGCAGGAGCTTCCAGGGGACATTGGGGTAACAGCAGGAGCTTCCAGGGGACATTGGGGTAACAGCAGGAGCTTCCAGGGGACATTGGGGTAACAGCAGGAGCTTCCAGGGGACATTGGGGTAACAGCACGAGCTTCCAAGGGACATTGGGGTAACAGCAGGAGCTTCCAGGGGACATTGGGGTAACAGCAGGAGCTTCCAGGGGACATTGGGGTAACAGCAGGAGCTTCCAGGGGACATTGGGGTAACAGCACGAGCTTCCAAGGGACATTGGGGTAACAGCAGGAGCTTCCAGGGGACATTGGGGTAACAGCACGAGCTTCCAGGGGACATTGGGGTAACAGCAGGAGCTTCCAGGGGACATTGGGGTAACAGCACGAGCTTCCAGGGGACACTGGGGTAACAGCAGGAGCTTCCAGGGGACATTGGGGTAACAGCAGAAGCTTCCAGGGGACACTGGGGTAACAGCAGAAGCTTCCAGGGGACATTGGGGTAACAGCAGGAGCTTCCAGGGGACATTGGGGTAACAGCACGAGCTTCCAGGGGACATTGGGGTAACAGCAGGAGCTTCCAGGGGACATTGGGGTAACAGCAGGAGCTTCCAGGGGACATTGGGGTAACAGCAGGAGCTTCCAGGGGACATTGGGGTAACAGCACGAGCTTCCAAGGGACATTGGGGTAACAGCAGGAGCTTCCAGGGGACATTGGGGTAACAGCAGGAGCTTCCAGGGGACATTGGGGTAACAGCAGGAGCTTCCAGGGGACATTGGGGTAACAGCACGAGCTTCCAGGGGACACTGGGGTAACAGCACGAGCTTCCAGGGGACATTGGGGTAACAGCACGAGCTTCCAGGGGACATTGGGGTAACAGCAGGAGCTTCCAGGGGACATTGGGGTAACAGCAGGAGCTTCCAGGGGACATTGGGGTAACCACTTTTTATAAGAGCATCTCCATCCCACAAATGACTGGGTCTGGAGGGGCAGCCCGTGTTGGGGCTGTTGGGCTCTTGCCAGCATTCTTGGAGAGCATCCTTTAAGTGACCATTTTCACCTGCAGAACCCTCCCTTGATAGTACCACAGCTACCGGTCCCGCGGCGAAGCCATTCCTGCCTCCTGGGACCGCAAGGGTAACCTCTTTGTGGGGTTTGTGCTTACATTGCCCCCAAACTCCTAGGCTGAAATCCCGATCCCAGCGGGACAGGACTCGGAGGAGGCGGCTCTGGAGAGGTCACACTGAGGGCGGAGCTGCACGAATGGGAAGAGCGAGAAAAGGCCAGGCTGGAGGGTGGTGGTGCGCACCTCTAAATCAGCACCGACAGAAAGACAGGCCCAGTGGGGTGGAACTGAGAACCAGAAACAAGGCCTCGTGTGTGCGATGATGCCTCCGAGGCACCAACGGAGAAAGAGGAGTCTTCAACAAATGACACTGGGGAAACAGATACCACATGCAAAATAAATGAAGTCGTGTTTAAGAGCACCGCCTACTCTCCCAGAGGACCCAGGTTCGATTCCCAAGATTCACAATCATCTGTCTTGCACTTCCCACGGGATCTGATGCCCCCTTCTGCCTTCACCAGGCACACGTGCAGGGTACATAGAGATGGGCAGGTAAAACACCCATACCAGTAAAGTAAGAAATCAACACAAACTAAAACAAACAACAACAAAGAATGAAGCTGAACCATCTTTGCATGAAAAAAACAAAACAAAAAACCCTCAATTTGGGTCAGTGGTTAAAATCACATTCGATCTTCCAGAGCTCAGGTAGGAGCACCCATGTTGGAAGGCTCACAACAGCCTGTAACCCCAGTCCCTTTCTGGTGTCCACCAGCACCTGCATGCGTGTTATGTACACGTACACCCCCAACACATACACTGAAAATAAACTCAAAATTGAACAAACATCATAACTTAAGACCCAAATGCAACACACACACACACACACACACGTTTAATATTTAAAATTGGCTATCATACGATTTCCTATGTGTGTAAAATGAAACTTATGAGATTAAGATAAATAACATATTGTCATATAATTTTTGTGAGCCTTATGAAGTTTGCTCTATTACATGAAATGTGATTAATGACATCTTGCTATGGAATCTCAGAAATTCCTCTTGTTTAACTGACACTTTTTTAACAAACTTTCTCTTCCCTAGTTCTGGTGACCTCCTATTTTCCACTAGGAGTTTGTCCTTTTGGATTTTATGCGACAGTCTACACAACATCCCTCTCCCAGGCCTGTGTCACTCCAAACATCCCTTGCTGCTCTGCGGCCTTGGACGAGGGACTTCTTGGTAAGGAAAAGAAGCGGTGTAGAGCTTGTCTATGGGGGCCTCTGTCTCTGGCTACCCATGCCTGCCTCTGAGAGCACCCTGGAGCAGGCTGGGAAGCTCCTCACTCAGTGACCAATGAAGACATTTCAGGTGACAGTCAAGAGTCCCTCTGGCTGTTGAAACAAACAAGAATGAAGAAGGCTGGCTATGTGGGCTGTGCTGCCCGGACAGTCACCCTGCAGTGGAGTCATGCTTGCTGATGCAGTAACAGTAAAGGCCCATTCGGCTGGTTTTTAAAGAATGGCTTTTAGGGGTGTGTGTGTGTGTGTGTGTGTGTGTGTGTGTGTGTGTTGTTGTTGTTGTTGTTGCTGCTGCTGCTGCTGCTGCTGCTGCTGCTGATGGTGTGGACATGCAGTATGTGCAGGACAGACACAGTGTTCTGATCTATCTCCATCTGTACCTCACTGAACTGGATAGGCAATCGGCCAGCAATCCTGGGGTTCCCTGTTCCTACCCTGCACAGCACTGGGGTTATGGGTGCACACTTTGAATTCCACAAAGGCTAAATAAGCATCTATAGTTCTCCCTGAGTATTCACTCCCCACAGGCTTTCTGGAAGAAAGTGAAATTAAGCCTTCCCACGAGCCTTCAAAAATGTAAACTCTAAACTCCAGTTGTCGGGGTAACATCCTCACACTGCTGGGGTGCCATTTATATATTTTGGTGCTGATGGGCGTCCGTTACCATGAGAACAGGAATGGTATTACACAAAGTGAATGTTGGTACTTATCTTCCAGGCCCACAGAGACAGCCTCAGATTGGCTCGGAGAACCTACGAACCAAGATAGTGGGATCTAGAGGCTAGTAGGCTAGGGTTTCATTCTATTTGTTGTTGAATTTTGTCTTGAATGAAACACATCTTATGAAGCCGGGGGTGTGGTCCAGGAGGTAGAATGTTTGCCTAGCACACAGAAGGCCCGGGCTTGACCCCTACCATAAACAGAGTGTGGGCAGGCAGGGCAGGACTTCACCGTCATTTTGAGGCCAGCCTGGTCTATACGAGATCCTGTATGAAAAGAAATCAAAACAAAACCCCCAAAAGATGTTTTATTTATTTGCTAACTTTTTTTTTAATAAAAAGAGTCAGTTGCTGTATTAATTGTGACTTTAGATTCAGTAAGGGCTGAGTTATTTTTCTTGTTTTTTTTTAAGATTTTGTTTTATTCAATTGGGTGGAGTTTTGTTTTAAGCATGGCTTCACTGGGTAGCTCTGGATGCCCTAGAATTCAAAGCAGTCGTCCGGCTGCCTCATGCTGGAATTGCAGGCCAGCGCTCCCTCGCCTGCCTGTTATGCAGGTGCTGAGACTGGGTTTCATGACTAGCGGGACCTAGCCCTGAATTCCCACAGTCTTCCTCCTCCAGCGGACCGGATGGCACCCACTTTCCGGGTCATGTTCGGCTCATCCCTTCTCTCTTTCGCAGCCTTTGGGTTCAAGGGCGTAGCTTGTGCGTTTGCAGAATTCTCTACGGTCAAAACTGTTAGTTCTTCAAGCTTTCCATTTTCGTGTTCAGAATTAAGTTTCAGCTGACGATTTAAAATCAGCTAAACTCACGAGGTTTGTGTGTGGGAACAAAATTGGAGATAGGGAGAAAAAAAAAAAAAAAAAAGCTAAACCCACAGTGTGACTAGCAGCCCGTCACCTACACATATTTTAGTGAATCCTACTGATGGAATGTGCACACCTGGTGTGTTGATCACAGGACAGGCAATAGGCTGAACACATCACGTGCCTCATCTCATTTAATCCTCATAATACCTCTCAAGTAGGGGTCTGTTTTCCTGAGTCCGCCTTGCTACAGATAGTTAGGCAACCTTCCCGAGGTCACACATCTATCGTTCTTGAGGACTGTGGATGTGATACAGGTACTATGTGCTTCTACCCGAGCTTGACCTTCAAGACACAGAGTGTACTCTTTATAAAGGTACCTGAATCCTAAGCACTGAATGCGGTCCCACATCTGGGCAAAGTCAAACAACAGAAGGGTACCAGGAGACCCTGCCTCTGCTGCTCATCGGACTGCTGCCCTGCCTTACCCCGTCACACACCCGCCAGGCTAAAAGGATGACACTTGAGACATTGCCAGCAGTCCTATAAATCCATTCCTAGCCCCATAGAAGGATTTTATGTTGATTCAACAATCCTAAGTATGAGAATTTATTCTCAAAAATTAAAGTAACAATGAACCCGGAATAATGACACATACCTACAATTTCAGCCCTTAGGAAGCTGGGGCATAGGATGGAGAGATTGAGGCCAGATCGGGCTACATGATGAGATCTGATGCTTAATAACTTAATAATAATAATAACAATAAAACCAAAACAGCAGAAAGAATCCATTAAAATTGGAAACACAAAATAACTGGGCAAATTACAATATCAACTGAGCGGTATTTGCAGCCACTAAGACCCTGTGAAGGAGACTGTAGCGTCCGCGGTACAATTTGTTTCACTAATCCGGTGAAGGTCTAGAGATTTAAACAAGAGACAAGACAGCGGGCCATTCACAACCAGAATGCCGAATGCCGTTTATTGAGGGGAAGGAGCGGGCTTATATACTGACTCACAGCACAGTGGAAAACAATCCAGGGTCAAGTGTGCAAGTTCTCGGGTTAGCTCCTCCCCAGCAGACGTGTGTTAGCAAATCAGGCAGAGAACCAGTACAACTCTGGGGCAAGATGTTCCAGCCGAGACTGCAGAATGTTCCAGCCATCAGCTCAGGCTTGCTAAGGGTGCCTCGGGGGTCCATGCAGGGCCCTACTGCAGACAAGAATAAACGTGAAAACATTGATAATAGCATGAACATATTCAGTTCAGCATCTGAAAGTTACCCCTCAGTCCATGTCAATGTGTTCTCTCTCTCTCTCTCTCTCTCTCTCTCTCTCTCTCTCTCTCTCTCTATATATATATATATATAATGTATGTGTATATACACACATATTCATATATATTCATAATGTTAAGTGAAAAACATAATATGTCTAAGTAAAATTGGGGCTGGAGAGATGGCTCAGCAGTTAGGAGCTTGTATTGCTCTTCCAGAGGACCTGAGTACTTGTGAAAGCCTGGAAATGGAAAGTGGCTGCAAAGATCAGAGTCAAGGCTGGGAATATCGCTAGATGCTTGCCAGAGCCCTGGGTTGTTTCTGGCGCTGAAGGGAAAAAAGATAACAGGAGTTTGAGTACACTGATTTTCCTAACACTGAGCCAGTACCTAATGCATATGAGAGTCAACTGATAGTTTGGATTTTTTCCAGGTGTGATGGCGCATACCTTGAACCCCCAGCACTTAGGAGGCAGAGACAAGTAGATCTTCTGATTCTACAGCCAGCGTGGTTGATGTAGTCAGTCCCAGGACAGCTGGGCCTATGTAGTGAGAGCCTGTCTCTAAACAGATTGCTGTATGAGCATGAGATGATACAAGTTACTAACTTTTCTTCCTTAGTGATTTATCTTATGGCTGTTAGGATAAAGTTAGCACAACTTTATGCTGCTTTGAGAGAAGGTCTCTTGTAGCGCAAGCAGGCCCTCCAACTCATTGTGTAGTTGACAATGACCTAGTTTGTCCTAGCTTGCTTTCTGTCCCTGTGATAAAACCCTGACCAAAACCAGCTTAGGGGAAGAAAAAGTTTACAGTCCATACATGTTTAAGGCTCATCCATGCTATACTCTCAGAATTTCATTCATTTTTTAAGAGCAAATATTCTACCACCTTTTGATTATTCATTAAGAATAGATAGGGGTGATTTCTTCCCTTCTGACTGTGTGGATAGTGGTTCTGTGAGCATGGGCACATTTCTGACTCCCTGATTTCAATCCCCTTAGTTACATATCTAAAAATGGTCTTAGGTTATTTGGTAGATTAGTTCGCGGCATTGCTACCACAGAATACCAGAATCTGGGCAATTATAAATAACAGAAACTTATTTCTTACAGGCTTAGAAGCGAAGATCCAAGCCGTGGCATCTGATGAGGGCTTTCCTGAGGACTCCTTGAGAGGCAGAGGGCAGAAAGCAAAACCTCCATCATCACTTTCTTTTTTAGCCAAGAAATCAGAAGCACACTTTCTCTTTACAAACTCTAGTGAAAGTGCCGAGTTCTAAGTTGCTTGGATGGTCTAAACACAGGTCAGGACAGTCACTGCGGGTGGATTTGCTAGAAGAATTGTGACAGGTAAGGAGAGAGCCATGCTTCCTGTGGTGTCCCCATGGCTCTGGGACACCTTGCTTGGTGGCTCAGGAAGGAAAGCTAGAGCACAGAGCTTTTGCGGGACACAGCATATATGGACCTGGTTCCCTCCTCTGCTCCCGTACTGCTCATCCACGAGTCATTCCTTTAACAAATACTTGTCTTCTGGGTCTTTTTATTATGAAAAGAATGCATGCCTGGAGTAGTTGCTTGTGGAGCACGTATAGGCAGTAAAACCATTGCCCACACAATAACTCTACTCACAATGTCCAGAGACTGTCAATCTGTTTTCTTTTAAAGCATTTATTAACAGTGTATGTGTGGGTATGCACATGCCAGTGTGGGAGGGGACACAATTGAGAGGGAATGCTGATCTCTCCTAATCTTTGGGTCTCTGGAACTCAGGTTGCCGGCGTTGGTAGAGGTGCCTCCCTAACCAGCCCACGTCAAAGTGTGTTGCAGTAGCTGAACCGCTTACAATCTTTTGGTGACATCTGAGGATGTTAGTTCCTCCTAATTTGGCATTTGCCATTGCCTGTCTTGTTCACTATAGGCCATCAGTTTTGAGTGGGGAACTTCGATCGTAAAGCGTCCCCATGCACATGCGATTGCCACATCTTTCCCCCTTCCAAACAGACAGTCTCCTGTAGTCATTGTTCCCATCCCTTCTTACCTCCAGGTGGATTTATCGGTCTCTGAATGTCTGCTGACCTTCACGTTTCCCCAGCTCCCTAAACACCGTTGTCCATGCTGTACCTAACAATGGGTGGGAGTCTCCCCAGTGTTCCAGAACACACGCTGCTCTAATACAAACTCCTGCATCCAAGGGAGGCACCCAAGGTCATTAAGCATCCCACAAGTTCATAGACTCAATGAGCATTTTAGCGCCAAGTTGGTTAGGCAGCATTGACCTGGGAGCCCGTGCAAGACACATCCTTCGGTACATGCTTCCCCCCGGATGAGCATCCAGCAGTCTGTTCTTTGACAGGTTTGAATGACAGGTGAATGAGTCACTAGAGTGAATACAGCAATCCCCAGCACCTGAAAGATAGTCCTGGTTTCAAAGGACAGTCTGCTTCTCCACAGAAGTACCCCCTTGGCAGCCGGTCTTGGGCTTGTGTTGCTTGTGCTCAGGTAGATGGGTTGCATCCACTACCAACTCACAAGGGTCAGGTGCACTCAAGTTCTCCAGCGCAGGGACTCTGACATCTGTCCCGGGCTGCATCCTCCTTTGGCAAACTTCATAAACCTCTGTCACCCTCAAGGCAACATAACTCAAAGTGGAATGTGTCTGTTCTACCATGGTGCTTGCCTGGAGTGAGCTGGCTTTGAGCACAGGACCTGTAAAGCACAGGAAGGCAGGGCAGGGGGCAAGTGTGATCGTTTGAATGTAATTGACCCCCATAACCTCATAGGGAGCGGCGCTATTGGGAGGGGTGACTTTGTGGGTATGGCCTTGTTGGAGGAAGTGTGTCATTGTGGGGGCCAGTGTTGAGGTTTGCCATGCTCAGGATATTGCCCAGTGTCTCAAGTTGACTTCCTGTTAACTGCTGTCCTGTTACCTGTCTCAGCCACTACTCCAGCACCACGTCTGCCGGCATGCCACCATGCTCCCAACCATGATGAGAATGGACTGAACCTCTGAAATGTAAGTGAGCCACCCAATCAAATGTTTTCCTTTCTAAGAGTTGCTGTGGTCACGGTGTCTCTTCACAGCAATGGAAACCTAAGACAGCAAGTACGGAGTGATGAATCAGGGACACCACCTACACCTGCAACTGCCTCTTTCCAAGTGCCATGGTTGGGGTGTCAAGGCCTTTGAAATCTGTAACTTGTTTTTCATATTTTCAGGGACTCACAGCTAGGGACTCGAGTCTCAGAGACTTGGACTTAGATTTTTGGGCAGTCCTGGAAACTTGTGAGAATTTGGGGGATTCTCAAATGTCCTTTAACATCTTGAGTCTTTGGGGACTAAGGGCAGGATGCCAGGGTTAAGCCTGGAATGTTCCACAATGATTCATGTAGTGGAGGTCTAGCTGTGGTGCAGTACTAATCACAGATGACTGGATCACTAGGGCTATAATCTTATCAGTAAATTAATCCACACTAATGGAGGCGTGGCTGAACTGTGAAGTTGGCGGAAACTGTAGGAGGCAGGGCCTGCTTGGAGTAAGTAGGTTACTGGAGGCTTGTTTTTGAAAAGTGTGTCTTAGTCTGGTATAATGATGCGCATCCAGGAGACAAAGGTAGACAGATCTCTGAGTTCTAGGCTAGTCTGGTCTACACTGTGAGTTCTGGGCTGGCTAAACTACACAGTGAGAGCCCTGCTTCAGGGAAGACATGAAGGAAGAAAAGTGTTTGGTCCCTGGCCCCTCTCTGCCTTGGTTTGCCCTCCCTGGCAACTGTAAGATGGTCAGCCTCTTCTGCCGCATGTTCTCAGTGTGTTAGTCTGCCCTGTCTCATTCCCAAAATAAAGGAGCCAGCCTCTGACACCGTGAGTGGAAAAAAGTCCTCCTTCTTTAAAGATCGTTCCTCAGGCCTCTGCCACATGGGACGTAAAACTTATTCTGGTGTGTTCTCCTTCCTGTACCCATGTCCGAGTGTGCAGGTGCATGTGTACAGAGGCCACCGACTGACATTGGTATCTTCCTTAATTGCTTCCTCCAGGGTCTCTCACTGAACCCAGAGCTCACTGACCCTGAGTGACCAGAAAAACCCCAGGATCCTCCTGTCACAGGCACGGGATGTCCGCAGTGCCAGGGCTACAAGCATGCACCACAGTGCCGGGTTGCATGGGGGATGCTGGGGATCAAACTCATGGCAAGCACTATATCCAGAGCCATTTTCTTGGCCCCAGATTGTGTCAGTCATGGGCTTGCATACCTGGGAAGATTAGAACACTTCTAACAATTTTAGTCTCCCCTGGAGTTTGTAGTTAATTCAAATTAAAGACTGCTAAGCAGAAAATAATAAAAACAAATTATTTATTTTCCACTTCATCGAAAAAGGGAAGGATTAAGGGTAACTTAATGGCAGAGCTCTTCCTGAGTAGAGGCCCCAGGCTCATCCCCAGCATTGAAAACAAAAGCAAAAAAAAAAAAAAAAAAAAAAAAATCAAAACCAAAGCACAGCAGAAAAAGCCCAAGAGGACGTTGTTCACAAGGTAGACCTGTGCTTTCTGCCCTGCCCTCTCTAAACATCTTCTTGCAAAAGAAAATGACTCATTGCAAACTGGAGCTGCCTTCTGAGAACAAGGTTTAATTCAGGTCCAGAACTATGATTATAATACCATAAAAATCACTACCAATGTTGTTGTTACCTTTAAGCACCGCTTGGGTTTGGTTTTCCTGATTACCTCTGAAAAACCAAAGTGAAGCCATCTAGTGCCTGGCTTAGCTGTGACATAAAGGTGCATTGCTCTGTCATTTACCACAGAGGAGTTTACCGGCTCTGTGCTTCTGGTTGCCTTGTCTTTAGTAAGTCTATATTGCCTGCCGTCTTTGAGTTATCCTGAGTGCTTTCTCCCACCTTCTGTTCTTTTCACTTAAATCTTGTTCTTCCCCCTTTTCCCTTTGGGAGCGCCTGGCCAAGGGAAGCCTCGAAGATACAGGCAGTCGGCAACATTGTGGGCAATGTAGTAGAGGTTCAGCATGGCCGCAGGGCTAAGGATGTCAGCTTCCGGCTTCTTAGGCTTCTGCTTCTTCCCGAAGGTCTTCACCCGGACTTTCCCTTTCTTCCCTTTACCTGACTTTTAAAGACAAGAGCAACCAAGGGGAGAAAATTAGTTTCTATCACTTTGATGTGATTTTCTTCTTCCTTCCATCCTTCCTTTTTTCTTTCTTTTTTACTTTCTTTCCTTCCTTCCTCCCTTCCTTCCTTCCTTTCTCTTTTCCTTCCTTCCTCTCACCCCCCCCCTTCCTCTTGGAGACAGGGTCTGACCATCTAGACCAGGCTGGCCTTGAACTCACAGAGATCTACCTGACTCTTTGCCTCCCAAGTGCTGGGATCAAAGGCGTGTGCCATCAAGCCCTGCCTTGAAGTAATTTCCCACATTTCCTTATTGACTTTAAGGGGAAATGGAAGACTAAAAGGAAAAAAAAAAAATCCAGACTACCACAACAAACATGTTTGTGGTTCAAAATAACTAGAAGAGCCAGAAAGTTCCCAACACAGAGTTGATTAATGTTGGAGGAAATGAAATGCTAATTAGTCTGATTTTATGTCTATATATATCACATTATTGTATTGCATCCCACAAATATGTACAAATATTCCATATCATTTTTTAAAAAATGCTTGCCTGGAGCAGGAGAATCAAACACAATCTAATGTGACAGATGCTTACTAAGCTGTTTGTATTTAAAGAAACCAAACCCAATGTGACCCATGCCCTTTTTTGTTTGGCACTTTCTTGCATTCTTATTTGCATAAGCTTTGAAAGGACATTTTTGAGGAAAACGGGGAACCCTGTCTGTTAGGTCTGATAATGGCATTTGGTGTGCACATGTCTCGGAGATGCACATTGAAGCTGCAGAGATGAAATAAAAGACTAGGGATTCGCCAGTACTCTCTGCACCCTACAAAGAAGAGAAACCACAGATCTATGGGGATTTATTTTACCAAACTATTCTTGAATATCTCTGGAGGGTTGCATACTAAAAATTAAATTTAAAACAAGATACACAGACAGGAGACACATATGTATTTTGGTACTTGTTATGCAAGTACTTTTTACTCAAGCAGTCATGAGATTTAAGTGAGATGTGGATACAAGACAACAGACTGAAGCAAGCACTTTTTAGCAAATGATTCCTGCCATCATGTTTATCACCAGAGGGCTGTGCTTCAAGGTGGACAAGTATCATTCATCTTCAAAATGAAACTGTCTCGAAAACAAACAAGCAAACAAAAGATTTTGAATGTTGGCTCATTTATTTGTCTATTTATTTTGGTCTTTTTGAGACATGGTTTCTGTGTAGCCCTGGCTGTCCTGGAACTCACTCTGTAGACCAGGCTGGCCTTGACTTCAGAGATCCTCCTGCCTCAGCCTCCCTAGTGCTGGGATTAAAGGTGTGCACCACCTCCCAGCTCTTCTATAATTTTACACTTTCTTGAATGTCAATGGCACTTGGCTTACCTCAAAAAACTGCAACAAAATGTGTGTGCACACGTATGCACGTACACAGGTCTTAACCTTTAAATGGGCTGTCTGGTGGTTTGAAAGAAAATGGCCCCCATAGGGAGTGTCATTTTTAAGAGGTGTGGCTTTGAGAGAGTAGGAGTGGCCTTGTAGGAGGAAGTGTGTCACTTCAGGGGGTCTCCATTGCTCAAGCTGCACTCAGTGTGGTTGACAGCTCACTTCCTGTTACTGTGGATCAAGACGTAGACTCAGCTCCTTCTCCAGCACCATGTCTGCCTGTGTGCTGCTGTGCCCTGCCATGATGATAGTGGACTGAACCTCTGAAAGTGTAAGCCACCCAATTAAGTGTTTTCCTTTATGGGGGTTGTGGGGCTGTGGTGACTCTTCACAGCAACAGAAACCTTAACTAAGATAGGTTGAGAACTAAAATTCATATCAAAGTTATGAATTTTTAACTTTTTTATGTATACAGAGTTCTGACTGCATGTCTGCCTGCAGGCCAGAAGAGGGCACCAAATCTCATTACAGATGGCCGTGCGCCACCATGTGGTTGCTGGGAATTGAACTCAGGACCTCTGGAAGAGCAGTCACTGCTCTTAACCCCTGAGCCATTTCTCCAGCCTGAATCTTTAACTTTTTTGTTTGTTTGTTTTTAAGGCAGGATCTCACCATGTAAACCAGGCTGGCCTCTAACTCAGAGATCCATCTACCTCTGCTTCCTGAGTGCTAGGATCAGAGTTGTGTACCACTATGCTCAGTTGAACTTGACATTTTTAGAAATTGGCAAATTGGGGTGGGCGAGCTGGCTTAGTAACTAAGGACAGTTGTCATTAAGCCAGACAAGCTGAGTTAAATCTCCAGGTCTTACATGGTAAGTAAGTAGAGAGAACTCACTCTTGCAAGGTACCCTCTGACCTCCCTGTGTGTGCCATGCCCTGTGTGCATATGCACACACAAATCAATAATTAAATGTAATTTAAAAATTTGGAAAATTGATTCCAAAATTAGACGGACTTGTGAAGGATGTAAGATAAGGGCTTTAAGTATTAATTCGAAATTCCCATGTGTCGTAGACATTTCCAAAATCCATACAGAAATGCAAAGGACTTTGAAGAAGGACAAAGTTGGAGGGTTAATATTACCTTATAAAGCTACATTATCAGACTACAGTGTGTTAGCGGTGTCAAGATAGACAAACAGACCAGGGGAACAGAATAGAGTCCAGAAATAAATGCACGTGGATATGAGGAACTCATTTTCAGGGAAAGCATCACTATAAGGGTTACCCTCTCTATAGTATATGGTGCCGGAATAATGAAGGTCCATCAGCAAAACACAAAAGCAAAGAACACCAACTAATTCTTGAACCTTACCAAACAAACAAAAAACCCTCAAAACTCATCACAGACCTCAATATAAAATCTCAAGTCACAAAACCTCTAGAGACCGTTATGAACTTCAGTTGGCAAAGATTCCTATTGGAAGCACAAACCAGGTGCTGTATTGGCTCTGAAATGTCCCCGTAGGTCTGTGTGTTTGGACACTTGGTTTCCAGCTGGTGGGGCTGTTTGGGATGGGGTGGGTGGGGTGGGGTGGGGTGGACTTTGAGGTTTTACAGCTGGAGCCTACTTGCTGCTCCCTTTTCCTGGTGGCCAGCTGACTTCACACTCCTGAAGCCAAGCCTTCCCCATCACTAGGACCATCTTCTTTGCAACCGTAAACAAAAAAATAAAGCCTTTCTCAGTTTTGTCACGGTATTCAATTACAGCAACAGAAAAAGATACAACATCATGAAGAACAAGTTGCTAAGCTTGCAATCATAATGTGAAACCTTTGCTTTCCAAAGAGAGAATGCAGTAAGAGCATTCTTTAGTGTGGAGGTAGGCCTTTGTCATATACTGATGTCAGATTATTTTCTCCCAGCCTCTGGCTTGATTTTCATTCTCTCTTGGAAAGCAAACGTTTCACATTATGATTGCATCTTTGAGATCGTGCTCTCTCTGCTTTCTGACCTGCCGCCATGCGGGCAGCTACGGTCAGACCATTGCCGGGAACTCTGCCATGCCCTCGTCACTACTAGGGACTGAAACTTGTGAGTGTAAACTGAGTAAGTTTAACTGTTAAATTGTTTCTTCGGGTGTTTGGTCACAGCCACCTGAAAAGGAATGAATATAGATGCAATGCTGGTATAGAGCACAGAAAACAAGTATTTCTGTTGTTCTCAATTTCAAGATGACTTTTTCATTCACTCAACAAGTATTTCCAACTTTCTCTGTGTTCTTGTCTCTGTACCTACACACACAGAGGAGAGGACTGTCCACAGGAGGCTCAGTCCAATGACGGAACAAGACACCTGCCCTTTATCACAAATGCATTGATGAAACAACCATGCTGGGAAAGGGTTCCAGGAGCGTCCAGAATCACGCCAGCACAGGCAGAAATACTGAGAGAGCAGGCTGAGGGCTTAGAGAGTTTGTAAGCAGAACAAACGGCCCAATAGACTTGGAGGTTGGAGAGACTATGCAAAGAGGAAGGGACCAAACAAGGTCAGTGTCTGTCCACAGGTAAATGGCTGAGGATGGGGTGGGGAGGGGAAGTCTTTCTCATCAGAGCAGGCGACTGTAACACCAGTCCCCAGTCTCGAGATTCAGACCCCGCACCCCAGCCCCCACTCCCGGCGTCGAGGTCCCCGCGCCCGCTCCGGGGCCCCGCTGCGCTCTCACCGTCGCGTTGCCGCCTGCCCCGGCCGTGGCCGCAGTTAGACGCCCTCGCGGTGAGCGGAGGCGCAGATGCTTTCGGGGGAGCTGGGCGAGCTCAGCAAGCAGTCAGCCACCGAGCTGCTGGTACGAAAGGCCCGGCTCTGCCCACTCCAGGCGCTGGGACGCGCCGCACCCCGGGAGCCCGCTGCGGAGCGCCTGCGTCCCGCTCACCGCCGCCGCCTAACCTTGCACTGTTTACCTGTTGCTAGGACACGGGGGCGGAGCGTGCAGCAATGGGGCGGAGCCTGGCTGGCCCGCGGGCGAGTGCGTGCGTGCGTGCGTGTGCGTGTGAGTGTGTGTGTGTGTGTGTGTGTGTGTGTGAGTGTGTGTGAGTGTGTTCTGATTTGCCCCGCTGGCTGGGGCAGGCGCTTTTCACCTTATTTTGCTAGTTGTTGACAATGGCTATGAAGTCCAACTAGACGCTGAGTAGGATAGTTTTGTCCCGGGAGGTGTGATTGGGCCGGGCCACCAAGATAGGCAGCTTTGTCTTTGGGTAGGAAAGGCTGGCGGGAGGGTTGGCCGAACTTCTCTCTTGAAACTGTCGGAAACTCCTTGGCCTCTCTTGGAAAAACAAGAATAAGGAGGATTCAAGTGAGAATAACAGAAGAAATGTCTGTAAAAAATAGTCTGGTACAGCCCGGAGGAGAGGAAGGTGGGCAGGGTTCTTATTTATATTCTGGGCTAAAGAAGATTCTGTTCTCTTCTAAACCTTGTGAGTCCTTCCTCTTCTCCCAGAATATGTTTGGGGCACAATTCTTGCTTTTTTATAACTCTCACCATTCCATTCCATTCACTGAGTGGTTGTATATTTGCCAAGTACCTGACTCCTGGCTTGCCCTGGGAATTAGCACCCAATTTGGGGCAAGGTTCTTGAATGTAAATGTTGGAGGAGGGAGGGGGAACAGAGCAAAGTGCAAAGAGTGTGGAATGAAATTGGTCACAATTAAACGTGGACTTGGCGGTTTAAGGGCACTTGCTCCTGCGGAGGACCTCGGTTTGGTTCCCAGCACCTACACGGTAGTTCACACAACCAGAGGATCCAGTGCTGCCTTCTGAGCCCCACAGGCACCAGACAGCCACATAGTGCACAAATATACATACAGACAAAACAAAAAGCAAGCAAGCAGACAAAAAACCTCATACACGGTGGTAGTTTGACTGTATCGGCCCCATAAGCCCAAAGGAAGTGACATTAATGGGGGCATGGCCTTATTGGAGTAGATGGAGTTGTGGAGGAAGAGTGTCACTGTGGAGGCAGGCTTTGAGGGCTCATCTATGTTCAAGCCACGCCCAGTGAGGCAGGCCACTTCCTGTTGCCTGCAAGTTAGGATGAAGGACACTTGACAACTTCTCCAGCACCGTGTCCGCCTGCACTTCTCCATGTCCACCATGATGATAAGGACTCAAAATGTAAGCCACCCACTTAAATGTTTTCCTTTATAGGAGTTGCCATGGTCATGGTGTCTCTTCACAGCAATGGAAACCTTAAGACATTCACATAAAAGAATGAACAGAAATCTTTAAGGCCATGCGGTGATAGCACACACCTTTAATCCCAGCACTTGGGAGGCAGAGGCAGGCAGATCTTTATGAGTTTGAGGCCAGCCTGGTCTACAGAGTGAGTTCCAGGACAAGCTCCAAAGCAATACAGAGAAACCCTGTGTCAAAAAACCAACCAACAAACAAATAAATAAAATAAAAGATAAATCTTTAAGAAAAACCCTCCTTTGGGGCTTGGAGAAGTTAAGGGTGCTTGTTGCTCTTGCAGAGGACCACATCGTGGCTCACAACCATCTGGAACTCAATTCCAGGGAATCTGATGTCCTCTTCTGACCTCCATGGTCACAAGCACACACACAGTGCACAGACATACATGCAGGTAAAACATGCATACAATAAAATGAACAAATCTAACAGAAATGTTAAAGGGATAGGTGTTTTGCAGTCAGTTGCATTGTTTTGCCCTGCTAAGGGCTGGAGCCCAGGGCCTTGCCCTCTGAAACTGTAAGCCAGCCCCCGATTAAGTACTGCCTCCCATAAGTTAGTGACTGTGTCTCTTCACAGAAACAGTGACCCAGACAGATGGAGAGGGAGGCAACACTTACACAGATTCGGGGCTTACTGCATTATCCGAATAGCTCAGTGCAAAATGGAAATATAGAAAGCAAGGAAAGAAACCACTAAAGAATACTCAACTATACACCTTGTCATTGTCCCCCACCCCACCCCACCCGACTCTCAGGTCACCATATATCACTCTACACGCCCAGTAAGCTCCAAATGTACCTTGCATCACACCCTGTAGTGAGATAGTTCTGCGTTAACACCCTGCCTGCCAAACCTTCTTCGGCCTGACGTCCCTCCTCTCTCTCCAGGTCGATGCCCTCTGCTCTGGCTTGGACTGTCTGTACCTGGGCTGCTGCAGTCCTGGAACCCTGCTGCCCCTTTGACTTTGACACTCCTCCATGTTTTAAAGCACAGAGTTAACCCCGGGTCACTCATTTTCAAAAACTGTCCGTGGCTATTTCCTACAAAGAACTAGGGGTGCTTTGGGTTGGCATCTGTGGCTTTTCATAACCCTTAGTCCCTCTTCTAGCTCTCTTCCCAATAGCACAACAGACTTTGTTTTTGTCCCCCTCATCCCTCCCTGGGGTTTGTGGCAGTATTCCACCTCTTGGCTTCTGTTCTGTGTTCCCTCTGCCTTGAGTGCCCTGTGGATCAGAAGCCCTGTGGAAGGCTGCAGCTACCTGTATGTAGTTAGGTATGGTATTTACTTATTTCTCCACAGTGAGCAGCGACTTAGGCTCATGATCACATGTCACAGCAGTGATGACAGTCAGACAGACAAGGAGCACGCTTCATGATTCAGTGGGAAGTCTTATCCCTGCATCCTGCCAAATCCACTGACTTCTCCATGCTCACTGACCCCTGAACCCGAGTTACTGGAAGACACAGCAGCCATTTTCCATTGCACAGTAAGACACCCGAGGTCAGGAATAACACATTTATTTAGCCCACAGTTTTGGAGACTGAAGATCAGGAGTCCTTTCAGTTTGTTCTTTTGTGAGGTCATAATGGCAGATGGCATCAGGATAGCAATGGGTCAGAGAATGTAGCCTTTCTCCTTTCTTTTTCCACAGTTTATAGTGGGTTTCTTATCGTCAATCTGCCAGTCACACCGAACATGCCATTACATCACTTGTATAGGACACCAGTTTTGTTGGGGGGGGTGGGGAAGTAAGCAAACGCTATCCTCAATGGTGAGTTCATTACAACTTCAGAGGAATCCCACAGTCTAGACAGTAGAGTTTCAGTAAACATGTTACGGGAAGCAGACAATGCTCTCAAGGTCCAGACACATTGTGTAGTCAGGAGGATGGTCTTCTTCAGGACAACGTGGTCGATAGACTGGGACAATCCCAAGGGGCTGACAGTATGAGGATGGGGAGGAGGGCTGCCTCGAGCTGTTTCACATCAGAGACAACTGTGACAGTCCTCAGACCTGCAATCTCTCCTCTTTCATCTGGCATAGCGTTTGATGTATTCACCCACTTTGTCCTGGAAACCCTCCTTGTCTCGTAAATGATGCTCAACAGCTTCAATATTCAGTGGATCATTAAAATTCAATTGAGTTTAATCCCCAAACATCCTTCAATGGCCTAGTGGGAGCCCAGCCAGTGCCATCAATTGAATGCTCTCTTAGTAAACTTAGACATATTTCCCTTGTTTCTGAGACACCGGGGTGCCAGATTTTAGTCAAGCATGTCACCTTGGGAGGCACCATGTAGTAGGTAGGCATCAGGAGCTTCAGTTTCAAACTGAAATTTTCCACCCTGGTAGTAACCCTCATCTGGGCTTACCGTTAGCTGAAAGCAATAATGCTTGCTTGGATCAGGAAAATGTTCATTACCTGTATAGGGTAAATTAGTTTCAAGTTCTGCAACTTGTCTCTCACAGAATCCCTCCAAGTGGAGGCTGATGTCCGGGATCCTTTGAGACCATCATCCCACTTGAGCGTGTATGCCAGCGTTAGCATTACCGTCACCTTCCTCCTGAGCACCGCGAGTCTTCGAGGCCGGCCGGCATCCAACACCATGCCCGACCAGCAGCAGCAGCAAGACGGGATAACCCTCACCCTGGTTTGCTTTCTATTACTGTGATAAGCACCATGACCAAAGCTAGCATCTTGTGGGAGGACAGGGTCTATTTGACTTCTACATTCTGACCAATGGTGGACTCATCATTGAGAGAAGTCAGAGCAGGCGCTCATGCAGAAACGGGCAGGAGTGGAGGAACGTTGCTTACTGGTGTAAGGTCTATATTACTCAGAACCACCTACCCAAGGGTGGCACCACCCACCGTGGGCAGAGCCCTCCCACATCAATCACATCAAGACAATACCCCCAGACATGACTGCAGCCAATCTGAAGGAAACAATTCCTTGAGATTCCCTCTTCGTGATGTATATAGATTTGTGTCAAGTTGACAAAACAAACTGGCACCCTCTTTAACCTGAGCTGTTAACCACCATCAGGAAGGTGCTTTGGACTTGAGGCCAGAGATGTAAGGTTAAGTCTTTGTCATATTTCTTAATGGTTGTGGGATTTGGAACTCTCCGAATTTTCTTCCTGGTTTTCTGTGAGGATAATAGGGTAGCATAAAAGTGAAAATGCCCTGGGATTTAAGGCCTTTCCAGTAAGGCCTACTTTAAAAGATGTAAGAGGTATTGGAACTAGAGAGATGGCTCAGCTGTTAAGAGCTCCGGCTACTGTGGCAGAAGACCTGGATTTGATTCCAGGCACCTACACAGCAGCTCACAAGCATCTGTAACTCCAGTTCCAGGGCAAACGTCCTCTCTGGTCTCCAAGAGTACAGACACACAGGCAAACACTTATAAAATAAAAATAAGCAAATCTTTTAAAAAGATAATATAAAGTACAAGAAGGTATGGCCTTCCAGTGGGACATAAAATGGTCATGGTGACTGGAAGAGCTTTGGTACAGGATTTCAGTGTGGGAGGGTAAGTAAAGCTGGAGGGCTGGAGAGTTTGAATTTAGTCCAGGTTTCACAGTGAGGCCCTATCTCCAAAAAAAAAAAAAACTTAGAACTTTTTCCCCCCACAAGAGCTGAACAAATCCTACAGTGTAAATGGGAAGATGTTAAATTTGGGTAGCTATTGAATCTCACTTTAGAAAAGCTATGGTTCACTTTATCTATTTATGAATACACATCCTTATGTCTTCTTTATAAATAGTAAGACTAACTGTGCTGTTGTTTAAAAAAAAAAAAAAAAAAAAACATGACCAGAATTGAAGCATGCATTCTTAGAATAGCTAAATGTGTGAGTGTTCTATCACTGTCTTTCTTAGAAGTTATACTTGAAAATCCCTCCTTTGTCCTTCCTACTCTGTTCCTTCCTGCCTTTTCTTCCTTCCTTTTTTCTCTTTATCTCCAAGTGCTCCTGTCACATAGAACCCCGTCCTTCATAGTCCTCATACTGAAGAGGAAGGTGACAAAGGACAAAGTGTTTTCTGGAGGAAGTTCCCTCAGGTCAGTTAGCAGGGTGCCAGCAACAACACCTCAGGGAACCGGGAGGCACTTCAGAGAGGACTTGTCAAGAGCTGGCATCAGCCAATGGCGGACAGGGACAGGGTTGATGCTTTTGAGTCCAAGAGCCTTCAATGTCTTGTAAACACTCAGCTCTGCTGACACAGCACAAACGATGATCCACGAGACATATATGTGAATGGGCACGGCCGCACTCCAGGCAAGCTGCTGTGGAATGTGAAGTTTGAGTTTCATAGACGTTTCCTGTCTGAAAATACTTTCCTTCTTTGGATTTCTCTCCTCAACCAGTTAAAAAATGTGAAACCAGATTGGCAGTATGGCTCAGTGGGTAGAATACTTGCCTAGTGCATGTTAGGCTGTGGGTTCCGAGTACCAGGCACCGCATAAATTGATCATAGTGACATGTCTCTAACCTCATTACTTTAGATGGTGGAGGCAGGGGGACCCAGGTCAGGCCTAGGAACTGGCTGAGTCTGTAAAATGCTTGCTGCTCATGCAATTTAGATCTGCAACAAGCATGTAAAAAGTCTGATAACCTTTGACCTCCACATGCTCATGTGTGCACAACCGTGTCCCTCCACCCAAAAAGTTCAAGGTCATCCTGGAGTCTGAGCACAGATGAACCTACATGAGATCCTGTCTGAAAAACAAAGCACGATGAGACAAAAAAAGACGTAAAAAATCTTTCTTAGTTCGTGCATTATATAAAACTGGCGTTTTGGTGGTTGGCCAGAGTTGGCCATGCGCTGGAATTTGCTGACCCCTGGTGTAGAGAACTGAGGTGCTTTTTAGTCTTCTTGGGGGGTGTTCTTTGAGAGGGAGAGAATGAAAAATAAGTCACAAATAATCAGTAATGTTTAACAAGCCTTATTCTGACCCTCACACATTTAACCCTTACAACCCTTACAGGCAGTAGTGGAAGCTTCAGTTAGCAGCTGAAGGAAGATGTCTGACTCACAGTTTCGGGCTTGGCCTTGCACAGGCTTGGGCCTGTAGCAAGCCACTCATCTCCTTGTGACTGAGGAGGGGAGCGAGGAAGAGACCAGCATCCCATGTCCCCTTCAAGGGCGTGTCCCCAGTGATGTGACTTCCTTCCCCTCTGCCCCAGCCCACCTCTTAAAGACTCTGTCACCTCCCAGAAGTGTCACAGGCTTTGGGGGGGAGGACATTCAAAATCCCAAGCACAGCAGTCAGTGTTTTCCCCATTCTGCTGGGGCATAGATGTGTTATGTGTCACATATCCAGAGTCAGGACTAGTCCCCAGATGTCTGTACCACTATGCCACGCTGCCTGTCTGGGTGAAACATGGTGGGGCTCAGAAATACTTGCACATGAAAAATCTTAGTCCTGCCAGTTCTGTTACAAATCTGTTACCAAACGTACAAAGTCACATTCCCATTTGAAGGCAAGGGGACAGATGGTACTGTCTTAGTTAGCGATGAAGTCACTGTCCTCAAAGGCGTTTGGGCAGAGGTGGGGTGACTTTTTGTACTCTGCCGTGGCTTAGAAAGACTGTGGCATTTCATACACAGTAAACACTTAAAAGTCTTGTTTTTAAGTTTAAATCTGGCCGATTACTAAAGCCCAAAATGCACACACTTCCCCCAGAGCTCACTCAGACACACTCTCATTACATTTACAGGACTTGGGAATCTGAATATCCACACCTGCTGGCAGGAAATTATAATTCAGACTGCGTTGGCCTATTACTGCTATGGGGACCCCCCCTCCCAACACACATGCATGCACTCGTGAAAACACACACGCACACACACACACACACACACACACACACACACACACACACGGCATCGTTTTTCCACTTATACCTTTTTTTTTTTTTTTTTTTTTTTTTTTGGCTGAAAAACACCTGAAGGTGCAATCAGGGAAGTACTATTTAATTATCAAATAACCATATCTGTCATGGTGATAAAACACCATGACTGAATGCAACTTGAGGAAGAAAGGATTTACTTCACCTTACAGCTTATAAATCCATCACTGAAGGGAAGCCAGGGCAGGAACTGACGCCTCGGCCACGGCGCCTTCCCCATGCTTTACTCAGCCTGCTTTCTTATGGCGTCCAGGACCACACTGTCCTCAGTGGGATGGGCCCGCCCACAGCAGTCTTGATCAAGAAGATGCCCACAGGCCAGTCAATCAAAAGTTCTCTCTTCCAAGCCGGGCAATGGTGGTGCATGCCTTTAATCCTGGCACTTGGGAGGCAGAGACCAGCCTGGTCTACAGAGCTGGTTTCAGGACAGCCAGCCAGAGTTACACAGAGAAATCATGTCTCAAAAAACAAACAAACAAACAAAACAAATTTCCTCTTCCAGAATGACTCTAGCCTGTGTCAAGTTGACATTAAAAACGACCTAGCTCAATAATATTATTATAGAGCTGTCTGTAAAATGGCCAGTCATGGTGACTCATGTCTGTAATTCTAGCACTTGGTAACCTGAGGCAGGAGGATTAGGAGTTCTGGGTCAGCCAGGGTTACAGAGTAAGACCCCCAACTAAATATAAATAATAACCCCCAACTAAATATAAACAACAACTCCAAGGTAAATGGATGATAAGAACAAGCAGAGAACAGAGTGCATTGCATTTCCAAGGACTTACAGAAGAGTGATGAGCGGATCACACTTAGGATCACACTTAGGCTTTGCCCTCATGACCTATGTCCCAAAGGCTCTACCTGCTAATACTCTTACTTTGGAGACCAGGGTTGCAACAGATGAATTGGGAACAGGAATACACATTAAGTGTGACATACTGCCATATAACAACTTGGTTGCAGTAACAGGCTTGGTGTTTTAAGGAGAGTACAGTTGACAACCTTTGGGAAGTTAATTCACTCGAACTATGTTCTTGAAGGTATATAGTGCTCAGGTCTCAGCTTATGTAAACTTTCCAGATAAGGATTTCTAACAGAATACCAGAAGCTACTGAAAGTTCACCAGTGGAAGATAACTACAAACATAGACTGTGCTAATCCTCTGTCACTGCAACAAAGTACCTGAGGTAGCCTGTCATGGTAGCACACACTTTCAAACCCAACACTTGGGGGGGGGGGGGGACAGGCAGGCAGACCCTTGTGGGTTCAAGGCTAGCCTGGTCTACATAGAGAGTCCCAGGCGAGCCAGGGACATATTGTGAGACCTGTCAAACAAGCAAACAAACAATCCCACAAAACAAGAGGAAAGCGCCGTCTTGGCTCACAGTACGGTAGGATCTACACCTGTTGCTTTAAGTGCTCATGAGGTCAGTGCGTTATGGCAGGAGCATAGGGCAGAGTGACTATCACATGCACCAGGAAACAAAGGAAGAGATTAGAATCCCAGTTGCCAGTGCTTAAAGCCATGGTCCTTCTACCTCAGACTACTGGGAGTTCCACAGGACTATGCGACCTTACCTGACCAAAAGGTTTGTTGTTACAAGTCACGAAAATGTGTGGTTTTATTGTCAGATATCAAGTACACCAAAATTGGTACCAATAGTATGAGATTACTCTAACAAAGTATCCACACAATTGGTCTACAGGCTAATGTCCTAATGAGAAGACTGACAACCTATGTTCCAGTGGCAAATTAGTGCCTGTAATAGCTTGAAGATGAAAAATTGTACCCATTTTGGGGGTGTAAATAGTGCAGATTGAACCTACAGCTATAAATATAATAGGCAAACACCCCATTGAGTTATATCCCCAAAAGCCCTAACCCTTTTTTAGTATTTATTTAGAGCCTCACTAAATTGCCTGGGTTGGCCTTGTTGAGATTACAAATCAGTGCTACCAGGTTCTGCTAGAGAATGTTTGATGGGAGATGTCATTCTGTAAATATATTTCTCTTATTGGTTAATGAATAAAGCCATGCTGGCCAATAGGAAAGCAAGATAGGCGGGACTAGGAGACAAGGACGATTCTGGGAGATGTAGTAGAGGAGATTCAAGATGTAGACACGAGAGGAAGAGGTCCGGATCCTCTCTCCGGTAAGATAAGACCACGTGTAAACACTTAGATTAATAGAAATGGGTTAATATTTAAGACCGAGCTAGGCAATAAGAAATGCTAGTAACAAGCCAACAGCTTTATATCTAATACAGGGTCTCTGTGTGTTATTTGGGGGCTGATGCTGCTGTGGGACCAGGCTGGCGGGAAAAGTGCTCGTAATAAATATTGCTCCTCTCTTTTGAAGGGGTTTCTATGTGTAGCCCTGGCTGTCCTAGAACTTGCTATGTAGACCAGGCTGGCCTCAAACTCAGAGATTAAAGGTGTGTGCTACCACAGCTGGTTGAGAATGTCCTTAAATGAGGTGGCTGGAGGGTTTTTTGTTTATTTGTTTTTACTTATTTTAGCTTTTTAGAGGATCTTGATATGTAGTCCCAGCTGGCTTGGAATTCATTATGTAGCCCCGAATAGCCTTGAACTCCCAGTGATCCTCCTGCCTCTGCCTCCAGAGTGCTGGGATTACAGGTTTATGTTGTCATGCCTGACCTGGGTGAAAACAGAGATGTTGGTAGCAGGAGTTGGCTGGTTAAAATATTACAAGCAAGGAATGGCTCAAAAAACAAAAAACAAACAAACAAACAAAAAAACCAAACTGGTCTATTCTCAAGCAAGGATAGGGAAGAGGTCATTCAGAAATTTCAAGATTTAACAAAGGTTGAATATTGCAACTGTTTATTCAGCTTATGAGAGAAACTATGAAAATGCTTTGAATCCAAAGGCTGTTTTAACATGTTGCTCTAGAGTGAAGACCAATCAGAGTGGTATTCAAAAGGCCCCAGCAAATTTCCACTGGACACAGGACTCAAAGAAAAGAGACTGATAGGGTGACATGATACAGAGGCTACACTCGGAGGACAGAAACCAAATCTCGAGAGATGTAGAAAAGCTGTGGTTCTCACTACAGGCAAACAAGCTCACTGGGATTAGACTTTTAAAATGCTTTCGATAATGACTGCTCAAACTATGAAATGACTTTAGTACTCAACAGTCCCTACCCAACACATACACTAAGGAAGAGGTTCAGCCATCAAGAATGCAGAAGAAACATTCTCTAATCCCCTTTCAGATGTAGTAAAGGATGTTAGGAAAGGACTAACCCCTGTGTTTCCTTACCCCCAGTGGACATCTTTATTGTTTAATAGCTCGGCAATATCTCTGAACTTACAACTGGAGTTTCATCTTATTTCCATTCAGAGTAATAGACAGTAGCCTACATGAAAATGAGAGCTAAATGATTACAGCTTACTTTCTTTTACAAGCAGAATATAAATAGATGTACTCTAGAATGTGCAATGGTTTAGTCACTGAGGAATTTAAATGGGACCTTGAAGAAGAGAGATAAGTCCCAGTACAGTAAAGGACTGAGATGGGCAACTGTTTCAGGGTTCCTGGTGCTGCATCTCTTGGCCACTAGCTGAACCTTGTGCTAACTAACACCAGATGGAGACGGAGAAAACACTAAATTGACTTAGCAGCTGTGCACAGAAACCCAAAGGCAGGAAAATAGGAAACATTGCTGAGAGCATGCAGCCCAGGAAGGACTCTACCTGCCAGGAGCTTTAGGCTGGCACAATTCCAGTACTCACACAGCTGATCTCATCCTCTCTCCCATTTGGCATAGTGTGTGGCAATGGCAGTGTCACCACGATGGCAGTGATGCAACCCTAGCAGTGACCGTCACTGCCGCATCCACGAGATCCACCCCAAATAATCTGCTGTGCTGGAGCCAGCCTCAGGGTATTTCTTGCTGCTGCCAGTAGCTGAGTCCAAGCCCATCCAGTCAACAGTTATGCCAGACACCGCAGTAGCTTGGCCGGCCGGTCTTGGCATTCTTATCAAACTCGTCAGCAGTGATGAAGTCAACAGGCAAGGTAATCTTTGCCCCATTCTCCCCCCCCTCAGCTTTGGACATGAGATCTTTGATAATATTGAGCCCATTATCATCATACAGAGAGGTGCAAATCTCCGTGTTGTTTACTTTAAGGGAAGTAAAAGCTGTTCTGTAGTGAGATATCCACCCTGCCTGGCACCTGTTGCACTGACCGTGCCCGTTTGGGCGTGTCACAGGTGCGGATGTGACAGAGCAGGCTAGGTCTGGGGTCCTGGACCCTAGCTTGCTCTCTTGCTTCCTTGTCCGGTTGCAGAGAGCATCTGGGTGGCATCCGTGGAGCGGGAACCCATAGTGGTCATCTGTTTCATGTATAAGTGAATTCTCCCTGAATAAACCTCACTTAACTTATACCAAGTCCAATGAATCTTAATTCCCACGCTTTACCGTTCCACTGACAATGGCTTTTCCCAGCATTTTTTAATCAGGTGGATCTTGTTTGCAACTTTAGCTCTGCCCAAGATAGCTAGGACAACTTTGAACTTTCTAAAGCCTTGGCAAAGTAGTTTAGCTCCTTCATTTAAAAAAAAAAATACCATCCTTCTGCAGAAGATTCACAATCCACAATGTAGCTGTGGGCTCAGCAGTCTCCAAAGCATCATTGACATAGATATCCCTTCCTTTGGACAGGGAAGCTTGGGAAGCATCTGTTTTGTCTGACTTAGCTGCAAGCTCGTTCCCAGAAGCATCTTTTCCCCTTCCTTCCTCCTCCACATGGAAGTGGCAGTTCTCCAGCCAGATGACAGACCCAGCCACCAGGTTGGCATGGCTTTCTCTATATCTGGCCCACACACTCCAAGAACAGAACATTCTTGCCTAGCAGAGATGTGAGTTCTGTTGCAACTGCTTCTAACAAGTACTCGTCTGCCATGGGAACACCACCAAGTGGCTCATAAGGACAACTGACTTGGCTCCGTGTCCAAGCAGAATTTGATACTTGGAACAGCAATCTTGATCCTCTGGTTATTTGTTATCTGGTAGTTCTTTATAGAACACAGAAATCTACTCCCATAAAGAAGTCTATTCCCATAGTGGCCCACGTCCCCTTCCTATCAGCTCCAGCCAGACTCAGCTGGTTACAAAGCAACATTTTGGCAACACTTGAGGTGGAGAAGCCAGCTGAAGAGACTGAAGCTTGTACCTCTTTGCTGTTTTGAGACAAGGGCCTCACTATATAGCCCAGGCTGACCCCCCAAACTACCATCTTCCTGCCTCAGATTCTAAGAGCAGAGAAATCTGTTTCTAATCCTACAGACCATTGAAAGGCAGAAAACTGTTTTACAGAGCAGCCTAGAGATCTTTCCTATCCAAAAGAACAGGACACTACATTTGTTCACTGGTGTTACAATCAGGTTTTCCCGCTGGCCTTGTCCCAGAGCTGTGCCAGCCCCAAATAACGCACAGAGACACTGTATTAGATATAATGCTGTTGGCCTGTTACTAGTGTTTCTTATTGGCTAGCTGTGTCTTAAATATTAACCCATTTCTATTAATCTAAGTTTTTCCACGTGGTCTTATCTTACCGGAGAGAGGGCCCAGAATTCTACCCTGTTGGTCCTACTTCTTGAAACTCCTCCTACCTCTCTCTGACTCCTTGTCTCCTAGTCCCGCCTATCTTGCTTTCCTATTGGCCAACAGTGCTTTATTCATTAACCAATAAGAGAAACATATTTACTGAATGACATCACCCCATCATCTCTTTTCTGTCTAAAATAAAAGAAGGGTTTTAATCTTAACATAGTAAAATATATAACAAAACAGTTATCAAATAAGAACCACAGTTAACAATATTTAGTCCATTAACATTTAGCAAGATTTAAAAAAAATATTCCATCATCTATCCTACCTTTGTTGAGTCTAAAGTCCTATATGTAACTTATGTAACTTATTTTTTATTTATTGAGACAGGGTTTCTCTGTGTAAGTTTGCCTGTTCTGGAATTAACTCTGTATACCAGGTTTGCTTTGAAATCACAGAGATCTGTTTGCCTCTGCCTCCCGAGTGCTGGAATTAAAGGCATGTGCTGCCACACCCAGCTACTCTCTCTAGCTGGTCAAACACACCATTGAATTGTTAGCAGCACTTCTTAAAAGCCGCTTATGATGAGTCAGGAAACCTCACTTAAAGGAGCCTCACAAGTCTCTGTTTGTCTCTAGAAAAACAGAGCCCAACCAAGAAAAATGTTGCTACCGAGAAGCCTTGCTTGTCTCTGTTCTTTTGTTTTTAAAGCCCCCTTTTTAAGCTTTTGTCGAGTTTTAAGTGCAAGTTCTTAGTAGCCCCACGTTGGGCGCCATTTTGTTACGCTCAGGTTTTCCCGTCGGCCTGGTCCCAGACACTGGGATTACAGAATCACCATAGATAGGTGGATGTCAAAGTGAAGTTCATCTTCATCACGGAAAAAGTGCAAGGCCAGCCTGAGCCACACCAGACGCCATCTCAAAAGCAATAAACAAACGCAGCTTTATTGAGATACCACTGACAAAAACTGTGCATGTTTAAGATGTAGAAAAGTGTCCTGGTGCCAGGTGGTAGTAGTGCACGCCTTTAATCCCAGCACTCAGGAGTTAGAGGCAGGAAACAAAAACCAAAATAAAAATAACTAAAAATAAAAAAATCCCCAAAGACATTCTGGTATGTGTTCACATTTGAAATGATCACTTATAATTCAGTTTTCAAGTCTCAGGATCCGCAGACAGTACATCTAGGTCAAGGTCAGCCTGACACCCTGTTTCTATAAAAAAGAAAAAGAGAGTACACCTAGACTTGATGAGAACCTGGATAAGATTTTGAAGCCTTCCTTGGGGAGGAGCTGTGTGTACTTGTATAGGATAGGAACAGATATTTGTCAGCATGACCACAAAAGCATCACACCACCCCATACCTGTCACCCTTCAGGTAGAGAATGCTGCTCTGGCCCATGCCCACTTGTTAGGCTTGTCCTTATGAACTGATTTTGGCCAATGACATGGACAATTTGCCTTCTGCCGTATCCAAGCAGCAGCTGTGAAATGTACCTCTATGGTATGGTTTGTTTCTTGCTTTTGTCTTTCACTATGAAGCAGTATGTCCTAGGAAAGGACATACATCCAGTCTTATGCCCGAATAGGAATAATTCTAGAGAAAAGTCAATCCAGTAATCTAAGGTGAGCCAAGTGGCTGACCTCAGACCCATGATGATGAAATGAACATTTGTTACATCATTGAGATTTATAGTTCTATATTTATTCTATATCCTTTTCTATCTAACTTGACTTTAAGATTACCTTGTGTTAAAGAATTAAAGGCCAGATTTCCAATTCCAGGTTTTCTTTTTATTAAAGTGTTTGGTGAGGTGAACAATATTATCAACACAAACTTCACTGAAATGTTCACAAATAAAGTCCCTATTTTATAAGTCATCCAAATAGCATGCTACTATGTAGAAATTATAATCATCATTAAATTTGGTTAACCTGAAGCTATACACGAGCTCTAAATTGGGAGCTCCAACCCAGTTATCTTAGCACATGGGGCTAGCTATTGAGAGCAGAAAGCTAGCCACAGCAAGTTACGGGGGGAAATGATATGATTTGAAACTAATTATTCATCCTTTCAAAGTAGTTTCTCCACCTGCATTGAGAATTAGTCTTCTCAAGGGCTATAAATAATAGAATGTGATATATTAAAGCTTAGCTTATGTCTGTGCCTCTGAAAGCATTTGTGTGTGTTTTTAAAAGGCTACTTATTTTTTCCTTACATGACTGAGTATGATACAACTTTAAAATAGACTGATTATTCTCTTTCCTGGAAAATTATCTTTTTACTCAAATATCATTAAAACATGGCAGCATGACTCTAGATTAATAAAATTGCCTGATGCAGTGCTCAGTAAACTGCTTAAAATGGGGAATACTGTCATGGTTTGATAAAGTTTACAAATTATTTGAAGGCATGTATTTCATCTATTACATACTTGCATTTTTTTTGGTCATTTTTCCATAGAATCCTGCTACTCAAAAAAATAGAGGTACTGATTGTTCCTTTGCATATGCTGGGTCTCTATAAGTGAGACTGTGCTTGACAGGGGGAGGGTAAAAGAGCCAGTTTGGACCAGATCTCTAGGAATAAAGTGTCCCTATGCCATCATAAAAAGACTCAGTAGTGTCTGGGCAGTGGGGAGACCTTTAAAATAAAAACATGCAAAGATTAAAAAAAAAAAAAACCCGTAGTTTTGGAAGTGATTTTGTTGTAAAGGGGGAAGTAGAGACATCTTCCATGAAATGTGTTATACTTCTAAGTACAAAACATATTGAAACGTCTAGCAGAAAAAAAAAGTAAAAAGTAATGAACATGGAAGAAAAAATATAAACTGTGATGCTATCACTTTTAATTTAAAAAAATCAGCACAAATGAACACATCAGTAAATAAAACCTCCTATGATCAACTGGTCATTTAAAAGTGAATTGGCTAGCGGTGGTGGCTCATGCTTACAATCCCAGTCTTCAGGAGGTGGAGGCAGGAGGATCATTACAAGTTCAAGGCCAGCCTGTCTACATAGGAAGTTCCAGCCCAGTTAGGGCTACACAATCAGATCCTGTCTCAAACAACATTACTCCTCTCCTCAAATGAAGATTTTGGGTTCTATTAGAGAGTAATTTTCTGCAGTCATTTTAGAACAAATAATTTATGAAAAACATTAAGATAGTTTTAGAGAAGGCCACATTATTTCACATTACAGGTGGTTCTCCCCAAATGGTAAAGTATTCAACACACTATACCGAATACACAGGAAATACTTTTTACACTGAACACAGATCTCTTACAGACCTATACATTTTTCTATAACATGCAATGTTTAGAAACAATCATCCTTTATAAAGGGGCAGTGCTCTCAGATCATATAGTGAATGGTTATTTTATAGAGGTAAGTGTCAAAACCTTAGATGTGAGATACAGTCTAAATGTTAAGTCTCAGGCATTTAGAGTGAGCAAGAAAATTCCCTCATTTTGTGGCCTGTGCCTATCTCATTGCTTGAGATGAATGTCATGGCTCAAGTGCCATAACAACTTTCTTTTCACTATTGTGGTAACAAAGGCTAGCCTGGTTCTAGGCAAGATTAAACCAGGCTCCATCAAGTACTGATCCATCAAGAGATTTCAAGGCCAGCTAGGTTCCTAGCTGAGCCCAGAGCGAGCTGGCCCATGTGCTTTGACTCAGGCCCCTAGCTTTGCACTGCCTTCAGGCCTAATGGCACCCAGAATAGCCATGAACTATGTTAGATGCTGGGTTGGAACTCCCGTTGACACACACTCTGGAGCTGGATAGCAAAGGGGCAGGACGGGCAGAGCACATTGATTGGAGCCGACCTCCATCTGTCAGATGCTTTGTGACAAGAGCTTAGTGACTCTGGAGCAGCTCCTCCCAACAGATGGGCTGTGAAAACACCTCTCTCTCCAACCAGAGCTCATAGGAATAATAGAAATCTTCAGGCAGATCCAACCTCTGCCCCAGCACACTCTGCAAGCAGTTATCCACAGGTGAAAATTCGGAGTCCTGCGGTTTATCATACCGGCGGCTGTTAAAAGCCTCAATGTTGGCCCTCAGGGTACATTCTTCAGCTTGGAAGTCCCATGGCCTGGCATCGATGTCTGACATAGGAAGAGAGGGGGGAGAAGATATGTCCTGATGTTACTCTCTTCCACAGAGCACGCTCTGTGGCATCCTAACAATGAAACTGCTCAGAATGTTAAGAGCAATGTATGAAGCAAACATATAGCATGTTTACAGGTTTAAAAAGTATACGCATGATCATATATAAACTAATATACACAGAAATTGTATTTGAAATGTAGAAACTGGTAACAGTAGTTACTGTTGAGGAAGGAGATGGGAGACCTTTTTATTGTAATTCCTTATTTTTTGTTTTTGAGACAGTTTCTCTGTGTAGCTTTGGAGTCTGTCCTGGAACTCACTCTGTAAACCAGGCTGGCCTCAAACTCAGAGATCTGCTTGCCTCTGTCTCCTGGGCTTTGTTTCTTTCTAGTAATCATGTTATTCAAAAGAGCAAGTAAAGCCTTTTATTGAGCTTTCCCTAGGGCATAAAAATTTCCCATTTGAATAGAATCACCCCTCAAGGAAGGGAGATTGGAGTAGAACACAAGGAATCATGTCTGGACCACCTCAACTGGGCATGGTGGCATATGTCAAGGCTACATAGTGAACCTTGTCTCAAACAAACAAACTGCTATAAGTAGGCAAACATTTTACCATATCACAAAATTAGTATCATATTTTGGGGCTGGGGAGATGGCATGAGGACCTGAGTTTGGATCCCTAGCACCTACAGAAAAGCCAGGTGCCACAGTATGCATTTATAACCACAGTGCTGCAGGAGCAGAGACAGTGGCCAGCCAGCCCAGCCAAATTAGTGGGCCCAAGTTTACAAAGAATACTCACCATTCCCATAAGCCCAGTCATCATTCATGCGGTGGCGCACTTTCTGGTAAATGGCTGACATAGTCTTCATATTGCTTTTCCTCCATTGGCGCCCAAGGTACTTGGTCTGTATCTTTAGTAGCTTCAAGACATAAAGTTGTAGCATGGCCTGTTTGACTTTGAGGGCTCGCTTTAAGATTGGAGCTGATTTAAACACCACCAGCATCTGTCCAGTGATACAGAGACAGGGTGACAAAAAGTTCATCATCATGTGAAGGTTTTAGAATTTCCAACTCAGACAATATGGACAACCCTGGTTATCCTATGAGACCCTGAGTATCTAAGGTCCAAACTACTTAAGAGTTAGTCTTCAAGAATACAAAAGAACTAAAAGGAGTTTGAGGTTAGCCTGGGGTAGTGAAACACTGTGTAAAATACACACACACACACACACACACACACACACACACACACACACACACACGAATTAAGCCAGACATGGTGGCTTAACTCATTTGAAGTTTATAATATTCAGGAGAGGTGTCTCAGCACTTAAGGATACTTGTTACTCTTCTAGAGGACCTGAGTTCAATCCCCAGCACCCTCATGGTAGTTCCCAACCATCTGTAACTCCAGCTCCAGGGGATCCAATGCTCTCCTTTGTCTGACCTCTGTGGGAACCAGGCACAAAGTGGTACACATACATACATGAAGGAAAAAACACATAAAATGAAGAAATCTAATTTAAAAATTTTAAAGTTTATACTATTTATAAATTCAAAATAAAAGTTATCTACCAAAAATGCCATTTTCACTGTTATTAGTTTCTTGTCTTGGTTTTTCAAGACAGGGTTTCTCTGTGCAGGCCTGGTTGTGCTGGAACTTGCTCTGTAGACCAGGCTGGCCTTGAATTCAAAGATCCATCTGTGTCTGCGTCTTGAGTGCTGGGATTAAAGGTGTGTGCCACCACCACCCAGCCTTTTGTTATTTTTTTAAGATTTAAAAATATTTAGTTAAATTTTATCCCATGCCCATGCGTTTTTACACATGTATGCAAACACTTCATAGCACTCACATAGAGGTCAGTGGGCAATTTCCAGTTCTGTCCTTCTACTGTGGATCCCCAGACTCAAACTCAAGTCTCCAGGCATGCGTAGCGAGCACTCTTTGCCAGCAGAGCCATCTCAGTAGCCCTGGAGGTAAGTTTGACTATAGCTATGTCTCGTATGTATTATTTTGTATCTGAACAGAGGTAATAGCCAATAGTACACTGTTCTATTACTTTTTTAAAAATTGTGTGTGTATGTGTATTGGAGTTCGTGTATCCTTGGGGACAGGGTTAGGAGCTGGAGTTACGAGCAGAGGTGAACTGCTTGACATAGAAACCACAGGGTCCTTTGCAAGAACAGTACATTGACTACCGAGCCATCTCTCTAACCCCATATCCCACAGGATCTCTTTATATAGGTCAGGCTTGCCTTGAAATTACAGAAATCCTCCTTGCCTCTTCCTCCTGAGTGCCAGAATTAAAGGCCTCTTTTAATTTAATAATATATCTTGAAAATTATTCCATACCAGCAGAGAAATGCCTCATTCTTTTAAATGGTTTTATCATATTCTACTATAAGGACACACCATAATTTATTTAAGCAGGTGGTCCTTGTTAAAGAAGACCAAACTGTTTCTAGACTCTTTTTATGAGCAACATTGCAATGAATGTTAGCTTTGCATCATTTTTGGATGTGTAACTATAATCCAAATGTGACTGGCTTCCCTTGTTAGAGCTGTCTTAAGAGTGTGTCTATATTTAGTTTCCTGAAAAGAAATGGACTGGTGAGTAATCATCTTGGAATAAGTGCCCAGAATTTAGAAGTGCGGGAACTTATGTAGCATTCACCAGCTATCTATCTTTCCAAGTAGACAATCTACAAATAATAATGACTTAAAAATTCAGTTGAATGGATACTTCTGTGACCTAAAGTCCCGCTTACCATGGTCCTGGAATGCTTCCATTTGGTCAGTTTATTGAGCAGCCTCAGGAGGTTGATGCAGGAAAAGAGGTTCCTCCAGCAGAATTGGCTATTGTCTCCAGCTTCCTGAAATAGGGACATCCATCAGTGTCTCAATACTGACAAGGCTCTCATTCTCCTAGAAGACTGCATGTCCCTGTTGGTCAGTTTAGGCGAATATTCCAGTATGAAATGGTGCCTCTTTACTTCCTGCCCTTTACACACCAAATCTCATTTCTGTGGGCAACCTATAGCTGGGCTGGCCATGTGCCTCAGTAATAGGGTACTTGCATAGCATGTGCAGAGCTGTGTGTCTGAATTTCAGACAAACAAAAAAACAAAAATAAACAAAACAACTAAAACCTGTGAGCCACCATGTGGGTGCTGGGAATTGAACTATCCTCTGGAAGAGCAGCCAGGGCTTTTAATTGCTGAGCCATCTCTCCAGCCCTGAGTTTCTCTGCTTCAAAGCAGAACATCTGGCTGATTTGATAATCAAACAGAGCCTTTAAAGAGGGCTGCTAGATATGAAATCTAATACATTTGAAACCCTGCCACAGCTTACTGAAGTGCATCAGTAATGATCCTCACTTTCAGATTATACTAAGAAGCCAACATTATCACTAATTTAATGTTCTGCATGAATGTAGAGATTTATAGCCCTAGGCAAGTCTAGTACTCATCAATGACACTTCTACTGATGAGTTTCTCCAGCCTATAGGAAACCTGCTCAAGATCTAGGTCCACAAGGCAGAACAGGTCTGTCACCCTATTTCTACCCTTTTGCTTTGTGCTTTTCCCCCATCCCACACTTACTGAAACAGTTTTTTCCCTTCAACTAGGTCTGAATTCTTAATGACTGCAAATTAAAAATTATGTTTTGGTGAACGATTCTTCATCCTTTTCTTTATTATGGCTCACACAACTGAAAATGAAGCCACATTTTAGATTTTCTTTTTCCATATGACTAAAGGATAATTCCCTTACCATGCAGGTTTCCAACCAGTTGCTGCTAGATAAAGGGCCTAGATATAGAGGAGAAATGGTTCTTAAGTGGAGCCAGTAGATAAAGAAGCTTTCAAGACCACCCATCTAGGGTGTGTTAGCAAACTACATTCGACTCAGTTACATCTGAAGAACCCATTATAGAACTTGTGGCCAAAAGGAAAAATTATAAAATGCGTACAAAGGTTTTATTTATGGGCCTTCCTCTGTATAAATATTTCATGGGAAATGGACATAAATGTTATGTCCACGTTATATATACATGCTAAGGAAGCCACACTAAAGGTACTGTTGCTTTGAAATAGTGATGATGAAAATCAGAACAGAATTTTACTTATTTTGTCCATGTTGGCCTCAAGCATGTAGCAATTCTCCTGCCTCTGCCTACTGAATGCTGGGATTATGGATGTGTACCACCATGACTGATAAGAAAAAAAAAAAACTTTGACATTTTTTTACATTTATTTATTTATTTAATAGGAGTGTAGGTGTGTGTGTGTGTGTGTGTGTGTGTGTGTGTGTGTGTCCGCATGTGCAAGTGTGCATGTCAGAGCACAACCTGAGGAAATAGTTCTTATCTTCTCTTATGTGGGTTCTGGGATTTGAACTCAAGTTGTCAGGCTTGATAGCAAATGCCCTTACTTTCTGAACATCTCGATGCCCCCCCCAAGCCTTTCTTTTAAACGGTTATAACTGGCTAAACAGCATCTGAAAGGAATGCCACACACCTTGATATCTGAGTGCAATGATTACATTCTGAAAAGAAAACCCAAACTAAGAGAAATATTCTGGAACATCTGAAGTACCTGGATTAAGAAGTTGTAAAAACTTTGATAAGGGTTAATGGGAGGACTTGTTATATAAATTTAAGTAAAATAAACATATTTTATATCTTTTTCAACAAAAATCAAGCCCAAAGTTGAACAGTTTTCTAATGATCCATCTTTTAAACATTAACTTACAAAATTCCACTCCCTAGATCTAAAAGAAAATTCCAAACATTTCTTTGCAAATGGCTAGTCATGCAAATTGTGACTCACTGCTGACTTTCCAAAGTCCTTCAGTAGGCTTTGGCTACCCCTTCACTACTCAACCTATGGAGGTCTCAGCATTAGGAAGGCTGGGGACCACTGGGCTAGAGTCTTGGACTACACAAAAAGGAGAGACTAAGGAGCACCGGTACTCACCATTCTCTGCTTCCTAAAATGCTATGTGACAGCTACCTCAAGTCCCTGCTGCTGGGACTTCCTAACCCTGAAAGACATGCCCAGGGACTGTGAGCCCAAATAAACCCACCCTTCCGTAAGCTGTTTTCTTCAGTTTTTTGTCTTAGCAATGAGACAAGTAATACACATCCCTCCTTTGAGTGCTATGCTTCAGGGCTCGTTTGGTTAGTTTTGCAGCAGTGATGATGGGTTTACACAGAATTTCCCACATTTTCTGTGAATAAGAGGAGAGGATAGCCAGACATGGTGGCATACACCTACAATCCCAGAATTTGGGAGGGGGAGAAAGGAGATCTTGAGTTTGATGGCAACTTGGGCTACCTAGCAAGTCCTAGGTGAGCCTTGTCTACACAAGTAAGACCCACCTTGTTTCAGTAACAAATTAAGCAAAGGTAAAGAGGATGAGACATAACGTGTAGGATTTCTCTTTGGAATTAATAGGCCTATACAAAATAGAGGACTGCAACTTGCCCTCATTTCACTATATTTAAAGTAGTAGTAGTTTCTACATATTTTCATCAAACATATCCAATATAAAATAATTTTATGTACACATCCAAATACATGTATGTTTGCTTATAAATTACAAATGTAAACTGGTGTTGGTGGCACATGCCTTTAATCCCAGCACTTGTGAGGCAGAAGCAGGCGGACCTCTGTGAGTTCGAGACCAGCCTGGTCTACAAGAGCTAGTTCTAGGACAGGTTCCAAAGTTACACACAGAAACCCTGTCTCAAAAACCAAAAATTCCCTCCCATTACAAATCCTGTTTAAAAAAAAAAAAAAAAAAAAAAAAAAAAAAAAAAGAGAAAGAAAGAACCAAGAACCATTAACGTTTTAATTTTACCAACTAGCTGGAGTTACACATGAAGCAGAATTGAATTCTATTCAAATCCAGAAAACAGAAACACATAAATGAAGAAAATCTTAGCCAAAAACTCTACTTTTAACTTTTAGTACTCAGTCTTAAGGATATGATTACAGATGAAGTAAATGATTTTTTGAGTTATATACTAAGATAAATGTCTAATACTAGAAGACAGTCTTCATTTATTTAGAGACAAGGGATCATATATCCCAGGATGGTCTTGAGCTCACTATGTAGCCAAAGATGGTCTTGAACATCTGATTCTCCTGCTTCTACTTTCTGAGTGCTGGGATGACAGGCACGTGCCACCAGTGTTGGGGATCAAACTCTGGGCTTCCTGCAATGCCAGGCAAGCACCCTACCAACTCAGTTTTATCTCTAACCCTTAATTCTTTTTTTTTTTTTTTTTTTTTTTGAGACATAGTCTCATTATATAGCTCAGGTTGGCCTTGGATTAGTAATCTTCTTGCCTCAGACTCTAGAGTATTAGGATTACAGATGTATGCTCTAATACCTGGTAGAAGAGAATCTCTATACACCAATGGGGCTGGCCAGATAGTTCATTGGATAAATATGCTTGTCATTAAGTTTGATAACCTGAATTCAGTCCTCTTGACCCATACGAGGGAAGGACAGAACTGACTTCCAAAAGTTGTTTTGTGACCTCCACATGTACATAAGTAAAATAAAAATATATTAAAAAATTAAAATATCAGGCCATAAGGGTCAGGCATGGTGGTATATCCCATATTTTGGGAGGCTAATTCAGGAAGATTTCCCCAAATTGAAGGCAATCATGGCTAAATAGTAAATTTGAGGCCAGCCTAGGCTACAACACAAAACTCTGTTTCAAAGAACAAAGGAGAATAAAACAAGAGTAATTAATAAATAAGTTAAGTGCCAGAAAACTGGACTTAGCAGCACATTCTTGTAATCCCAGTATTTGGGAGATTGAGGCAAGAGAATTCTAAGTTCAAGACCAGCCCAAGTTATATAGTGAGTCTGGGGACAGGCTGGGCTCTATCTCAAAGAGACTCTATCTCAAAATACAAGAAAAAATTAAACAATAGAATATAATGGATAGTTGTTACTAATTATCTACTGAAGAATGTTTAATGGGGGTGAGCTCAATGGTAGTGTATTGTATCTGTTTAGCATATACTTAGGTTTATAGTCAATAACACTGAAAAAGAAGTTTAATAAAATCCTGCTGTGAATAGGTAAATTTACCTATGTTAAGCAAAACACATACATACACATGTATATAACAGATTTATATACAAATATAAAGTTTGCTACTAATATTTCTGTATAAATTATGTATATTCTAATTGCAGTATAATATAAGCAATGTTTACATGTAGGTGATAGGAGACATTTTTACTTTATCCCCATATTTTTCTACCACAAGTATATTACTAATTTTGTAATCAAGAAAAAAGCTTGAAGTTATTGAAAATAAATAACATATTCCAAAGACAGTAAGTATATTTCTTGCACTTGGAAATTTGGTGAGCCTGAAAAGTAACAAATCTTACTAGCTATTTTCTGCTACAGAAGTTATCCATTTAGGTAAATAATTCATTACACTGAGAACCTATGTGGAATAAATCTTCTAGGTACCAAAATCACACTGGGCTAGAGAAGCACTTATATTTTAAGAAAACAGTCTGTGGTTACTAAACAAAACCACCAGATGCCACTATTGTTTCACCAGAAAGACTAAAATATCCCCTGTGACTTTTAATTAATTCAATACATGTTCTCTCTCTCTCTTTCTCTTTCTCTCTCTCTCTCTCTCTCTCTTTCGCTCTCTGTCTCTCTCTCTCTCTCTCTCTCTCTCTCTGTGTGTGTGTGTGTGTGTGATTTACTTATTTGTTTTTTTGAGGCAGTGTTTCTCTACATAGCCCTGGCTATCCTGTAACTTGCTCTGTAGACCAGGTTGGCCTGGAAATCACAGAGATCTGCTTGCTTCTACCTCCTGAATGCTGGGATAAAAAGTGTGTACCAACCCTGCCTGGCTGATAATAATACAGTCTTAAGAGAAGGTATAACCATATAAACAATTATAGGCTCTTATCCCCAAAAGTCAATCAGAAGTGATATGAATTGTTATCAAGGAAAAGCGTAGGGGGCAGGCAGGATGGCTCAGTGGGTTAAGGCCCTGGCTGCCAAACCTGATGATTTGTTCAGTTTCTGGGACCCTGCTGTAGAAGAAGAGCATCGACTGCTGAAAGCTGTCCTCTGACCTCTCCACCTGTTCTGCAGTATCATGCACTCAGCATATCAACAAACAAAATGTAATAACACTTTTTTAAAACTTAAAAAGTAATAGATTCAGACCACAAAAGCTGAATTTCTATTTTTAAATACCCTGTTAATAGTAGATTTTTTTTTTTTTTTGGTGTGTGTGTGACAGGGTTTCTCTGTATAGCTCTGGCTACATAGCTCTGTGTAGCTCTGGTGGCATATCCCTTTAATCCCAGCACCAAGGAGCAGAGGCAAGCATTTCTCTCTGGGTTCAAGGCCAAGCTGACCTACACAGCAAGTTCCAGGACATTCAGGGGCTACATAAAGAGACCCTGTCTCTAACTAAACAAAAACAAAATTGTAATATTAACTTCATAGGGTTATTTTACAGATTCACTATTACCATGTTAATAACAAAGGTTAAATTATTGCATCTCTTTAGGAGTCAAAAATCTTCTAGCTTCCTTGGCTGCTGAGACTATATTTAAATAAGACAGGGACTCTGTTCCAGCGGCAAAGAACGTGCTAGCTCTGATGCTTCAGGACGTGGCTCTTTTGACTCATATCTGATTTGGGGTCTGTCACCTATGAGAAATAGACTGTGATAAGTCAGTTCACCCACTGAGCACTCAATGTTTCATCTTTGAAATATAAGGGAGTAGGGTCAAAAAAGCCTCCTATAGGTTCATAAGACCTGCACCAAGGAGACATTTTTCCTATTCTTACATAGTGTGCTTTCCTGAATCAGCACTTTGTTGGGGGACAAAGGGCTGTAGCACCCATGGGCAACATAATTTAGCATTATTGAGGTCTTCAATGTACCAGACACAGTGTTAGGGTATAGGGATACAGAAAGAGAAGATGGTACTCTCTCTCCCATCAAAGAATTTATAGTCAAGTTGAAAAAGTTACAGATAAGTTATTACAATGCAATAGGATGAAGGTATACAGGAAAGTACGTGGCTTATCTTAAACATGCTTTTGGTCAGGCAGTTTCAGGGAATTCAGAATAATTCAGAGGAACTTCTCTGATTTGCCTGGACCTGCTTCAGGATGAATCTCTCCCTAGGCTGTCCTTCAGTAGCTATACTGAATTTTGCCTTAAAGAGGCAAGGGATTTTCTAAAATACTCCCCGGCTTAATAACTAAAATGAGGCCGGGCGTTGGTGGCACACACCTTTAATCCCAGAACTTGGGAGGCAGAGGCAGGCAGATCTTTGTGAGTTTGAAGCCAGCCTGGTGTATAGAGGGAGTTCCAGGACAGGCTCCAAAGCAATACAGAGAAACCTTGTCTCAGAAAACAAACAAAAAACTAACATGAAAAGGAGAAGCAAATTGCCTCTAACACAATATAAAGATGGATTTGTGTGTGTGTGTGTGTGTGTGTGTGTGTGTGTGTGATCCATCAGAAGAGATTCTCCTGCTATTTAGCATAGATACTGTGTTTCATTCTCATTTTCTTTCTAAGTTCCCTCCCCTCTCCAGCTATTTTCAGTGACATTTTCCTCTTCTGTATAAGATGCTGGGCTCAGCTTTTTTAAACCCTTCAGTGGCTTTGAACCTCTGCCTCCTCTGTGCCCTTGCCAGTATGCCTTCATTGATCTGATACTCCTAAACCATGGCATCACAGGACTGGAAAAGACATGAAAAAGCAAATGCCAGCTTCTGCCATCAGCCAATTTCAAAGGCCACAAATCCCCACCTGCTTACCAGACTCTCGGCGGTAAGCTCTGGCAAATCCTGGATGGTACAGCATGGGTAGTCCAGCACTGAAATGCTGCAAGATGCAGAAATAAGGACAAGCTTTAGGTAAATGGCAACAGCAGGAAATGGCTGCCTTTGAAAAGGGCAGGAACTGTTCCTCCCCAGTGGACTCCATGTGTCTCTCAAATTGCTTAATGACCTCAGCTGAAATTGAGGGCACTGGTACGGGGCAACTCCAATTCTAGTGTCATCTCACAGCGGAACCATGGAGTTCTTTTAAGCTGTTCCTAATCTGCAAAAAGAGCTAACCCTTTCCTCCTTAGCTGTCTTAGGTTCTTCAGGGAATATGTAAATGTAAGTGCATCTACCTCTGCATTTAAGTATGTATGTAAATTAATATTATTCCCAGAGATGCCACACAAGCACATCTTACTAAATAATAACCTGAGGATTTGAAGAGGACAAGATCTGTGTTTCTCAACTGATCATTCTGAAAGCCAGGAACTCTGGGGGTAGCTGTCAACGCTACCCTAGATGAAGCTTGAGGCACAGGGTGACTTCTTATAGTATGGCAAATCAAATGGTAGTTCAAGGATGATATATAATAATGCTTGTTCTCCAAACAGTGGGAATTACAGGGAAGCCACAAGCTCTGTAGTAAGCTCAGGGAATAGGCTTAGGTCAGGAAAGGAAATAAGGTACCACATAATAATAGGGACATAGTAAGTGGCTGTTTTTTTCTTTCCTCTACCCTTTACTAGTAAATGCAGAATCTGGACTAGCTAATTTATAATGCTCCTTCTGTTTCTAATAGTCAGTGAAATTTTATCACTAATCTATCTGTACTAGTGCAATTAGAGATGGGTAAATGATGTCAGTAAAGCCAGGGCTATAAATTTAGCATGAGCATTCTTGGACCTGCCTGTACATTTTAAAAGTCCAAATTTCTGAAAGCAAATCACTCATTTATGATAGAAATATTACCACTGTTCAAGAAACCCAGGTCAAGAAAACTTCGATTAACCAAGGTAGGAGAGGAAGATCAGCCCAGGAGAGGGGAGTGAATTTATGTATAACATTGCCCATCATTCTAATTAACTTCTGGATTCTGTGGGTTGCCCTGTTAGGATAAATATTCTTGGCTCATCCATCCACTTATCTACTGTATTCTTATTTAACATGCTAATCTTGTATGTGTGGTATATAGTATGTAGGTGTGCGCATGTGTGTGTACAGATGAACATGCACGTGTGTATGCATGCATGTGGAGGTCAGAGGTTGGTATCAGATATCTTCCTCAGTTACTCTCTACTTACTTTTTTTGAGACATGGTCTCTCATTAAACATGAAGCTCAGCGATTTGTCTGTGCTGACTGGCCAGTGAGCTTCACGGATCTATCTGTCTCCATCTTTCAAGTGCTGGGATTATAGATATATACTGCCACACCCAACTTTTTATATGGTTTATAGGGATCAAAACTCAAGTCCTCATGCTTGTTGACCCTTTATTGACTGATCTATCTTTGAAGGTTCATAATCCTGTTCTTTGAGAAAACCAGTCCACCTCTCCGATTTTGTCTCCTAATTGGCAAGATGAGAACAAAACCTGTACTATCTCTTAGTATTGCCAAGGTTAAGTGGAAATATGCATGTAAAATTATCATACTTTGGGCTGCCAAGATATAGCTCAGCTCCTAATGGCAACACTGACAACCGGGACGCTGGGGTGAAGAAGAGAATCCATTCCTGCAAGTTGTCTCTGACCTCCACACCCATGCCTTGGCATGTGTGCACCCATATTCATGCACGAACATAAAAATTTAAAAAGCAACAAGTTTAAAAGTATATCTTAAACTATAAATTGTCCTACCCAAGTAGATGTCTATTGTTTACCTTTGACTACAGATTTTGAACCTTCCCTGGTGGTCTGGTGGTTAGGATTCGGCATGCTCATTATTATGAATTTTGTACAATGCTTTCTATTTACAAAGCAGTGTAACTGTTCCAGCCACTGCAGCTTATGCTTTCTTTTGAGAGCAGAGCTGTTCAGACAAAAGGGCTGTTGCACAACACAAACGTCTCCTAGGTTCTTTTTCATCACAGAGATTTCATCTTGTAGTTTCATTTCAAAATATTTTTCACGTTTGAAAATTTTAATATATAAAATGTACACAAAGAGGAAAATTCACACATTCCCATCAGTCAATACTTCAAGAAAACGGAATCTAACAGGGAGAGCTCTAAGGAAGGAGGGACTAGTGACACCAGAAGAAATGGAAGGTGGAGACATGGAGGAACTTCCTTAAGCATCCCAGGCAGCCCCTGAAGTCTGTGCAGAGTCCGTACCTGTTTTTGGCAGTGATATAGGACAGGATATTTTGATTGAAGAACTTCAGGATCAAGGGGATACAGTTGGCAAATACTAAATGTTGTGACACATATTCAAACTGAATTAAAAGATCAAAGCAGAAAAGTTTGCTTATTTGGGGGAAGATATAAAACATGCATGGAAAAGAGACAGGGAAATGCAAATATAACATCTATTCCTAAGAATATCTGCTGTCTACTGTGTTATCAGTCTGTCAGTCTCTGAATTGCGGACACTCATCTTCAGCCAGCCTACCTTACATGCAGGATGATCTGCAGTGGATGCTACAAGCTTTTGATCAAAACCACATATTAAACACACTAGGATGGAAAACATACGTCAAACAAATAGCAAGAAATGCTGTGAGTTTTGCTCCTATGCGCGATGGGAAAGAGTCTCCCTGAGGGAGCTGGCTTCCATACCAAACCTCTGGCTCATAATGTTTCAACTAGGATTGATATAGAAGGGACAGGTGGAACTAACTCTTAGCAACTGCTGGTGTCAGGCTGGAGACAGCACGCAGTAACCACTGGAATGTATGTTTCAGGAGACTGTACAGAATATGATGTTATCGCTAATACTAAGAATATCAGTGATTCAGTGAATGAGTAGCCACCCTGGATTTTGTTTATTATGCCCCGAGAAGCACCAAGAAAACAATTGCCCCCAGATTAGGAACTTAGAATGCTGGGACCGAAAAGGCAGAGAACTATGGGTTATAGACCCCTCCCCCCAGCTCTGTGTCATCAGCAAGTAGTAGTCATGTCAGAAAGGCAAAGCTGCTTTCTGATCCCGAGTATGTGGTTAGAGATGAGGAGTCAGCTTGTGCCTTAACCACTTCTCTCTTCTACTCATTTTTTTTCTCCCTGGAAGACAGCCAAAGGTATTTTTTTGAAGCCCCAGACAAAGGAGCCAGGACACACTTACTAACAAAAGATGGGAAGTTTTTTAAACTTTGAGCCATGCCCAGGCTCTTTCAGGACTCGCCCACACTGACATGTATTGTAGCAAGGCCCATCAGGACATCCGTCAGGCTGGCTATAGATCTATCTACTGCCCACCAAGAGAAACCCTGAGAAACACACATTCTAGTGGGAAGAGGGAGTAGTGTCTCCTAACCACTCTGCTGCTTCCAGTCCTGATGCTGCCAGCAAACACTGGCAGCAAACACATGGCCACAGACCTGCAGGGCCCTTCCCTGTACACTGATGACTCACTCTTATATCAGCCTTTATTTTGAGTGCTTAGGTGGAAAATGGAGTAAAGCCTCAGGGCAGAAATGAGAAGGCTTCCAATCCCCAGGCTTTCCCCAAAGAAGAAGCATCTATTTACTTGTCCTTGTATCTTGGTAATGTCCACAGGCCCAAGGCAAACAATGCCTCTGCTAGAAAGCAAAGCAAGATCTTGACTTCTGACTCTATGGTCCTCTCACCTACAAAATGGGGATAGGCTGGAGCACCCGGGAGACAGAGGCAGGTGGATCTCTGAGCTGAAGCCCAGCCTGGTGCACATAGTGAGTTCCAGGACAGCCAGGGCTGCATAGTGGGACCCTGTCTCAAAACAACAACAAAACTAAAAACGAGCAAGAAAACAGACAAAATAACCCCAGCTCCTCCTCCTCCTCCTCAAAAACAAAACAAAACTCCACAAACAGGAATAAAACGAGGCCCCCTAAGGGTGAGAGCTCTCCATAATTGTGTGCTATCAGATGTATGATACCTGCCAACCACTGTGGCTTCCTGTATTACCAGAACGTCTCCATCTAGCAACATTTAATCACTTTCCAAAAATACACTGCTCTTTCTCCTCGGGGTTTTCACATATTAGCTTCAGTTGGCTCTTACTCCTCTCTGATAACTCCCATTTCCTGGATAACATTCCCCCCCCCCAGGATTCAGGTTAAAAGTCACCTCTTCTCTGGAATTGGTATTTCTACAGTATCCAGTTACCTACCTATGTCACACCGCTCTACAACTGGACAAGGCCTGTAAGAGCCTGATCTGTGCCTCATTTAGAATTATATCTCAAATGTCAGAAAAGTGCTTCACGTACATGACCGATACACCCAGTGACATTGATTCTGACTGACTAGGAGTATTCTCAAGAATCCCTAACTAACTTACAAAGACCTTGAGCTAACTTACAAAGAGCATAGATTTTTGCCTCTTCTTTGCATGGCTTCCACATCCCACTCCATGTACTCATGCAACAAATAGCTAGACTTTCTAATAGGGGGCAAAGGAAAGGCCGAATAATGCTCAGCAGTATGAGGATTCTTGTGTTGCTTCTCTAGGGCATGGGGAATACTTGAAGCTTGTGACACAGATCTCCTACCTGCTCACCTGGTAGATATGGTTGAGTTTGAAGTGTTTGAGAAGCAGAAGGAGCAGGGCAGAGATACTTTTTACAATGATCTCCTTGTGCCTGTTCACGTCAATGCCCAGCTTCATGCTCTGGAGAACAGTTATGCTACAAGGGAGAGAGGAAGCATCAGTATAAGGGAAAGACCCAAGTATTTGGGCTAGATATGATATATCCATGTCTATATGTCTATATCTATATATCTATAGCTATGAGGGTCAGAACTTAGGAAACTTGAACTTCTGCGCTAGGAAAACCTCTGGCGTTCCCATTTAGGAATCTGTCCAGGAAAAAGCCTCCATGATTTCTTTGTTGACATGTCCTCTGTCTGGCAAACTTGCCCATTGGCACTGTCTACTAGCCACTCAGTGGCAGCTAGTCACTAGCACTGAGGTTATCTGTTAGACCTAGTTCTGAGTTATACAGAGCTCGGCAGAAGGCCCTGCAGCGGACAGGAGCTATATGCATAAAAGAAGAGATTTCTCTTAAAGGCAATTCCTGTAAGTGTTAACAAAATGAGGTGGGACAGAGAGGCCTTCAAGACAAGGCACGAGTGTTCAGCAACTGCCCCACTGGAAGCACTCACGGCATCTCTTCAGGCAGGACATCTGCGAGGATATTGATAGAGTCTGTCTTAGCCTTGGAGGTGGGGGCTGCAGCTAGTAGAATCTTAAGCAGAGCAATCTAGGAGACAGAAAAAGGAGAAACCCAGCTTTGTCTATCTCACTCAGCAAGACAGAGGCTCTTTCAAACCTCTTTAGCCCAGTGAAAAGTGTCTCAAAGCCTTTACGATTTTTCTTCAGGGGCTAAGCCTTGCCAGAATATAGGGATGCAAACAAGTATTTATCCTGAGGCTTGTCTGTGAGGCCAAGGAGGGAGGCCAAAGCAAGCTTGTAGGCTGTTTTTGTTTCAGTACTACTTCTTCTAGAGGGAACACAGAAAGAAGAAAGTGGAAAGGGCAATGCAGAGGAATAAGCAGGGGAGGTAAACACAACATTCTCCCTTCCTTTTCTTCCTCTAACCCTATCGGCATGGTCACCATCCCTATCCAGAGGCTACCAAAGACATGGAGGACAATGGCGGAACTCATGATAGTGGTAATTAGCCAGGAGGAAGGGCCCTGATGCATCACGTGTAGACCTTACTTTACTCAGCATCCCTGACCCTGTCAGAAAGGCTAGGGAGAATGGCACCGTCAGAGGAGCCACAAGGAAAGTTCAGAATTCCTCATTTCTCTTAGTAAAAGAAGAGGGCAGCTCTGGCCCAGCCTGTGCCTTACCATGTACTGTGGAAGGCTGTACAGCATGCCCTGGTAGAGGATTTCACATGGCGTTTCTGGTACCACCTCTTCTCCCTATGGCAAGAAGCACAGTTTACCCAGGCTACTTTCCAAGTTACTAAAGAAAGGTTACATGCTGTTGGTTGGTGAGGGTAGCACGAACAGAGAACTAACTGCATGGGGAGTCAGCCTGGGATGCTGTCCTAACTGTGGTAATGTTTAGATGATCGTTGCGTCTTTGTCCAGTCCCCTTCTCTGCAACACCTGTCTCCCTCTTTTTTTCCCATTCCTTTTCAATGCACTCATAACAGGCTTTTAGCCATTTTACTAACCAAGTCACCAGTCACCATAATGCTGCCCGATCCAACAGGTACTTCTGTTCTTATCATATGCCATCTATCAGCAGCATTTGGCCCAGCTGATCGCTCCTGTCTTTAAAGACTGTTTTTATGGTAACATACTTCTAGATTTTCTTCCACTTCATTGAGTGTTCTTCTTACTGTGTGTGTGTGTGTGTGTGTGTGTGTGTGAGTGTGTGTGTGAGTGTGTGTGTGTGTGTGTGGGTGGTTTCTTTCCTGATCCATCCCACCCTCAATCCATTGGTGTGTCCCAGGAACTTTCCTGGGCCCATCCCCTTCTGTCTCTGCCTACTCCCCTGGGTTCTCTTCGCCTTTTCTACAGTCCTTAACATTGTAACAAATCAATGACTCAAATTTCTTGAAGCCAGTCTTCTCCCTAGAACTCTAGACCTATAATATCTATCTTCCCAATAACTTTTCCCAAGTATTTAATGGACACCTACACCTTGGTCGGACCAGACACGATTTTCTGTACTCCTATTTTCCAGGTGACACTTAATTTTGATTCTTCCCTTTGCCTCTTGATATCTATCCAATGGAACTGCAAGTCCCATCAGCAATACTTTCCAAATAGAAGCCAAATTCTCCTACTTTATGACCCTAGTCTAGGTCACACTTTCAACTTCTACTTTAACTGTTTTGAGATGAGCTAATGCCACCACCCCTCCCCCTTTGTTTGGTTCAATCTTTGCTTAGTAGATAGTGTTTTTTAAAACTAAAGATCACAGTCTTTCCTCTGCTTAAAATCTCTGAAGGTTTTCCGTTGTGCTGTGGGTCAGCTTCAAGCTCCCTACCTCTGCTAACAGGTCCTACATCTCCCCTTGTCATCTCCACAACCCCACCTCTTACCCATGGGTTGTCACAACAGCCTTCTTTTGCTGCCTCCTCTTCTCTGTGCCTGCCCGTTCTAACCTGATTCTACTTGCAATGTCTTCTTCCCAGAAGTTCCTATGACTGGCTCCTGTCCATACCTTAGATCTTGGTTAAATGTCACCTTCTTAGATAGCTCATCTATTCGCTCAACCCAGAATAGTCGACAGGTAGTTTCCTGATGATTTCCTATTTAGATCATCTTCACGGGACCTACCATTCTGTGATGGTCTTGTTCAGTTGTTTAACTGTTTTCCACAACTTTAATGTAGCGTGCAGCTTTTGTCTTATATGACACACAGCAAAAGCCCAACAAGCTGAATCAGTGCAAGTACAATGTATGCTATTCGACAGCACTACAGACAGAGTTCATTCTTCTCCCTCTGTGTGCCGGAACCCTTGACTTACCAAAGACATGGGGCATTTCTCCAGCTCCTCTTCATTCTTGATCTGTATATCTGCAATGGAGATATACTTGTGCTGGCAAAGATAAGAAAACATCAACAAGGGTTGAGAACCTAATTCCCATGTGTTCCAGTCCCTTCTTTAACTTTCCTTGTTCATAAGGAAATGTTCTATGGGTTTCAAACAGACACAAAACCTTTGGAAGCAAGAATCTTATTCTCTTCTGCAAAATTAGCACTGAGCAGTACTTTGTAAACAATGTTTCTGTGTATTACATTCTCATATTTGTTGGACACTAGCAAATACCTAGTCATTTACTTTTAAAGTACAGGGGGAAGCCAAGAATAGACCTTTACCCAGACAGGTTTGATGTATTTGCATGTATGTATGGAGTGATGACTCCACATTCTTTGTGTTTAATGTAACTGGATATAAAGATGATTCCTACATAATCTTTAGCCTTTAGAAGCTGGTAGACCTATGGGGAGAGAAATAAAAGAAAAGGAAACAATGGGAAAGGAGAGAGAAGAATAGAAGGGGGAAAAGAAACAAGAGAAAGGAATTGTTTTCTCACTGATTTGAATGTAGAAATTGGGTAAGTAGAGAGAGATGCCCTGACTTTTCCTGTTTGGACAAAGGGCCTGAAGTGGGGTTGTACCTGGAGATCTTTACTCAGTAAGCAAGAAAGTGGTAATTGGACTCCACTGATGCTTCCCTATCCTTGAGGAATGACAGCCCACCCTGGTCACCTGCTTTAGAGTCTTCACACTTTCATGGATGGGTCGAGGTAATCCAACCAAGGTATCTGTGTCCCTGTAAGAGGCCCAAAACACCAAACCATGAGCTTAACAGAAGAGAAAACTACCCACACACTCAGGAATCACAGGGACCACACACTTCAAGCATCTACTCCTGGTATCCTATACCTTTTTGTTTTTTGTTTTTGTTTTTTTGAGACAGGGTTTCTCTGTAGCTTTGGAGGCTGTCCTGCAACTTGCTTTGTAGACCAGACTGGCCTTGATCTTACAGAGATCTGCCTGTCTCTTGCCTCCTGAGTGCTGGAACTAAAGGTGTGCACCACCACCTCCTGGCCCTATACCTTCTTATATAAGGTTCCAGGTCCATGATCTTGCTTAAGGTCACAAAAATAACAATGGCACACAGAAGCATTCCTGAAAATTAGATTTCTATCATGTAGTCTCTTAGCTATTCACGTGGCCTGCAGGCGACAGATCCCCACTTCAGGGGTAGGTAGCCTATCAATACCTTTGACAATGAAATCCCTTCAAGCTTTACAAAGGCTAGTGAGGAAGATTCATGGCCTTCTATGATATACTCTATATTCAGTTTTGAATATTTAGTCACTTACTGTCCCAGGGTGAATCCAATGAACTTATTTCTGCTCATCTCCAAGAAGTGTTCAATGTCCTTCTGTCTGAGATGATGATGGTGAAGAAACCAATACCAGAGAGAGGAAGAAAACAAAACAACCGTGAGAAAGAGGACTTTTAAGAGCTTCTGCTCCTTCATTTGGAAGGACTAGAGCAGTAGAAGACAGAACTCAAAAGAAGAACTTCAAACCCAGGTGCTCTGATTACCACACCGGGCTAATGAACAGTGACTATGCATGCGAGTCCAACTGGTTCTTCAGTGATCGGAATCCCAATGCTCAGGGTCATCGGTACCATTAAACATACCTGACCTTTGGGGCCCAGGGAAGGCCCTTGGGAAAGGCTACCCGGTCAGTAGAGAGAGGTGTCTGGGAGGGTGGAGGCGGCACCAGAGGATCCTGTTCTAGCAGGTCTAACTCTCCATCCAAGCTTCGTTCTCCATCAGCTGCAGACTCCTCTTCTTCCTCTGTGGCTGGTTCCTCAGTCTTGAAGAGATCCCTTTCATTGTAGATGTCCAGGCTGTCTTGCTTGGTGAGGAGTTGCTGGTGGTGGTGAGAGAGAGAGGAAATTCTAGAGCTTGTGGCAACCTTGTCTGAAGTCATTCTCTCTAGACCTTAGGAAACATGAGGTTGAAATCCATCTACTATGGGAACATTCCATTAGTCATCTCAATCTTACAACCCACTGGGCTCAATCACAGGACAAGCAGCTCCCAGGAAAAATGGCCATGGCCAGGAAACAGAGCAGATAGCTAGCTAGCTTCCAGAAGCATTGCTGCTCCATCCCGCCTCCTAAATCCCCAGCATTTTCCTTCCTAATTATGCTCTGCTTAGGTGAATGTTCAATTAGTTTGCTTTCTGTCAGCATACACCAGCTGGCTGACTGAGGAAGAAGATGACAGAAGCTTGCTGCCAGGCAGAGAAAAGTGAGTTTAGAATGTTAAATCTCATTGCATAAAGAAAAAAAGATTGGACAGAAATAGGCCAAAAAGTTAATAGTCACTGCTTCTGGTTGTTAAGCTTGTGGGTGCTTTTTCTCTCTTCATCACATTTTTACATTTGTTCCAAATTTTCTACAATGAGTAAGCATCACTTTATGAAACAAAGGAGAAAGTTTTTTTTTTTTTTTTTAAATTCATTCTGCCTATAATTTAGACTGGATTGTGTGACCCTGTTACCTTTAATTGGTAAACTCTGGTAGGTCAGGCAGGTGAGTTCGTGAAAATGTGGCCACGGCTCAGTCATCTAGAACTTCTCAATAATATATACTACCTAGAACCCTAACCAGCCATCTCACAAATGTAAGCTGTGGTCCAAGGCCAGAAGGAGTATGGTGGCTCAAAATAAAATTGCTTGCTGCCAAGAAAATGGTGAGTGACTCACGATAGACTTGTAGATTTGCTAGGTGCTCTTTTCAGGGCGCCATCTCTCAGAGCTCTAATATGACCAGTGTCTAGGAGGCTAAGCAACTCTAGCCACTGAGGCCCAGGCAATAATACATGGCCGGGGGCCAAAGTATAGATTCTAAGGATTCATCTTGGCTACAGGGCCAACCTGGGATGGCCATTTACTGCCCTTTCCTACCGCATCCATACCATCTGAGAATCTTAATTTTTGACCAGCCAATACCCCAATACTACCATATGCTCATTGTTCATACCCTTCGAGAACCACGGCGGCCCCGCAGCTTGGAGGGTGGAGGGGCCAGCTGAGACTCCCCCAGATCAAGAGTGTAAGAAGGTGGGGAGGCAGCACGCATGCTCTTTACGACCTGGATACTGTCCTCAGCTAGTGGGGGCAGGCCCATCTCTGCACGCTTCTGTATTTTGAGAGCCTGCAGATGTTCAAATCCACCAAGGGTAAACTAAAGAGTAAAAAGGAAAAGGGAGGTTATTCAGTACCCACTGGCCAGCCCTGACCATGTTGCATTTATGTCTTTATAAGTGTGTGTGTGTGTGTGTGCATGTAACAATATGAATTTCAGAGAGAACAAGGAGCAAGGGGTGGGTACTTGGGATGTGTTAAAGGGTGCAAAGGGAAAGGGGGAAATGGTGTAATTATATTTGTAATTTCAAAAAAAATTTATGAAAAAAGGAGGAAGAGACGAGAGGGGACGGGAGGGCAGTCATAGAGAACAAGGGCAGAGAAACATGGACAGAAGGGAAGAACCACATCTTCCCGTTTCCTCCACTGCCTCTTATGCAAGGAAGCAGAAAGGCACGAAGAAACAAACATTATCACCGCTTCAGTCTGAGGATCTCTAGGGCCAGAATAAGACACAGCATTATTTACTGACCCAGGGCTGGAAACAGCAGTAAATGTTAGAGGGCCCCCCCCCCAACTCCACTGGAACACATTTTAAAAATTAGGAGATAATCCTCCCTTTGTTTTGATCTCCCTTTGATCTTAGTGTGCAGCCCAAGCTGGCCTTAAACCTTCAATCTTCATGCCTGTCTGTCGAGTGCTACTTTCACAACTGTGTGCCACTGTCCTTGGCACAATCAGCTTTAAGGAGCACAGTCTGATATTACGATGGCCTCTGTAATCAAGACGTGGGTCACCCTATGAGGCCCACTAGGAGGGTATGCTGTTCCTCCAGGCCTATGGGATGGGAGCCAGAGGGAGACTATGGGATGAAGGATCAGATTAAATAGTAAATAACAAATTGTTAACCATACACTTGAAAGGACACCCATCCTCTATTAGAAGAAAAGGCATGCATTAACCTTTAACATTTCATAGCAACAGAAACAGGCACAGAATAGTCCTGGGTTCATTGGTATGGAAAGAGTCAGATTCCCAATGGTCAGCTAGGGTTCTTTCCATGAAACATCCGTTCTTTTAGGGGAAAAGGTGCCATTGACATTGTCAACTCATGGAGTGGCATCCAATGGATTCTCCAGGAGAAGCAGGAACCTGATGATACAGAATATCTGATGATCCTAGGTGGGCCTTTTGCTCCTCCCAGTTAGCTGGGTTAGGGTTGGGGCCAATTCTGCTGCCTAGCTCTGCCAGTGAGATGGGAATGGAGATCAGCCACTCACCATAACCACCTTCCAGAGCAGAAGCAGAACCTTCTTTATTGGAAAGTGAGGGGCCAGGCCACTGCAGAATTTGGTAACCATGGAAAAGAGCAGGAGGGCAAAAGGCTCTTCATTATGTGTGGAAAAGCCTGAGATACAAAGAGAATCAGAGAAAGAGATGAAGGAGCTGACCCCTGCTGTAAAATCCCGGAGTCTGGGCGCACTGAGGAAGGCACTCACCCACCCTGAAAACTCCCAGCGCACTGACGGGAGGAGGCATAGTGAGCCCCCCAGAGGCAGTTCCCTTCAAGGACAGGATTGAGGATATTGTGGTAAAATACTGTGCCCTACCCTAGGGGTCATTAAGGAAGTGACAGTAATGATGTGGCTTTCTAGCTGAAGGAATCAAGGTATTTCGTCGACCCCACTTCATTCTTTACTTATTAACATTAACAAATATATTTTTTAAATGCTTTCCATACCCTATCCCTCTCAGATGATGACTTCAGCTTACATTAGAACTGAGTTCCGTTTTTAAGGCAATTCAGCTCTTTTCCCCCCAATATGGGATTCGTGATGAAACGGGAGAGGAATGGTCATCCTCATTTCTAACCAGGGGGACTAAGACACATGGGGAGCAATAAAACCCAGCCCTCATGCCCCATGAAACATGTCTGTCTTAAAAAAGAAAAGATGCTAATTTTAAAAAGAAAAAGAGAACAAAACAGGACTGCTTTCCTCGCTGGGCAGAATCTCTGTCTCCCATCCACCCCCAGTGCTCTGTACCCACCCCCCTCGAGTGCCACTTCTTACTTAGCTCGGTTCGGAAGGTCTCTCGGGCTGCCCTCCACCCGCGGGGGTCTATTTCTCGCTCCAGGCGGATATTTTCCACCATTAGGTACATGACACTCAGCAGCACCCTAGAAGTCACAAAAGGATCGTAAGAGATGCCCAGGCAGTTCCCAGACTGTAGTTAAAGACTTGAAGCATGACTTCAGTGGGAGTCCAATCAGATAAGATTAGTTAAAAGGTAACTTCTCACTCATCTGGGATTCAGGAAAGGGTAACTCAGGCTAATCACCCCTCCATCCAAAGCCCGCGGTCACCCTCACTCACCTGAGCTCAGTGCTGTCAGCAATGGAGACGGCTGGCTTCCGAAGGGCACTATTAGAGGCCTGGCTGTTGCTGCCATGGAGAAGAATAAAAGAACAGGAACCCATAAGGCCTCTTTGCTGCCTGTACTCCCTCCCACTCTTCACACAAATACCTGACATCCCCTGGCTATACATCCACAATGGAACTGATCGAAGGTACAGGAACCCATAGGATTCCCTTGCTACCTCAGTGAATCCTCATCTATGGTGAAGGCGGGAAATAATAAACAGGCTTCAATGTAGCTAAAACTCCTGGATGGCAGGTATAAGAGACAGAGGGAGGGCTCACTGTAGTAGCAGCAGCAGACCGGCCACCTCTATAGTTATAAGTCGTGAGGGAAATAATTAGGCGCATTGACAGAAACTAGTCTGTTCCTCTTGTGTTGTGTTTGTCACGGGGAAAGTTTCCTGGAGGGATTCCAGAGTTAGGCTCAGCTGAAAAGGTGTTTAGATTAAAGGGTAACCTGTGAAGCCCAGGATTGTAGCTGCTGCTTAGTCCATCCTCGGGGAGGAAGAACATAGTATCTGGAAAGAAAGCTGGTAGGGAAAAGCTGTCAGTGAGCTTTGGGTGGAGATGTGCGTTGACTCAACTCCCGTGGGAACACGTACTGAGGGAATGCACCCTTTCTTCAGGACAGTCTATAGGCAGCCCTCCCTGCCGGCTCTCACTCGATTTCCATGTGGAGCAGCTCCAGGAAGGCTGAGAAGGTCCCCATCTGATAGAGCAGGAAGCAGTTGTATCTGGACCAGTGCATCACATCCACCTCTGAGTCACATTCCCCAAAAGTGCCTAGAGGACCAGACAGTTGCAGGAGGAGTCAGTCGGGTGGGGGCAGCTACCCTGCTTCTTTCTACCCCGCCATGTGGTCTTACAAGTTTCTGCATATTTCACAGACTAACAGAATTTGGGCAGGGTCCCTGAGAATGTCCTTAAATGAGTGACTCAGTGGGAGAAAAGTCCATCTTAAATGCCCCCAGCAGTAGATCCTGAGATAAGGGTTCAAATGCAAATAGTCTACTCCGGAATCACCCACCGGAAGAGAAATAGGGGAAGTAAGAGAGGGAAGAGAGGCAGCTGGAAGAGTTCAATCCCAGGGGACCTTCTGGAAATACTACAAAACGCACAACTCAGAGTTAGCTCAGCCAAGAGTGAGATAAGCAAAATTATCTTCTCAATCTTGTTAGTCATTTTTGAGGACTTCCTGACCGCCTTAAGCAAAAGGATCTTTGCAATGGCGTCCGGAAGATGGTTAGAGTGGAGAACTAAGACATTCAGAAGTACCGCCGTGTTTACCGCAATCTTCCCTTTCCTAGTCTTTTCTTCCCCTTTATTGTTTTTTCTTCTTTGCAGCTTTTTAGTTCCCAATCTGTTGGTTTGTCGGCAACCCTCACATGCATGATCTTAGAGCTTATTTTCATTACTCTAGCCAGACTATCTCAGTGCCCCTTCTAACACCTGGCTGACAGGTTTCTTCTGGGAAGCTTTCCTCGATTAATATCATTTAGCTCTGGTTATCTCCAAATTACTCCCAGCATTCCCTCCTGCTGCTGTGTTAGCTTCAAAATGCCGATGAGAAACTTCAGTGCTGGCACCAGGGCACAGCTGATGGGAGCAGTGTCTGTGATAACATCATCCGCTCTCCCCACGTGGACTCCCTCGACAACCTTCATATACACTTACAGCCCAGCTTAGAAGGGGGAAGATCCAGGTAAGAAGTCCCGGCATGCAGAGGGTATGATGATGGCTTATGTCTGTAACCCTAACTTAGGAGGCAGAGGCAGGAGGAACATGGGTTCAGTCATTCTCAGAGGAAAAGAAAGAAAAGAGAGGCAGGCACAGCACCACGCATCTTGGATCCTAGCATTTTGTGAGGCAGAGGCAGATGAATTTCTGTGAGTTCAAGACTAGCCAGAGCTACAAAGCGAGACCCTGTTTTTTAAAAAGAAAAAAGAAGGGAAGAACCTGATGTGTTTGGTAAGACAGAGGCAGATCCCAAGAGATCCAGAACAGTATCCAATCCTAATCTCCTGATCTCCTTGCAAGGACAGTCTACTCCTGGCATGGCAAGACCTGTCACTGAGATGTAAGGTACTCTGCTTTCCCAATAAGGTCTGTTTTATCCACTTCCCTCCTTAGTTTCTACCCCAATTAAATAAGCAAAAAACGGATACTTACCTTGGGCTAGATAGAGAACAGCCCGGGCCACCTTAAGCCGCTGTTCCCTACTGACCACCTCCAGTCGGTCCAGAAGTCCCATCACATAAGTCTTTTGGGCATCTTCTTCCAACTCCAGCCATTCCTTAGTGTCTTGCACTAGGGACAGAAAGCCAAATACACCTGATGTTGGCTACTGCTTCTTCTCCCTGGAAAGGGCCCTGATAATGTACTGATCTCAGTTCCAAAAAGAGTCTTCGCCCCAAAACCTTTTCTTATTTAAAACAGGTTGTTTTTTGTTTGTTTTGTTTTGCTTTTTGTGGCATTGAGAATTGAACCCTGGGCCTTTCACACACTAGGCAAGCTCTTCCCCTAAGCTCTACCACTAGCCCACGCCTTCCTCATTTAGCTAAGAAAACATAAGGGATACGAAAAGGGCCCATGTCTTAATATGAACCTACTCTGTCCCCACATCTTCACCTTTGTCCACACAGTCTATCCTGTTCTCTACCTTTCCTCAAGGAGTCCCCTCCATCCATATCCAGCTCTTAGTCATTCTTACAGGCCCAATACAGGAGCTCCCTTCCACACGAATGCCCAAACCGAAAGCTCTGCCCCATACACTTTTTTACTTTACTGTGACCTTTGAATTTTCCTCTGGGCCTTGGCTACTTGTGTGCTATGCATACCTCCCACAGCTATCAGACTTTGCACCTCGTTTGTAGAAGCTACAAATTACTTCTACCTTTGTGTCCTGCATCTCGGACACAACAGATACACACCAGATACGCACCGTACACTTGTTGAATTAAAAATTAAATTGCCACTGAGAAAGTAGGGAAACAGATCTGAAGGGATCACAGTCAGGGCACATAAAACGACTACTGGAAGGGGGTCAGAGTGAGAGACAGGAGCTAAACATTAAGGGCTAGGTTAGGCACAGCATGGGTAGAGTGTTGGTTCAGCCTTGCTGAACCAGCTCTCTATTTCTCTGGGTTTCATCTTCTCTGTTTAAGGAAGGCCGCATTCCATATGGTAGAAACGGAGGGTATGTGGTTGTGAAGGAGATGAAGAGTCAAGCTTTGGTTTAGCTCTTTTACTAGACCAGACAGAGATATCATCGAGGCAAACAGCATGCTTCTGTGAATAGGGCTGTAACATCACCTTGATTCTTGAAATCTTCTTCAAAGCACCGCCTGTTAGTGGTAAATTCCAGGTTCTCTGTGTAGCTATATAATTCTGTATCAGAAAGACAAAACAGCCACATTTAGAACCCCCAAGGAAGAATCTAGAGTAGAGAGGCTCACTTGAGGGAGCTGAAGGTTCCAACACATTCTTGTATCCAATTCAATTTAGAGCCAGTTCCCTCCCTTTCAGAACAGTTAAAAATAGCCATGTGCGTCCCTGGGTGATTAAACTATCAAACCTGTCCTCCTGCCAGATGGCTGGCAACAGAGAAGGAAGACAGCCTTCGGCATTTGGTAAGGGCCAGGGGGAGGGTTGGAGTACAGAGGGCTTAATGTCATCACTTGTGTTTCTTAGGGCTGCAATCCGTTCAATCAACCCAGGCTAGAACAATCCTACCTTTAGGGAAGAGAAGGGCAAAGTAACTTGGGATCTTAGAGGCAAGATTCTGGGCTGTTCAGGAAGCCAGGACAAGGGCTGAGAAACAACAATGACCACAACAATGACCACATGCTGGTTGGGGGCCAGTTTGCTTTTTCTATGCTGAGTTTTTTTGAAGGGTACAGAAATCTAGGCTCCTACACATGGCCACCTGGGCAGATGGTGTGGTAAATCGTGTAAAAAGCATCTAGGGTTGCCAAAAGATTTTGTGTTTAGGAAAATCTAACCTTATTGATTGTAGTCTCTGGCTATAAAACAGGATAACAATGTCCCCTGCCCCTTCAGCACCAGAATATTCACTTTGCAACCTCATTTTACAGAAGATGATTTAAAATCGAACATTATCTCAAAACCTATTCTGCCTATATCATGAAGTAATCGAAATTTACTGATATTTCAGCCAACTATTAAAGATTGAGAATTACTTGGAAGTCAGGACTCTTAAATCTTGTGTCACAGAAACTGGGGATAGCCAGAAACAGATCTCATCTTTGAATCTTAAATATGTCAATCATTAATTCATTAATAGAAATGTGAGTATATATGTATGTATTTATTTAGATTAGAGAAGTCAGGAAAGCTCAGGAAGGTAAATAGCACTGAACTTTGTCCTTACCTTTAAATGTTAGATAGTGAAATTTCATATACAGATAATTATAAAGTACATTTAAGATAACCACATATCTTCTACTTATTAAACAAATATAACATTTGTCATATTTGCTTCAGACTACTCTCCAGTCTCACTCCTTTCTTGGTAAGTGACTACTATCATGAATCTGGCATGCATTCTTCATATTCCCATTTTCAGATTTTTTACCACATTTGTATCTATCTATAAACAATAAACCAGGGCCGGAGAGATGGCTCAGTGGTTAAGAGCACTTGTAACTGTTGCAGAAGACCAGGTTCAATTACTAGCATCCATAAGGTGGCTCACAACTATCCATATCCCCACATCCAGAGCACACAAGTAGTATGCATACATGCATGCAGGCAAAACATTCGTACGCATCAAGTAAAATGAATCTAAATTTAAACAGTGTATCTGTGATACTCCTCTACTTTGAATATTAACATTATCATAAAATGTATAAATTCTTTTTGCCATTGCTTCTTTGCCTCATCTTTATTTTGGGCATTTATTCATACTGAAATATGTTGATACAGATCAATTATATTAATGGCTATATGCAGACTGACCAGACTGACTATGCTTATATGCTAACTTATTTAGTCCCCTGCAGATGGGAATTTTAGTTCATTCTCAACTTTTCACAATTAATAACAAGGTTAAAATAAATGCTTTTTTGTGCCCAAGGATGAAGCTCTTTAGATTATACAACTAAGAATAAAATTACTGGGTCATAATATGTGTACATCTTCAGCTTTATTAGATATGACCTAATTGCTTTCCAATTTTATACTCTGCACCTTCATACTGCTACACAAAGCAGTATAGAAAGAATGAAAGAATGCCCATTAGTCCTTTAAGGTCTTTTTTAAACATTTAATTAATCAATTTCGTGTGTATATGTATGGGTATATGAGTGTCATACTGCACATATAGAAGATGGAAGATTACGACGGGTATCAGTTCTCCTCTTCCACCAACATGTGGATCTGAGGTTCAAACTCAGGTCATGAGACTTAGTGGCAAGTGGCCTTACCTGCTGGGCCATCTTGTCAGCCTTTAAGTTTTGCAGTCTGATGAGTGTGAAATGATATCCTCTTTTTACATTTTTTTCTTCATTAACTGATAAATTTGAACATCTTCTCAGTTCTCTCTCTCTTTCACACACACACACACACACACACACACACTTTGTGGTGCTGTGGATCCTACAGAGGGCTCATGCATGTCCCTTCATATATTTATCGACGCTCTGATTTTCTTTTTTGTGAGATCATATTTTTTGTCTGCCTCTCTATCAGGTTAGTTATCTCTTCTTTGTTTATCTCTCTTGCTCTACACATATTCACAGTCTAGATTCTAACCCTTTTGTTCACTATTAGACCTAGCTATTTCTGTCACTCATTGCAAAATTTATTCCCTGTGCCTATTCACCAGAACTTCTGCAAAAATGTTTGTCTTTTCATCTGAAAAAGCCTGTCTCAAAGTGTCATTTCCATGTGACAGAATATTTTAACTTTCACACCATCTCCACCCAAAGCTCATTTATTAATAACTAGCATTCGCAGCACGTGTAACATGGAGGCCCTTAATGTGAGGAGATCACGTTTGCCCTGTTCTAAAATTCCAGAGAGAGAGCAGCAGCCAGGAATTGAAAAAGGAATGGGATCACTTAACCCCAGCTCACAAATATCTACAGCAGACTTGACTCGGACTGATGCAGTTGATATGTCTAGCCTTACTCAGCCGGCCAATTACCCAGAATCTCCTTCAGCTGTGGCTGGAATTTTAATAAGGGCAGGTGTTAGGAAATGAAGGAAGATGAAAGAAGACAAGGGAGAGAGAGAATAGGATAACAACAACAACAAAAAAAAGGGTGACAGAGAGAACAGGCACACGGATACATGGATTATAGGGCGAGGGATTGACTAGGAAAGAAGACCAGACTGAACAAACGAAGACTACCACCCTCAAGGGGAACTCACAGAAGGAAACCTAAGACAGACTTATAATTGGCTTGGGGGAAGGGTACAATGGTAACAGCCCTTGTTCACTGGCTTTTGCTAAGACCAGAGAAGCTGTCCCTTCCCGACCACGTTTCTACTCACTACTGACCCATCTATTCATACCTGACAACTCTGCTGCGTGCCCGTCTGCATCTCCATATTCAAACTCCAGAGTGGGGCAGTCCACAGAGCCCTACAATACAGAAAGTTTTCCGGTAATGGGAAAAGAGGTTGTCAAAGAAGGAATGTGACTCATTTTCACCTTTGTCCCATCTTGGAGGCCAAGGTCAGATCAGAGAGTCATCTACAAAGTCCTATTGGCCCTTTCATCTGAGAGGCAACCTTCCCTTTCAAGCCAAAATCTGAGGCCCAGTTTAGGGAAGGGCTGGGGATTGCTATCCAGTATCAGAAAGTCTAGCTAAAGGACAGGACTATAAACAACAATGAAAGCTGTCATTTAAAGCAGGGCATGGTAGCATGTGCCTATGACGCTCCATTCTGGAGGCAGAAGCAGGAGGATCCATGCCTGATGTCAGCCTGGGCTACATAGTGAAATATGGTCACCTCCCCCTCCCCAAAAAAAAACCCCAACAACAACAAAACCCAAGGGAGCCGGGATGTTGCTAGTTGGTAGAATGCACCAAGTTTGATGTCCAGTATCCCATAAACAGGGTGTGGTGGCTACACCTGCAGTCCCATCACTCAGCTATGTGGTGAGTTTGAGGCCAGGCTGGACTATATAAGACTTTGCCTCACAAAACCATAACCAACTAAACAAACAAAAAGAAAGCAATGACCTGAGCTTATATATAATGTACATGAAACAGGGGCAAAAGGAACATCTAGCTCATGTCTAAGAAAAAAGATAGGCAAAAACCGCAAGAAAGGGGAGAACTCAATTCTGGCTCAAGTTCTGTCTCATGCTGAAGGTTTCTCACACACCAAAATAAATAAATAAATAAATAAATAAATAAATAAATAAATAAATGGGAGTTCTAACATCTAATTACCCAGAGTTAGTGTAAAGAAAGTAGTATCAAATAATACATTTCCTATGATGTTGTATGTATAATCCATTTAAAAATATTTATATTTTAAAACCCTCACCCTCTAACCTCTTAAGATTTTTATGAGTATTTTTTAGTATATTTTTTATATGAACTCTATTTATTTAGACAATGCTGGGATTAAGGACATATGTGTTGCTGGGTATTAAACCTAGGGCTTTGTACATGCTAAGCAGGTACCTTATTAAATGTGCTACATCCCTAGATATTTTCATTCTTTGTTTCTTTGAGACAGGGTCTAATTTTATAGGCCAGGATGCCCCAGAACTCACTATATAATCCAGACTGGCTTTGAACTCAAAGGACATCCTTCGGCCTCAGCCTTCCAAATGTAGGATTTCAGTCAAGAGTCACTGTGTGAATCTTTGAAATTCTGGATCATGTATATGTGATCATGGCTAAGTTTGCTTCTCTGTGCCTCAGCATAGTATAAAGTAAACATCTGGTCTTTGCCCTTGGTTACTAGCACAGTGTTCCTAAAATCCTTAGAACATTCTAAGGAGCCCATTCACTATACCAGAATTAATGTTACTGATAACTCTTGGCCCTACTAGAAAACTTAAGCACACTTTGAAGCTAATAAGCATTGATCTTATGATGGTGGGGTGCAGACCATAGAGTGAGCTCAGTTTCATGGCCAGTTGATTAACTGATCCTTACCCTGGTTCATATGAAAATCCTAGACAGGGTTAAGAAGCTAATTTGGTCAGTCAGTACAGTGCTTGCTATGCAAGCATGAGTGCTGCCAGTCCTTAGAACCCATGACTACATGTTTGTGACCCCAGTGCTAGGGCAGGTATCCTGGCCAGCTTAGGCTAGTTCCTCACCAGTGGAAGACTGTCTCAAAAACCAAGGAATGACACCCGAGATTAACCCCCGGCCTTCACACACATGCACACATCCAACTGCATAGAAAGAAAGAGAGGTGTGTGTGGAGCATCCCTGAAACAGTGACTTGCAGTTTGGCATTGATGGAAAAGATGTTGACCCTGAGAGAAGGTATAGAATCTCAAGCCAAGCCCCTATTTTGTCTTAGGGATCTCTTCTATTTCTGATTTTATTTAAAAATTAGAATCTTAAATATATATATATCCCGAGTTCAGTCATTCTAGTTCAGTCATGCAAACCTGAGTTTTCAGTTTGTCAAGAAGAAATGCATACAATCTAGGAATCTCACTTGTGGCTGGCATCTGAAGTGGGGGCAATATATTGTGTATGCAGTAATCCTGGGAAATGAGTGTCAGAACTGAATTCACCTGTAGGACATTTGGTTGGCATCAGTAATTATTGTTGGAAAATGCTCAGGTTTCTCATCCATAAAACGAGGATAATAATACTTTCTTCAGATGGCTATTGTAAGGACTAATGAGTTAAGTACAAGAAAGGCCCTGAGCATATGGCTCTCTTGATTTGTGCCAGTTGTAATTCTCTCCTAGCAATTTTTTTCAGACGCTCTAGAAAACTATCTTCTCTAAGGACTGCCCTCTACTGGAAAGCTAAGAGGGAAGGAAATGCAGAGCTGGGCACTGCAAAGATGATAGGGGACATACTGGAAGGTGGGTGGGTGGGGACTAATTTTTCCAGCAAGGCTTTCTGGAGGCAGTGAGCCCAGACAGACAATTACAGCAGCCATTCACTTCCAAGCATGAAAAATGCAGCTGCAGAAATTCAGCAGGTAAACAGCAGTGCCTGGAAAACTCTGGGTATGGACAGTGAACTCACTGGCAAAAGCGAAGTACTATGAGAGCCTTTTCCTGAAGAAAGCTGTGGTGGGTGAGGATCATTATGTATTTCAGAAGGGTGATCCAACAAGCCCTCCACAGCCACTTATTTGCACACCATCCGTCTCCCCACCCTTCCTATGTGAGCTATAGAAGGACAAAGATTCTGCCTTATTCACTGACATAGCATTAGCACCTAATAACTTCATTGTTATCTCCGGAAGATATTTGATCAAGAACAATGTTCACTTCCTCTGCTTTGTGCAGCCAAGGTATGAGCAGCTTTCCCCCACCATGCCCTCCCCACCATGAAAGACCTCTGAAACCACGAGCCAAAATAAACCGTTTTCTTCCACTGAAGCAAACAAACAAAGTCTCTCTTTGGGAAGGAGGTACAAGGTGGTGACTTTGGGGGCAATCCCCCCCCTGTTTTTACCTTTTATAAAACAGGAGCTGGCGGGAGGGTGAAAGGTCAGTGGTAGTACATGCTTAGGTTTGTGAGCCCTTGGGCTCCATCTCTGTACAACAAATAACCAAACAGACAAATAAATCGCTTTGGAAACTGCAAAGTAGTATTCAAACAGACCACCGTGGACTTGATTTGTAGGACCCCCTCCCTCTGCCACTTAATGAGAATGATGAGTTATAAGTTAATTACATTACATGAGCTGTGCTGAACACTTTAAGTTCAATTATTTATTGTGTCAATCCCATTTTACAGACAAAGAAACTGCAGCTCAGATAGGTTAGGTAATTTGCCCAAAGCCACACAAACAATAAATGGTAGTGCTTAAATAAATAAATAAACAAACAAACAAACAAACAAAAAACACTGGCCTGACAGAAACTGAACTTAGTGGTCTTGGCCATTTGTTTTACCATGTGTCTGATCTCAAGAAGGCAAGCTTTATCTCTTTTACCCTCCAGTTGATCCCTCCCTCGGGCTCTTTGGGGTGCTGGGGATCAAATTCAGCACTTTGAGCATGCAAGGCAAGTACACCATCACTGGGCCACATCCCCCAGCCCTGTGTCTTTTGCGTAGTAAAATGAAAGGGTTAGGCTCACTTTGGCGGCACACACTGTAACCTGGCACGTGGGAAATGGAAGCAGGACGATCAGAAAGAGTTCAAGGCTCTCCTCAGCTTGAACGCAGGGCGTTCAAGCCCAGCTAGGGCTAATGCAACCCTGTTGTTGGTGGCTTTTGTCCTGAGTGTGTGTGTGTGTGTGTGTGTGTGTGTGTGTGTGTGTGTGTGTGTGTGTGGCGTGGGGGGGTAATAATTCAGTCCTTTCATTGTCCTAGTTAGATTTTTTTTTTTTTTTTAATTTAGAGGCGGGAGATACCCAAATGGTCAACCCCCTTGGGGCAGCTGCACCCAAATGCCGCTCTGGTCCTACCCCAGCTTGAATCGCGTCTCTTTGAACCCCCCAGACAGGGGCGGGGTGTCGGTGGAAGGCGCTCCCTAGGCCACCTCCTCCATCATCCCGAGTGCAGGGGGTAGCACGGGAAAGCAGGTGCTCCGGGCCGGTGTGGTCCGGTCCAGAGCCAGTTGCTGCAGTCTGGAGTGGGAGGTGTGCCGCTCGCCTGCCCACCCTTGCCTCCCGCGGCCGAGCTGGGGCTCCCACCCCTCCGGCCAGCCGGTCCCAGCACCTCAGCGCGCTGGTTCCCCATCGGCAAACAGGGGTCCGAATTCCGGCTCCACCCGGCGGCAGCTACTAAGTGTCTGCAAAGTATCCGCTACGCTCTTCGCGCGGGTCAGGGGAACCGCAGGCAACAGGGCGAGAGAGGGACGGGGCTGCGGGCGGGCCGCGGCACCTCAACCGCCGGCGGGCGTCCCCGGGTTCCTCACCTCCGACTCCCGCCGCTGGCTGCGGAACGCTTCCCGGCCCTTGGGCGCCCCCGGCTTCCCCTTGCCGTTGCCGTTGCCGTTGTCACTGGCGGGCGAGCCGGCGGGCCCGGGCGCCGCGGGGTCATCCATGCTGGGCCGGCTCGCTTTAGCAAGCAGCTCGCTTCAGCTGTTCCCTGCAGCTGCAGCTGCAGCAGCAGCAGCAGCAGCAGCAGCAGCTCGGCGATCTCTGCCCGGGGCGACCCCAGCACAGCGCGCGCCCGGAGGCAGGCCCCGCCCCTCCGCTCCTATTGGCTGTGACTGCTCCCTGCGACCCCGCCTCCGGTGTTGCTATTGGCTGATAAGCCAGTCAGAGGCGGGGACTCTTTCAAGGAACATTTCCACCCCCTCGCACCCCGGCTTTCGCTGCGCTGCTGCTGGCAGCCTGGGACCGGTCGGCCGGCTTCTCCTCCACCTCTCGCCTTGAGGTCCCGGAGCCCAGGAGGCTCAGCTCCGCGCTGCCTTGCTCCTTTCAGGCTGTCCTGTCCCACTTAGCGGCCTTTCCCTGCGAGCCCTAGTCTCCGCCCCTGTCACACCGCGTTGCCACCGACCCGGACCCCCAATCCCAGCTGCTGCACGCCTCCCGTATCCCGCTTTGTCGCAGAGGAGGGCTTGTCCCTTTGGGATAGCCTGAGCCACCGCACCACAAACTTAGCCTCTCGGGAAGCTTTCTGAAGAGAGCTGTTGGCAGGGAGAATGGGAGTCGCGGGGAGGGGACTCACTGAGATCCCCGACGCCCTCGAGGGGCTGGCTGCTCCCTGTCATCTGGCCCCGCACGTGGGCACCCTTTTCGTGGTGCTCTTGCCTTCCCCTCAGTGCGTAAAGGCACTTGCTTCTAGTCTAAGCCTAAGGTCTTGAGTTCGATCCCCGGGGCCCCACATGGTGGAAGGAGAAAAGGGACTGCCGAAAATTGTTCTCTGACCTCCACAAGTACTCCGCCGGTTCCTCCCCCACTCCCACATATACAAACAATAAATACTACAATTAAAAAGGAAAGAGAAACAAAACAAAACACCAAAACCAAACAAACAAACAAAAACTAAGAGCTCAAGGTAACCGGGCAGTTGAAGGCTGTGGGTTCTGCCCTCTCCTGAATTAGACGGGCAGATCTGGCTTGACAATGGCTGAGGGGAAGGAGAGGGGACCAAATCGCTCTCCTAACCTGTTGCCTTGGGAAGACGGGGGCGGGGTGGTGGTGGGTGGAGGGGGTGGTGGTGGGTGGAGGGGTGGTGGTGGGTGGAGGGGTGGTGGTGGTGGAGGGGTGGTGGTGGGTGGAGGGGTGGTGGTGGTGGAGGGGTCATTGAGTTGGGGGCTGTACCAAGCTCCTCACTACATGTTTTTCAAGTACCACACCTGTTTCTCACAGGTTATTTACACGAATCCGGTTTTTACTAATGAGGAAACTCGTAAGCGCAGAGAACGGCCTGGGATTCCCAAAGTATTATTTATATATTGCGTCTTGTCTCAGTGTAGTGAGTATGCTGCTGCTATGGAAGAACCCCGTTTTCATGGTTTACTACAGCACTGGCCTCAGTTGCTGCGCTAAAACACTGCGGCCAAAAGCAACTTGGGTAGGAGAGGATTTATTCCATCTGACAGCTTAGAGTCCATTACTGAGGGGAGCCAGGGCAGGAGTTGAAGCAGAAGCCATAGAGGGATGCTGCTTACTGGCTTGTGTCTCACAGCTTCCTCAGCCTGCCTTTTTATACAACCTAGGACCACTTGCTCAGTGCTGTCCGTGAGTCAGCCCCTCCCACAGCAACCATCAATCAAGAAAAGCTTGCCCACAGGTCAGCCTGCTGGGACTTTTTCTCAATTGAAGTTCTATCTTCCAAAATGACTGTAGTTTATGTCAAGCTCACATAAAACTAGCTAGCACAGCTACTGCTCTTTAGGATCCTATTTATGACCATTTTTTCTCTAGACTTTTTTTTTTTTTTGGAGCCTCCTTACTTCATTCAGGCATGTTGCTGTCAAACAAACTTTGCTGGGATCCCAAACTGTGGTATTTTTCTTCTCCTTAGACAATGCTATTATCCCTCCTTTTCTATGTCTTAGGGACATGGTCTCATAGCATAGCCCAGGATAGCCTGAAACGATGTAGTCAAGCTTAGCCTCTAATGCTTGGTCACCCTGCTACATCCTCTTGAGTACCAGGATGACAGACATGAGACACCATACACATCTCCATCCCATTCTGCCTGTGCGTGTATCTATGCACCACATGCCTTCCTGGTACCCATGGAGGTGAGAGGAGACAGATCTCCTGGCACTGGAGTTACAAATAGTTGGGAGCTACCATCTTGACCCTAAGAATTGAACTCAGGTCTTCTGCAAGAACACCCTGTGCTCTTAAAGCCAGTGTGCCTCCTCACAATGCTTTCTCCCTTAGCTTTGTTGGTAAGATGGCAGGGAAAGAGGGAGCACTTCATTCCTTAGAAATTTCTGGATACTTTTTTGGTCCCCAATATCTCACCAATCTTCTATTCTCAAGCCTACTCCACTGTGGATGGAGCTAATTTGGAGGGCCAACCTTGTGGGGGTTTTTGTTGTTTTTTGTTTTTGTTTTGTTTTTTGTTGTTGTTGTTGTTTTTGGAGTTAAGGTCTCATGTAGCTCAGGCTGGTTTCAAACATGGTTTAACTGAGGATGACCTTGAACTCTTGATCTTCCTGTCCTCAAAGTGCTGGGATTGCAGATGTGCACCACATCTGGTTCTTCATTAGCTTTTGCACACCACATTTCTGTATGTTCAACACAGGGGTTCACAATCCATGTGCTACTGGCATTTTGTACAGAAAAAAGCATTTGTTATGGGAGAGTGTCACATACATTTTAAGCTTTTCAGCAGAACTTTTGGCTGCCCCTGAAATATGCCAGGTGCACTTTTCCCTTAGTTATGACAACCAAAAATCTCTTTAAACATTGCAATATGTCCCCTGGGGAGCAAAATCTCCTTTTGCAATACCTTGGCTTTGCAAATAAATTCATGTGAATTTCCAAGAAAATCTTTGGCTCAAGGTACAAAGTATTTGATTTTGGAATTTTTTTTAGAGCATAATTTGTTAAACTCTTTAAAATGTACAATCTACATTAAGATTCACAACCCACGCCTGCTAGTTTATCCCTGCTTTAGTGTGACAGACTTGCCACAGCACAGCCCATTGGCTTACTAAAAAGAATTCATTATCTACCTCTCCTGTACCTCTTCTCTTAAGCAGCCAGAGCTCTCGGACTGACAGTCCCAGAAATGTTTCTCCTGTGAGCCCTGGCAATTGGTAAAATCCTCACAGACACTAGTTTTGAGGCTTTCTTCCTTTTTCTGCTTATTCCCAAGGCAAAGGGCAAAGACTGATCTATTGGGAGTGGGATTGAGGAGGCCTCCTCTGGCTTCATCTAAAACAACTGCTGACCTCCATCTTGGCTTTGCTTTCAGAGATGGGACTTGCAAATTTGAAGACTGCAAAGAATCAGAAGGTGATTTCTCCAAGTGGATTGGAAAACAGTAAAGATCACATATCTATCTACTCAGTACAAGCCCAGTCAGATGTTCAGAACTTGTCATGACGTGTCCAGAGAAAAACTGGATGAAGCCACAAGAAACTTCAATCATCTGAAAAACTTTAAAACCGTAGGCCATTCGGCTTATTTGTTCACAAATGAGTGACAATCACAAATACCAATGGCCACAGAGGCACCCAGCAGTTTACCTGGGAGACCATTTGTCAGGCCGGTCTATGTCTCTTTCCACTTGCTGAGATGTTGCCAGTCTTTTAAACTCTGTACATGCAGGGCTAGAAATGGCTCGGTGGTTAAGAGGGCTCACTGCTCTTCCAGAGGACCCGAGTTCAGTTGTTTCCAGCACCCACACCAGGTGGCTCACAACTGCCTGTAGGTCACTGGCTTCCACAGGCACCAGCACTCACACTCACATACCCACACAGATCCAGAATTAAAAATAAAATCCTAAAAAAAAAAAAAAGAAAAAAAGAAAAAGAAAAACCCGGAACACACACAATATACTACCAAGTTCTCTTGTCCCAAGGCTTTATTTCCAAACTGGGGCTTCTAACAGAGGGTTGATGGTACAAAGATGAATAATTAGAGATAAAACATTTAAGCACTCTAATTCACAAAAGCAAAATACTTCGTTAAATAGATAGTAAGTACCTGGCCCTAACACAGCTTAAAAAATAAGATGCAGGAGGTCTTCAATTCCCTTATTTCTGGTGGGTTACTAGACAGACAGGATGATAAAGAGCACATTTGGCACAGGATGCAACAGAGGCTGTGGGGCCCTAGTCTGGGACCCAGAACTGGAGGTTATGAAGTAACCAGTATGTGCCAGTGTCTTTAAGCAGTGTCCCCCCTTTTTGTTTTTGCCTGTGTCTGTGCATCATGTGCACGCAGTGCCTGTAGAGGGCGTTGGATCATCAGGAGCTGGAGTTACAGACGCTTGTGAGCCAGCATATGGGTGCTGGGAATTGAACTTGAGTCCTCTGGAAGAGCAGCCAGTGCTCTTAACCATGGAGTTATTTCTCCAGGCCTACTTTAAACAGTATTTTTTATACATCAGGCTAATAAAACTTGAACATAAAGCATTACAGTTTATAAGCAAGTAAATTATAAGAAAATTACCCCCCCCCCATAACAAGCTTACAAATAGTTGAGAAAGAACAGGCAACCGTTCTTACTCTAGTTTCTAATTTAGAGATAAAACTCTTCCTGGTCCCCCGCCCCCTTTGGCTGGATACAGTCAGATTCCGGGCATTTAGATTTTTTGGTCCCAACATAAGGGCAGCACAGTGATGGGAGATGTCATTCTGTAAATATGTTTCTCTTATTGGCTAATGAATAAAGCACTGTTGGCAAATAGGAAAGAAAGATAGGTGGAACTAGGAGACAAGGAGGATTCTGGGAGATGTAGTAGAGGAGAGTCAAGATGTAGACACGAGAGGAAGAGGTCCGGATCCTCTCTCCGGTAAGATAAGACCACGTGGAAACACTTAGATTGATAGAAATGGGTTAATATTTAAGACAGAGCTAGCCAACAAGAAACGCTAGTAACTGGCCAACAGTGTTATATCCAATACAGTGTCTGTGTGTTATTTGGGGCTGACACGGCTCTGGGACCCGGCTGGCGGGTAAACTGCTGGTAACAGCACAGTGGTATTGGTGACCTAGATCCATGCTTTATTTATTTATTTTTTTAAAATGGTAACTGACCTCACAGTCCTTATCTCAAGAAGGTGGTGGTTCTGAGAAGGTGTGTGTCAAGGTTGGGTGGTGGGGGAGGGACAAGGTACTCATTAGCAGGGTCTCAGTGTAAAACAATCTCAGGGCAATGGTCACTCAAACATGGCTGCTGGTGGTGGCATCAGCTGTTTACACCTTTGTGTATGGCAGATAACCTTGCACGTCTGCTGCCCAGATACCTCTCATCTCTGAGTTCCTAGTTCACAGAAGCAAGTGGTATTCTCAGGACACAGATCAGTTTTAAGAATTTTTTATTTATTTTTTTTGAGATTACATAGTCATTATTGCTGATCTAATACAATCACTTAGACATAAAATTTCCAAGAGCTTCTCAGAACTGGTGATCCTTAGAGGTCTTGTTCCTTTCAGTAAGGTGACAGGAAGAACTAGATGATTATTTATATATATATGTATATATATATGTGTATATATATAGTTTAGGCTTGTCAATATATAATTTGCTGGTGTTACCTATTTTCTTTCCATAATTTTCCTTTATTAAAAAAGCTTAATGCAATAATGCATTCTGATTTTTTTTTTTAAACCATGACAAAGTTAATTCTGAGGAAACCACAGGAGCAGCAATTTCAGATCTGTTCAGAGAAAAGCCAAGCAGCAAAGAAAAGCTTTGCAGGAGTGTGTGGCATGGGAGCGTGCTCTCATGGGAAGGGCACATGAGGAGGGAGAGGAGGGCAGAGGGAAGGTGGCCCAGAGGAATTTTAACAAGAAAAAGGAAACAATGTTTCCACCAAGAAAGCAAGAAGACCGTGAAGAAGTAGCACACATTTCGTTGTAGATGAGAGGTATGTGTCCCCATCAGCCAGGGCCACATACCTAGAGATAATCAGCCTTCTTCTTACCTCCTGGTAGCTAGGATGCATCTAAGAGGAAGTGTTGGAATAAGAAGAGATGTTCTCTGATTCCAAAGTTAGAGGGAGCAATGATTTGGTTCTAACAGGACCAAAATTAGACAGGAGTCCTGGGCTACCTTCTGTCTTTATTCCACATTCCCCACAAGCCCCTGGACTGGGGATTTGACCCGGGGGCTGGGTACACCGTAGCTAATCAAGTGTCCTGCCACTGACTTACATCCCTACTTCTGGTTGCTTTCTTAATGGTTGATGACACAGCAGTCTCCAGAGAGAAGGGAATAGATACCGCCTGCAACTCATAGTCAAATACCTCACCGCGGCCAGACACAGTGCAACCCACCTTAGAGACCCAAGTGGCTCCCTTCCTATTTCCAATGGGTCTCTTCACCATGGTTTGACAGAGTGTACTCTGTAAGTACCACACATAGGAAGCTCTGTAGAGAGCAAGGCTTTGCTGAAAACCAGCAGGTTAGGACTTGAGGCCCATGTATATAAAAAATTAGAGTCCAGATACCTGCCTAATGGAATCCGCCCTGGACATAAGATGAGGCACAGATATCTGAATCTTTTGCTAAAGAGACCCAATTAAGAGCTAGCTAGGCATGGTAGCACACACCTCAGGAGGCCACGGCAGGAGGATCGCCGTAGGTTTGAGGCCAGCAAGGGTTACAGAGTGAGACTATTTTAAAACAACAACAAACCCCAACGACAATAAAACAGAGATGGTAGTGGGAGAGTGATACGATAAGCTATTAATACGAAAGTCAGAATGAGGCAAACAGAACTGAGTATCTTTGTGGCCTCTTTAGCCTCTATGGTCTTCGGCATAAAAGAGAATATAGCCACAGATGATGCCCTGTGAAGAATTCATTTTCTGGGCTGAGCCTGAATACCATCTAATACGGCAAAGGTCTGTTTCCCTATCTTCAAGAACAAGGACACCACTCCCAGGCTAGCTCCCAGGGCATCTGAAAAGGCCAAGTAGAGATGGGGGAGACAGGGCGTGAATCCATGTGTCTTCTGTTTGAATGACCTTGGTCTTGAGACTTTGAAGCACAACAATATAAGAAATACACAGGAAACAAACATGAGGCTTTAAAGTAGGATGGGCCATGAGAGGAACTCATTTAACTCAGGACTCCAAGGGCCACACAGGTTTTAATTTTTGAAAACAATCGATCCCAATGGAAACCTTGAAACCAGTCAGTTCGTCTCCAAAGGAAATCTAAATCTTGGGTGGAACGAGAAATTTCACATTGTTTACATTACTAGCTCTTTTATAATGATGGAGTTACTTAAGTCACTCCCTGAAATAGAATCCCTAAACAGAGGGGGCCAGAGCATAAAGATACAGCAGCAGCAGCAGCAGCAGAGAAAGATGAGATACGGGACTGCAGATCTCACTTTTCCCTAGAGCAACAGCCAAAGGCGCAAATGCCTGATGAGGCTCAAACTAGTTCCCATCCCCTTCCCTAGTACCCAGTGACTGAGCCTAGGGCCTTATACATGCCAGGCACCTGCTTCACCACTAGGCTATACCCCCGGCCCTCACACTGCTTTTCATCATGTGGATACAGATGACAGAGTCACCTGTCTTTTGCAGGCAGGCCATGACGTCTGTCCTGGAAAACAGACTTGCTTCTTCAGGATGTCAAGCAGGATCCCCTCCAAAGTCTCAAGCTTCCAAATCTCTAGCAAACATCTTTGCCAGCTCAGTTCCAGAAGAAGTTTCAGGAAACACTATCCACATGAAGCTCTCTTTTTCTGAGACAGTGTCAGTCTAGAGGGGACTTCCTAGAAAACGGCCCAGTTAAATGACAAGGAAGCAGAACTATGGGTCCCAGTGGAACTGGTCCCCTACTTCCTGAGCAGAGTTTAGTGGGGTTAGAGAGCAAAACAAATGCCTGGCCAACACCAGAGGTATTAAGATCACGGAGGCACACCCCTCTTGGAACCGGGAAGCATTAAAACGAACATAATATTCAAGGAACAGAAAGGAGTCCTGGGTAAGAAGAGAGAGCCCAGTAGGCACAGACACAGGCACAGCTGAGTTCTTGGTGTAGCTTACAAGACCTTACATAACACTCCGAACCTCACTAGCCTTTTTATATAAAGAAGGCAGTGACAGGAACTTTCAAGACCAAGAATCCAGGCCCTGTTAAGTCAGTGGCTTCCAAAAAGGCCTCACCTGGGGAAAGGACCAAAGCTTTGAGAAAGGCAGCTGCTGAAAATGTATTCCAGAAAACCCTAAGTAACAAGGAGTCTGGCATCCCTGAACTAACTCCTGAGCCTGGAAAGAAAAATGGCCATCATTGAGGATTCCATCAACGGGCAACGACGTGAATGATGCACTTGGAACGATTATTGCCCATTTCTTTTCTTCCTCAGCCTGTCTTCTGTGGCTCTCAGGGCCCCAGGAGTAGTAACCACACTCTGGGCCAAGGCTACAGGCACAGGATTCTAGATTTTAATAAATAAATAACCTAACACATAGGATGAGCACGGCGGGCAGCTCTGGTTGGAGAAGCAGCTTGTTGGGTTCTTCCTTGGATAGTAGTGGAGAAAAGGCTTGGTTCTTCTATTCCTTAAAACGCCTTCTGTCTTGCATTACAGGAACTTAATACCTGGAGGGAAAAAGAAAGATGAGCTGATGCTATCAGCTGGCAGCCCACAGGTGAACAGGGAGACAGGGCTTTTCTAGTGTATATGCTGAGGATAGATAACCGTGGCTCCTTTCACGTCAGTGAAAAAGGCCATGGACCAGCAAGAAGGCTCACTGGATAGAAGCACCTGCCACCAAGCTTCCGTCTCCCAGGACTCACACGGCAGGAAAACTTACTCCCATAGGTTGACCTCTGACCTCCACATGTGTAATATGTGCACATGCACCCTCCTCCACACACACATAAACACACACTCACAACATAAAGAAGGGGAAAAAATGTAATTTTAAAAGGCTAGCATGTGCATGGGGGCAGACGATGGCGATGTTTAAAGAAGATCTCAGAGTATTTTGAGGCGGGAGACCTGGAGGAAATGCGCCATTTTTCTGAGTTCATATAAAGGTATGTGTGGGAGTTCAAGGGATGGCTGGACTGCCCAAAGCTCTTCACTGCCCAGCCTTCTCTGCTTTCTGCAGTAATTAGGCACCTGTAGTAATTAGGCTTGAAGGGCCCATTCTTGTTGAGTCCCAGATACTTGGCCTGTTCGTCTGTCAGCTCTGTCAGGTGGGCATCAAAGGTGGGCAGGTGTAGGCTTGCCACATACTCATCTGCAAAGACCACAGAAGTCATGGGATAAGCATTCATGTCTCCTATCTGGCTGATTTCCTTAAGCTAGGCCTTAAAAAGTTGGAAAACAAGGTCTAGTTCCTGGAGATGATTGGGAAATGCTTGACTTTGGCTTATACGCCCTCAAATCTAAGGAGTGACTCCCTCAGCTTCCAGTCCAGTGACTTTAACAGCCAAATATTTCTTTCAGTAACTCCATCTACCCTGAAGCTTTTCCCTCAGAAAAGAAATGAGAGGAATAACGGGAACAGAATGGACCTTGAAAATGGGAAGCTTCACCTTTAGTTTTGTCTTGATGTCTATATTACACTATGAAAATACTAGAAATACTATACTATACATTCCAGAAAAATTAACATCCAAGTGAACTGGGGAAGAATACCTAAAAACAAACAAAAACAAACAAACAAAAAACCTGGACCTGTGTAATTTGCCTTAGTAATTTTACAACCTTTGTATCACTGTTTTTTTCAGCTTCATTATATATCCAAAGAGATAAACTGCTCTATTCATTCCATACCCTTCCAAACTGTGGTAGCTTTGTTTTGTTTTGTTTGAGACAGTGTTTCTGTGTAGTCCTGGCTGTCCTGGAACTTGCTCTGTAGACCAGGCTGTCTCAAACTCATAGAGATCTGCCTGTCTCTGCCTCCTGAGAGCTGGCATTAAAGGCCTGTGCTACCACCTTAGATCCATTCAAACTGTACTAAGGGGAAATACGGCAACTTATAAAAGTGGACGGAGCAGAGCCAGAAGCTGACTTATTCCCTGAGCTTATGTCACCTAGGTGCTTGGGACAGGCTTTTTAAAAATTTAAGACAGTTTAATGTTTCTATTATACCAATCACCTACATAACTAACTCTCTCTTTCTTTTTTCTTGAGACAGGGTTTCTCTGTGTAACATCTTTAGCTGTCCTGGAACTCATTCTGTGGACCAGGCTGGCCTTGAACTCACACAGATCCACCTGTTCCTGCCTCTTGAGTGCTGGCCACCCCCTGACCATAATTAACTCTTAACAGGAACCTGTATCCCTTAAAAGAAGGGGCTATTTATCATCTTAGAACTGGAATAAGTCAGATATCACAAGGCTGGAGATATTTTCTTTTGGAAAGAATAGTTTCCTCCTCCTTTGAGATTTTTACGTACATGATACTTTAAAAGAGAAAATCTTTAAAATTTAATTGGTAGGCCAGGAATCCTAGATAGAAAACAGGAGTGAGTTCAATGCCAGCCTTGGCTACATTGTGAGACCCTGTCTCTCAACATACAACATACATGCAATGCAATAGGGCATAATAAAATAATTCTCAGGCAGGTATTCTAAATCGCAGCAAAATGCAAGAACTCTCTAGAAAAACCTATGTGGAGAATCACACAAGTCACCTCGGAATAGAATAACCTCGACTCCTAGTTCCTGTTTTATAAGGTAAAGATGTTTTCTTCCCCTACCCCCCCCCCCCACAGGAAGTTAATGTCTCCAAGCTTCCTTCAGCTTCTGACGGATCACTGCTTTGGAGAGAATGGGGAAGGAGGAACAGCTTACCCATTTTCTTGGGCAGCAGGTACACATCTTGCTTATAGCGACCCTCAGGAGCATTGTAAAGTTCTATCAAGGCGAGAGCCTAGAAAAGCAGAGACGTGTACGCTGATGTGCTTTTCAAAGCCTCCACACCTGGCCTGTCTTAAGGATCCCCTCCAGCCCACTACTGTTCCACTGCAGAGCTTACCTGAGTGGTTGCAGTGATTGAGAGCACGAAGGTAGGCACTGTGGAGCAGCTTAGGTTCAGCAAACGGCCCTAGTGATCAAAAGTCAAGGCAAAGGGCATTAGGGCAGTTGCTGGCCTTTGAAGAGTGGAGGAAGGATGACTGCCAATTCCCACTTCTTCCCTGAGTTATGTCTAACTGAGATTGTTAGACATAGCAGGCACTCAACTCAAAGCAATGAACTGATATTCTTGTATTTTTTTTTTTTTTTTTTTTTTTTTTTTTTTGGAGAGAGGGTTTCTTTGTGTAGCTTTGGCTGTCCTAGAACTTGCTATGTTAACCAGGCTGGCCTCAAACTCACAGAGATCCACCTGCCTCTGCCTCTCAAGTGCTGGAATCAAAGGCGTGTGCCCCTGCCACCCAGCCTAAAATTCAGTTTTTAACAGATATAACAAAGCGAAAATTATGCATACTTATAGGGTTCCATGTAATGTTTCAAAGCAAGAGTACATGTATCTATTTCCTCAAACATTTATCATTTCTTTAAATCCTCTCTTCCAGCATCTTTAAATGTCAAGTTCACAATTGCTACCTATAGTTACAGTATGGTGATAGTATGCCCAAACTATTTACACCCTAGTTACCTGAAACTCAACATCCACTGATCAACGTGTCCGGACCCACCACCTCATAGCTCCAAGCTACCACTGTTTTTGTTTCTTGAGACAGGGACTCACTATGTAATCTCAGGCTGGCCTGTAACTCTCAATTCTCCTGCCTCAGCCTCCTGAATGTTGAGATAGCAGAAGTGTGCTAAAATGCTTGGTTTACAAAAGTTATTCTTCTCACACCTTCTATGAGAATAGGATACAAGGCTAATGAGAAAAATTTGGACATAAGGCTCATAAATCTCCTGAATAGAGCTATTCTGATTTACTTAGGAATTCTCTTGATTTATATTTATTTGCTATTATAAATAATGCTACATTTAACCTTTTTCTTTTCTTTTGGAGACAGTCTTACTATGTGGCCCAGGCTGGCCTAAAACTTACTTGTAAGCAAGGCTGATTTTGAACCCCTAACTCTCCAACTTCCATCGCCTAAGTGCTAAGATGACAGGCATGCACCAACACTTAAGCTTGCCCCGTAAGCAGTGTCCTTAGATCACACAGGTTTGAGATTACGCATGACTTGTCTTTCCGTGTCTGGCTGATTTCACTGGACATTGTCACAGTGACAAACGGCAGGAGTTTGTTTTTATGGTAGAACGGAATGCCTTGTGTGTATGTACCACATTTCCTTTAGTCGGCCCCACTTCTTGGCTGATGTGAACAGCCTGCAATGAAGATGGGAGTGTAGCTATTTGACAGAATGATTTTGTTTTCTTTAGACATGTAACAATAGGATTACTGGAACACAAAGTCATTCTGCTGTTAAGATGTTGAGAAGCTCATACTGTTTTTCATAATCTGTTATATCTTTTATCTCTCTGATAATGGTAATTCTTACCGGAGTAAGGCAATACATCATTGTGGGTTTATTTTCCATTTTCCTGATGATGAGTGATCCTGAACATTTCCCCCTTTGTCTGTTGGCTATTTCTATATCTTCTTTGGAATCAATTGATATTCAAATGAAAGCACTAAAAATTTGATAAATGCTTTACCTAAACTATTTCCAGGACTATATAAAAAGGAGTAAAATGCAGTCATCTGATACTGAGGATTGCATAAGTTAGTTTCTCATTCTCTATAGTAAATATCCTCCTTCTGAGGTTCGGCATTCCTTAGATTGACTATCCTAGGAAAGCAACCTCTCCAGGCTGAGGGGGAGATAAGTATGGATTTGGGAAGCTGTGATGATTTTTGTGCTTATTGGTTTTGTTTTCTTACTCAAAGGCAGGTAGCCTTGAATTCTGAGTGGACAAATGAAGACAGTAAAAGATCTAAAACCCGCCCCACGCTATCCTTTCTTGCTTTATTTCCTAGGAAGCCCGACTACTGATTTTGCTCAGCTACATAGCCCAAAAACACCTTTTGTGTCTGTTTTTATCACCAAAATTGCTATGGGGGACCTCCCAGGGCAGTTTAGAAATACTGCCAGACAGGGGGCTGATGTCAAAGCTATTAATAAACACTTAACAACTTGCTCTTCTCTTAACCATCCGCACGCCTTCCCAAACATGTCCTAAAGCATTTAAAGGCTGTTGACTGCGGGCAAAATGTTAAAGAGTAAGGACATATAAAGTTGGCCTATGTGTCCTTACATAAGGAGATGAAACTGTGTACATTTTCATACTCAGTTTCTTTAATGTAAGAAAGAAAACTGAAGGGAACCCAAACCCCTTGCTATTTGGGGCCTTCCCTTAAAAGAGACAGCTTCATGAAGAACATGGAACATTCCCAGCACCGAGGAACTCTGGGCTAAGAGGGCAGAGAGTTCGCTCCAGGAAATGTGGTCAGAAAATGACATAAAGGTTACAAGGGATGAAAGTCAAGACTAAGTGTGCGGGTCAGTGAAAATGCTCAGCAGGTAAAGGTACCTGCTGCCTGCCAACCTGACACCAGAGTTTGATACCCGAGACCCACAGGGTGGAGAGAACTGACTTCTGCAAGGTGTCCTCTGACTCTACAGGAGAAAGCACGCACATGAACAACACCCCCTCCCAAAAAAGGACTGGGGATATCGCCCGCTCTTGCTTAGCATGTGTGCATGTGGGAGGACTTGAGTTTAACTCCTAGCACAGGGAGGAAAAAGAGACGTGAGCTAGATGAAGTGCAGTGTGAAGCTATCCATCCAGCAACCCGTTAGCAGAATAAGCTGGGTACCCTGCTGTACATCTGGCTCAGTTCATCAGTTCAGAAGACACTAAAGTAGAGGCGCTATCAGCAAAGCCATGACTTTCCCAAAGCTTACCGAAGACAGTCTGATTAAACCACAGCCAGATTAAACCACCCCACAGATGACATTATCTCTCTGTGAGCATCACTCAAAGTGGCACTGATTCTATCTGCTAATTCCTTCCTCAGTAATAGTCATTATCTGACTCAACCTGCAGAGTGACATGGAGAGACAGGGTAATTGGTGAAAAGTAAGGAACCAAAATAGTTTCTTAATTGCTGAATGAAAAGACCTTTCACAGTCATAAGCAAAATCCACCGGTAAAGTAGTTAAACTTGTGCTTAAGAGGCAGAGTTGAAAGACTCAGGGGCATGGAGAGGAGGGAGCCAGGAACTGCAGCCTCTCCCATCAGTGGGGTAGCTTTTTGTCAGCCACAGTCTCACCTCTGCCAGCAGTACTATCCTCTTGCCATCAGGCCATATCACGTGGTCAACTTGGGATCTTACTCTCTCCCAGGTCAGTTCAGGTGTCCGCAGGCTCGCCTGGAACACATACAGGAAGAACGCCATTAGCCGCGGCAAGTCCCCGACACTGGAGACGGAAAGGTGTCGAAGGGAGCCATTTCAAATAGCAAGTCGAAAGAAGCAACCAACATGCCCGATGAATACCTGTCCTGGGGTGGTTAGGACTGTTCCATGTCAGGGAATTTAATCTTAGGCCCAGCCAGGGAGGGATCACTCGGGATGTCATTCCACAACATATACTGTACGCCCACTCTCTGCTGAGCACAGTAAAAGGTGCTATGGGAAATACAAAAGAAACCAAAGGCATGGTTTCTGCCTTCAAAAAACTCGTATTTTAGTTGGGGACACAATAGAATACTTATGTGAGAAGAAGATACAAAGCGGCATGCAAACAAGTGCAGATTAATATGGTGCAAACTGAACACATGAGTGCTGAAGAGACAGAAAGCAGCAGAAGATCAGAGCCAAGTGGGATTAGCTGGAGAAGGCTGAATGTCCTAACATCACATGCTGGCGAGCACGACTCTGCCCTCATGTCCCAATGTTCCGGTTGCACCTTCGCAAAAGGCTGGTTCATCCTAGAGTTACAGAAGCTCTCTGTGTCCTAAGTGCAAGTGTGAGGTAGCTTTAGAGGGATGCTAGTGGTAGAGTAAAGCGCCAAGGGCTCACCCTCTTTCCACTTCTGTACATTGTATATTCAGAGAACAAAAGAAAAGATGGTAAGGTTATTATCAGCAGCAATCAAATGACAGTCACAGGTGTGCAGACTTAGGACAACTACTTCCTTCTTCAATGTCTGAAAGAGAAAGGGTACCCATATTCCAAACTACCCCATCAACTCTTGTGGTAAAACTGAAAAGTTCTGGCAAATACTAGTCCTCAAACAAAGAGAAACATTTTTAGTTACATAGTAATTCTAGGCGCTGTGGCAAAGGACAAAGTGAACCATTTTTGCACAGAGACAGTTATCTTTTCATTTTAAACCTCCAAATTCTCTCTAGACATACAATGGGGTGCTCAATTAATGCCCAGAAAATCATGGTCCCCCTCTCTGAGGAAATGGCAATCTAATAGTGCAAAAGGACAGATAATTCTATTTTAGTGTAATCAGAGCTGCATTTATCCATGGTCAGGACCATCATTTCTTTATTAGGCACTCTGGAAATGTAAAATTTGAGACATAAATTTCAAAATTAATTCAGTCACTCTACACAGTAATTCGGCAACAACACCAAATGTTATAGATACCTGATTTTTATCAATGCATTTAATTTTTAGGCTCCTAAAACAAATACTTGTTCAAGTCAAGAATTTAAGTGCCTAAGAAAGTTTAGTCTAAGACAGGTGTAGTGGTATGTGCCCTTAATTTCAGCACTTGGGAGGGCAAGACAGGAGAATCAAGAGTCCAACGTCAGCCTGGGCTATAATAAAACTATGTCTCAATAAACAAAAGCAAAAACAAAGAAAAATGGTCATTCTAGCATTATTTATAATAGCAAATACATACAAACCAACAAGAGCATGACTAAGTAGATCAGCTCCAGTGGGTCTATGTAACACTTACATAAAAAAGAAAACAAGGAAGAAGAGGAAAAGGGAAAGAAACAGGAAGAGGAAACAGCAGTAATAATAATAGTGTTGGGGAGAGGGGAAGTGGGGGGGAGCTGGGATGAGGGAGGGAGGGAGGGAGGCTGAGGTTGGGATATACTATATGAGAATAATGAGAATGATAATAATAGTAATAATGATACCAACAACAATACCAACAACAATAATAGAGTTTGATATATAGCTTAGTGGTACTATTCTTGCTCAGCATGTATAAAACACTGGATTTGATCTCTAGCAACACATATTAAAAAATTATAAATAAATTATGGGAACAGAATTAAAAATCACTGAAGCAAGCAGACGACTGAAGAAGTTAAGGATATATATCAAATAAATCCTTTAGCCTTTGAAAACATCATGGAGAGGGGTATAACCACCTATGGCCAAGACATACAGCTCCGTGGTAACACAAATATTTTATATTGAGATGAGACGTTAAGTAGTTCAGAATTTTATTGTTTCATGTCATCAGTCTTCCAGAGGAAAAGCAATCTTGGTGGCTGGGAGCAAAGAGCTGACATGATACCGAGAGTCTACCATCATAGCAAGTAGTCCTTAGCAAGAATATGGGTGGAGCCAAGGACAGACAACTGTTTATGAACACAAGAACATGGTCAATGCTGAGAAGGGGCAGCACACAGCAAAGGCCTTGATGGTCAGTTTAAAGGGGAGCTTGGTTAAGTTATCTCCTCACTTCCCAGGGAGGAGGACTGTCTGTTTGGCAGTCACACTCCTCAGAGTGTTTCCTACCCTATTGTTGGCACAAGAACAGCTCTAAAATCCAACCAGCTGGGGCTGGGAGAGGAGGTCGGTGGATAAACATAAGCTTTTGGGTTCAATCTCTGGTACCACCACTCTAAAAGGGGGTGGGCGGCACCAAACTGGCTTTGCTGCGGATTTACACTCAGCACTCCACCAGGAAAAGGGTTGCTTATGCAGATACCATCTCCAGCTGCCGGCACATGCCTGCACACACTGATCTTACATGATTCTGAACAATGCATGGCATCCCTGCCCCGACCCTGGGAACACAGCTGTGGTTCCAGTCCTTTAAAACAGAATCAACAGCAAGGCTTAGGTAAAATAATGCTTTGGTTGGAAAAAGGTTTTGAAAGCATGTGAACATCATGGTTTATCACTTGATCAGACCTTCCACGTGAGATAGGAAATGTGTGAAAAACAGAGTTGGCCAGCAAGTAGCCTATAGCAGGCTCGCTGGGATTCATAGAATTCTTATTTTAAGGAAAAAAAAAATGTACTGCTTTCTAAACGGCTAACATTTTTTCATGAGCTATTTTTCCCCCTAAAATATACAGTTCGAAGTTTGGGGAGAGGGGAGACATTTGGAGGATCTTACTACAACACATAGCCCATGAGAGCCTGAAGCTCTCTATGTAACCCAAGCAAGCCTCAAGCTCCTCCTACCCCATCAACCCCCAAACATAGGAATTACTCTCAATTTTGATCACAAAGCTATCTGGCCAGTCATCTGATGGATCTCTGAGTCTCCTACAGAGAGAGAACCTGCCTCAAAAACAAAAAACGATATGACAACAAAATCTAGATGGATAAATATTACATAGCAACACTGACTTGATACATAAAGACTTCTCTAAATTTTGGTTACAAAAGATCAATTATCTATCTGGATGACTGTTTACCAAATTATTCTCCTAAAGTAGCACTACATTGTTTTTTAGAGACTCTCCTTTCTTTCCTCACACTCTGCATCTATTGATTCAGCAAAGCCCCCTGATTACAGGGGGTCTCATCCCCTCTACTGCTTACCCCCTGAACCCAAGGCACTGCTTGTCTCTATCTTGAAGAGCCTCCTCTGTTCCCACACCTACTCAAGCTCCAGAGGCTTTTCTTTTTATACAAGAGCCAGGTTTTCAAAAGTATACATCAGATATATTTTGTTATTCATTTGTTCAAAATTGTCCTCTTTCCTATTTAGATGGGAATCTAAGTTTTTAGAGCCCATGAAGCTCCCACCTCATTCATTACTTCCTTGAGCTGCCTCCTCTATCCTCACCTCCTTTCTGCGCATCCTGTTACTGTCAACAGGGCTTCATCTTAAAAAACAAAATTATCACGCTTACGTATTTATTGATCTGTTTATCTTTGCGTATAAAGACTGCACGGTATGTGTGGAGGTCAGAAGATTCTGTACAGGAGCTGGTTTTTTACTATCACGTGGGCTCCGGGGATTCAGCGCAGGTCTCCAGGCTTGGCTGCAGGTGCCGATACCTGCTGTTGGCCTCACCACAGCTTCTTGGGCTCTGTGACTTGCCATTCTGATTTTTCTTTTTTCCTCCCTCTTTGCAATGGTGAGACTGAACTGAGGCCCTTGTGCATTCATTTCAGACAAGTGTTCTACCACTGAGCTACATCCCTGCTTGCCTATTCTCTCTGAATATACAGTACTTAGATGTCTTGCGTTTTCTTTCATTTTGCCCCCCCCCATATTATATCCATAAAAATACCCTTTGACTATTTCAATTAAAAGAGTGTATTCAACATCTTCATCTTGTTTTTTTGCATTCAATGTAACAGATAGTAACTGTTGACTTATTTATTATCCATCTCCCCCACAAGAATATAACTCCATGAGAGGCAAGATGTTATTCAATGATTTTTCTTCATCTAATTAAAAGTTGGTATAGAGAAGGCCAAGTATTAGGTATATACTGCCTAAATAATGAATGAACATTCTGGTTCTAATTATTGGCTGACTCTGCTGTTTTCTTTGAGATAGGATCTTACTATGCAGCCCTGGTTAGCCTTGAACTCACAGCAATTCCGTCTTAACTTTCTGATATGCTGGGATTATAGCTTGGAGTGTTCTATTACTTTAAATTTTGTTTTATGTGTTCTAACTTAATTTCCAAAAGCCCTCTGAACAGTATCTTGTCTGGACCATTTAATTTAGCATCTACCTTACAGCATGAGGAATTCAAAGACAAGAGAGAAATGGCTCTTGGATCCTGATGTGGCAAATATGGGGTCTACCTAGCAATAACAGCAAAACCAAGGCTAGTTTCAACACCTTATCTAGAGTAATCCCTTTTAAAGTAAAAGCCATCATATTAAAACTGAGCAGATTAGAAACCCTACAGTAGCTTGCTGCCTCTCTCTCTGAGTATGACTGGTTCTAGGGGTGGGCAATCAGGCCTGAGAGGTCTGGCCTATCAGCTCTCAGACCTCAGCTTTCACTCTTCCCCACCTTGTCTTACTGTGGACCAAGCACATTTGCCTGCTGTCACCCCTCAAACTGGGGTTTGCTTCTGCTCCAGGACATGTGTATCAGCTGCTGCTGCTGCTGCTTAAAATGCTCCTTACCTAAACATCCACATGGCTAATCCCTTCAACTTTAGGCTTTGACACTACTATTTAAAATAACAGTCTAGTACTCCAGCCCCTCTGTCATGCGCTACTTCTCCTGGCCATGGTTTTACTTTTAATCTTACAAATTTTACACAAATGTGCATAAATGTATGTATGCATATATATATATATGTACATATACATATATATATATGCATGCTTTTCTTCTCGCTTAAACATAAGCTCTATGAGGGGAGGAATTTGTTATGTTCACTGACTCCAAGCAACTACAACTGCAGCTGACATACATACATATATATATATGTATATATATATATATATATATCACACAATATTTGTGATTGAAGGTAAATAGTCTTTTGACCTTTATTCTTACAAACTACTCATGTCCTCATGTCTGGCCTATCTTTTAAAATCTTTTTTTTTTTTTGCCTTTTGAGACAGGGTTTCTCTGTGTATAGCTCTGGCTGTCTTGGAACTTCCTTTGTAGACCAGGCTGGCTTCAAGTTCACAGAGATCCCTGCCTCTGTCTCCTAAGTGCTGGGATTAAAGGTGTGCCCCACTGGACTAGGGAGATGGCTCAGAGGTTAAGAGCCTTGGTTGCTCTTCCAGAGGACCTGAGTTCTATTCCCAGCAACTACATGGTGGCTCACAACCATCTATAATGAGGTCTGGTGCCCTCTTCTGGCCTGAAGACACACAGCCAGGAGACTATATATGTAATAAATAAATAAAATCTTTAAGGGTGGGGGAGGAAAGGTATATGCCACCACTGGCTCAAATACCTGAATTTTGCACTTAAATTTAATTTTGGATCAATTATATGACTTTTCAGTGTACTTAATACCTATGCTTCCCAGTTTAAAGTTAAGAATAAACCCTCACAGAGGAGTCGAGGCGATGGGATGGGAAAAAGCAGTACAAAAGTTAGATGATGGCATTGGTTATTTAAAGCTTCCTGTGGTTTTAGAAGGAAAATGTCTTTTCTCCCTCCTCTACCTTTGACCATTATTAGTGAAGGTTTTCCTTCACTTAGGGCACATAAGTGAATTTTAAGAGGACAACTCCTCCCCCAAGAACCAACTACCAACCTGACTAGTAGCTGTTAGCAAACTATAGTGACATATAGTGGCAAGACAGAGTAATGAAGCCATGGCACTCAGACCCTCAGACTAGAAACAGGCTTTGCTAGCTATTTCCTTAATTCTTTCTGGTGCTGTGGTGCTGGGATTAAACCTGGAGCCTCGTGCGCGCGCACGCACATGCGCGCGCGCGTGTATGGTGTGTGTGTGTGTGTATGTGTGTGTGTGTGTGAGAGAGAGAGGGGGGGGGAGAGAAAGGGGGGAGAGAGAGAGAGAGAGACACTCTAATCCCCAGCCAGCTGTTTTTAATAACAAAAGAATAGAACAGAGGGCTGAAAAGAGAGACCACATAGAATAAATATTACCCAGCAAGGCTCTCAGTGTCAGCTGGTTCTTACCTGGTAATGCTGAAGCTCAATCACAGCAGCCCTCCCTCAGTGGAGATGAAAGCATGCTATGGTTGAGCCAGTTACCCAGAGAGAAAGACAGATGTGCCATAAAATGCCATAAAACTTAAAGCCAGAGTCAAAGTCATACCGAGAGATACTTTGGTAAGTCTGAAAAGAAATAAATAATACCTCTATTAACTACTGCTTGGACAACTGATTAGAGGTTTGGGGGAATATAAGATTAGAGAAATGCAGAGACAGACTTTCCAGGTTTTAGCAATGCACACTATACACAGTGGCTCTGGAATGAAGGTGATACCTACAGACCCAATTACTGAAATTTAAGAAATATGTTAAGCAGAGACCTAGTCCAGGAAAGAGGCAGAGGGAATTGCAGCGCTTGGAAGACAGACTCATCCTACCCTCCAGATATCCCCTTTGAGTGTTTCATGGACCAGCCCACCTACTTCACCTTTATGTAAAAACTAAACATCCTCAAAATACTGACTACCATTCTGACTCACACTGAGTTTATGCAGCTCCCAAATCTCAACATGGAAAGAAAATGTTTCAAAGTCTGAGCAGGTGATTAGGCCTGTGGAAGGAGACAACCATTTGAAATGACTGAGACAAAAAGCCTGATTTTGCCCCTAAGCACAGGCCACGGGGCTGGTAGCTGAATAGATATATATGGACTGTTTTACTAGGACAGTCATGTTTAGGGTAGCTCATGGCCCTGCTTTTTCTTCTTCCGGTATGTTACTTGGGAAGGAGAGAATGAATGAAAAATTAAAAATATCCCAGTAATGATCAGTAATGCTCTTACCACATCAATCTCAGTGTTGGAATGCCCCATGTTACAGACGATGCAACTGTTCTTCATGCGGTCCAAGTGCTCTCTGGTTACCACATTCTTGTTACCTTAAAATCAGAAGAGAGACATGAAAAGGAATGAAGTTAGACTACTACACCATACTTATATAAAAACACAATCCTATTTTTTTTTTTTTTTTGGACAGGGTTTCTCTGTGTAACTCTGGATGTCCTAGGACTCACTCTACCCGCCTGCCTCTGTCTTCTGAGTGAAAGGGCTAAGGGTGTGTGTCACCACTGCCTGGCTCATAGATCACATTCTAAAGAGCAAAAACTATTTAAAACCCTCAGTTGCTTAAAGAAATCTTACAGGAACATAACAGTGAACCCTTGTAATATTAGGTTGGTCAACAGTCTACTTACTCCCATACAGCACTTTAAACATAAGCAACAGAAGAAAGTAGAACCTGGACTACATCAATACACAAACAAATCCTTGTTTTATAATGACCCCACTAAGGAAGTGTTTAAAGACAACAAACAAAATCTGTGTATATCAAACACCAAAATGGGATTTCTATCCAAACTGTATTTGGGACACTTACAACTCAGTAATAAAGATAAACCACCTAATTTAAAGAGGAGCAAAGGACCAGAAAGGATGTTTCTTCAGAGATATGCACGCCCGAAAAGCACAGCCAAGAATGGAGAGCATCACTAGCTATCAAAATCATTCAGTACTTTACGTTCACTGGGGCGACAGTAACAAACCCACAATAATAAAAGTGTTGTTGAGGGCGCAGAGAAACTGGAACCTCCAGCATTGTTGATACAACTGGACAACAGTGCCAGCACTTTGAAAAGCAGTTTGATAATTCTTTAAGTGGAGTTTCTATAGGATACAGAGATTCTATTGCTGTTTATACAAACAAGAGAACTGGAAACGTGTTCACACAAAGTCTTGGATGCAATGTTTGTAGTGGCATCATTCATGATGACTCCAAAGTGAAGCCCACCCAAACATCCATCTATATTTATCAGAACAAGATAAACTGTGGTATAGCCACACAAAGGAATATTCAGAAACAAAAAGAAATGAAATACTAACACGTGCCATTATATGGATGGAACTTGGGAGCATCATGCCAAGTAGAATAAGCCAGTCACAAAAGACTTCATTTTGTATGACTTCATTTTACATGGAATGCCCAGCAAATATGCACAGACACAAGGATCAGTGGTTGCTTAGGGTTACAGGTGTGTGAAGGATAAACTAAAGAGTGATCATTTGTGATAGAGGGCGTCTTGTGGGTATAATGAAAATGTTCTAGAATTATACAATGGGAAAGCACCATACTGTACACTTTTCAAAGGTGAACACTGCATTACATGAATTATATATCTCAATAAAAGTCACTGTAACAGTTGTACAACCCTGTGAATTTCTTACACAAAGTATTGAATTACGGTGCTGGGGATCAACCCTGGGCCCTCTGAGCTGTACATATGGGTGAAACAGATGACATGGGACTCACATCCCAGCCAAGCCATTAAAGTAAGTTCATGCTGGGCAGTGGTGGCGCACACCTTTAGTCTCAGCACTTGGGAGGCAGAGGCAGGTGGATCTCTGTGAGTTCAAGGCCAGCCTGGTCTACAGAGCGAGTTCCAGGACAGGCTCCAAAGCCACAGAGAACTGTCTTGAAAACAAAACAAAACAAAACACCCCCCCCCAAGTTCATTTATCCCTAGCATGGGGAAGAGAGGAAGAGGGAGAAGAGAGGAAGAGGGGGGAAGGAGGGAGGAGAAGAGGAAAGGGGGGAGGAGAGGAAGGGAGAGGAGAGGAAGAAGATCTATGGGACCCAGGAATGAAGCAAGAGCAACTCCACATGGTCCCTGTCCTCTGCCCTGGTTCTTGCTGAGGATATAAACACATTTTATTTCCTTTCTCTTAGAGAATTATAAAAGAAAACCAGTATTCCAATGATTTATGGTTCTAGTAGACAATTATAATACGTTTCTCAATCTAGCCATTTTTGACATTCCTACCTAAATTAAAAATCTACCTGGAGAGGTGGCTCAGGTGTTAAGAGCACTGGTTGCTCTTCCATGAGGGCCTGGGTTCAATTCCCGGCACCCACATAGAGGCTCACAGCAATCTTTAACTCCAGTTTCAAGGGACCTGACACCCTCACCCAGACATGCACGTAGGCAAAACATCAATGCACATAAAATAAAAATAAACTGTATAAAAAGTCTGTCTATTTTACAACTAACACAAGCATTCCACTTTTTCTAAATATGAACTTTTCTCTTTCCATGTCATAATTTATAGGTACTATACAGAAGCATATTTGCTTTCTTTGTTTATTTTTTTTGAGACAGGATCTCATTATGTAGCTCTGGCTGTCCTGGAACTCACTATGTGGACCAGGCTGGCCTCAAACTCACAGAGGTCCTCCTGCCTCTACATCCTGAGTGTTAGGATTAATGGCGTGTGCCACCATGCCCAGCCGAATATTTGCTTTCAGGGTGAAATAAAAATAGTGGTCTGAGAATAGAGCTCAGTGGTACAGTACACATTCATCATGCTTAAAGTCCTGGAAATAATCACTGGTGCATAGTTTTCAATTCCTAGCTATGTCCCAGGAGGTTAAAGATGGGCAGATACATAGCACAAGTAAAGGACAAAGAGGAACTTTTCTGTGTGATGACCTAATGTCTAGGCTTGGGCATAGGTAGAAAAAGGTAAGATAGACTTATTTTGTCTACTGTCTCTAGTGTGTGTGTGTGTGTGTGTGTATGTGCGTGTGCACGTGCATTTCTTCTGTCTGACTCCACTTATGAAATTGTAAGTGTATGCCACCATGCCTGGCTTTTAAAAAAAGATTGTTTGCTTTATGTGTATGAATGTTTTGTCTGCATGTATGCATGTGTACCACATATATGTCTGGTACTCACAGTTAGAACAGGGTGTCAGATCCCCTGGAACTGGAGTTATAGAAGGTTGGGGGCCACCATGTGGGTATTGGGAATCCGACCTGGATCCTCTTCAGGAGCAATAACTGTTTTTGTTGTTGTTGTTTTTCGGGATAGAGTTTCTCTGGGTAGCCCTGGCTGTCCTGGACTTTGCTCTGTAGACCAGGCTATCCTCAAACTCACAGACATCTGAAAGGCATGTGCCATCACTGCCCTGATGCAGTGTTCTTAAGCACTGAGCCAACTCCCCAGCCACCCATGCCTGACCTTTTTTAGATAGGTTCTTGGAATCAAATTCAGTCACTCATGCTTATTAAAGCAAATGTTTTACCAAAAGAGCCACTCCTGCCTCCAAACCCCTATTTCTGGCTTTAATATTTTGGATTTATCCAGAATATTTTCAATCACCTTCCATTTGCTGCATGAAAGCATTCCCAAATCTTAACACTCTGCCCCCAATATATAACAACCATACCTGTGCAAGTAATAACAATGTCCACTTGTCGGATGACCTCATTTAATTTCACTAGTCGGAATCCATCCATACTGTAGAAATAAAGCAGGATTAATTAAACTAAGCCAGTAAATGGGGGTGGGGTCTTTCTTTAACAGCTAGCATCCAGTTTTTTGGGTAGATACAATGTTACTTCTTGGATAGCTGGAATGTGTTCAGGGTGTTCATTTTGCTTGGTTTTGAAGACAGTGTCACTGTATAACCCAAGCTGGCCTCAAAACCTGGATCCTCGAGCCTCTTCCTTCCAAGCACTGGAATTATCAGTGTGTGCCACCACATCTGGCTTGGACTACTCTTCAGCCCAAAGTCCCGATCATTCCCTTAGTTTACATAGGAGAGATATAAATGCTCCCTTTCCATCATTGGAACTAGTTCGTCCTACTAACAGAGAGCCAAGCAAGGGCTGCTGCGAGCACCCCAAACAAGATTTCTAGAAAAAGCCATTTGGCCATTGAATCTATTCTTACTGAACCTGTTCTCCCAAGATCAATGATTTTTATTTTTCAAATTTAAAAACAAAGCAAAACATTATTTTCTTAGGGTCTTACAGTACTCGATTCCTCTGCCACATTAAATATAATTTACCTGCTTAAAACCTAGCCCCTGCCCTTTGGGGTGCTGGGGATTGAACCCAGAACATTGTTCATGTGAGGCAAGTGTAGCCAAGTTGGTTATATTCTCAGCCTTTTCCTGGGCAAGACCTAAATTCTTATACACACTGCCAGGTGATTCTTACTTCAGATACTACACTCTCCTTAAATATGCCATGCAAGCCTTTGTTTGGAGAGTATGCACTTGCGCCTTTTATAGGGCACAAACTTTCAAGCAGAGGAAGAAAGCAAACAAAAACAACTGCACACGTTTTAATCAAGCTTTTCTGTCCACGGGTTTTGAGGCCAGCCTGGGTTATACAGTGACACTGTCTTCAAAACCAAGTGTCCTCAGCCAGACACTGCTCCCCTGTGTCCCTACAGCACTGCGTGCTCTTTCCAGTGCCCATGACACAGCACAGCAGTGACCCGTGTCCATCCAAAAGCAGAGCCTTGTCCCTACAGCTACTCATCCCACTCACCCTCGGCACACAGCTTGGCAAAGCGGCCTCAGCACGGTGAGTACTGGTTCACGGCTCTGAGATCGTTTGACCTGTAGTGTCATCACTGTCTTGTTCAAGTTTCTACACTGAGCAGAGTACTAGAAAGGTGATGGTGCTTGTGTCTGAAGCTGGGGGAGAAGCCAGTGACTGTTACAGAACTCTGCTTTGGTAGCATATGGCTGGGCTGGTGAGTAGCAGGGCAGAGGGAAACTTACTCTAACCTTATTTTATCTTAGTGCCCTCCTTCCAGAGGTTCAGTGGAAAACACTGCATAGAAATTATAAAATGCAGATATACACTACATAAACTTGGGCTTTGCAGTAGCTTTTAGTGACTGTGGCATTTCTCCTCCTGTGGAAGATGGGAATAACTTTAGTAACAGTTACCACTTAGTGAGCTCAGTTACAGGTTTATAACTTAATTTATGATACTATATAATAATTATGTGACTCAATTCTCAATACTTTAAGGCAAGGATGATTATTTGCATTTTCTTCCTTCCTGGTGCTGAACTCATAGAAACTCTTATCACTACCTCCCAAATGCTGGGATTAAAGGTGTGCCCTGCTAGGACCCACGTTTCCGAAAGGAAAAAAATTTAAAAAAATTTAAATTTGGATTTATACCTTAAGAATTACAGAATACTACAAACAATTTCCCACATATTCTTCATACAAGAGTTATCAGACTTCCCCCTTAGTTTGGACTTGTCTGATTACTTTCTCATAGTTAGATCCGCATTTCCATTTTTGGGAGGGTTACCATAGAAGTCTCTTCAGGGTGTTATAGCAGAGGCTCTGACAGCCTATTGCGTTTCCCTCCCCTCCCCTCTCCTGTGCGCTTTACCACTAAGCTCACCCAAGCTCTCCTTTCTCTTTCTCCTCCCGGCAGAATTTTCACTCTGTAGCCCAGGCTGGCGAGACAAGGTCTTATTCTGTAACCAAAGCTGGCCTGGAACCTACAATCTATTTGCCTCAGCTTCTGGAATGTTAAGATTACATGGCTGAACCTTAAAAAAATACTGTTGTATGTGTAGGATATGTATGTGTGTGTGTGTGTGTGTGTGTGTGTGTGTGTGTGTGTGTGTGTGCGCGCGCGCGCGCGCGCACAGGCCAAGGTATACCTATAGGGAGGTCAGAGGACAACTTTGTGAAGTTGGAGACTGAATTTAGGTCATTAGGATTGCACAGCAAGCACTCGCTCTAGTGCCTCTGTCTCCCCAGTGCTGGGATTAAAGGCATGCAGCACCACACCTGCCCTTTATTATTATTTTCATTATTACTTTCAAAGAGGCAGGGATTACATGTTGGGAGATGTTAATGGAAGGATTTGTTCATTAAACCAATGCATCCTGTTACTGTTTCCACAGGAATTCTAAATTTTATCTTCTCTCGGAGCAGAACTCCTTGACTTTTGTAAGGTGGAAGCTTGGAGTTCACTTCGCAGCTTCCCCGGATCTGGGTCTGAGATGTGGCAGTAAGCATGATAGACAGCAACGTAAAGGAGGAGTATCCATCCCATTGCATGCTCACCAGGCTTGCAGGGCACAGATGGGGTCGATCTCAGTCACATACACAATGGAACCCATGGCTTTCAAAGCAGCGCAGCACCCCTTTCCCACCTGAACAGGGAAGGACACACACAATAAAGAGAGTCAGCAAGAACACACATCTCAAAGCTTCTGGGAAAGGAAGGGTACCCCCCTTCTCTCCCCTCAAAGTAATTTTGCTGAATAGATTCGTGCTTGGGGAAAACCAAGAAAAATGAGTAAGTGTGGTTCACAAACAAACCCCTGGCCCCTGCTCAGCACATTCATATGCACGAGAACGCCCACATTCACGATTTGTAATCAAAACAAGCTAAAAGAACATCACAAACAGAGGTCCTGGAACAAGTCAGAAAATCAACTGGAGGAAAAATACAAAAGGGAAAGCAAGGCACTTAACTCGAGACTTCTAGAGTTATGTGTTCCCATCTAAAGTGGCACATGAATATACTTCTGTCTGTATGTAAAGTTATGGAATATTTCATCAAAATATATCTTAAACATCCAACAAGTAAAAGGTTGAACTTTACCTCTCCATAGCCACAGACCACCACTTGCTTTCCACCAAACATCATATCTGTTGTCCTTTTAAGTCTGGGGGAACAAAAGCAAAGTCCGGCCATTAAATCATAAGGAAGGTTCCTTTGCTTCTACCTGAGGTTTGCGCTTTTGTTTTGAAGTTTTTCATTTTTGAAGGAAAGCAATAAAGCACTTATTTGTCCATCTAACCAGTTCTATATATACACGAGGTTTGCCCCTCCCACTTTCATCTTCCTCCTTCTTGGGAGCAGTGCAAAAAGAAGTAGATTACACAGTAAGTTAACAAAAGCAATGTACACGTATACTGTGAGTAGATACGGGCAAAAAAAGAAAAGATACAAATAAGGTAACAGTAATTTTAATTTAGGAAGTGACAAAGTTCTGGCTTAATAGGAACATTATTCCGGCTTACTGCTTTGGAAAGACGCCCCTAATGATGCGTTTAGCAGGAGCAGAAGGCCAGCTGGTTCTACATTGATTCAATAGGGAGAGTAATGGACAATAATGCAGAGTGAACTCTACTGATGCTGACGACACAGGCTACAGTGAGCTTTCTGGGGCTGATTCTGGAACAGTTACAGTCTACCTTTGTATCTGGTTCTCTGTGAAACTGATCTTTGCTGTCTCCATGATTTCTGGGAAGGATATCTAGGAATGAATTCTAGTTTCTCTTTGGGCACAATGAGTGCTGGATTTCAGGTGAGCGCCAGCATGCCTGGCTCCTACGGCTCTCGTCTCTGGGGCAGTTTGCGGCTCCTCTCATCTCTCTTGCTCCCATCGCTACGGAGAGAACCGCCCTTGACCAGCTGCAGTTTTGCGCTGTCTGTGGGCACCAGTGCTCTCACCGCTCGGCAAGCTTAGATGCGTAGCTGGCGTTTTCCTGTTTCTCCACTGGGGAATCTAACCTAACTCTTGCTCAGCTGTTTCCTTCTTTGTCACTTTTCAACTTTAGAACCCTTGTTACCTAAGGAGTTAACTATGGTTGGGAGGAATGCTATCCATTTTTCTGAACTAGCAGAGCTGCCTTCATGAATCTTTTACTGACCCTGGTATAGGTAAGGTCAACTTCAAGTTCACACATCTGGTACTTGAAAAGTCTGAAAGCTAGGTGTAGGTAGAGAAGTATTTTAATGAAACATATACATTTCTACCAGTTTGGACAGAACTGAGGTATCGGTCACAATGGCCCTTACGTGTGGACACTCTATGGCTGACCACTGGGCTAAGAATTGATTAAAATGTTTAGTCTATCTAATACTACTGACCCCACAGTAATATGGTAGGTAGCAATAGTTACAATGTGTATTGAACATGCTACCAAATTAAAACACAACAAAAACACAAACAAACCAACCAGCAAAACCTTAAGAGTTAACTTAATTCTAAAACTTACTACATAGATAGTTCTAGAAAGATAGGCACACATGTGTATTCTATTGGAAGATTGAAACAGAACTGTTACATTGAGGCCAGACGGGGCTACTTATCCCCATTCCAGGTCAGCAGGGTCTACATGGTGAAATACCACCTCCACTTTTTTAATAGGAGGAAGGTAATATAACAACACTGAATAGCTTATCTTGCCTCTTTTAATCCTCAATAACAACTCCATGAACTAAGTCATAAAGTTACCGTTTTACAGATGAGGAAATATGCAGAGAACAAGCGAGGGATTATAGTTAACAAATAAATAATGGATCCAGCATTTAAACTGAAGCCTCTCTGGACCAAGTGCCTGTGGCGTCATCACTCAACCTGAAATGGTTAGGAAGCCGGACCACAGAATCTTTTATTTTTCTATTGATCCATGTGATAGAAACACAGCATTTGGCATATTCTAAGCCATCTTTATGGTTTCTCTTAGAAAATGACTTGGGGGCTATGATTTAGGTCTAGAATGTTTCCAAAGATCCACATGATAAAGGCCTGTGTGTTCCCCCCCCCCCCCCCCCCCCGCTGGTATTACTAAAAACGTGTTAAAAACTACCAGGTGGAGCTTATGGGAGGTTTCCTAGAAACTGGAAACGTATTTGGGAAGTGATAGAGGGGACCCAGAGCCTTCCTTACTCTCTTCTTATGCCCTACTCAGAAGGGGAATAGTTTGGTTCATCACATGATCCTAACTAACCACAGGCTGCCTCACTGCTTGCCCCAAGGCAAGTATGTACATCTGTCCACATACGAACACCTTTAAAACCCTGAGCCAAAACCAACCTTGGATTTTCAAAAGCTGGCTATATCAGGAATTAGTCCCACTAACGGAGTGCCGACTACACGTGGGGTCTCCTAGCAGGGATGAGGACACAGGGTGGAGACGGAAGCTGAGCATGGTCAAACCTGCAATTCTCATAAAGCAGGGAAATGGGAAATGCCTCTGGGGATTAGTTCTAGTCAAGAAATTGTGTGCTGTGTTACAGGAAACATGACCTGAAATAGGATCACCCGAAACCTCTTTCAAAATCAACTTTATGCCATTTTAATGACACAAAGTCTAACAGGACCACAAAATATGGACTCCGCTTACCAACAGAAGCCAAACCCATTTCTTTTTTTCTAAATTTTATGTTTTTATGTGTATGAATGTTTTGTCTGCATATATGTTTCTGTGCCATATGTGTGCCTGGTAACTGTGGAAGCCAGAGGAGGGCACCAGATCCCCTGGGCCTGGAATTACAGATACTTGTAAACTGCCATGTCAGTACAGGGAATCAAATAGGTCCTCTGGGAGAGCAGCCAGGGCTCTGAATCACTGAGCTCCCAGCCTCACTTCCTAACTGAAAGAGATTTTCTTGTGATGGTGATGGCAACAGAGCTCTGGGTTATAAAGTCGTGGGTGTGAAGTGGACATGAAACAGTTCCAGAAATAACCAAAGAAGCTGGAACCTTCACTGAATAACCCAAGATCAAGTCAAAGATAACAAACATTACCCATCAAGAATAGATTCACGGCAGCAGTAGAGGTTATCAAATTTCTGTTTAGTGACTGAGTCATTGACGTTCATGGCTGGAACACACAGCTTTCCAGCTTTGGACAGTTGGTACAGCCTGGGAATGGGAGAAGTCAAGAACAGAAAACAATGAGACATTACAATCTACTGTTGGTTTATGTCAGATCTCTGAAATGCACCGATGGGCTGAGCATGAGAGCATAAGACATAACTAATTTCATCCTACTGAACAGATATTGAGAAACATAATGTGCTTCTAGAGGCTGTTCACAGCTTGGCAATAAGGCTTACATTAAAAAAAAATTATGTAGAGAAAATCTTTTATCCAACTAAATTTCAAGATCTTAAATGAAAAACTCTCAATTGCATATAAATCTTTTTTATTTTACTGTCTTATAGACTGAGGCTTCTGTTTTGTGACGGGGTCTCACTGTGTAGCTCTGACTGGCCTGAAACTTATTATGTAGACCAGGATGGCCTTGAACTTAGAGATCCACTGGCCTCTACTGGCATCAAAGGCAGGTACCACTATGCCCATTACAAGACTGAGACTTAAAAAAATTATTTACTTTTATGTGTATGACTGTCACCCACAAACGTAGCATGCATTTACACAAACACACATGCATACATATAAATAAAAACAAAAATAAATCTTAAAAATAGCTTTGAAAGAACTAATTTTAAATATTTTTAAAATCCAGCATAATCCTACTACAATGACTTTTACTTTTCAGTAGTTTTAAACTCTTAACAATAACATATAAACTCATAAATTGCATATATATGTGAATTCAAAACCCAAGCTAGGGACACCATCTGGTGGAAAAAACTGACTTACAGTTTTTCTTTCTGGTACTCACATTTATGACATGCTAGTGTGTACACACACGTGCACACACACACACACACACATATTTTAAAAATGCAGTCCTTTCTAAGAAGGTATGTTGCATGTTGCAAGCTATAGATCTTTTTGTTTTTTTAATTTTATGTGCATTGGTGTTTTCTCTTTGTCTGTGTTAGGGTGCTGGAAACTGAACCTGGATCTTTTGAAAGGACTGCCATTTCTCCAGCCCCAAGCCACACTTTTATGTAATCAAAAGGATCAGAAAACATTAAAGTGGCTTGCTTTGGATTGATTTCCCTAAAAGTTTGTTTCACACTTTAAATCCTTTATGGGTGAATAAGACTAACTGAAATGATTCCAATTTTATCCTTTGTGATGGGACCCAAAGTCCTTGCTGTCTGTGAGGCGTGGGTTTCTGAGAGGGCATGGGTTTTGTCTACTGTGGGTCTCTAGCACAGAGCAGTGCCTGGCTCCTTGTCGGAATTCAGTGAATATTTATTGAATGAATTAAACTTGTCAAAAAAGAGCAAGCAGTCGCTGCTCTACAATGACAAGAAAACATGAGGACCCTACTTGCTCCTCCATCCGAGCGGTTCACCATTTTAGGTTTGTAATTTGTGTTATTAATTAAAGTAAGTGCCTAGCTTAGTTAGACACGTTACCTTGGAGAAAGCTCCAGCTTTTAGCATAATGTGTTCTACAGGTATGTGATTATAAGATTCTAAGCTAGGGATGACTGTTAACTCTTACCTGTGGACTCCAGTAACACTCTCTTCCACTATGCCTTTGATTTTCTTAAACATGTTGGGATACTTTTTATAAATCCAGTGAGTGAGATCTCCTCCGTCATCCAGTATCTGCAACAGAGGAGGCATCAGGAATGTTACTTGTCTTACTGAAGGCTTGGGCTTCAGTCCCTCCTCAGGGTCCTGCCTCCCAGTTCCTAATTACCAATGTACAGACATTTCAAAATTTCCATATAGTTGTGAAAAGTGACTTAAAGCCAGAGTTACTATAACAATCTACCAAATAAAAGAGTCATTGCACTCAAAGCAAAGAGTAGGGAGAAAGGCCAGCTGTAATTCTCTCAGTCGGGTGACCCACCTCATAACATATCTACTTTACCAAACCATATTGCAACGTGAGAATTTTCTTATGGATGATCAGCTCAGGAGGCCATCAGGACCTCCAGTTCTTGAATATTCTTTGGATCTTCAGAAAACTCATTTCTAACTGCTGATTTTAGTACTTTAAATAAATTCAACTGAGGCTTAGTTTAAACAGAAGGACAGATAATTAGTCTCTCTCAGAGCAAGGCTCTGGAAACTGAAGCTGTTAATCCCTTACTTCTCACAAAGCCCAGGCACTCCCCCACCCCATGTCTCGGGCAGCCCTGGAGGGCTTTGCCTAGCTCAACCTCGCACTCTGTACGAGCCAAATTAAAAATAACCAGGGAGCCGTGCAGCACGTAGGTGTACACGCATGCTTCTGAACAGCTCATGACTCTTTCAGGATGGGATGAAAGATAAATACGAGGCTGTGCCCACTAGGGCCTCCATCAGCAGGGGAAGGCTTTTGAGTTATAAATCAGGCCCAAGCTGCAGCAGCTCAGCCCTTCAGGGTGGTTAGAAGAGCTCATCAGGGCTTCTCTGGGTTGATACACCTCTCCTGGAGGTCTCCACACATTCTTTAAACTTCTAGCATATCAGCGATACAATATCAAAACCACCACCCTGAATCCCAGGGAACACAAAACACCCAACTCCAGGTCTATCATCTCATCTTCTGCTCCTGCTATTAATCTATTTTACCTAATTCAATCAAATCTTGCTTGAGGGTAGGAGCCACGGCAAGACTCTCATTAGAATTCTTAGCCTAGCTACATACCTATAAATAGAGCCCCTAAGAGCCCACAGAGGGGCCAAGGATAGAAGATCAAAGGTAGAGTCCTTAGTTTCGATCCCCAACCCCAAAAGGCTGGGGAGATGCTTTAGTTAATGAAGTGCTTGCCTTACAAACATTAGGGCCTGGGTTTAATCCCCGGCACCCACATAAAAAGCCAGGCATGGTAGTGTAGTGCCTGAAAACCCAGTGTGGAGGCAAAGATGGGCCCAGCTTAGTCTAACTGTGGAGTCCCAGGTATCAGCGAGAGACCCTGTCTCAAAAAACAAGGTGAAGGCTCCTGTGGAATGACAGCTGAGGTTCTCTTCTGGCTTCTATAACACGAGGAGTACACATATGCACATGTAAGCACACATATTCCCCCTCTCCAATCTTCCTACATAAAAGTAACCAGAGAGTTTCTCTCTGCGGTTCTGTACGCACGGATTCCATGAGGTTTTCACTTGCTGCCTCTGATCCCTGCCCACAAGGAAGAACAGACAAAAACCCAAGTATCCGGCAACTCTGTAGGTAAGTCCCATTATGCTCATTTACTTTTCCCTTTATTATTTACCTATGTATTGGGCTGGCCGACCACCAAGCCCTAGGGGCCTCCTGTTCTCCTCATCCCCAGTGCTGTGCTAATGAATGCTTCCTACCACACCCGGCTTTTACATGGGTGGTGGGATCCTTTACCCAGTGAACCAGCTCCCCAGCCTGACCTGGAACTCTTGATCCTCCTGTTCAGAGTATAGGCGTGCATCACCACAGCTGGCTTACACAGTGCTGGGGATCAAACCCAGGGTTCCATACATGCCAGGCAAATGCCCTGCCAAATGAGCTATATCCCAGTGCCTACTTTCCCCTTTAAACAAAGGCCAGAAGTTGCTGTCCTCCTCCACAAAGTTCCTGACCTCAAATAATCTTCCTCTTCCTGAGGTTGGAATGCAAGTTAAAGTATTGGGTCTTGGTCAAAGATATGAGTTCTGTTTTCTGAGGGGAAACTATTTTAGGTCCTTGTGACTGTCTTTGCTAACTCTCCTAGCGGCTGTCCTGGCACCCCACGCTGTAAAGCCTCTCTGGGTGCAAGACTACAAAATCAATTTTATTCCCAAGAGACACGTGCCCCACCCATATCTTCTTTACGTGTCAGTCAGACCCCTCCTTGTCACCTAAAATTGCTGCAATGAGCTGACTCATCCTGGAGGCACCATCACTTCCTCCTTCCTCAAGCCAGCACTTGGAGCCATGTGACCTGGACCACAGGCTTCACTGGGCTCCAGGGAAGACGAGGCTTTAGCTGTCAGCAGCAAGGAACAAGGAATCATATTCTCTCTCTCTCTCTTTCCCTCCTTTCCCCCCCCCCCCCGCTGGTTCTCTAATTGTTTTTTTTTTTAAACTAAATTTCTTTTTTTAATTTCATTTTACATTCCAACCAAAGTTCCCCCTCCTACCCCTCAATTCTCTAATTTATTTTTTTGTTTGTTTTGTTTTGTTGGTTTTCAAGACAGGGTTTCTCTGTGTAACAGTCCTGGCTGTCCCGAAAGTTGCTTTGCAGACAAGGCTGGCCTTGAACTCACTGGGATCTGCCTGCCTCTTCCTCCCAACTGCTGGGATTAAAGGCATGTACCACCACTGCCCAGTGGATTCTCTAATTTCTTAGTAAAATAATGCAGAAATGTTGGTAAGGCAAGGAAATATATCATATTTTTATGCCTTTTTCTTTCTCTATGAATGTAATTGTGATTTTAGTTTCAAGAGAGAGAGTGTGTTTATTTAAGTATTATAAACCCAGGGCTTCAAGCATGCTAAAACCAGGGCTCTACCCCTGAATTATACATAACCCAGTCCTACATTTCATTTTCCCTTTTTAATTCTTCAGGCTGGGGACTAAACCTAGGGCTATGCATGCCAGACAAAAGCTCCCCGGTGAGCTACATCCATAGCCTCTCAGACTGGATCTTTTAAACAATGAAACAAAAATAAAGTATAAAGGGAAACCCCTAAACTTCTGGTCATCTTTTACAAAATAAAGAGAAGAAATGTGCACTTGGAAGTGCTCCAAGCACACTAGAACCTCGGTGTGAAGATTCCCGGAAAAGCTAAGTGCCTCAGGAGCAGCAAGGCGCCTGTGCCTTCCCGTGTGTTTGTTGGTATTTGTGGCAATTGTTACTGGAGCAACTGTGAACAGCAGTAGGGGACAGAATGCATGCCTTCTGCTTGTTAGCCTATCATGTGTGAACCCTGGGTAGCATTTTCACATTACTGGCAAATGTGAATGCTTCCGGGCTGGCCTCAAGCTCAAGGTTCCTGAATGCTGGGAGAGCTAATCAAGACTCTTTGCAGTGTTAAGAAGTTCAGGATCTAGAGGTTTCCTAAGCAGATTCACTGAATTTTCCTGGAAACCCAGGTACATCAGACATAAACGGGTCCATTTTCCTTCCTTCCCTAAGTCAGTCTTTCCCACTACTACCCCTGCCCTGTGAGCTGCGTTAACTAACTGACGGGGTCTGACCCACCATGTTTGGCTGCCAGCCCTCCACATTCACACATCGGTCGATGCACCACCAAAAGTCGTCTTCTGACTCTCCTTTCCAGGCAAAGACAGGAAATCCTAAAAATAATAAAAGGAGCAGAGAACCCATTAAAGGCTATGAAAGGGCCAGACCCCAGATTTTAACAAGAAAGTGCCAATTTCCCCGCCAATTTCTAATTTTCTCATTTCTTTGGATTAACTCCCATCACTGGCTAATACTGTCTCCAGTCCCTTATCCACTCCTCCTCCTGTAGTGGCTACTCTGCTCTTCTTGGCTCAAAAAGGACAAGCAACAAGGCTGTAAGAGTTGCTAAAAATAGGACTAACAGGAAAAAGAAGAATCCAGAAATAAGTACTTGATCCAGAGTCATTTGTCAGCCTCATCATCCCTCGGATCCACTGGAAAACTCTCATACTTTACCCACCCACGTGCTTGTTCCGCATCACAGCCTAGGGAAGTGTAATGGCCATTATGCAAGCTGCTTAACTTAGCGGGGTGAGAACCAAATGAATGTGAACTTTAAAGCCAGCGTTTATGTGTTTATGTGTTACTGAACATAGACTTATTTACTTTTGCAGTGTTGGGGCGGAATAAAGCTATGATTCTAAGCAAATGCTCTATCACTGAACTTCATCATTCATTGATTATTTATACATTTAGGTAGAGTTGAGACAATATTTCACCATGGAGTTGAGGACAGCCTCAAACTTGTGGCCATTCTCATGCCTTGGCCTTCTGAGGACTGGGGTTGCAGATGTGAGCCATGATTCCCAACTTTCTTTTTAAATGCTTTTATCTTGAGACAAGATTTTACTAAGCTTCCTAGGCAGGTTCTGAACTATGATCTTTTGCCCTCAACCTTTCTAATACCTGGAATGACAGGAATATGTCACCATGACTGGCCTTGAAAATGGGTTTATAAGCAGTTGTGGCATTTTGTTAAACCAGACTTTTTATGTAAGTATGTTATCTATTCTATCACAACATAAATTCTGAGAGCAAAGATTTCTCATTATCTATCAGAGTCAATAATCACTTGCTAAAAAAAAAAAAAGAAATGAATGCCTATGTAAAATTCACTGGATATATATTTAATATTTATATAATTTTTCTATCATAGACGAACAGTACAATTTTATAAATAAATTAAAGAAATAATGGCACGCCAAGAGCGCTAGCAAAAGGAGAGACGAGTATATTCTTCAGAGTTTCTAGAGTCTCCCCAGAGCTCAGAAGCAGTTTTGGTACCCAAACCTGTGTGTGCTGCTACCCACAGGGAAGACAAAGCCACAGACTCCAAATTTCTCTTTCTTTTGTCCTTCAAGCATTTAGTGGATTTTGTGATCAATTAACCTGCCAGGCCAAATCCTCTTTACTGCAGAAGCAGACATGCTGACCATCAAATCAGGGTGAGCCGCTTGCTGGAAAACCTGCAGGGCCACAAACTGGCTCCAGTATTACATACTACCTTGGGTGAGCAGTGTTCCTATTAGTGAATCAAATCCAAGTGTGATTACTGGAGCATCAGACGTAGGTAGCTATTCGCAACTACAAAACAAGGGTCAACTAGATCACGTTTGACAAAGGAAGCCCTCCAAAAGAACAAATTTACCAATAATGGGGCCCGTTTCTTCAAAGGCAGCTGCCTCGCTGTCAGCCTTCCTTAAAGGTTTATACAGAAACAGTGGAGCTTCTTGAAAACTTACCTTAGCCAAAGACAGAAAACAAAAGTCATCTCTTACCACTTTCCGCTAGAGCAGCAGCCACTTCGTTGAGAGTAGAGTAGATGTTGCAGGCGGCCCATCGGCACTGTGCCCCCAGGGCACCCAGAGTTTCCATGAGCACCTGTGTTACAGAATGGGCGGTAAACAAGCCCGCACTAAACAGGCTCCAGATTGACTTTACCTGCTTGTACCCAGGCAACTCTTGTTCCCCCTACTTCCACCTCTCAAGAGCTGCAGTGATGGGCTTGTGACACCACTCCTGGCTAAGTCCTATCTTTGACAATACACAATACATCAAGAGTAAGCCCCAGGCCAGTGGTTTTCAAGCTTTATAGAATGTCTTCAGTGTGGTCAACACCGGGCAGAGGAGTAGCTCCAGTAAGAGTCTATACCATTCCCAGTAAGATTTCATTAAAAAGTTCAGAGAAAAAGTATTTTTTATCAAAGCACAGACATACAGTTCTGCTCCTATTTAGGGCTAGGGATGCGGTTCAGTTGGCATAGTGTTGGCAGAAAGCCCTGGGTTTGCAGAAAGTTTCTGGATTCCCAGAAACTCTACCCAGGGTTCTGGTGTAGACTGGGTTTGTTTCATTTTAGGCAAAGCATGGGAGGAAACAGTAGCTGCATATGTAAAGGTAAGAAAAATTAGGTAATGCTGGGTGGTGGCCTTTAATTCAGCACTCACGAGGCAGAGGCAAGCGGATCTCTGTGAGTTCGAGGCCACCCTGGTCTACAAAGTGAGTACCAGGACAGCCAGGGCTGTTACACAGAGAAACCCTGACTTAAAAAAATAGTAACATTTTAATTAAAGGTTCAATGTAGGAAAAGTGTATAGTTTGGAATTTTGTGTTGCTCCAACTAGACACAAAATTTCATATCCACAGGCAAGCTCCTTTCCAGGAGTACCTGCCCAGTACTCACAAGAAAAGCTAGTCAGGGGGCTGGGTGCACTACACTAGTCTCTCAGGGGAAGCAAAAGTCTTAAGTAACAGAAGTTGAGCAATCATGTCTGCCAAGGAAGTCACACAAAGACCCACTGCACATGGGGAGGGGACAAAAGCAAAACCGGAAGGGTCACACAGACCATCCTGAGCCCACTGTGGGATGTACATTATAATCACTACTAATTCTAAAGATTTATTACGTCTCTCTTTCTCCACAAAAGACAAGAAAATATCTTCTGCCAGACCTACCAATCAATTAAAAGAAGAAAAACACGGCCGCAACAGAAAGCAGTAGGGACAGGAGGAAAGCCCTGCCCACAGAGGCCTGCTTAATACTGGCTGCATAGGAAGATTCAAGACTTGCCCTCACCGAGAAGGCTAGCCCAACACAAAGGAGCAGTCTAGGGCAGGCCCCTGAGAAGAGCCCTTCTGTGGCACACTAGCGCTCAAGCAGCTGAAAGCTGAGGATGAAGGAGAAAACACTGGGGAAAGCCCTTTAGTAACGTACAGTCAGCCCAAGTAACCTATAATCTTCAGCCCACTGCTGAAGAAATGTGCCGCCTATAGTGCACAAAACAGCTGAACTTCCAAGCAATCCATAACTCTACTGGAAACTAAGAAGCCATCCCTCAAAGATTCAAGATGTGAAAACAAAAGTTGGTCGTGTGTTTGCCTCGCATGCCTGATGCGCTGGGTTTGATCTTCAGCACTCCAGAAATCATGTGTGGTGGCACATATCCAAAATACCAGCACTCAAGACCAAGAGGCAGGAGAACTAGAAGTTCAAGATCATCCTTAGCTATGGTGAGTTCAAGGCAGCTTGGTTTCAAAAAGCAAAACAAAAACTACGATAAAACATAAATATAACAACTGTTTATGCTAATAAAAATATACACAACATTGACAAACAGGGAATTTTAGCAGAGACAGATGGAAACTATAAAAGCAGGTCAAGTACAAATGCCAGAAACAAAAAAAACACAACATAGTGAAAAACCATATACAGTACTGAGAATTCCTACAATAGTCTTCCCAGACTGGGCATTTTCAAGGACACAGTCAGCCAACTTAAAGACAGAATAGAAATTACATACTAAAACACAAAGAGAAAAGGAGAGCAGGAAAAACAAAGCAACACACACACACACACACACACACACACACACACACACGACATTATCAAATGACTTGATGCATGCATATCATCGAAATTCCCAAAAGTAAGGATAGAGAGAACAGGTCAAAAGAAATCCACTTAGAGTTAATGGACAATCATTCTCCAAAATTAATACAAGAGGATCCAGAAACAATATCTGAGTAGTGCCAAGATCCACTGACTAACTCCAAGGCTATGGACACACAAGAGTAGAACATCATGTACCAGAAGTAAGGAAGGAACTGCTCAAGGAGTGGAAGGGAAGAGCCAAAGACAAAGAAAGGCTGGGAGACAACTTAGTAAGTGCTAGCCTTGCAAGCATGAGGACCTGAGTTTTATCTCCAGAACCTTCAGGTCAAACAAAAACTAAACAAACAAACAAACAAACAAAAAAAACCCAAAGTAAACACAACAAAAAAGCTGAAGACAGAAGATCCTGAAGCTTGTTGACCAGCTAGCCTTGCCTACTTGGCACCAGGCTAGCGAAGAGACCCTATTTCAAAATACAAGGTGGATGGCTGCTAGGGAAAATGATGCCTGACATTCTCTGGCTTGCATGTACACATGCACGTGTGTGCACGCGCACGCACACACACACACACACACACACACACAAAGGGCAAAGATGACTGGACCCTCCCTCCCTTTCTCTTTCTTTTGGGAGGGGCAGTGTCTCATGTAATTCAGTGACCCAGGCTGGCCACAGCTAGCTCACTATGTAGTGGAGGATGACCCTGAACTTTTCCCCTTCTTGCCTCACTCTCCCTGGAGCTGGGAGTAGAGGTATGCTCCACTACGTCCAGGGACCAAACCCAGGGCTTTGTGTGCTTGGCAAGCGCTTTGCTAACTAAGACACATCGCTAGTTCCTTTTTTTCGAGACAGGGTCTCTCTGTGACTTTGGAACCTGTCCTGGAACTAGACCAGGCTGGTCTGGAACTCACAAGATCCTACTGCCTCGGCCTCCCGAGTGCTGGGATTAAAGGCGTGCGTGCCCCACCAACGCCTGGCTTAGTTCCAAGTCTTTATATTTCTATATTATATAGAGGTCACAATTGAATATTATAAAATTAACATGAACAGAGATTAAAAATAAAAGGAAGAAAAATACTCCTATAAGGATAAAGAAGAAAATATGTAGGGTAGAAATAATAAAATGATATAAACTTGGTAAACCAATAATGACTAATTCACCCAGGAAAAATAGAGAGGAAGGCCCAAAGGGTGGTGATTAGCTTGGGGTGAAAACAAACTCGATATAAAGAGAAGCACTTCCTATCTTAAGTCACCACACTGGATTCTGATGGGAGAGGCCCAGGAAGGGTTTCAAGCATGCTTCTGCCTCAATTCATTAATCTGTAGCTACAAAAAGAAGTTACTTTTTTAATTTATTGCATTAATTTTAGAAATTCAGGTGTCCTTTTCCTCAGAGAACATGTAACTCAGCAGTCTCAGAGGAACGCAGATGCTATCTGTTCCTAAGCAGCCGCTGCCTGCCCTTCATTAGCAAGGTGACCAAGTATGAGTCTGCTGAGGGAGGGACAACTCTAAAGGTGACTGAGGGACTGGCAGTATAGCTCAGTGACAGGAATATCTGTTGAGCCCGAAGAAAGCTCTGGCACCGAAAAACTAAGCAACTAACTAACCGGGGTAGAGCACTTGTCTGAGATCCCAGCACTCAGGAAGATGAGGCAGGAAGATCAGAGGTTTGACTGATACCAACTTCAGCTGCTACATAGCAAGTTCAAGGTTAGCCTGGGCTGCACCAGACTTTGTCTGAAAACAACAAAAGAGCTGGAGATAATGGTTCAGTGCAAGCATGGGGACCTGAATTCTGATCACCAACACCCGTGTAAAAAGCTGGGTGCCATGGAACGCTTCTGTAAGCCTGGTGATGAGGAAAAAGAGACAGGTGATCTTTGCAGCTGGCTGGCCTGCGAGTCTAGCCAATCAGTAAGCTGCAGGTTCAGTGGGAAACCCTTTTCTAAAAATAAGGTGTGATTGAAGACGATACCCACTGTCAACCTCTGGCCTCTACGAAGGAACACACACACACACACACACACACACACACACACACACACACACACCAGAACAAAGAGACGAAGAGAGCACACTGGCTAACTTTTTGTATGGTGGCGTCTACCCATAATTCCAGCATCTGGGAGGTTGAGACAGGAGGAGGATCATGAATTCAAGACCAGCCTCAGCTTCACAGCAAGTTTGAGGCCCACCTAGGCTGCGTGAGTCCCTGTCTCAGGAGAAGAAGGGAGGGAGAAGGAAGATGACCTAGAGCTTAGAAGTCCCATAAAAGGTGTTCCAGCTTTTATCAACACACCAATTTTCCTACTGATCTCAATGTATTTGGAACTCAATGCCAACTACATACTTTTATGATGACTCGAAAGAAGACTATAGAGTACTAAGGGAGCACTTCCATTTGTCTCAATGACTGTGGTGAGTGTTACTGTCCTTAGTGAACAGGGCCAGGGATCTGAACACTGAAGTTTAGGACAGCCATTTACAAAAAGACAAAACAAAACAACAACAACAACAACAAAAAACAAACTGCTGATCTAGTATAAAGTTCGATTGTCCCAATGAAAGTTTACATTGTGAAAACCCTACTTATAATTATTTGATCTTAGAAACTAATTCTGCCTTACATACTGACAAAAGTAGTTTCTATAGTTTTAATACAAATAATAATCTTTCTAGGACTTTAACAATTGTAAACTGTAAAGAGAATGGTGACTGTCATTGGTCAGAAGTTGGAAAAAGTTGCCTTTTATTTCATAAAATCCTAAAATCAGTTGAAGGAATTGCTCTAGGGCTCTGGACATAATCCCACATTGCCAGCAGGGCATGGTAATACATGCCTACAATCCAGCACTCGGGAGACAGAAGGGTCAGGAATTCAAAGCTAGCCTTAGCTATAACAGCAAGCTAGAGGCCAGTATAGGCTACATGAGATACTGTCTCAAAAAATAAAAAGAAAAGGAAAGCAGTGGAGAGCAGGGTTTGGCCCCAGCACCCTCAGACTGTAAGAGTGCCCTGTGCTCTCTTCCGGCCTCTGCAGGCACTGCACACACATAGTACACCTACATACATGCAGGCAAAACACTCACAGAAGACACCCCACATATATTTCCATCTGTATGTGTCAGTACAGATATCGACTATTCTGTCACAGTGATGCTTGCATTTACATATTGAAATATATTTTTATAATTTACTTTCTTTTTATTTCTCCCTATTTTAGTTCTCATTTTATAGTAAAAATTTAAAGATTACCTATAACATAGGTTATGGTGTATCTGAATTCTACCTCAGCATAGCTCAGGAGCACTGGAAGTATTTTTCTTATAGATGGAAGATAACTGTACTGAGTGTAGGAATTGGTCTAAGCCGATCTTGGGGATCCTAGTCCCCTTTTCAGAACTAGGGGAGCAGAGGCATGTGACCTGCACACACCCCACACATGGTACACATACATGGAGACCTGCACACACCCCACATGGTACACCTACATGGAGACCTGAACACACATCACACATGGTACACATACATGGAGACCTGAACACACATCACACATGGTACACATACATGGAGACCTGCACACACATCACACATGGTACACATACATGGAGACCTGAACACACACCCCACACATGGTACACATACATGGAGGCCTGCACACACATCACACATGGTACACCTACATGGAAGCCTGCACACACCCCACACATGGTACACATACATGGAAGCCTGCACACACCTCACACATGGTACACATACATGGAGACCTGCACACACCCCACACATGGTACACCTACATGGAAGCCTGCACACACCCCACACATGGTACACATACATGGAAGCCTGCACACACCTCACACATGCATGCTACATCAGCATCTTCTCCTCGGGGTGACATGCTGGACTATTCTGCTGGACCTCAGCAAGGGTTTTCTTGCTCTTAGGAGAGCAGAAGAAACAGTCCTTCTCCTATCAGTTCATGGTGACGAGGTGGTACCTAGTATCTACTACCTTTCTATCAGCTCGAGGATGAAGTAGGCAAGCTGTGGAGACAGCTCCAAAAGAGTCACAAAGAGATGAAAGGGAGCCTTGTGTCCACAGCTCGTCTTCCAGATGGACTCTTGGCCACACCATGTAATGAATTCCTCGAGGCTGAGACCAGGTGAATCAGTTTCCTCTTATTTGCTGCTGAAGGCAGCTCCATATGGAAGGCTGAGTCAGAGAGAGGACACTGGAAAGGGTGACGGAGAAGATGCATAGTGGAGCAGCAGAAGCCTTCACTTGCTCACCAAGCACACCCGTGTTCAAGCCTGAGCCTGGCTTCCCAAGCTGTATAACCCTGGACACATTTCTAAAGTACACTGGGCCTCAGCTTCTTTTTTTTTATTAAATGAAAAAAGGACTGCCTGCCTACATGCTATCACATGGTGGTATCACATGGGTTAATGAAATAACACGTCAGCCTGGTGCCGGCAGATGGCACTCATTCAGTGGCTGGTACAATTACTAACTGTCATTGGGAGGAAAAGGACTCACAGCAGTCTGCGCAGTGATGTGCGTACAACCCACAATTTTGGCTCCAGCCAAAGGCTTTTCTCCTTGGGCTCTCTTCCTTAAGGCCATCAGGGCAGGCATCTCTGGAAAGGCCCAATACAAACACGGAGTATTAAACAGAGAGAATGAGAGATAAGAGACTAAACAGAAAAATTACTCATTTAAGTTGTGACTATTCCCTTGACCAGCTTCTGTTAGATGAGGTTCCTGAATGTTCTCTGAGAGGCTTTCAGAGACAAATGTTCCCCAGTTTTATTCTCCATCTGCCAATCCTTCTTACCCAGGGCTTTCCTCTAAACTCTCAGAGTTCACTCCCTCCCTCCCTCCCTCCCCACAGTGTTCTCCAAAACTTAAGATTCTCTACAACATTCTTCAGGAGGTGGACGTGCCGACTCATACCCGTAAATCCCGGCACTTGGGAGGTTGAGGCAGAGATTTGCCTCAAATTCAAGGTCAGCCTAAGTTTCAGAGTTGAGACCTTGTCTCAGATTAATAAACAAAAAAAAATATGGTTTAAGACTGCACTGAAATTTGACATGTCAGCTGACCCGGGATGTGTTAATATGACAAAATGACACAGGCAACTACAAAGGCATTTATTTCTTTACCTTGTTCAGCAATTTCGATCTCCCTGCGTCCAAACTCTGCCTGTTTGATGTTCTTGACACAGAAGTCACTGCTTCCTTTTGAGTTCTTTTGCTGCTTGTCCCGGGGGGAAGTCTCATCATCAGAGCTATCTGTGTATGAAGCAGCTGGAACACAAATTTAAAAAAAAAAAAAAATCAATCAGGGAAAAGGTTAGCTTCCTTCAAAACCCCAGACCATTGGGCTGCACTAGTCATTAGCACCACACAAAATAACACCTGTAGGAAGCTCCTTAATGAAACATGGAGCTGTGCCACTCATGACCTATGCAAGGTGAGCTGCAAAAGGCATTCTCCCTGGGAAGCATTCATTTGGAATCTAGTGCTAACTTATCCTTTTGAACACAGAGAGGTGTAATACTTGAATATGCAAAGAAAGGGAAGTTGCCTGGAAAGCCACAGGTTAAAGTTCCTAAGCAAGCCAGTCATTAACCCACAGGTTTCTAGCCTCATAACACCCCTCTGCCTGCTGCTTAAATGCCTGAAGTAATTTGCTTTGTAGTGCAATAACTGCACAGATAAGACCTAAAATACAAGGAACTCATGGGAAAGTAATTAAGAACCACACAGAAGGAATTTGTCTGACCGAACAGAGCTGTGTTTCTCGGGACTGCCTCTGACGAGGCAGAACTATTCTTGCAGATCCAAGTAGACACTGATAATTCAATGTATCATCCTCCTTGACTAGCCTCTGTAAGGAGTCCTTGGTGTTTCAGATTCCCAAAGCAGCTAAGAAATATCCTCTTTTGGTACATCTAATGCCCTGCAGATGAATCCACTAGCAACACACCCTGTATATAGCATGAGTGGTTCCCAACCTTCCTAATGCCAGATACAGTCAGATACAGATACAGCATGCTACTTCATAACTGTACTTTCACTATGCTTATGCATTGGAATGTAACTGTCTGTGTTTTCCAATGGTCTTAGGAGACCCCTGTGAAAGAGCCCTTTAACCCACTAAAGGGCCACAACCCATAGGTTGGGAACCACTGTACTAGAGGGTAAAAGGGCCACACTTGATTGTGGTCAACAGGCAGTTACTGCTACTGAATCCACAGCCTTAGTGGCAATCTTTCTAGTCTTTATATTTGCTAATCATTTGCTAGGTGGTCTTAGGCAATTTCTGTCTCAATTTTTGTAAAATAGTGGTTCTTCCGAATCCTTGTAGTTTGGGGGAGGATGGAGGACATAAAACACCATCTATAGAGAGAGAGAATTTATAACTGTCTGTGCAGTTAGCACTGCCATCCCATCTAGGGGGAGAAAGCTCACACACTCAGAGCTCCTGTGGGCCTGGTGGTCTGATCTACTTAGATCCAGAGCATTAGGGCATTTCTGGGATTTCTTAGCAGAGGGTCTATCTGGGTGGGGGTTGGAGGGCGGACTGTAAAAGGCAAGTCCGACCTTGCCCAGTTAATCAGGCACAATGCTGCATACTGTGGGGTCAGCAGGGGCTAGAGGATCTCTCTTTCTCTGGAAAGCTGCCTTAGAGCAAAGTCCTAACAGGAGGGCACAGGAATGAACATGAACACCAGGGGTGGCGTGGGGGTGAAGGGATTAGTAAAGCCCAAAAGGACTTTTGTTCTTACAAGGAACTAATCTGCACAAAACTTTTTGGTTCCTCTCCTAGGGTAAGAGAGCTCAAAGTACTTTTGGCAACAGAGCTAGAAATAGCTTTCTGGGCACCCACCGTCTGTTTCAACAGTCAGTATTCGATGTGGCTTAGAATTCCAGGCTTAAGAGACCATGCTTCGCCTACCTGAGAGAAAACGATAACCTTCCCCAATCCTGATCCAGATTTACAAGGAAACTGAATTTGAAAAAGGAATTTACATTATTTTGAAGTTTCAAATCTTTTTTCCAGAATCATGATGATTTTTGTCTTTAGTGGCAAACAGTAATTGGCAATACCAGACTGCACTCAGGAGACAGAGGCAGGAAGATCAGGAGTTCAAGGCACCCCCACAGGCTCATCCTTCACTTAATGACCACTGACCATTTTTCTTATGAGAAAAATGAGATACCATCCAAAATGTTTCAATTTTTAAGCAGAAAAGATTGTTACCTAAAAAAGTATAATATAATTTTACTATGGGGTGTCTTGTTTCATTTTCAAGAACCAAAGCAGAACTTGATGAATCACTAACCCACAACTGAGTCCACTGCACATATGAACACATGTTCATTGGCCCACGCCTGATTTACCTTTATCTCCCTGCTCCTGTGAGGCTGTTAGGAGGCAAGCAGTTAGAATTCGGGTTGAATTAGGCTTATTAAATTAATTAAAGTCAGGCAGTTCCCCTTGGGCCCAATCTATTTGTTTGTTAATGGAAATAACAGTAGGGACCTGTGTTTCAATGGGTTGTACTGATGAATGACTTGAGAAATACATTATGTTAGCAACCCAACACAAACGACATTTTATAATTTGGAAAAAAAAAAAAACCTTAAAATCTCTCAAAATTTGTAAATGCTAATTATAAGTACAGCACTTCGTTCTTTCTCATCTGTAACCAATTCACTTATCATAAAGATAACATTTTCGTAAATGTATCTATCACTGAGAATGATCTAAATCTGAAGAAAAGGTTATTCTTTTCATCTGCTCTTATGATTTAAAAAAATTTTTTTTTTGTTTAGGTTTTTGTATTTTAAAGTGCCACGAAGAGGCAAAGACGTACAGATCTCTGTAAGTTTGAGGCCAGCCTTATTTACATAGGAAGTTCTAGCACAGCCAGCACATGTGGAGAGACTGCCTTGACAAAAAGTAATAAAAAGTACTGAGTTTATGAAAATAATACTTCTTTGAGATTAGGCCAGGAAATATCATGAATACTACTTGCATAGGCAATATTTCTGAAAACATGATCTAGAATGTATCCAGATGAGCATAATGGGTTAGTAGAATATCAAAAAAAGATAGAGAATAAAAATGGTGAATTTTATTTCTAAGTAAAATATTTAAATACTAGAGATAATGTAAGGGCTTGTGCTTGTTGGGAAATAAATAACTAGATAAGCCAGGTGACTCTGTCATTTAAATGCTCTCTGTGAGGCCAGATGGACATTTGCCAGGGATGCCACATTCACATAAGATGACAATTCTAGCACCCACCAGATCATATTTCTACTTTTGTCTCTAAAACTAGGGTGTTATCCTCCAATGGATATATTAGGCTGACAACTTTTTTGTTTTGTTTTGTTTTGTTTTTGCTTTGCAAGACAGGGTGTGTAACAGCCCTAGTTGTCCTGGAACTCGATCTGTAAACCAGGCTTGCCTTGAACTCACAGAGATTCACTTGCCTCTGCCTCCAAGTGCTGGGATTAAAGGTGCTCACCACCACGGCCCAGCAAAAATTTTTGATGTGTAAATTGGTCACTTTCCCCAGCATGAGTCTGCTAGGTACATACTGGTGCTGCTGGGAGACCCCCTCCTTGTGCAGTACTCTCATTGTGGACTGACATTGTGGACTGACATTAGGGTAAGTGTAGGTTGGGTCGCAGAGGCTATCTCTGGATGATCTTTCCTCAGTTTACTGGCATCCTCACAACAAATATTAGCATCAACTATGATCCAAATACTGTTTGTTTGATGTGCTAGAGACACACTTGTGGTAGAGACAGGTAAGGCTTTTATGCTCATGGAATGCATATTTGTATTTGTGCACGCACATATAGGGGCATAAAACAAGTGCATATGATAATCTTAAAAAATAAGTAAAGATGGTGTTTTAGGGTTATATTGCTGTGACGAAACGCCATGACCAAAAGCAAGTCAGAGGGGAAAGGGTTTATTTGCTTACTCTTCCACATTGCTGTTCATCATCAAAGGAGGTCAGGGCAGGAACTCAAACAGGGCAGGATCCTGGAGCCAGGAGCTGAGGCAGAGGCAGAAAAGGGTGCTCTGCTTTCTGGCTTGCTCGTTAATGTTTGCTCAGCCTACTTTCTTATGCACAACTCAAAATGGGCTGGGCCCCCTACCCTCAATCACTAATTAAGAGTGATTGGCCTTGGATAGATGGAAGACACTGATTGGCCTTGGATAGACGGAAGACCTGTTGCAGAGACCAATTAACCTTGACAGCGGGTTATGGCAGCTTAGCAACTCACCTGAGCTATAGCTGTCAGTAGATGACTGAGAGATGGAACGAGACAGAGACCGACGTCCAATTTTGGTAGGACGCTTGTTGAATTCCTGCTTCTGGTCAGCAAACTGGATCTGCTAAGAAAAAGAACCCTCATTATAGAAAGGAAAAGTACTTTAGTTATACAGCTTAGTCACTGTTCTATTGCTGTGAAGAGACACCATGACCAAGGCAACTCTTATAAGAGGCTAGCTTTCATTTTTGGAGGGTTCATTCATTATCATGTCGAGGAGCATAGCAGCATGTAGGCAGACAGTAGAGTAGTAGCTAAGAGCAACATTCTGATCCATAGGCAGAGAGGAAGAAAGAACTGGGCCTAGCATGGGATTTTGAAATCTGAAAGCCAACCCACAGTGATGTACTTCCTCCAACAAGGTCACACCCCCTAACCCTCAAATAGTGCCAACTCCCAGATGACGAAGCATTCAAATATATGATGAGCCTTTGGGGGGCATTCTCATTCAAACCAAAATAGAGAAAACACCTTCAGTGTCACCTTCAGTGCAGTTTATTTGCTTAAACAAACCTATATTTGGAATAGAGACTCTTGGGGGCTGGGAATGCAGCTCAGTTGGCAGCATGCTTTCCTTGAATGCACCAGGACCTTGGTACAGTCTCCAGCACCACATGAGCTGCGAATGCCAAAGCAGTAGTGGCACACCCCTGTGATTCCGGGAAGCAGGAGAATCAGAAGTTCAAAGTCATGTTCAAACTACCTGGGAGTTTGAGCCAAGACCTTGTCCCCTCCTTCCTCTCAAAAAGGTTGAGAGTATACAGCTCAAGTACAGAGTGCGTTCTTACCATGCAAAGGCCTGGAATGGATCCCTAACACTGGAGAGGGTGGGTGGAGTGGGAGGGACTTCTCTAGATCTGAGTATGGTAGTATACTCAGCACACAGGAGGCCAAGGCAGAAGGAATACAATGAGTTCAAAGCTAGCCCGGGGTACACAGTGAAAACCCTTGTCTCCAAAGGCAATAAAACAAAGAAGAATAACTTTTCATTCTTCACCAATTTCTATCAAATTCAAGTCTTCGATGTAATGACTATATACTTAGTACATTATAACTGTGACACGAGAGGAGCAGTATTATGATTAAATTAAATTTGGGAGAAGGTAAGTCATATTCAGAAACATTTTCTATTGTTTCACTGAAAATGCAAAGCTGGGAAAAAAAAAAAAACCTTTGGAATTCTCTGTATGCCCACATACCTAGATGAGAAAACAGCAAGGTATAAAAAGAGAGACAGACTTGCCTGGAGCTTTAAGCTTCTCGGAGCAATATGCTAATTTTTTAAACAGGTTTTTCACGAATGAGCTGTGTCATTCATAAACTTTGTGATGTTGGTCAAGACGATTTTGTGAGCTTCATTTTCCCATAAATACAACAGCAGTAAAGTACTCCATTCTAGGTTTTGGAGAAGTTTACATGAGACAGTGAATGGTCTGTGAAACACGGCAGATTTAAAAGGTCATTAACTCCTCCTCCCCTACAGCAGGTAACCATTTTAATTTGCTAAAGATTTTCAAAGATGTTAGCTCTTTAGATACAGTAAATAAGCTAATTTTTAATGTCTAGTGTCACGAAATACTTTGGAAGCCATACGCTTGTTTATTATCAATGACTACAGATGTGGGAAGAGTAGATGATTGGACTGATTATATACTCAAATCATACTCTGTAGGTTATATTTGAAAAATATCTGATGATGGCGGATGGCCTTCTGTATATATGTTTCTCTTATTGGTTGATGAATAAAACACTGGCCAATAGAGGCAGGAAGATAGGCAGGACTAGGAGATGAGGAGAATTCTGGGAAAGGTAGGCAGAGAGAGAGAGAGACGGCACCAGGCCATGTAGAAATATGTAGATAAGTAGTTATGGGTTAATAATTAAGACAGAGCTAGCCAATAAGAAGCCCTAGCCATCAGCCAACAGTTTATACATTAATATATGTCTCTGTGTGCTTATTTGAGGAGAAGGGCAGAGGGATCTGGAGGGACAAGAAACTCCAGTAACATATCTGATAGTTAATTTTACTTAGTATTAATTCTTGTTAATTTTACTTATTTCTCCAACAGTTGGCAGTGCTGCTGGTGCTTTATTAATCAAAGCTCCTATCACTTACTTTATTAATAAGCTTTTCCTAGCCGAACATTTATACAGTTGCTTATATGATTCTTCTGGATCCAAGGTGGCATAGAGGAAAGTTTACAGAAAAGAATCAAAGACCTGACAACTGATTCTAACTTTTAGAATAAACTTTTACGGCCAGAAATCAGAAGGAAATCAGTGGCTGCAGTTCCTGCACTTAGAGGTAACTCTTGAGTCACCGAGCACTGGACAAGGGGCTAATGTCAAAATGAAAGCTTAGCACTCACTGCCTCTGAGGAAATGTATAGCATTTCCACAACTATAACAAAAAATAACTAAATCCTGCACAATGGTTCAGAGTCTGCAAATTGCTTTCACTGTAATAGGGCTATTCATTGGGATAGGAGCTCACTGAAAAATGGAAAGTGGCAAGTTTGATTATTTTGCTGAAGTACCAATTCATTCCAAAAAGGATAAAGTGCCCTTTCTATGCACTCCAGCAGGAAGTCCATGAATCTTTACGTACTTCTAGCTCAGCATTCATCACCTTGCTTTCCGACCTGTATTCTGTAAGGCTATGAACTACAGGCTCCATATGGGCTGATTTCTAGTCGCCCTTATTTATATTCTCAGGCACAGAGAGATAGATAACTGCTGTATCCTATGCACCCAGTCACATGCTGAACCAAGGGGCCTGGGGGAGCCTATTCTACCTTCATTGCCTGTATTTGAGGGAAGGTTAGTAGTCACAGTAAGCATGAATTCTGCATAGAGTAATTTTAAGGGTTAAAAAAACTGGCAAGGGAAAGGTGGGGGAAGGTGCACAGAAGTCAGGGCCAATGCTGGCACTCAGTTCATCAACCCGGTAGGGGTAATCACAGGCCTTCGCTCTTTTTCAGAGGCCCATCAAGAAAAGGAATGCATGTTTTTCCAAAGACCACAACAAGGCAGTGTGTTCAGCAGTGCCCCCCTTATTAAAAAAAAAAAGCCTAAAATATAACTCTCGCCTCAGATTTGCAACACACCCCCCCATGCCAACCACACACGCTGACGTAACAGCTGCATGTGTGTGCACACAGACACACACGAGTACATATCTACCACTAGAGGAGGCCAGTCGCTTCCTCTCAGTTACCCCTACTTAGCGCAGTAACATTAAGTCACTCAGAAACCCAGCTGCTCTGTCACTTCAAGTGTGTCTTGAGGCTGAGCTCCGTGTCCTACAGCCTTTCAGTTGTGGTAATGCCGTCACCAACTTCGGCTCTTTGGGTTCTAAGGAAATAGGCTGGTCACAGAAAACCGGTCTTGCTAATTTCTCAGTAAATTCAATGCCCCCTCCCAGGTTATTGATATAGAAGAACATTAGGGAGAAACCATTTAATCTAGTGAGTCATGCGATTCTCCAATAAATGTTTCCTTTTCACTGATAACCAAAACATGAGTTAAATGCGGCATCTCTGGTGACCTCATCAGTGCCAGCCCACCCCATCCCACCCCAGTCTGTAAAGCAACGACATGCCCGGCCAGTTAAGGCGCCTTGGCAGAATCTACCAAGATTTACCTGACTTTCCTACCTCGTCAGAAACCAGAGTCCTTGCAGGCACTGCTCCTCTCACACCTCAGCACTGCCTAACACCAAGTCAGGAGAGGAAAAGAAGCCGGCAGGAATGGGTAGCTCACCACAAGCCCGCCAGAGGGAAGGATGAAGGCTGGACAGGAGGGGAAGGGGAGTATAAGCAGCTTGCCTTGGACAGTAACGGCCGCCGCCGCCGCAGCAAGACTGGCAAACGGGCGCTTAGCCTCACCTGGGCTTTAATCCCAGAGTTGCTATTAACAATGTATTTCTTCTTGCTGCTCAGCATAGTGACGCTACCAGCCAGCAGACTGTGACATTACCGGCACTAGGCCACCTCTTTGGTCCAAGGACCCTTGTGGTCAAGGTTTTAAACTTTCCTCATCAGCAATTCTGTTGGCTCCGGTCCCAGCTTGCCACTATATTTTTTTCCCTCTTTTGAGGGGGGTGGCTATTTCTGAAGCAGCTCCAACAACCCTTTCGGCCGTAGAGCGGGGTTTAATAAGGCAGTTCTGCTATTGGCCCATCAGCCATTCCTAATTCTGGATGTTTTCCTTTATTACTATTTTTCCTTACACATCATTACACAGCTCCTTTGACCTCTAAACCTTAACAAGTCCCTAGACAAGGCCCAACATACATGCATACATCAATGGCTTATTTATATAACCCATGCACTTTTTCCTGTTATAATTAACTTGCTAATTAGGTTCCCTTTCAACTTTACCTCCTCCTTTTCTATGTCAGATGATTTTAGTTAGCCTCATCTCATTAGAAGAAAATTAACTATAGAGTCACTGAAACAATGAGGGAATTTATAAAGAAAAAAAAAAACCATTAATGATACTAAGTGGTCAGGCAATCCCGTTCTATATATACTCTGCCCTTGGGTTAGCCAGGCAGGGGACACTAGATCCAGCTCTGTCACCAAGGAAATCAATTTTCTCATTTTATTTATTTATTTACTCTCGATTCTTTCCTTAATACTTATTTGCTTATTTATTTAGACACAGAGTCTCACAATGCATACTGGCCCTGGAACTTGAGGATCATCCTGCCTCAGCCTTTCAAAGACAACAAACACCATGCCTGAGTTTGCATACTTTCTATACAGATTTTTTTTACATTCAGTACCTAGTTTTATCTCAACAACACTGATGCTTATTTAGTATTGAGTGATCCATTCACTTTTTTATTATTAAAAAAAAAAAGCATATTTGGGGGCTAGGGAGATGGCTCAGTGGATCAGACACCCTTGTTTTGCAAGCATGGGACCTGAGTTGGAATGCTCAGTACCAATGTAAAGTGCTGGACATGGCTGCATGTACTCATTACCCTAGTGTGGAGACGTCGGACCCTGGGGCTCACAGGCCAGCCAGCCTATGGAAATGGTGAACTTCCAAGCTTCTGTGTCAGTGAGAGACCCTGTCTTAAGGCAATACAAGGCCGCCAGCAATGAAAGACACCCAGCATCACCCTCTAACCACTGTGCACACACAGTAGCATGCAAATGCACATGAGTTTGCACGCCCATATATTCACATGCACACACATGCATACATACAAGATTTTGTAAACGTGTTTCCTGGAAGATGCAATCACAAGGGAGAATTTACCACTGAGTCCTCACAATCACAACAACCTTATTACATGCCAAAAAACAAAAACAAACAAACAAAAAAACATTCAGCCAAACAGAGACAGCCAGAAAGAAGCCTGAGGAATGCTACACTAGACTACCTGCCACAGGTCTAGGTGGGGATATGGTTTGATGAAAGAGAAGAGGAAAGAGAGAGAGAGAGAGAGAGAGAGAGAGAGAGAGGAGAGGAAAAACTGCTTCTTGAGTGCAAGAAAAGCCAAAATGATAGCTTGTTTTGCAAGGATAATCTTTTCCTCCAGGAAAAAAGACCATATTGCATAGAGTTCACTGATTTCTCTGAGAGAAGTGGTGTGTTGATGTGTATCATGCCCATGTGTTACTCCTATATAAGAATCTTTCAAAAGATTTTTTAAAATTACATTTATTTTGTGTGTAGGGGTGGTGGTCAGAAGATAACCTGTGGGAGCCGGATCTCTCCTTCTATGTAGCTTTGAGGATTACACTCAGATCCGTCAGCTTGACAGCAAGGGCCTTTATTTGCTGAGCCACCTTGCTGGGCCATGCACAAGGATCTAAGAAGTGGGCATCATTATCTTCATTTGACAAACAGTAAAGTGGTTTTGTTGTTGTCATTTAAGCAGTGGTGCTGGGAAGGGAACTTAACAGCCTCTGGCATCGTAGGCAAGTATTCTTGCCAGAGTTTGATCTTGGTTCCATCTCCAGGATTCTTGTAAAGAGGGCCAGTTTGGTGACCCCAGTTTTAAATCCCAGACTTGAGAAGAAAAGACAAGCCTTGAGGCTTGCTGGTCAGCCAGCCTAGCTTACTTGGTGAGTTCCAGGCCAGTAGGCTCTGTCTCAAATAGAGTGGGCAGTGCCTGAGGAATATAGCCAAGTTTGTTCTCCTGAATCTACATACATACCATCACCACCCCATCACACACATAAAAAACGTGTCTGACAAAATTAGGATATAAGAGGGTTTTGAGGACCGTATAATGGTATACAAACAAAGTATTAATCTTTCTAGTCTTTTAAGGTAAAAATTCAGAATCTGTAATACTCAGATATCTACAACCCCTAAAAGAGGTAGTAGCATAAAGGTTTAGGTTTCATTGCCAAGTTCAAACACTCCTGGAGACATCTTCTCTTCCCAAGACAAATGGACAGTCTAAACAAATCTTTACCTGCAAAAAGAATTACTTTTGCCCCAAAGAATACTGCCGTGAGCTCGCTCTGCGCTCAAGAAGGTTAAGCAACCAGGTTTCACATGGAAAAGCACTACAGAGAGACTGGGTAGAAGAAATATTAAAAGGGAAACTTAACAAGAGTTACTGTTATTTCCATGGATCCAATACAAGACAGAAGGGTCTAAAGATTTATCAGGGAAGATTAAAATATATTAATAAATCTTTACAGAATGAGTTCTCCAACTGGCCAGAGTTTAACTGCCTGAATAAGGCTAAGAAAATCCTTCACGTGAAAATAAACTTTGGCAGGAGTTTCTAGTGACTGATGGGAATGTCACCTAGAAGGTCTACCTCGTCATTTATTGAGCTTGGGGTTCTTCACACTCTGTCCTGGCTTATATTCCTGCAATCATAGGCACATGCTGCTACAGATTTGGGTGTGGATATTATTTGCTTGGGCTTAATTTCAGTTCAATCTCCAGAATTCGTGTAAAGACACGAGAGATATAAGCAAAGAGTCCAGCCGGAACTGGTTACCAGTTCCAGGGCGCACAAGTCCCACTTTGCTGGTGATTACTAACGACAGATGTGGGGGGGGGAGGGGGGATACAATTCTGCTCTGTGTTCCTCCAGAAAAGGCTTGGGAGAGGCCCCTCTCCCAAGGGCCATTGCACTGGTGAGTCTCACACTCTGTGTACTCCGAACACTGTGTACACTGAAATGTAAAGCGGACATTTGTCAAAACTTTCTTGATATTTTGGCCCCATGTGGGAGCTGGCTTCAGAATTTTCTATTGGGGATTAAAAGGCACTTTCTACGGTTTGCAGGTGAGATCTGGAAATCCATAGGCAATGCACCAGAGGTGCTCCGTGGCTAACTGCTGGCTAAGCAGCTAGCAGGGTCACCTTCAGACTAGGTCAGAAGTTAATGACTTGGGCCGTATCGAAAGCCTTTGACAAAGAAAGATAGCAAAGGATCCAATGGCATTCCTGGAGACAAGCCTCTCCCTATTGCTCCTTGCTGCATTTCTACTGATTAAAGGGACTTTCCTGATTTTGAAATAAAGGGCCAGGAGACTGAGATACATTAAAACGTTTAAAATGTTCTTCACTCACTAGGAAGCCCTAGGTCACGTGCCTTAAGCAACAGTCCTAAGTACCTTAAGGTCGTGTTCCTGTCCACATAAACAGGAAAAGGGTAAATGGATACAGACTCAGGAGCAGCTCTTTTTGAGAGGACAATGAACTGGCCTTTTTTTTTTTTTTTTTTTTTTTTTTACAAAGTGTAAGCTTCGAGAATGTTCGTATTGATCTGAGGTGGCGCAAATGTTCAATAGGGTTCTTCTGCAGTACTCCCAACAAAATGTCATACCTCACTGTGGTCCCTCCTGTAACAAAACCAAATTTCCTGCTCTCTCTTGTTAGCACTAAATAGCTGGAGATTCAAAAACGAAGAAGCAAAACCAAAAACAAGAATTAAGGAGCCAGGATAATTAAGTGAATCATTTCCAGTTATCTAAATCCCTACACTTGTAATTATTTTATGGACAAATAGAATTTCTTTCCATCAGATATTTTTCAAATGAGCACAATGCTCTAAAATATTTAAAAAAAAAAACAACAGCAATAGCTTTTATGAAAATAGCATAGTAGCTAGGCGATGGTGGTGCACACCTTTAATCCCAGCACTGGGGAGGCAGAGGAAGGTGGATCACTGAGGTTGAGGCCAGCCTGGTCTACAGAGTGAGTTCCAGGACAGCCAGGCTGCACAGAGAAACCCCGTCTGGAAAAACAAACAAACAAACAAAAGGCACAGTAGCAAAACAATGCTCAGATAAAAATCTCTGCTGAGTCTTTGTTAGGTCTGGTATATATTTAGTTAATCATTGTTGTAATAGTTATTTCTTCTAGTCCCTATCTCTATAAACTAAGGAGAACTTAGAATACGTTGTAAAAGTGTAACAAGTTTACAAAAGTGTAACAAGTTTACAATAAGTAAATATGCAGACAGGGTTCAAGAAGTCAGACTAAGGTTTTCAGAAACCAGTTAGGACACTGAAGAGTTTCAAATCTACAGTTAAGGGCCTAGAGATGGCTCATCAGATGAAGGCAGCTGCTGCCAAACCTGAATGATTTCTAGAATGGGAGAACCTGACTTCTGCAAGTTGTTCTCTGACCTCCGCTGCTGTGTCGGGGTACATGTGCCCCCTCCAATAGTAAAATGCAATTTAAAAGGTTTTAAAGTCAACAGTTGAAATTGAAGCCAGAAAGTTAGAATTTGTTGTCACTGCTCTTTGTTTTTGAGACAGGATCGGCTGGAGTGCAGGTTGGCCTCGAACTCACTTTGTAACTGGGACTGGCCTTGAACTCCTGAGCCTCTTGCTGCTACCCCCAAGTGCTGGGATGGCTGGCCTGGGCCACCATGTTCCACAGTTTTGGTTTTATGTGCGCTAGTGCTTATCAACAAATATCAACTTAATTATTCTTTTACGAAAACTACTTACCAGACCTAACAAAGGTATCTGCGAGAACTATATGAAGGAAGTAAAGTTTCTTGCTTTGTAGCGATATACATAGAAGATCTGACAAAAGGAACGAAAGAGACAGGCGAGGGAGAAATGTTTACACTCCTTCAGAGCCTGGAGAATGCAACACTTCTACAAGTTCTAGTTGTGCGCCGTCCTTTCCCATATTCTCTGTTCTACACCCACAAGGCACAGCTTAGCATTAACTTTAGAGAGAATACAAAACAATCGAAGAATAATCCATCTCTGCAATGCGTGCCCACACTGTAGTCAGCGCCACCCACCCGAGCAGCAGGGCAATCCCCTGCCGCGCCTGCCGGCTCTGAACAGGCCTTCCGCTTCCCTGGCAATTCATTAAGAAGTACGAGGGACCCAGGGCATAGGAGCCAGTCAGGATTTTCCCAGCATGTATCTCCGCAGTGGCTTCTTGCAGATAGATGGTCCTTGTCACCTGCCAGGAAAAGGCTCTCCTTTGTTATCAAGAAACAGCAGACAGGACAAGGGCGAAGCACAGGAGAACTCACCATCCACTCAGGCATGTGAAAAGCAGAGGTGCCCTCATTACTGTCCCACTTCTCCATAGTGCAGGCGTGGGGAAGGTATGTCCTGAAGCAAAAGGGAAAGCTGGTTTGGAAAGGCCAGGGTTACCTGAGAGCCCAAAGAATACCCCGGCCTAGGCCTAGTGATTCGGAAGGTCGGAAGTTAAAGGAAGCTGTTATCTCTTTTCACAGAAGCTTCCTGTTCAAATCTAGATTGTGAGCCAGCTGCCTGGCAAATCTGTCACCAGCCGACCTCAAAGCCTTCTGCCTGCTGCTCAAAATCAGAACGGATGCAAGGCTCTGCCCTGAACTCTAGCCCACCTCCTCTGTGGGGCTTCCTGCAGCAACAGGCTGGCTTGCTCGCCTGAGTACAAGGCCCTGGTTGATTTTCTCCCGCCCCTCAGACACGTCACTGGAAGTGCTGATACCAAGATCAATAAAGAGGAGGTCAAGGAGGCGCTCCCCTTTCCTGAGAGCCGCTGATTTGGATCAGTACAGTAAACAGGCGTTTCCTTGAAACCGGAGTTCCTTATGGCTTTCGGGTTCAAACAGCTACAGAAGCTCCCTGTCTGCTCCCACCAGGGGGCTGGCACCACCGCCTATCTCAAGTGAAATTCTTATTGCACTGGTGTTCAGATGAAGCCAGGGAAGATGGTCTTCGCAAAGCCAGAGCTTAGGAAGAAATGCTGAAAACAGTTCTGGGACCACGGCTCCCTCTGCTGGCTCCCTGTGGGATGTGCAGGAAGGTCTAAGGGGCCTTGGTTTCAGAAACAGCACAATGCTGACTGACTGCAGGCTAGAGGCTAGTCAGGACCCACCAGCCACCCCAACCCCCAGTGTGGGCATACAGGAGACCCAGGGTTCTCAGAAAAGTGCCTCAGTCCAGTGCTGGTTTTTCCTCACAGGTCTGGTATCAGGAAGAAAAAAGATGCCAACAGTATCCCTCCCCTCCCCGTGCAACCATATAAGCACCCTCCTCTGGACACACTTCTGAAATTTGGAAATAAACATAATTTAAGAAAAAATATATATGATATATAAAATCACATGTTTGCTTAGTTTATTCCTACAGGATGTTATCCAATAAGAATACCATAGGGTATTTTAAGTTATTTGTGATTATTGTGAAGGGTGTTTGTCCCTGATTTTTTTCTCAGTCCATTTGTCGTTTGTATATAAGAGGGGTAGTGAGGTGGGTTTTTTCGTTTGTTTGTTTGTTTTTTGAGTAAATCTGCTCTCCAGTCACATCCTTAAAGTGTTTAACCACTGTAGGAATTTTCTGAAAGAATTTTTTTGGTTGCTTATGTATACTCTCATATCATCTGAAAATAGCAATACTTTCTTTCCAATCTGTACCCCTTGATCTCCTTAAGTTGTCTTATTGCTCTAGCTAAAACTTCAAGTACAGTATTGAATAAATACGGAGACAGTGGAGAGCTTTGTCTTGTCCCTTATTTTAGTGGAATTACTTTAAGTTTCCCTCCATTTAATTTGATATTGGCTATACCAGCTTGCTGTTTATTGCCTTTATTATGTTTAGATATGTGACTCATGTCCCTGATCTCTCTAAGATGCTTATCATAAAGGGCTTTTGGATTTTGTCAGGAGCTAGGAAACAAGGAGGACTCAAGGGGAGACCCATGGATCCCACAGAAAAGGGGAAACAGAAGCGATCTTGTGTGTAGGGTGGGGTGGGTGGAGGTGGGAATGTGAGGATTGGGTTAGGAAATAGACGCAGTGGAAGAGTACTGAAGATGACTGGAAAGAGAGGGCATTTCAGGGTCAGACAGAGACTGGTACCAGGGGACTCCCAGGGATCTACAAGGATGACCCCAGCTAAGACTCCTAGCAATGGTGGATTCTGGCCCATGCACACAGCCTTTGATCTACAGTCTGTCCTGCTTATGGGAAACGCGGTAAATGGAAAAGGTGGTGTGGAGAGATTGTAGAAGTGACCAACCAGTGACTGGTCCAACCTCAGACCTATCTATCCCATGAGAGTGCCCACCCATGACCCTGTTTGGAGTGCCAGGACCCAGAGGCTAAAGGCCCAGAGGCCTAGGACAGAACCAAACAGGATCGGGAGGAGAAAAATCCGTGTAATGATGCTTAATGATACTCTGCTATACTCATAGACTGGTGCCTAGCCCAATTGTCATCAGAGAGGCTTCGTCCAGTAACTGATGGAAACAGATACAGATCCACAGCTAAACACTGGGCTGAGCTCAGGGTATCCTGCAAAAGAGAGGGAGGAAGAATTGGAGGAGCCAGGGACATCACAAGGGAACACTTAACCACAGAAACAATTAACCTGGGCTCATAGGAGCTCAGAGTCAGGGAGCCTGCATGGGACCAACCCAGGCCCACTACATATGTGTGAATTGTGAAGCTTGTTCTACTTGCAGGGCCCCTAGCAGTGGGAGCAGGGGCTGTCTCTAACACTTTGGCTGGCTCTTGGGAACCTTTTCCTCAAATACAGTTGCCTTGCCAGCATGAATACAAAGGGAGAAGCTTAGTCTTACCTCCACTTGGTATGCTATGCTTTGTTGATACCCAAGGGAGGCCTGCCCCTTTCTGAACAGAAACAGAGGGGGAGGGGATTGGAGGAAGGGGTGGGAGAATGTGGGGGGAGGGGAAGGGAGGCGAGAAGGGAGGGGAAACCTCCCTTCTGAATATAAAATAAATGAATAAATTTAATTAATTAAAAAAAAAAAAGTTGTACCATAGGGGCTGGGCATGCAATCCCAGCACTTTGAAAACAAATCTGTGGCTCTGTGAGTCTGAGACCACCTTGGTCTACACAGAGAGACCGCGGAGGAGGAGCAGGGTACCATAGCGATGCCAGTCCTGGTGGTGCATTCCTGTAATCCCAGTGTTAGGAGAGGAAGGCAAGATGATCACTGGTTCAAGGTTACCCTCAGCTACACAGTGAGAATGAAGTCAAGTCAGTTTAAGAAACAACAGGAAGCATACCACAAAGCGCCGAACAGTAAAGCTGTTGTCTAGCATACCAGGCCCTAGCTAGGTTCAGCCCCAACCACAGGAACCTGGACCACCAGAGACGCCGTAAAAAATACTATTGCTGGGTGAAGAAATACATGCCTATAATCCTAGCACTCGGGAGGCAGAGGCAGAGGCAGGCAGATCTTTGTGAATCTGAGGCCAGTCTGACCCACAAACACAGTGAGCTCCAAACCAGCCAGGTCTACACAGTGAGATGCACGTAAAAGAAAAATCTTCATCATCATTATGTGTTTGCATGGTATGTGTGTAGGGGAGTACCGCCAAAGCAGACGTGTGTGTGTGTGGGGGGGGGGGGCAGAGGACAACGTTTTGACCTCAGACCACCAGGCTTGTGCAGCAAGCACCCCTGCTGAGCTATCTTGCTGTCCTAGCACTAGTGTGGATTTCTGATGCACAGGACAATTTCTTGGGAGCTAATAATCATGATTGTGGTCTTGTTCCCCTTTGGATGTGGAGCAGAGGAAAGCATTGTAGCTCCTATGAAGAACTGTTGGGGGATGCCAGTGGCCTGGCCTGGTCGGTGAGCCCCGCCACCTGCTGCTCCCTGAGGTGAGATCCTACAGGCAGTAGCCATGAGCAAGCTGGGTTTGTAATCAATAGCCTTGGCTGAGATTCCGGGTGCTGCCACTAATTTATCCTTGCTGTCTCATCAGTCTTGTGGAACAGCCATCTCCCAGGCTGACGGGGACTTTAGAACGAGCACATAACTAATTTCTTAATGGTACCTCTTTAATCATGTCATTACTACACCATGTCCTTTCCCACCTCAGGCCTTTGCTCATGGCATTTTCTCAGTGTAGGCTTCAACTCAAATAGACTTCATTTGCAAGGGACAACTTTATCCCCCCACTTCCACAAAGAAAACACAATAGCTATTACATCTGAGAACTTAGGAGTTCATTAACTGGAATGAACTATGTAGGACATCAGTTATTTATGCACCAGTTAGAAACTTGATTCCGATACAACTACATTTCACTATACTGTGTCCTAGAGGGTCCTTCTACAGCCAGAGCAGGAGCAATACTACTGCACATGATTACAGAACAGCAGCATTTAGGTGAGGTGGTGGCAATGTCAACTACACCAGCTCCAGAAGCCAGCGACATCAAAACCACTCAGGAGAACTTCCTTTAACTCCAAGAACAGGCGTGCTCTGTGTGCCAGCTGTGCTCCTATCAGTGGTGACTTGACAGGGGATCAGAACCTCCAAGGCCAAGCCAGCTACCCCAGAGTCATGTGGTAGAAGTTTGAAGAATTTGGAACCTAAAGTCATAAGGCACGGAGTGATGAATGCAATAACCCTCTAAGATGATCACCATGGCTGTATTAGACTTCGGCAAATCTGATGATTCTCAGGATAAACTGAGGGAGACTGGACTGTGAAAGGTCAAAGCATTCAGGTCCAACATTCGGTATTTCTGATTCATTTACTTTCTCTGAGGCTGTAAGAAAAAGCAGCCATGATTCTTTAGTCACATGGCCATCGGTTGTTCAAGGCTAAAGTGCCTGAGTTCAAAGATCAGTCTACTTAGTTATGAGGTTGGTTGGAGTGGTCAGGCCTGAGGTCTCCCTGGCTGCCTATGCTCCGGCCACCTGAGTGTGTGCTATCAGAAAGTAGTAGAAGCTTTGAGACATGGGACCAACTATTGGGGACTGTGCCTCTGAAAGGGATACTGGGACCTGGTCCCCTTCCTCTCTCTCTCTCTCTCTCTGCTTCCTGACTGCCATGAGAGAACAAAATGCTCCCACCAGGAGGTTCGGCCTCTCACCACAGGCCCAAAGCAATATGGCCATAGGACCATGGACGAACATCTGGATACAAAATGACTTCCTCCTTTATGAGCTGTTTACCTCGAGCCTCTTGTCAGAAAAGAGTGCCAGCACACCTCTTCAAGGCTGAAACGTCAGTGCCCTCTCTCCTGCGTCAACTCACTCACCTCTCAGTCCTTCTGTGCTCCGAAGATTCAACGTGGACACATCACCAAGACTGCTAAAGACTCACAGGCTTTGAAGTCAGCTCCAGCACTTACCGGGCTAGCATCCTCCGGCAAACTATATTCTTTTTAAAGCCTTTGTTTCCTCATTTGTAAAAACATGATGATAATGCTTATATTATTGGGGTTTTAAAAAAGTTTTATTTTGCATGTATGAGTATTTGCTAGCATATATGTATGTGCACTACATTGTCTGGCGCCTGTAGAGGCCAGAAGAGGGTACCAGATACCCTGGAACGGGAATTACAGGTGGTTGTGAACTACTATCTGGGTAGTTCTGGAAACCAAACCTTGGTCCTTGAAAGAGCAATTAAGTGCTCTTAACTGTTGAGCCATCTTTCTAGTCCTGAAATTTTTAAAATAGAGATTAATATATTTGTTTATATAAATTCAGTACCAGGAAGCTACACTGCCCCCAAACTAGATCTAGCAGAGTAGTACTAGACTGCCTGGCTGCATTTCTCCACTTACTGTGTAACCTTGAGTTAATTACCTATTCTGCCTGTTTCCTCATCTGTTCAGGAGGAATTTTGAGAGGATCAGGGAAGTTAATGAGTTAAAAAGCACACTTGGGTGCTGGAGTGAGGGCTCAGTGGGTAAGGACACTTATGCGACCCCGTGCTCAGGAGGCAGAAGCTGGAGAACAAGGTGCTCAAAGATAGCCTGAAGCCTCGTGTCAGAACAAATAACGGTAAAAAGTACTTAAAGGCAGTAACAGTTGCTGGAAGCTTCCAGAGTTACACAAACTTCACTATTATGCTAATAATATGTACAAGCTGTTTCCCAACATACCAGATACAGTTTTGAGTTTTGTTGTTTTCTTTGAGGCTGTCTCATGTAGTCTAGACTGGCTTCAAACTAACAACCCTCTACTTCTGATCCTCCCGTCTCTACCTCCCAAGTGCTAGGATTACATACATGTAGCGCCAAACCCAGATTTAAGTGGCTGGATATCAAACCCTGGGCCTCTAGGCAAGTACTCTACCAACTATCTATCTTTTCTTCTTATGTGTAGTGAATTCATTCATTTAATCAAACCACAAATATTCACCGATGCCTACCTTGTGTTAGCAGCCTAGAGACGGTCCCTGACTTCAAGATGTCTACAGGTTCAATCTCCAGCATAGGGGGGGTGGAATGGGGGTGATGGGACAGAAGACATAGCTGGACATAGCTCAGTGGAATGCTTGTGTAGCATGGACAAGGCCCAGGTTCAATCCCCATCACTACAGTCAATCAATGAATGTAAGAAAATGGATCATCTAAGAAAAGGTCAGTATGGATGTGGCAGGGCATCTATCATGTATTGAGGGTGTAGCATCAGAGAAGCTCCATTTAATTGGAAAGAGATGGGAAGTATAGGAGTTACTGGTGTGTGCTGAGGAGTGGAGTCATGGAGGAAAGAATACAATATCTACAGTATCTCTTACTGTATCTCCTTTCTTCCTAACAAGCGGCTACCTGAGGTCGGCCATAACCATCCATCCAAGAGCCAATGCCACACAGACAAGTGTACATACATTTGTTAAAATCTTATTAGAATTCCAACCTGACTTAGAAAGTCTCAGCTGATGCCCAGAGTGCTCAGATGCAGCTCTGAAAAGTGAGATAATTCCAATCCTGTGTAGGCCCCCGGGCATGTTAAATTCATCTTATTTATACATGACTATCAACAGCTTGCTTGTTTTGAATCTGATCATAACACTTTCTTGTTTACAATGCCCCCAAACTGCCCCCCCACTGTACTCAAAATGAAGTTCTAATCCTTAGCATGTTTTTTCCGTGGCTCCCAAAAGTGCCTCGGCACTCCGTAGTCTCCTACATGCTCACAGAGCACATATGTGCCTCTCAGATTTTACAGCATGGCTGTAAATTCCTTCAGTACACATCTCCAGCTCCTGGTCTAGGTTAAGAATGAATTCTAGGCTAGTTGCAGTGGCATGTTATAATCCTAACACTCAGTCAGCCTGGGGGGGGGGAGAGAGAGGAAGAGAGAGAGAGAATAGGAACAAACCACTGGTCTTATTTATTTCTGTGTTTCAAGTGCCTAACGTTTAGTAAACTAGCAGCGAATGTTCACTGCTGAGACTAAGTAGCTAAGTCAGAGACAATGATAAAATAGAGGACAGGCCCTCGAAGTAAAAGGTAGGAAAAGGGAAGATACAGATGTATAAGTGACAAAACAAACAGAAACAAGCATAACCAAGTTGTAACTAGCTGGGCTAATAGCACCTTTTCGTCACTTAGTAACCTAACCAGGGTTCTCAGCTGGGCAATTAAGCAATTTAGAGGCTATAGTGCCCTTGAGCACCAAGCTACTGTCTTCACTTCCTGTAAGTCTGAGAGCTGGGGAGTGGAGTGTGGACTTAAATCCACAATTCTCCTGACTTGGCAAACACAGATCTACTTAGGTCAGGGTTCAGTTCACTTAGCACCATGAGTCAAACCTGCCTCACAGAGAAGTCAAACTTCACCTTCAAAACTCCTTAAAACCTAAAGTATCAGAAAGAATGTGTTTATTACAGAATTGGGTGTTGAAAGTGGCACAGAAAAAACAAACAAACATACAAACAAACAAACAAAAAGCTGGGAGGTGGTGGCGCATGTCTTTAATCCCAGCACTCGGGAGGCTGAGTCAGGAGGATCTCTGTGAGTTCAAAGCCAGCCTGGTCTACAAAGCGAGTGCCAGGACAGGCTCCAAAGCTACACAGAGACACCCTGTCTAAAAAAAAAAAAAAAAAAAAAAAAAGTGGCACACAAAATACTAGTGTGTTATTATTAAATAGTTTTCACTGTATTCTTTCCTCTTAAATAAATGTTCTAGAAACATAATTTACATAAAAAGTAAAAAGAAAGGTTGTAGCTCGATAAAATTTTAGAAGTCAATACACCTATATTATACTCGAAGATAAGAACATTCCAGAACCAGAATTATCTAAGTTAGGGTGGCAATATAGCTCTGTGATAGAATGCATAAAACACCATGTTCAGGTGTGGTAGTGCATGTTTGTAACCCTGGAAGCCAAGACCTAGAGAAATTAAATAACTAACTTCCCTTAGATTCTTACAGTACTCGTTTAGGGGTGGAGACAGGGTTTCCTCTGTGTGGCCCTGGCTGTTCTGGAATTCGATCTTCAGACCAGGCGGTCCTCAAACTCTCAGAGATCCACCTTCCTCTGTCTCCCCAGTGGTGGGATTAAATAAAGGTGTGGGCCACTGCCCTTTTTTTTTTTTTTTTTCCTTTGAGGTAGGGCTTGTAGTGGCTATGTGGCCAAGACTGGCTTCAAGCATGTGGCAATTCAGCCCCCTGAGTTTTAGGATGAAGGCATATGACATTATGCCCAGCTTTGCCCTTGACTTTTGGGGGTACCTCAAGTGTTCAGAAACCCTTTGTAATCAGCAGGGATTAAGTAGAATTATTCCCTTAACAGGTGGTGGGGACTGGTTCCAGAACCCTCTTCTCCCTCATATCAAAATCAGAAACCTAAGTAAATGGTCTCATATTTATATAGAACATATCTTCTGTATGATTCACCTCTAGATAGTTCATAATAAATGACAAAATATAAAAGTATGTAAGTAGTTATTGTAATCCCCTCAAACCACAGGAGTGGCCAGGCTCCTCCCCTAAGGACCTCCAACTGCCAGGTTCCACCCACAGGACACTCTAACTGCCCTAACTGCTGGACCCAGCCTCCCAAACTACAGAGCAAAAAGCCCAATCTCTGGGTGCAACATCCACCAATCTCCACCCTTGAAATCTTCACCCTGAAAAGTTCCAACACCCTCCCCAAGAAACTCTATATAAGCGCTGTGTCCTGTTCAGTTCTCCTCTGTTCCTTGCCTGAGCAGAGGCAATAATTCTCTTGTGTGAGGTTTATTGTGTGGTGTGACTTTGAGGTATTCCCTGGCTCCCTACTGCCAAGGTACCTTTCCATCTGAGCTATAATACTTTCAGTCAAACTGTATTGTTTGATGAATAATGACATGAGAAAAAGTCAAAGTATTCAGACATAACTTTTAGTATCTTCAGTCTGCAGTCGGTAGAGCTGCCAACTGTCTAATATTTCTATTCCCATTAAGAGACTAACAAGACTTAATGGGTCCAAAATTGCTGGTGCATTTTCTTACTTTTCTACATTAAGGATGTACAACATTGGTCACCTATTAAGAGAAAAGTAAATGTGTGGTAGACAGTTTGTGTGGTAGACAGAATGGTGTCCCAGTAATATATTCGTCCTTTGTAACAGGAGAACAGAAGTAAATATAGACAGCTCTGGGGATTTGGTGAAATGGGATGAAAGAGGTCCATCCTCCCACACGATGCATCATGAGACAATGGCATCAATTGTGAGGGGAGGGAGCCTGTAAGAGAACTAGGGGGAGGGGAGGTAAAGAAATTGACTTAAAGAAAGACAACTGGCAAACAGGAACTGGAGACAGGTAAGTTGCAGCAAAGCAAGTTTCTAAGTAGGGCAGCAATATCTCTGCAGAATGGTGTGACAAAAATACTCTCAGGGAAGATGGCTCACTGTGCAACTGATACGTTCAAAGGAGAGTCCAGCAGCCAGAAACGACAGCAACTTAAGGTCAGCCTTACAGCAGCTACAGGCTGGGTCTCCAGACTGTATGAGAGAAAAGGAAACGACAAACGTGAGAAATTGCGGAGAGGAAGAATGAGCAGGGTCAACACTTTCCACATCATACTCACACTCCTCACACCTGAAAACGTCTGCAAGATGGTCCTGATGTCTGTGATAAGCACAGTCATCATCTCTGCCTGCCACCTGTTTGTCAAAAAGATGGGTCTGATTAAAATATTCATTGGCAACCAAATATACATTCCAATGAGTTCCAAAGCAAATTAGTCAAGCATAACCATTATTAGAAAGGGGCTATTTTTGCATTCTAGGATAAGGTATCATTTATAAGAAGCAAAAGTTGTTGACCCCTTTTTGTCTCTCTATTATGTAGCCCTGGCTGTCCTGAAACTTGCTATGTAGACCAGGCTGGCCTCAAACTCAGAGATCCACCTGCCTCTGTCTGTTATGATTAAGAGACCAGAATCATTTAGGCAAATCTTCTGGGAAGTATTTCCTCAGGGTCAGCACATAGAAGCTATGGTGCAGAGGGGCCCAAGGCTGCATCTCAAGCTGACAAACTCGCTGATGTGTAAGAGTCTCCCATGAGGTACTAGTTTTTGTGGCAAGCGGGCTGCAAGATTGAGAAGGTCATGGACAGCAGCTAAGACTTGGCACTATGAACGGCCAGGAAACCCATTGGTAAAGGTGCAGCCTCAGTTGCAGCAAGACCTCAGGACTGAAGGGGTTGTGGAGAGAAAATGAGGTCTGGAATCGTGTGGCCGAGTTGAAAAGAGGCCAGGAGGCCACTGGTAGAGGTGCAATCTCAGTTGCTGTAGATACCCTGTGTACTGGATACTGCCAAGGACAGGGCAGTGGGGCCAGCCCGAGCCTACCACACAAGCCGTATGCTGGGTGGATGACAGGGCTGCCCAAGCTCTTGGAGCCCAGCAGATACTGAGCGACTGAGCAAGTTCTGGACGCTAAACAGTGAAGATTTTGTTTACACTGCTCAATATTGGTTTTTCTTCGATTTTATTCTAACCTTGCCCTGGTTCTGCTACTCTCTCTTAGAATTAGAAAGTATGTAACTTATTTTAGATTTTACAGGAGACCACAGTTGAGATATTGTATTTTTAGAGTGTTGAAAGACTGCTGAACTATTCAAGTTTTATATTATGATATTAATATGAGTTTTGGGGGACAAACAAGAAAGAAAAGGTTGTGCGTCAAGCTGATAAGAGGTCAATTGTGCTGTTAGTTTCTGTCAACTAGAGGCAAACTAGTCTTGAGAAGAAGGCAACTCAATTGAGGAATTGTGTCCATCAGCTCAGCCTATGGACAATGCCTGTGGGACTTTTTTTTGTTTTTTAAGTTGATGTAGAAGGGTCCAGGGCCATCTCTGGGCAGGTGGAATTGAGCTGAGGGTGAAAGGTAGCTGAGGGAGGGAGAGGGAACTGGGATTGATATGTAAAATAAGACTGTTTCTAATTTAAATAAAATTTGTAAAAAGGAAAGAAAGAAAGAAAAGTAGCTGAGTTGCTTCCAGGTTCTGGCTATTACAAATAATGCTCCTGTTATGAACATAGAACCTGGGAGCAACCTAGATGTCCCTCAACCGAAGAATGGATAAAGAAAATGTGGTACATTTACACAATGGAGTACTACTCAGCAGGAAAAAAAAAAAAAAAAGAAAAGAAACAAAAAATGGAATCTTGAAATTCAAAGGCAAATGAATGGAACTAGAAGAAAGCAGCCTGAGTGAAGTAACCCAGACACAGAAAGAAAAACGTGATATGTACTCATTCATAAGTGGATATTAGACATAAAGCAAATGATCACCCGCCTACGATCCACAACCCCAGAGAAGCTAGAAAAGAAGGAGGGCCCTAAGAGAGGCATACATGGTCCCTGAGAAGGGGAAAGGGACAAGATCTCCTGAGCAAATTGAGAGGGAGGAGGGGGGAGTTAGGAGAAAGAGCAGGGGAGAATAGGAGGGGAGAGGAGAACATGAGAGAACAGGAAGATTGAGTCAGGGAAAGAATAGAGGAGAGCAAGAGAAGAGAGATACCATAGTAGAGGGAGCCATTATAGGTTTAAAAAGAAATCTGGCACTACGGAAATGTCCAGAGACCTACAAGGATGACCCCAACTAACAATCTAAGCAATAGTGGAGAGGCTACCTTTTATGCCCTTCCACGATAATGAGATTAATGACTACCTTATATTGCTACCCTATAACCTTCATCCAGTAGCTGATGGAAGCAGAAGCAGACACTCACAGCTAAACACTGAGCCGAACTCCTGGAATCTAGTTGCAGAGAGGGAAGAGTGATGAGCAAAGGGGTCAAGACCATGCTGGAGACACCCATAAAAACAGCTAACATGAGCAAATTGGAGCTCATGGACCCCAGACTGACATCTGGGGAACCAACATAAGACCTTCCAGGCCCCCCTGAATGTGGATGTCAGTTAGGGGGCCTGGGCAGTTTTATGGGGCCTCTGGCAATGGAACCTAGTGCACGAATGGGCTTTGGGAGCCCATTCCCTATGAAGGGATACTCTCTCAGCCTAGATACATGGGGGAGGGCCTAGGGACTTCCCAAATGATGTGTCAGACTTTGATGATCCCCCATATGGGCTTCATTATCCTTGGGAAGTTGGATAGAGGTGTGATGGGTCTGTGGGGGCATGGGAGGCTGGGAAGAGGGAACTGGGATTGGTATGCAAAATAAACTGTTTTCAATGTAAATAAAAATTAATTAATTAAAAAAAAGGAAAAGTAGCTGAATAAGATAAAGGGAATAGAATAATAAGCAGCATTCCTCTATTGTCTCTGTTTCAGATTCTCTCTAGGTTCCTGCCTTGAGTTTCTAGTCTTGGCTCTCCTTGATAATGACAGACTATAAACCGTAAGCCAAATACACCCATTCCTCCTCAGACTGGTTTTAGACAATGTTTTACCACACCAACAGAAACTGGTTTGAATGTGAATGGCCCCCACAAACTCAAATATCTGAATATTTGGTTCCCAGTTAGTGCAACTGTTTGGGAATGATCAGAATGTGTGGCCTTGTTGGAGGTTTCAAGAGCCTCTCTATTCCCAGTTAGCTCTCTCTGTGTATGTCTCATGTTTGTAGATGGGATGTAAGCTCTCAGCTGATGCTCCAGCACTATGCCTGCTGCCTGCCTGATGCAATTCCCCCTGTCAAGATGGTCATAGACTCTAACCCTCTTGAACTATGAGCCACAATAAACTCTTTCTTCTATAAGTTATCTTGGTCATGATGTCTCTTCATAGCAACAGAAAAGTCACTAAGGCAGAAACCAAACTAGCATAGTAGGTAAATTTGAAAATAGAGGGGGCTGACAGATGTTATGTTCCATGCTCTGGATGATTTCAAGACAAATGTACTTCCACTTAAAGGTTATAAACTCATTCTTGCCTGAAAGAGATACACATTCTTCCCATGAGCTTCGTAAATCATTTTAATTTTGTTTCTAAGTACAGTTCTCTACAATAAAGATGCTCCAGCCAAACTCTTCTGCCATGGGCTATGGATGTGGCTTAACAACAGACAGCATGCCTAACAGATATGAAGTATTAGGAGTTTCTCCCCAGAACTACAAAACAAACCTTCAGATCTTAAAGCAATGCCGGCATTGCTATACCTAGCTGCAAGAGAAGGTCTTAACATTACCCACAGTGAAGACTTATGGAAAAACCTTATTCAAACCCATGAGACTACCCAAGTAGTCTTGAGGTGTCCAGTTGCTGAAAACAACCCAAGCCTATAGACAGATCAATATAACCTTGTTAGACTTCCGTATTTCCTTACGAAGCCTTTCTTTTGGACTCTGCAGCAGCTGTAAAATGTTACCTTTGGAATGCCAACTATAACTCCTAGTGCTCGGGTTGTATATCAGTTGACAGGGTGCTGGCCTAGCACCATCTTGAACCAGGGTAGTAGCACACAGGCATGTATTCCCAGAATTCCAGGGGCAGAAACAAAAATAAATAAATAAGTAGACAGACAGACAGACAGACAGATAAGATAGATCAGGAGTTGAAGTTCAATCTTGGCCTAGAAGGTTCTAGATAACTGCACAAGACTGTCTTAACAGTTCCAATATCCACCCTTTACTAATCTTATTACTTCTAATCTCTCTGTCTCCCCTTCAAATCATTACATAGAAAATGGTTTTCCAATTTTTTAACACCAAAACCCACACACTTTTGCACATCATTCTTCCTCCCCTTTCTTGTTTTTCTTTGGAGAGAGGATCTCTAAGGACAGGCCTTGAACTCTCTATGTAGCCAAGAATGATTCAGCGCTTTTGACCCCCAGGGTTAGGGTGACAGGTGTGTGCCATCTCCTCCAGTTTCCCATTCCTGCCTCCATCAAATTCTCTCTTCTTCTCGGGGACTACTCTCCATCAACGGACTCCTCTCCTTTTATTCAACTTTTCAGTGTCCAGTGGTTTCTCCTCCTCAGCAGCAAATATGTTCGGGTTTCTACCGTTCCCCAACGTAAGTTCACTGCCATCCCCTTCAGCTATTGATGCTACGCCCGTCTTCATAACCACGCCTTTCACAACGCCCCTCGTGGTCTTCAGCTGACCGCCAATCACGTGACAGTGGTCATGAAGTCCTTGTCGATAAATGTAAGCGTATTTCTCGGCTTGCTTTGCATCTCTGGACCCTCACTGACAGTACGCCCTCCTTGGAAGACCCCCTCCCTCAGCCTCTCTGGCCCTATATCCACCTTTCCTCTGACCTCCAACATGCCCTTCTTTTCAGTTTGCCTTGGAGTTTTTCTCTTGGGGGGGGGGGAGAGCTCTTGAAGGTTCTACTGTAGTCTGTTTCTTCTTCATAGCAAACATTCTCTTGCCCAAATCCATCACTTTATTTATTCTTTGATTGTGTGTGCGTGTGCGTGTGCATGTTTTAGGCAGTGTCTCCTGTAGTTCAGACTGGTGTCAAACTTGCTATGTTGCTAAGAATGACTCCAATTGACCCTCCTGCCTTCTCCTCTGAAGTATTGAATGTGCAACAATGACAGGCTTCATTTATTTATTTATTTTTGTTTTTTTGAGGCAGGGTCTCATTAGGTGGTCCCAGAACTCACATAGAGTCCCTGTCTGCTACTGCCTCCTGAGTGCTGGAGTTAAAGGCACATGCCACGGCCACCCTTTCATTTATTTTTAATATGCTAGTAATCTCCAAAACTCTGTTCTTAAAACCTTTGAGCTTTATTCTCAGCTGATGGCCTACTAGATGACTTTAGTTAATGATGCTCCCATAGGCATTCTCATTATAGCATAGCTAGTTGTTTGTTTACTTTTCCTAGCAAATGAAATTAATAAAAGATAAGTAAACAAGGCTGGGAAAATGCCTCAGTGACTAAAGGTGCTTGTTGCCACGTCTGACAACCTGAACTCTACCCCTAGTACCTACACGGTAGAAAGAGAAAACTGATTCTTGCAAGTTGTCTTGTGACCTTCACCGCATTATGCCCGGGTGGACCTTCCCACACCCGGCCTCCACACAAAAATACATGTATAAATGTAGTAAAACAGATGAAAAATGAAAGTCGTGGCGGGTACTATGAAGGAAATGACCAACATGCTAAAGTATGAGGGGAAGACACCGCTTTAGAGAGAATCATCACAGGGGCATTTAAAGACAATAGCATCAGAAGACTAGAGACCACTTACTCTATGAAATGAAGGCAATGCTATCTGCAAAGACCTGCAGTGAGAAAGTACATGTTTACAGAAGAAAAGACAGCTTGTGTGGCTGGAATTCAGTGATGGGAAGGAGACCGAGGTTACTCACACTAGGGCAGCTCACAACTACTTGTAACCCTAGTTCCAGGGAACACACATCCTCTTAAGGCCTTCGAGGGCACTAGTATGCATGTCTATATATAGACGGAGACAACACACAAAACAAATCTTTTCTTTAAAAGCTAAGAGGGTTTCCAGTGCACCTCAGTTGGAAGAGTGCTCACCTGGAACACAGGGGACTCTGGGTTTGAGTCACAGCACCACAGAAACCAGACACGATGGCACAGGGGACATATGCCTGTAATCCAAGTACCTGGGAGGAAGTTCGAGGGTCAGAAGTTCAAGGTCATCTCCGCTACACAGGGAATTCAATTCCATGCCAGCCTGACTTCAGGAACTTGGATTTATACTACATCTAACAGGGAGTGACGGAACACTTTATACTTACATGTACTGCTGTGTGGAAACAGATTACAGACAAGAAGAAGGGAAGCTCAATCGGAAAGCTGACACAATAGGTCAAGTGAAGGACATGACATCTGGAGCGGCTAGCAGCAATAAAGACAGAGGGAAGCAGACAGATTTCATTAACAGATTGGATTTATGAGGTGAGAAGAATGACTTGATTTTACCCTGAACAATTAGGCTGGTGATGACGTACTAAAACTTTGGCAGGGTAAAGAAAAAGTTCATTAGAAAAGTCAAAAGTTCCACTGTGGACATGTAAAGTCCTACAACATTTGCCTTTTTACATTTTTGGTGTTTTGAGGCAAGGTCTCACACCATAGCCTAGGCTGGTCTGGAAATCTCCTGTAAACCAGGCTGGTCTCTCAAACTTGTAGCAACCCTTCTTTCTCAGCCTCCTGAGTGCTGAATTATGGGCCTTGGTCATCCATCACATCCTGCTGTCTGTGAGGCACGTCTGTGGACACAGAATATGCAGGCAGGTATGAGCGTTGGGAGCCCAGTAAGAGGTCTACACTGGAAACAACGTGACTAGAGGATGGTCAGGTCACAATGGCAAATGAAGTCCTTATGCTCTAATTTTCACCTGGACATTTGAACTTTTATCATGGAAACGAATCCTTTCAGGGTTCCTCGTTTGTCCCTCTGTCCCCACTACTTACTGTCAGACTTCATTAAGGTAACAGTCCTCCATCCATTCTCAAGAAAATGGCTACCAACGTCAAGTGTCCATGGTTTGTCCTGTTCATTTCCGGAAGTAAAAGAGATACTCCATTTCCGAGAGATAAAGAGGGAAGGGGGGGAAGGAGAGAAAAAAGAAAAATGGAAGCTAGTTCTACTTCCATCACACATGACTTGGGAGGCTGAGGCAGGAGATCACCAGTTAAAAATACCAACCTGGGCTACACAGTGAGCCTCTGTCTCAAATACAAAACAAAACAAAACAAAAAACCCAAAAGCAAAGAATTGTGGGTCAGAGTTGATAGTTAATAAAATTAATACTTTTAATGAATCAGAGGCAGTCTAAGTGAAATTGGAAAACACTGCCTTTAAAAGTTTTGTACTTATTTTTAATTGTGTGTGTGTGTGATATGTGCATGTACATACATACATACATACAAGTGGCTTCTAAGGCCAGAGACATCATGGGTGCTAGAGAACTGAACTGGGGCCCTCTGAAAGATTTGTGTATGCTCTTAACTGCCGAGCCATCTCTTTAACACCAAAAGACCAAATTCTCCAATTGCAAATAACTGCCAACAAAGACCGTGATAACAACCAGTCTGCTCTCATTGCCTTGCATTTATGCTAAGGTGCTGGGAGTCTGATTTAGCATTGCTCATGTAGCTTTACTGCAAATGCCAATGTAACGGAAAAAGCAACCAACACTATGACAAGGTACCGGGATCCCCACACACGGGGAGCTCACGGGGCCACACATGGAGAGTAAGTAAGTAGTGCTGACACTATCATTGTGAGGTCTGGAGACCAGGACAAAATCATCAAAGACATTCTGCTTTAGGGGAGATAAATGGGTGGACTCTCAAAACTTCTCTGAAGGTCATCAATGGGCCACCAAAACTCATAAGGGAAAGGAGAGTATGTGAGTGCTGTGGTTTGTATGTGCAACGGCCCCCATGGGCTGAAGTGTCTGAACGCTTGGTCTCCAGCTGGCTGACTATTTCGATAGACTGTGGAACCTTCAGAAGATGGGGCCGTGCTAGACGTCAGTCCCTGGGCGCGAGCCTTGGGTTTTTGTGGTCAGGCCCCATTTCTTGTCTGCCTCTACTTCCTGAGGAGAGGAGTTGTCCCACTGCACGGCCATGCGTTTCCTCCCCGCACTGATGTATCCCTCAACTGTAAGCCAAATTAAACCCTGGCTCCTTAAGTTCCTTCTTGTCAGACATTTGGCCACAGCAAGAAGAAAAGCAACACAATGAAGTTTATCCAGGCTCAGCCTCATTTTAAAAGGCTAATTTCCCCCCCCCAGGAAAGTTACTTCTGAATCTAAGTAATCTCTAATATTCTGACTACTGCTTAGTTAGATTTCTCAGATCATCTATTATGGAGACTAACACACCTCTTGTGCTTACAATCAAACATAATTCAGAATTTTTATATATTGAGGCAGTGTAATTAAATGAATGACACACACTAAAAAGGAATGCTTAAAGATTAAAGTCCTCTGTTCATAAAACATAGATATAAAGAGTAAAAGTAAAAATTAACAAATAAATACAATTTAAAAAGAAATCCACTCAAAAGCTCATTTGATTTGGATGAATAGGAAAGGCAGAGCTATATTTGAGTACAACTAAAAGCAGACCGTGTTCAAACTAAAGCCCAGCTGGAAAGAAATGACCACAGACAGTATTCAAGTAGGTGGAACTGAGAAGTGAGAGTTACACCCAGGGACTGGGAAGTGGCTCAGAGGTTAAGAGCAATGGTGTTTCAGAGGACCTAGCTTCCATTCCCACGGTGGCTCACAGCCATCTGGATCCCAGCTCCAGAGCTGACATCCTCTTCTGACCTCTGAAGGCAACAGGCATGTGGTGCTCAGACACACCTGTGAGCAAAACGCCAAACACATAAACGGAGCCAGGTGTAGTGGTTCGAATCTATAATCCCAGCACTTGGGGGATGGAGGCAGGAGAACCAGGAACTCAAGATTAGCTTGGACCACCTGAGACCCTGTCTAAAAAACAGTTAACACTCAACCCAAGGAGCTTATTCTGCAGGTACTGGCTCAAATATGGCTTCTGTTAAACCTTCTCTGATTGGAGCTGAGCCTCATCATTCTGTACCCATTCCCTTTATTTTCTTCAATTATTTATCACTACTCAAAACCATTTACTTTTTGCTTTTCTTTTCTATAATTTAAGCTTCATGAGAACAAACACCTGACTTACATTATTCACTTAGCATAGTACCTCCTATATTTAGACAATATATATTTGCTGAAAGTAATACAGTTTCTACCATGTAAAGCCTAATAGTTCTGAAGCAAGGGACATTAAACTAACAAGGCAGAGTTAGGGAACAGTGTTGGAAATCTGTGGGTTCTGGGGGCACACTGGGGAAATAACACTAGATTGGGGTTTTGAAGAAATAATGAGGTATATCTAACTCCTTACATCTAGCTCATTATATCTAACTCCAGAAATGTTATGGGATTTTGTAGCTCCATGTATTTAATAAATATAGTACAATAAAAGAGAATTTATTTATAGAGTGCATTCCATATTCCAAATACAATGTAGTTGGCCATGTATTACCTAACTTAATCCTTATAACAAACCTATGTGATAAGGGTTTTCATTATCACATCTTACAATTAAGGAATCAAGTGTAGGCATGTCAAGTGATTAAACCAAGACCACAGCTAATTTGAGGCAGTCCTAAGGCCCAAATCCAGGTACCTCTGCACTCTGTATCTGAAATGCCCTAACCTCAGTAGTTTGCTGAATGTCTGTAACCTTGAATTAATTCCCTTGGTGCCAAGAATCCCATCCTTTACAGAATTTTGAAGCAATAGGTAAAAATGGCTACGCTAGAGATTTGGGATAAATGATTCTGAGAAACTGGGTTGAGGAACAGTGTGAATAACTAAATATACAACTGAGTTAAAGTATGTGGGTTGAAATAAAGTAGGTCATAATTCTAACTTATGATACCCAGTAACAGATAATAAGGCAAATCTTATTTGTGTAGACTCTAACTCACAGGTCATATCTACTTTCCTCTCCTTTCCCCAAAACAGAGCAGAGCAAAGGAGGGGTGTGTGTGTGTGTTTTGTTTTTTGTTTTTATGGAGTGTCACCTCTGCCTCACAGAGCCACCTGGAGTACCTTTCGCCGCCCTAGCTCATCAGTAACCTGGCCTCTTTCCCAGCATGAAAATAAGTCATGCCTATTCAGCACAGAGTCGGGCTGCTTGGTGTGTGTTCTCATATATTTATATACAAGCTCTGCAATTTCATCCTTGGTTCAGATTTAGGTCTTTGCCCAAGGGTTATTCTAAGCATAAGAGCTTTTCTTTGTTTATAACCACAGTTCTAATTTTTAAAGCCCATACACAGTAAATGTAGAAAAAAATCCGAAGTTCATCCTTTTACTTCATTTCACAGGTGAGAAACTAGGGCCAACCCATAGCTTGAGTTACCATTCCCAAACATGATATAATCAGAAAATACCTGGAACCTGAAGATGAAAGTTATGTGGGACACAATGTAGTTACATTCTCTTCCTAGCGACAGGGAAAAGCATCCAGCAATCCGTGGCAGGATAGTTTCAGTGGAGCAAAACAGTGCAGCAGCTTAAGTTAATGTGCTGTAGCTGTTTAAAGACGTCTTTTCTTACTTTTAATTGCATGTAGGTATGTGCCTGCATGTGATGTGGTATGTGCACGTGAGTACAGACTTCTGAGAGGGTAAGAGGTGGCGGATGACTGGAACAGGAATTTGCAGGTGGTGATCTGCCTGACGTGGGGGCTGAGGCCCCTCTCTGTAAGAGCAGCAAGGGTTCTTAACCACAGACCCATCTCTCCAGCCCTGGCTAGGGATCTGCCTTAGAAAATATGATCAAAAAACCGCCCTCCACTATTGTGTGCCAAGCACACCACAGATATATTCGACTCACTTATTCTCCTGAAAATCCTGTAAAATACATTTTTTAGCATCTGGGTTTTATTCTTTGTCCTCCACCCCCGATTTAAATTAGGTTACAGGCTTCTGGCACACAGTCCAAGAAGTTGAGAGTGTACTGTGAAGGCAGTCTATTTCTACCTCTTTCCTACCACATCTGCTGACTTGCTGGAGCGAAGTCTTACCTGTGTATTATTTCTAGAGATTTGTGTGTGAAGGGGCCTGATGTTTCTTTTCCTACACAAATGGCAGTAGCTCATCATTTGCTCTCCTCTTAATTTTCCCCTCAGTATCTACAGAGAATCTATATCTTTAACTTCTGCTCATTTCTCTATTTTATAGACATACCCAATATTTAAACAGTCACTAAGCAATGGACACCTCAATTGTTCGTATCTTTTACAATCTGTTACTATGATATAATGCTAGCACATTTTTAAAAAGAGACTTTTTGGTCAGGTGTGGTGGCATACACCTTTAATCTCAGCACTTGGGTGGCAGAGACATGTGGAGCTCTGTGAAGTAAGGCCAGCTTGGTCTACAAAGTAAGTTACAGGCCAGCCATGGCTACCCAATGAGACACACACTCTATTTTTTTTTTCTTATTTTTGAGAAAAAAAATAAAGTGAAATATTTCCCTAAGGACTGTCCAGTCAATCTTGCTTGTTTGTCTGTGTGTCTGTCGAAGGAGGGAACAGACACCAGCCATGACATGTGTGTAGAGGTCAGAGGACAGCTTCCAGGACTTGGTTCTGGTTCTCTCTACCACATGGATTCTAGGGATTACACTCAGATCTTCAGGCTTGGTGTCACTTTTATCCACTGAACCATGGTGACAAGCATTTGTAACATACATTTCTAGGGATGCCATTCTTCCCTTTCATGGACAAAATTTTATTTGCCTTTTCACATTTTAAAAAAAATGTGCACGTAATTAAAAACAGAGAGGGGTTTCATCACTCAGAGAACGTAGTCAACTTATTCACCCCAGTTTAACACACTCTGATAATCACATGTTAAAGTCCAAGATCTCTCTACCATCTTAGGAACTGTTTGGAATCACAGGGAAAGGGGCTGTGGTGATCAAAATAGATTAATGTATAGAATCTGGAGGGCCTGGTGACTCCTATCTCTACTCACAGCACTCGGGAGGCTAAGGCAGGGAGACCAGGAGTTCTTCACTAGCTTGGGCTACATTGCTAAGACCCTATTGCCAAAACAAAAGTGTATTATGTATGTGTGTGTGTGTGTGGGGGGTGCTTTCAAGTGAAAGGGAAACAAGATAAAGAAGTTTAATGGTCAGGCATGGTGGTGACTCCTACAACACCAGCACACAGAAGACCACCCTATGTTCCAAGCCTGGGGGCTTCACAGTGAGAACTTGTCTCAAAATCCCCCAGATAAACAGTGAAAAGAGAGCCCATGAGATGGCCCAGTGTGCACAAAGTTTGACCTCTATCGCTAAACAAACAGAAAGATGGCGCAGGTTACTATTAAATTATAAGAGTTTTGTTTTGTTTTGGAACCAGTGTCTTACATAGAACAGGGTAACACTGACCTCACCATGTAGCCAGGAGTGATATGGAATTTCTGACCCTTCTGCCTCTGCCTCCTAAGTGTTGGGGTTACAGACACATGCCACAGTGAACAACTCTGTAAAACAGATTTCTTTGTATGATGTATGTGTGTATACATATACATATATATACGACATATATATTAAATGGATGGATGGATGGATGGATAGACAGACAGACAGACAGACAGACAGACAATCAGTTCTTTGGTTCGAATTACAATTATTTCCTCATAGCCGATGGCTTATCTTTTTGTTTCAACTGCATCTGGAGTAATTTTATTTTGAGGGAGTTATATTTATCAAAATTTTGTTTAACTTACCCACTATAAAATCTTCTTTTGTTTTAGAAAGGTGCCGGCCATCTGCCTTACACATGCTAAATTGTATCCTCAGCTCTGCACCAGGATATTTCCTTTTCCAGATTTTTTTTATGGTGGTGGTGGTGTGTGTGTGTGTGTAAGTGAGTGAGTGAGTGTGCATCTAAGTGCAGGTGCATGTCACACATGTGTACTTCAGGTAGCTGGCCTGTGAGCCCCAGGGAGCTCTACCCACCTCCCCACTATTCCTAGAACCCACTAATCCAAACTCCTCCCTACTTTACCTACTGAGCCATTGCTCAGCCCTCCCACGGCTTTCTGTTTGTTTTTACACGAGCTAAGAAATTCTCATCTCTGCTTTCCCCCTCTAATCTATAACCTACTTTTTGGCTCAAATTGGATATATCTAATTGTTTAGTACCATTTGCTGAGAATAATAACCCTTCCTCACTGAGAAACTCTGACTCCTTTGCCAAAGCACAATTCATTCATAGTAGTGGGTCTAGTTCTATATTGTCTGTTTTGATATGTTGACCTACACGCCTATCCTGTTCCCTTCAGGGTCAGTACCTGTGGTGTCATGAGCAGAAGGTAATGAATGAGTTGAAAAATCTGCGCAGCCTTTCCCATTTCTTTGAGCCATCACCTTCCTTTTCTTCTTCATACATTTAGCACAAAATAGCCTTCAATGTCAAAACCGCTTAACTCTCTATATACCCAAATGTAAAGTGATCCCTGGATGAAGACTGGCCAAAAAAGAAATCATTATGAAAGTCTGAATTCAATATGAACAGACCACTAAAACCAAACAGTACCTTTATGCCCTCTAGTGGCAGAAAATAATAGGGACCTGCCAGGCAAGAAAGAAATATTCACAAATACAATTAACACACCAATACTGTGATTGATGTTTCCATAAAATCCTGATCACCCTGCCTCTGTCCCTCACATCCTGGTATGATACCACCACATCTGTCTCTTCAACTTTTGGGGGACAGGAGTTCGAGACAAGGTTTCTCTATATAGACCTGGCTGTACTTACAACTTAGAGATCTGCCTGCCTCTGCCTCCCAAGTCTCTTTAACTCTCAATATCAAAAAATTTTTCATTAAAAATTAAGATTGGTAGGCAGAAACGTGCAAGTGTGAGAATATTCATCAATCCCTAGAATATATCTATAAATACAAGTAGAGAACAGACTCCATATTAAGTTGGGGTTCGATCTCTCTCTCTCTCTCTCTCTCTCTCTCTCTCACACACACACACACACACACGGACACACGGACACACGGACACACGGACACACGGACACGGACACCATAAAGACAAGACAACCACAATGATGATGGTAAGTGAAGCTGGGCTGGATGTGGCTCAGTTGGTAGAGTGCTTGTGCAGCGCACACAAAGCCTGGGCTTGATGGTCTGCAGCTCTGTGGGAGGGGGTGTACTCAGAAGGTGAAGGCAGGAGGGCAAAGGGCCAAGGTCACCCTTGCTCCTTAGCAAATTCAAGTCTAGCTTAAACTACTTGAACCACGGAGGAAGGGTGTAGGGGGAGGGAGGGGAGGAGGGATATGAGGGGAAGGGCCAAGAAGGGAAAGGATGGGAGGGTGGCTGGGGCTGCTGGGTACGGTGGCACAGGCCTAATATTCCAGCCCTTGTCCTTGAGAGTGAGAGGATCATCACGAATTAGAGGCAGCTTAGTCTACACAGTGAGTTCTAGGCCAGCCAGGACACACTGCCACACCCTGCCTCAGAAAAAGGAAAAAAAAAAGGGGGGGGGGGAGAAAATTTGGGGGGTGTTTTAATCCAATGTGAATTGAGTAAAACAGAAAACAGTTATAAAAGTAAATCAGCATGTGGAACATTCTTATACAAAAGAAATGAAGTCAGAGTCCAAAGGAAAAAGAGGCAAGATTTTAGACCATTTATTAAGAAAAAAATGCAAATGAAATGATTTGCAGTATGTAGTCTATATACACTGTCAAGATACAACTAATAACAAATATGTACACAATGTATAATATTATATACACACAAATCAAATTTCTCTGGAATGGAGCTCAAGAAGCTGTCAACAATGATTACTGCTGGGGCCAGGGTGAGTAGGGAGAAAGAGACAATTTATAGAGCTATATATTTTAAATACATATAATTAATAGTCTTTAAAACTGAAGGTCATTTAAAGACAGTCAAATAGCAATTTTGTATGCTTACACATGAACAACAAAACTAGGTACCGAGTGAACAATACTTTGCTCAGAACATTGTGTTCCAACAGTTGATTATAATTAACTAACCTTTGTGAGGTCCCTCAGGGCACACAGCCACACTCCAGCAGTCTCAGACACGCAGAAGGAAGGATGCAATAAATTAAAAGTGCTTTTCCTTATCAATGTTGCCCTACATTTTAATCCTCTGAATATTTTTATGCACCCTGAAATCTCCATTTGAAGGCGGGAGCTCCAAATGCCTGCTTTCTGAGTAACTGACTAGGAGCAAGTCCTTGTTCTGGTAGTTTTAGTGGCACCATCCCCATTAGATAAAATACATGTCCGGTGGGTCCTGAAGACTCCGGCCCTAATTCTAGACATCCCTCCCCTCCCAGGAGCCTCATTCTTAGTGATTAAGTTTACTTTCACTGAAATTGTTATACATTCCTTCATCTTTTAATCAAAACTTGTTGGTATGCTCACCAACCCTTTCCTTCTTTGTTCGTATTTATTTATTTTTGAGGCAGGATCTTACTCTGCAGCCCCAGGCACATCAAACTTAAACTCTCCTGCCTTAGTTTCCCAGGTTCCAAGATTATAAACCCACACCAGCACATCTGGTTTTCATTCCTGTTTCATTAACCTTCAAACTACTTCATCTTTAGTTTCTTATTCTTAAATATTACTATTATTTTAGCCACTTAGGTTTAAAACATGAGCCAGTATTGCTCTTCATTTTTTCCTTTAAAAAAATAATAACTTAACTACAAATGTTGCTTTTGGGTGTGGTGTTTGGGATTGAACCCGGGGCCCCAAGAATGATAGGCAAGTACTTTAACCATGTGTTACCTCTCTAGCCCTACACATTCCATTTCTTTAGACATGACCTTTTAGTTAATTTAACAGAGCAATGGGAATTTAAGAAGATTCAGATTTCTGGCAGTCTGCAACTAACTGGTGGGTAATAATGGTACTAACTAGGACTGGGAACGCCTCTCAGTTTCCCTTGCCTCCAGACTTGTGCACAAAATTTCCTCAGCCTGAAATAAAAATGCCTCTCTGTCTCCTGCTTTCTTTCTATTCTCTATCTCTTGTGATGCCCAAATGTATGGTGCTCCCTACATGAAGCTCTCGTGGCTGGCGTTATTGCCTTAGTAGACTTTCAAATTTATAAGTTGATTTTATATTTATATTTCTTTTTATTTCTACTACCTTATCACAGCAATCTTCCTGCCTCTGCGTCTTTATCAGTCATTTCTCTCACTGAGGACATAAAATACCCGATGGAAGCAACTTAAGGAGGGGGGGTTTATTTGGGCTCACAGTCCGGGGCACGTGTTTTCATGGCAAGAAAGTCATGGCAGCAGGACTGGAGGCAGCTGGTGACCTTGTATTTCAGGGCAGAGAGTGATGAACACTAGTGCTCAGTTCACCTTCTCCTTTTTATTCAGCCCAGGACTCTAGCCAAGGAACGGTGTCACCACCCACAGTTAAGATACATCACCCCACCTCTTAAGGTTAACCTTGGTTAACCCAGTCCTAATAATCCCTACACTCATGCCTAGAAGCTAACCTAAGTTAGATAATCCCTCACAGACACACCTTCTAGATCAGTGATTCTCAACCTGTGGGTAGTGACCCCTTTGAGGGAAGCTAAAAGACCTTTTTACAAGGGTTGCCTGAGACCAACACAAAACACATGTTTACATTACAATTCATAACAGTATCAAAACGACACTGATGAAATAGCAATGAAAATTATTTGATGGTTGGGGTCACCACAAAATGAAGAACTGTATGAAAGGGTCACGGCATTAGAAAGGTTGAGACCCAGTCTTCTAGGTGATCCTGTCAAGTTAATTATAAACATTAACTATGATAACCTCCTAAGTGCTGGGAATACAGATGTGAGCCACCATAGCACCTGGTTATGGGGGCTTGAAGCAAATTCTGTGAAGGGTCTGGGCCTTTATAGCATATTTTTATATTCTATATTCCTCCCCAGTGTCTGAAAACAGGACACTTTTAAAAAAGTCCCCATCGCCACTTCTCTTGCCAAGGTGGGGTCAGGACTGCCTCCGTGGAGACAGCTGGATGAAGAGGTCACGCGAGCAAACTTTGTAGTCTAGCCCTTATGTGCCAGCAGCTTCCCCGTCTGCCCTCTCACTACGATCACCCGGCTGGCACTAAGTTCTTTTGTTTCGTCTTTTCACTTCGCTATAAAATTGCCGCTTGGGGTTAGGGTCTGATGTATGCCTGAATTCTAATTACCCTGTTGAGTTACTCACACTGAGATCTCTTGCATGCATATAGCATGTAAATATTGATAATCCCGTTTGTTAATAACTTTTTGTTTGTTTCCTTCACTAATGTCTTCTATCAGTATAAACTGCAGGTCAAGTATGTGAACCTGAGATGGGCAAAGGAAAATTCTCCTTCCCTACACTATCTGTCAAATGTAATGTGTAAGCAGTCCAGAGTATTAAATACGCAGAATTTTCTTCCCGCTGGGAGCAGCCCCGCCGGATCACTTACTTGGCTAAATGCTGTAAATGGTACCTGCCACACAAAGGAAGTGAAAGACACAGGAGAAGAAACACGAAGGGAGACATTATCTAGTCTGCACTAAATCTCAGAAACGGGAGGGCAAACTTTCATCCAGTGCTCTGCCGACACATAAGAAGGTTCATACCAAGCAGCACCAAATTTGAACACAAATTAGCACAATGACCAAAGACAAAAGCAGTGTTTAAGGTTTCACTAGGAGTTGGCAGAGGAACTACACAAACAGAAACTGGAGGGGGCAAACTCTACAAGCAACACTGGATAAAGTATTCTTCCAAAATTCTAAAAGTCAATCAGAGAATCCCAATCTAGGCCAAATAGCCAGAAATGTGTAAGAAAACAATATGGATATTTCCAAACATGAAAGAACTCAAAAATTAGCTCTCATTCACCCTCCACAAGAAATAATAACTGAAGTATGAGAGACAGGATGTGCTTTAGTGTAAGGGCCCTGCATGGACCCCCGAGGCACCCTTAGCAAGCCTGAGCTGTTGGCTGGAACATTCTGCAGTCTCGGCTGGAACATCTTGCCCCAGAGTTGTACTGGTTCTCTGCCTGATTTGCTAACACACGTCTGCTGGGGAGGAGCTAGCCCGAGAACTTGCACACTTGACCCTGGATTGTTTTCCACTGTGCTGTGAGTCAGTATATAAGCCCACTCCTTCCCCTCAATAAACGGCATTCGGCTTTCCTGTTGCAGGAATGACCCGCTGTCTTGTCTTTTATTTAAATCTCCAGGTCTTCGCACGATTAGTGGAACAGATTGTAGCTCAGGCACTACACTTCAGCAAATTCGAGGAGTAAAACGGTAAAAATGCAGAATGAGGAACTAGGAGAATCAAAAGAAAAAAGTGAAAACAAGTCACCAAATGGGGTGGATTTTAAAGCTGCATTGAAGACGTGAACAGATAGGTGGGTTCATACCTACGTACTGACATGAGCAAGGACTGGGACCAGTCTTTCCTATCACAACACTACAGTGATGAAGCATCACGCAGCTCAGGCAGGCCTCAAACCCACTGCCTTCAAACGTCTGATCTGATCCTCCTGCCTCTGCCTCTCCTGTGGCTGCCAGGTGTTTAAATATCTGTTCTATTCTAAGGGACCCTCAGGAGATATGGAGAAATTGCAAGTGCAGTCAATTTGAAGAGCTGTTTGGGTGAAAGTCTTGCAAACTTAAAAAGGTAGGCAGTTTGTGACCTAATGATTTCACCTTTAGGATTCACCCTATTGATATTATACCAAACATATGTACTAAAAGTATGTCCTGTGTTTTAGATCTCTGCTATCGTGTCCGATGGTTCTGATTGTAAATTACTAATTAAGGTATAAGTCATCTTCACACAGCAGCTCCAATGCAGTTATTCAGTTATTTAGGAACTACTTTTAATACTACTACCCAAAATGTAGCCCTTTGAACCCCCCCCCCCCAGATTATAAGCCCTGTGTCATAACTACCACCATTCATTTTGTGTTTTCTGGTTCTGAAAGACAGCTTGTCACACAGTTATTTTAGCTCAAATAGTAACAAGGTTCTAACATGCAAAGGAATAAGACACACAGCTGTATCTCTGAGCAGCTGAGGAGAGTAAGGACCAAAACAATAGAGAATAGAGAATAAAGCTAATAGAGAGAGAATAAAGGCAAGAAACAAACACATAGTTTCTTCTCAGTTTGGCCCCTTCTCGTTCTCCACATTCCCCTTCCTCTAGGGAGGGAGTACACAGGCAGCAACTGGTTTACTCAATGCTAGCCGTACTTTGTTGACATGGCAACAGAAATGCACAGAAAGGAAAGCACAAAAAGAGATACCTGCTCATAATTGGTTCAAATTCTTCCCATTCAGGTAAAAAGACCTTAAACCAACAGAAGAGAATAAAAGGAGTGATAAGGGAAGATTTCCTAGCAAAAAGCTAAGAGGAGCCAGGCACTCTCTCTCTGTAGAGCTGCGCTTCTCTGTTCTGCAACCGTCGCTGAGGCTGAGTGCCTGTGGTCCCAGATCACAGAAATGAGTAATGCTTTCAATTATATTTCTGAAAGATTTCAACACCTTCAGATCTCAAACTAACACGGCTGTTTCAACATTCTAGTCTTTATAATCTAGTGCCAAAAAGGAAGTTTCAGGGATCAAGAGCGAATACACCCAAACTAAAAAACATGTCTTCAAAACATAACCAGAAACACGGTGTGTGTGTGTGTGTGTGTGTGTGTGTGTGTGTGTGTGTGTGTGTGTGTGTGTATTTTTAACCTACCCAGCCCTTCTGTCATAAAAGGAATATTTTTAAGGACTTTAATTATAAAAGTCATCTTTTTCTTTACTGCAGATAATTTAAAAAAAACAAAACTTCATCATAGTAATGCCCAACTATTACTACTTATGACATTTGTCAATACATGCAAAAAGGAAATTATATACTTGGGAGGCATAGAAAAGCAGATCTCTGAGGCCAGCCTGGTCTACATAGGGAGTTCCAGGCTAGCCAAAGCTACATAGTCCCAGTCTCAAATAACAACAGCAAAACAAACCCCAAGTCCAGGGATCAGCAAGATAGCTCAGTAGGTCAAGAAGTGATTGAAACTTGACAACCTACATGTGATCCCTGGGTTCTACACGATGGAAGAAGAGACTCTCCCAAACTGTCCTCTGACCTCCGCACGCACGCGCTCGCGCACACACATGCACAGCACAGTGCCTGAAGAGAATGTATGTAAGGGAGATGGAGAGAAGTTTAATATTAAAAACAAAAACCATTTCCCTAATTCTCATCTCTAATTAATGCATTCATTTTTAAATGCAGTTGCATCATCATTCTACATCCAGATAGACCTAAGAAATAAGCCTCAAACGGTACAGTCAGTAGCAAAAGAAATAGTAGGTACAAACAGTCAAATAGCAAGGAGACGCACTAAATCCCAGCTTTTTATTCTATCTTAACGAAACTAGTTTTAAAATGTCAGTTACCATGATAAGCATGTCATATAGTGTTATAGAATATTATTTTAAGATATGCGACGCTTTTATGCTGTGGGACATTTTTTAATGATGCAAAGATGTGTTGCATTCTTTTATGTTGTATTTGTTTAACTCTGTAAAGCTGTGTTGCTGTGCCTGCCTAAACACCTGATTGGTCTGATAAAGAGCTGACTGGCCAATAGCAAGGCAGAAGAAAGCATAGATGGGGCTGGCAGACAGAGAGAATAAATAGAAGGACAGAGTGACGGAGAATGACTCCAAGGGCAGCCACCCGGCCACACAGCAAGCCACAGAGTAAGACGTAATGAAAGGGATACAGAAATAGAGAAAGGTAAAAGTCCAGAGGCAAGAGAGAGATGTGATAATTTAAGAAAAACTGGATAGAAACAAGCCAAGCTAAGGCCAGGAATTTACAAATAATAATAAAAACAAAACAAACCCCAAAAACCTTTGAGTCCTATTTCTTCCTCTTTTTGAAGACAGGGTCTCATTTTGTAATTCTCGTTGTCTGGAAACTTATGCTATAAATCAGGGCAGCTTTGAACTCACAGAAATCTGCCTGCTTCTGCCTAAATGCACAAGTATATGTGTAGGAAAACTACTCATATATATGAAGTTAAAATTTAAAAATCTCCATTATCCAAGAAATTCCAAATTGTCATATACTAACCTCAGTCTAAGTTTTTTTTTTTTCTTTTTTGATCTTTTGTTTTGTTTTTTGTTTGTTTTGGTTTTTCAAGACAGCATTTCTTTGTGTAGCCCTGGCTGCCCTAGAACTCACTCTGTAGACCAGTCTGGCCTCGAAGTCACAAGAAATACACCTGCCTCTGCCTCGCGAATGCTGGGATTAAAGGCATGTGCCACCACTGCCTGGCTTTTTTGTTTTATTTATTTATTTGTTTGTTTGTTTGTTTGTTTGTTTGTTTTTAAAAAGTATTTAGGGTCAACTCAGGACTTCAGTTGTGCTAAACAGTGCTCTGACACTGAGTTATATCTCTAGCCTTGGTTTTTGTAGACTGTAACTACACATCTAAAAAGCTGAATTGGACTTGGTATATACAGCCCAGGCTGGTCTCAAACTCAAAGACCCTTTACCTCAGGCTCCAGAGATCTGATTATAGATGAGTACTGGTGTACTTAGTCAAATCTAAATCTTTTTATTGCTGTTCTTTTTGAAGACAGGCTCTCACGAAGCCCAATTTACTATTGTAGCCCAGGGTGACCCTGAACTTTTGATCCCCTGCCTTCACCCCCCAAGAGCTGGGATTACAGGCGTGCACCACACTCCCTTGTTCATGTGGTGCTGGGGATGGAACCCAGGGCTTTCTGCATACAAGGCAAGTCATCTCTTCTTGAGACAGACTGGCTTCACACTTGCTATGTAGCCAAGGGTGACCTTCACTTTCTGATCTTCCGATCCCATCTCTCAAGCGGTGTGCAGAGGAGAGCCAACGAGGCTGTGTCCCTAGCATCCTTTTCTTTTATCTTTGTGTGAGAAAAAAGCAGCCTATGCAGGCCAGGCTGGTCTGGTGATTCTTTTCTGTCATGTTACCCTCTCTGAACATGAAATGTCCCTAGCAGGCTCATGTACTGTAGGTATTTGTCACCTGATGAGCTTTAGGAAAGCAACTGTTTCATCATCATCATCTTCGTCTTGATTGTAGCCCAACCATTTGTTTAATTATTATTATTATTATTATTAGTAGTAGTAGTAGTAGTAGTAGTAATAGTAGTAGTAGTTGGTGGGTGTGTGTGTGTGAGAGTGTGAGTGTGTGTGTGTGTGTGTGTGCGCACGCGCGCATGTTGTATATGAGTGTAAGCATGTTTGGATGTTTGTGTGGAGGTCAGAGGACAGCTTTTAGAATTTGGTTCTCTCCTTCCATTGTGAATTCCATGGGTCAAACTCAGGCTGTCAGGCTGGAAGGCTTTTACCTTCCAAGCCATAAGATACGTGACCTGATCAACAGGTTACTCTACTCTTCCTTAAACTTCGAATACCATGACATTATTGAGACATGGTAAAAATAACAGGCGAGGCCTGAGAGCAGGAAAGGTCATGGGAGTATGTCCTTTTGAGCCTATGGTGCCCTGGTCCATCCCAGTAGCTTTTCTAATCCTGTTCCACATTTTCAGTGAGCAGCTTTGTCCTTTACACATTCTCTGCTTTGCCACTGACCCAGAAACAGAACCAATGGACCATGAGCTGGAATCTCAGACACTGAGCCAGAATATCTAATCCCTTCCTTTAAGTTGTTCTCTTTGGTATTGTGGTCACAGCTACACAAGAGTAAGTAAATTAAAACAAAACAAAATGCACTAGCAAGACAAGTATGTACCACCATACCTGGCCTACCTCTTTAAATTCCAAGAATTCTAAGAGAAAAGAAATAATATTCTCTATTGCCAGTGTGCTCACCAGGAAATATCAATTTATATTCCCCCCCAGCATGATTAAGAATGTTCATGTCTTCACTCCTTTGTCTACAAAGGATTTTACACATTTTAGAAATATGAATGTCTTGGGGCTGGAGAGATGGCTCAGGGGTTAGGAGCACTGGCTGCTCATCGGAGGACCTGGGTTCAATTCCCAGCACCCACATGTTGGCTCAGAACCAGCAATAACTCCAGTTCCAATGGACCTCCATGGGCACCAGACATGCACATGCTGTACATTTATGCAGGCAAAACATTCACACACATAAAACAAAATTTAAAAATCATAAAAAATGTAAACACAGGGTCTAACAGAAGCAGAAATGGAAGTTTCTCTGCTCTTGTTCTCTTCCTGTTTGGAAGAGAACTTATCAATTCTGGATTTTATAACTTTTATTTTCATCATGGTCTTACACTTTTACTTATATATGCCTAAAATGTTATTCAATGCTATTTAAAATAAAACAAATTATGAAAACTGAAATTAACCCTTTACACTTTCCTAGCACTGGCTCTGAATAAGAAATGCAGTTAGTTCATCCTTTCTAGATCTTTACCTACCAATACACAGACACAGTCATACATAATTCTTAAAAATAATTCACTTTTTTTTATTGAAAATGGGCTTTTTCGTACAGTATACTCTGATTAGCTCTCTTCAGACTCCTCCCAGCTCCTCTCTACTTCCCTTCCCATCCAAATCCATACCTTTTCTCTCTCTCTCATTCAAATACAAACAAGCACCTAAAATGATAATAATAAAATAAAAACAAACAAATCAGAATAAGAGAAAACAAACAGAAAAAAGAACCACAGAAAAAGCACAAGAAACACATACTTCCACTAAGACCCTCATATTTGCACACACAGAAAACCCATAATACATAAGCAAAAGACCTATAAGGTGTGTTTAAAAAGAAAGCACAAAGCACTATGAGACAAAAAGATCCTCCAACTCGTACCATTTTTTATTGACAGCTGTACATACTAATTCTTTTAAATTTTATTATTTTTTTTAAAAAATGAGTGTGTGGGGGCTGGAGAGATGGTTCAGAGGTTAAGGGCACACTGGCTGCTCTTCAGAGGTCCTGAGTTTGATTCCAGCCCCCATGTGGAAGGATCACTGTCCGTGACTCCAGTTCTAGGAGAACATCAGATCCCCTGCAGCTGGGGCTATAGGCGGCTGTGAACTGCCCGTTGTGGGTACTGGGAACCAAACTTGGGTCCTCTGGAAGCACAGTACATACTCTTCACTGTCGAGCCATCTCTCTGGCTTCATATATAATTATTTTTTTTGAAAGATAAATATGGCTGGACATGGTAGTAAATACCTACAATCCTTTCATTCAGGAGTGTGAAGCAATGTACTACTTACCATGTCCAGGCATATATGGATATTACTTCTTAAGAAGTCAACCTAAAAACATGAATTATAGATCCAGAATTCTTGCAAAGAATTTTCTCACTGGCTTGACTATGACTCTTCAATAGTCACTCTGGCTTAGTTTTTCCAGAGAGGGTTTTTGCCGACATGAAAATGAACTTTCAGCCTGGCGGTAGTGGTGCACTCGGGAGGCAGAGAGGCAGGTGGATCTCTGAGTTTGAGACCATCCTGGTGTACAAGAGCGAGTTCCAGATGTTATGAATAATGGGTTGGGACCACAGGTAGTAGGTCCCAAAATGGGGCAGGCAATGGACGGTGGGTAGATGGGGGAAACAGAGACCTGCAGACCGACTCGAATTTAAAGTTTTATTGAGGGGGAGGTAAGGAAAGAGGTAAAAAGACTCAGAGACAGAAAGGGCAGAAAAGAGAGAGACAGGAAAAATCTGTCTGTCCCAGCGAACAGTGGGAAAGAGAAAGAGAGCATAAGTGGGTGGGGTCTTTCTTTTAAAGGGGTCCTTTGCACCTTCGTTCAGACTAGTAGTCATGGAACCCTGGGCTGACCGAGGTACTGCCTGAGTGTATTCTGCCAGACAGAGGCAGGCCAGCATAATGCCCGAATCCTTACACCAGGACAGGCTCCAAAGTTACACTGAGAGACCTTGTCTTAAAGAGAAAAAGAAAAAAAGAAAATGAACTTTCATGTTACTTTGAAAAATACTGTGTTAGAAGCACAATAAAACACTGCCTCCATATATTAAAAACTTAAGGGACAGCTCAAAGATTTAGCAGGTAAAGGCACTTGCCACCAAGCCTGATGACCAAAGTTTGATCCCTAGGACCAACATGGTGTAAAAACAAGAATTGATTCCTACAAGTTGTCCTCTGAGCTCCTCACACTGTAATATGACCTGCCCAAATAAATGTAACAAAGATGTTTTTAAGAACTTAGAAAAATGAATTATCTAAGCAAATTAGAAGGATAAATGCTTAAAGCCAATATTGACTAAAGATGTTACAAACAGAAGAGAACTAATAAGCATACAGCTTTCATGTAGGGTTAGAAAGCCAGATCGGGAAAGACAATATAACTAGCCAAAGAGAAGAATATGATAGCTTCTTATTACTTTCAAAATATTTTTCTCCTTCATCACATCATAGATGCTTCAATTTGCTCAGGCTGTTACAACAAACCATCATAGATTGGATGGTTTAAGCAGGGGGAATTGATTTCTTACAGTTCTGCAACAGAAGATCAAGCAAATCAGTGTGCCAGCAAAGTGTGTTTGTGAAGGACCCAGTTCAACTCTGTTCCCCAGCTTGCTGATAGTTGCTGTCATCCGGTATCCTCGAATGGAAGAGAGGACACATTGGTATTTCTTCCTATCAAGAATGCTTCACCTTCAAGAGTTAATCTAAATCACCCCCACACATTATTACACTGGAGGTTAGAATTTGGACACATGGGGCTGGCATGATGGCTCAGTGGGTAAGAGTGCTTTATTCTGTAAAGGTAAAAGGAGAGATTCCACTTCTACAATTTCCTCTAGGTGGACCCTGACAACTGAACTCAAGTCAGCAAGCTCAGCGGCAATTGCCTTCACCTGCGAAGCCATTGTGCAGTGGATCACACCTGAATCCCAGCACTTGGGATGCTAAATGCCACGGTTTGGATAAGAATGGCTCCCATAGGCTCACATATCTGAATGCTTAGTCGTTAGGGAATGGCACTATTTGAAAAAGATTAGGAGATGAGGACTTGTTGCAGGAAGTGCATCAGTGCGTCACTGGCTTCGAGGTTTCAAAAGCCCACCCAAGCCCAGAGCCCCTCCCTCTAATTACAGAATTCTCTACTTCATAAAGGGCGGCTAACAAAAATCTACAGTTAACATCAGATTTAACAACAAAAGGATGTGCTGGTTAGTTTTTACTTGACTGGACTGTTTTGACTGATGACTGACATGGGAAGGCCCAGCCTCCCATAGCCCTCCTCAGCTGTAGGCAGGTTGCCCTGGGCTACATAAGAGAGCTGAGCATATATACCAGTGAGTGAGCCTATGGAACTCTTCCTCTTTGAGTTCCTGGAAATGTAAGCCCACATAAACTCTTCTCTCCCCAAGTAGTTCCTGTTCCGAATATTTTATCACAACAAATTAGGCAAAAGACTGAATACTTTAATGCTTAAGAATCTCTGTTTCTAGTCAACACTTACAACAAGCTCTAATCATTGCAATAAAAAAAAAAAATAGGCAAAACTAGTCTTTACTTGTAGATGAAGGATCATCTAAGAAAACCCTGTGGGATTAATTTTTTAAACTACTCCTAAAGGGCTGGAGGGATGGCTCAGTGGGTAAGAGTACTTGGCTGCTCTCCCAGAAGATCTGGATTCAATTCCCAATATCCAGATGGCAGGCTAACAACTATAGTCTAAAACTTCAGTGTCTGGGGATCTTTGGGCACAAGGCATCCAAGTGGTACACAGTCAGGCAGACAAAACACCCATACACATACCAAAACAAAACAAAAGCCACTTATATAACTTACGTATGACTTTAGTGTGGTTGTAAGGATTCAAGCTTAACATACAGAACTTTGCTGAATTTTTACAAAATGCACCAGATGGTGACTACAAACAAAATATGGAATACCCACACAATGCAGCACCGGTTCAGCAATAAGGAATAAAGTAATAAATGCTACGGCATGGCTAAGTTTGGAAACAGGGTGCTAAGTGAAAAAAGCCTATAAGCAAGCCTGAGGCATAAAGCAGATGGGGGGGGGGGCTGGATGAAGGAAGGTAGAAAGTAACTGCCAATAGTTAGATGAAGCCCGGGAGCTAAGGGCCATCCTGGACAACACAGTGACACATGCTATGGCTTCAATATCAAATATCCCCCATCACCTCAAGTGTTTAACACTTGCTACCTGGCTGGTGGTGACGTTTTAAGGTGATGGTTCTCAATCTTCCTAATGGTGTGACCCTTTAATACATTTCTTCATGCTGTGGTGACCCCCAACCACAAAATTATTTCATTGCCACTTTCACTTTTTAATTCAATGGAAGTGACTTACAGCTTTTCACTGCCACCCCTGAGCTGCTAGCAACACTACTTTGATATGTTGGGGGATTATTAGTTAAAATAAGTGGAACTAGGGCACAAGCTTTCCAGTAGCTTCCAGAAGAATCAAGTATTTGGATGTGGGGAGTGAACTGTAGTGCTAGGGAGTAGAGCTTTGACACTAGTATGGCATACCACTAAAGGGAGTCAAGAGCCCATTGGAAACTTTGTGTAGCATGAACGAAAGTTCCAGGAGCCGCAAAATAGACCATAATTGGCTACATACAAAATTTATGGGGTAGGGTTCAGTGTCTGTGTGAGGACCTAGGCTTGCTATGCAAACATTCAGATTGAGAAAGCTTGGAGACTAGTAATGAAAGACCAAAAGAGTGAACGTTCTCAATTCAAGCAAACAAATCATATGCTGAGAACACATCTAACAATGAAGTTATGAAGAAAAAGAAACGCATTCCAGTTCTGCTGTCATACCTCAAACTGCCGTAATCGTGGCCACGGTGAGCGATACACATTTAGTTAAGGTGGAAAAACTATTAAACAAGAACGCACGCACGCACAGGAAGAAACTGTGTACATAGGGCTTGATGCCACCCATGGCTTCAGGCATCCACTCAGGGTCCTGAAATATATGGTAGAAAAGGAGTCTACTCTTCTCTGTTGTGAAAGTGCATCTAGCGCGTGGCTCTCAACCTTCTCAGGGCTGTGACCCTTTAATACAGTTCCTCGTGCTGTGATGACCCCCAACCATAAAATTATTTTCGTTGCTATATCATAACTGTAATTTTGCTACTGTTATGAATCATAACTTAAATAACTGTGTTTTCCCGTGGTCTTAGGAAACCCCTGTGAAAGGGTCATTGAGCCCCAAAGGGGTCATGACCCACAGATTAAGAACCATTGTTACAGAAGAACACACTGGACTTTATAAATCTTGTTATACGACAAATAAACTTGCCAGGGAAGTGTGGCAGGCATGGTGGTATGTCACTCCGATCTCCTTCAATGGAACTATTGTATGGAATGTAGTCCGGCCACTAATTGCCACCCCCATGGATACTGAGCCAGGTGTCTGGGCTTGGCAGGGGTAGCAATACCCACCCATTCCTACTCTACAGCAGTGGTTTTCAACCTGTGGGTAGCGACCCCTTTGAGGCATTCACAGGGGTCACCTAAGACTGTGGGGAAACATGAGTATTTACATTATGATTTGTAACAGCAGCAAAAATACAGTTATGAATTAGAAAGGAAAAATGTATGGTTGGAGGGACCCACATGAGGACTGTGTTAAAGGGTCGCAGCATTAGGAAGTTTGAGAACCACTGCTCTACAGGATTCCAAAGAACAGGCAAGCTTTGCTGGAGGACCCTGTCTGACCCTATCTGGGATTTTTCTCAAATGAACCTTAAATGAAGCCTCTCCTACCCACTCTTCTATCACACCCTGAACACTCTCAATGCTACTTCCGGCACAGGTTCAGACGCGCTAACCCTGTGTGTCTTGACATTTGACACTGGGGGGGGTCCACACTAATGGGGGATGGGTGCATAATTAATTCAGTGAGAGCTGCACCATAGCTCCTTACAGTTAGACACTATGGAATCCAGAAATAGAAAAGAAATACATCTCTTTTTGTCATTTTTGTTTTGTTTTATAAAAGTATGCTGTGCATTCCTTTGGTGTAAAACTCAGGACATTTGCCTCAGAAAATAGAACTTATCTGTGAATGATCACAATTTTCTTTGCTGTATCTTATTTATTTTTATTTTATGTGAATGAGTGTTTTTGCCTGCATGTTAAGTACTCCACATGCGTGCAGTGCCCTTGGTGGCCAGAAGAGGGTGTCAGATCCCCAGGAACTACAATTACAGATGGACTCTGGGCCCTCTGTGACAGCAGTCAGTGCTCTTAAACACTGAGCCATCTCTCCAGTTCTCTTTGTCCTATCTTGAATGGAGAATATGAGAGGCCCAGCCAGCAATCAAGGCAATAAAAACACCCGGGGAAATATGTTATCAGATCAAGGTTTCATTATCACTATTAACAAGCAAAATCTTCACCTAGTTATTATACATGATATGGCAACTCATGAAAGCCAACAAACATTTAAATAGGAACCATTTTCTTCCTTAAAAAGTTTACACTTGGCCTATTTCTACTACTATTCTAATTACAACATTTTATAAAATTCTGTAACTATTGAGACACACTCAGAGGCATAAAGCCTGGAATGACCTACCTGGTCAGTGGTTTTATTTTAAAATCTCAAGAACCATGTGCCTTGTTGTATATAGTGCTTAATATAATGCTTACAAATATTAAATGAAGCTGCTATAGCCTACTTTCAAGGCAAACTCTATTCGGGAGACCAAAATGTTTCTCAGCATTTCTTCAGGGAAAGTACTTCACCATCCTAACACAAGGCCTTACAATTTCACACCGCATAGTGTTTAAAGAAGTAAAGACAGCAGAATTATCCCAAACAATGGCATGAGGTATTTCTTTTGGAGGGATCCTCATTTATCTGTCCTTTGTCTCATCTTCTTATGAAGCTCTCTAAGCTAGGTGTGATGGTGCACACCTTTAATCCCAGCAGGCGGATCTTTACAAGTTCAAGGAAAGCCTGGTCTACCATAATGAGTTCCAAGACAGCCACAGCTGCATAGTAAAACCCTGTGTCCAAAAAAAAAAAAAAAAAAAAAAAAAAAAAAAAAAATCCTAGCCTAGACTACTGTTTCTCTTGCTCTAATGTTAAAATTCCAGATATCCGGGAACATCCTCTCCTGGACCTTAAGACTTACTAGACCAGTCAACACTGTGCTTCAATTTCTAACTTATGTTCCTGGATGCATCTGAGTATTCCTTTGGTGCTGCAATGCTCTCAGAGCCACGGCCTTCTGTCCCTATCATGCTGACACTATGCTCAATGTAATATTCCCAGTGGGCTCTTGCTGGCTCCCTATCCTGTGACACAATTCCTCTTTGTTAGCTGCTCAGAATAGTACTGGCTTTTCTCCGAATGCCAGATCACATATCAAGCTCAAATCAAGTTTATCTACCCTCTCTCTTTCTCTCTCTCTACCTCCTGTCAAATCTCTTTTATCTCTTCAACCTCTAAAACAAAAGTAGAATTATGTCCCAACGCCAATTTTTCAGACAGATTACTATTGTACATGCCTTAGCCTGCCAAGTACTTAAATAGCTCGCTGATAACTTCCATAATTGACAGGTGTTCCCCCTCTACTGGACTGCTACCTAGGATATTTCCTTGCTAACTTTCCTTCAAACTTATCTCCTTTTTCACATAACTCTACTAGTAACAGTCTACATTTCCATAGTTCCTTAGTTTAGCAAACTTTTATTAAACACCCTCAACCTACTCACAATTGTATGGGACTATTAATTTTTTAATTGCATTTTATTTAAAGTGTGTGTGTTTGTATATACAAATGCACTCAGGAAACGTGTGGAGTTTATAAAGCAACTTTCAGGAGTCAGTTCAACTCTCCTTCCATCTTGTGAATCCTGGTTCTGGTAGCAATGTGCTGAGTCATCTCACTGGCCAGACTTATAATTTGTATTTACAACACGGGTGTGATAATGAATAGAAAATATACCATAGGAGGGAATGGTAGTGGCTCTCAACATGGATAGGAACGAAGGGTGTCCACATTCCGGTCAGGGAGAGATTCCAGAGCAAAGGCAAAGAATGTTGATCAGTGTGCTTGGAAAACGTGACATAATATCACTGAAGGATAAGGGCAAAGCAAGGACCTTATCGGCGGAAATAAGGAAAGGCTCTGAAGTGTCTTGAATCTGAAGCTAACATGTAATAAAGAGAGTAGGTCAAAGGAATGGGTGAAAGGAAGAGATGTGACGCCGTGTGTTGTAGATGTAGAGAAGGATCTGGAGGAGAAACAAAACCAAAAATGCTGGTGAGGTAGTCCGCACAACAATGCGGGGAAGAGCTACCAGTTAAACTGACACCTATTTCAGAGATATTAAAGTGGGGAGACAAGTATTCCTCAAAGTGAATTACATACCTTAACTCTGGTGACAGCTGCTAATCTTTTATCGGTGTGTGGAAATCAAAAGACTTCCATGTGTAGGTTCTCGTTTCCACTGCGGGCTCTCGGGGTCAGACTCAATTCCATCAGGCTTTTTTCCTTGCAGAGCCATCTTCCTGAGCCTAGTGAATCCTTAACTGTTTCATTATTTTATACGAATGGCTGTTTTGGCTTCATGTTTGTCTGTGCATCTTGTATGCCTGGCACCCCTGGTCAGAGGAAGGTGCTGAATTTCCTCAGAGTTATGAAATGCTTCGAGCTGTCATGTGGGTGCTGGGAATCAAACTGGGTCATCTCAAAGAGCAGTCAGTGCTCTTAACCTCTGGGCCATCTCTCCAGCCCCTGGATTTTTTTCATAACACCTTTCTTTTTATAAATAAAAAACTAAGGAAAGTATACTTATGCATGTGAATGCATGTGTGGGAAAGGGAAAGAAGGAAAGAAAGGGAAGATGATGGTGTAGGTTTCATAGCTGAAAACGAACAAAGAACAATATATCTAGTGCATGGCAAATATCAGATTCTATAAATAAAGGTTTTAAAATAGAGCTACACTTAGTATTTGTACATTACCTATGGCTACTTTTGTATGACCTTAGTTGAATAGCTACAATGAAAACCATGTTGCCAGAACAGCCTAAAAATAACTTAATGGTACTTTGCTGAACTTTGACCCAAGTCAGTTTTGTTTATTTTGTTTGTTTAATTTTGAGAGATGGTCTTATATGGCCCTGGCTACCTTTAAACTCAGTATGTAGCTGAAGGCTAGCTTCTACCTCCAGAATGCTAGAATTACAGGTTCATGCCACCAATCAGCCTAGCAAGTCTCTCTCTCTCTCAATTGTGTGATTTGCTAATGACAGTCCTTTCTAAAGGGACATAAGAAACTGGATCGACAGAACTTTGGGAAAGGATGCCTGTAGACAGTTAGAATTGACAGCATTTAAGTCATTTAATACACAAGTGGGACTTACTTGACAGGGCACAATGACAAATAACAAACATACGTGGCAAATGAAACGCTTCAGAGTTCACCTTTTTAGTTTAGTTCTTGAAGCCCTTTGCTCTGCTGTCTCACAAGCCAATTTTAGTAAACGCTCTATCAGTCTTCTAGAACTTCTAGGAAAAGCTACACAGAGGTATGGTATTTCATCACTGAGAGCCTCGATGTGGAGCTGTCATACCCTGAAGGAGAGGTCCAGCACTCGGGAGGCAGAGGCAGGAGGATCGCTGTGAGTTCAAGGAGCCTGGTCTACAGAGCGAGTGCCAGGACAGGCTCCAAAGCCACAGAGAAACCCTGTCTCGAAAAAACAAAACCAAAAAAAAAAAAAAACAAACAAACAAAAAAAAAAACAAAACAAAACCAAGAAGAGGACAGAGCACAAGCCTGCATAAAAACACCAGTCATCTGTGACCAGCAGGTGGAGACAGCTCCTAACCAAACCAGTAAAATCCGGCACACTAGTAAAAATTTAACCTGTACTTCTGATCCTTTCCTTGAAATATTTAGTTTAAAAAAAAAAAAAAAAAAAAAAAAAACCCAGAAGGCACCCCTCTTCACAAAAGCATTATAAAGAAAATAACTCATATTTCCTAAGTCAGAATTCACTAAGAAATAAAAAGTGTGCCTACTGATGAATTATCTTTGTTCCCTCCAAAGCGTGCGTGTGTGTGCGCGTGTGCACGTGTGCGTGCGTGTGTGTTCCCGCCTTTTCTTCTCTTGCCACTAGGACAGATATTCCCGACCATTTTCTCTCAGTGAGGTTAGCATCTTTCCTATCAAATCAACACTCAGGCTTTCTTCTCACTTGTCTCTGTTTAGTTGTGTACTGGAAATGACTGACAGGTACTGGCTGTATTAGCTCCAAGTCACTTTATTAAACACCAAATACTTTCATGCATAAGAACATCTTCCTTAAATATTTTTCCCCTCTTATAAAGAAGTAAAGGCATGCCATGCCTGTAGTAGCCTCAGCCCAGGAGTCAGAGGCCAGCCTAGGAAACACAGGAAGCTCCCATCTCAGACCAAAAAAAAAGTAAATACATTAGAGACAGACAGGGAAAGGAGAGGGGGAGAAGGGAAAGAAAAGAGGAAAGATGGAGGCTTACTTAACTCACTGTAATGACAGGGAAAGTTATCCTCTTGTGAGCCTTTGTTGTTGCTGCTATTGTTTGGGGTTTGTTTGTTTTGTTTTTGTTTTCTGAGACAGGGTCTCACTATGCAACTCTGGTTGTACTGGAACTCACTATGTAGACCACACTGGCCTTGAACTCACAAAGATCCCATGTCTCTGCCTCCCTAGTTTTGGGACTAAAGGCGTGTGCCACCACTCCTGGCCTACCTTGTGAGCCTTCAGTCCACAGGGCCACAGCAATTTCTAGCACTGCACGGGAAGATGACCAAGGCATTCTCAACTTCCTATCCCAGCTTCCGACACGGCTGTCACACTGGCAATGCCTGACCCAGTGCAGCTCACTGGTTTCCAAGCGCCACACTGTGGCTTCTGTTGGGGGCTTGTTCGTTCCACACTTTTCCTGTACTTCTAATTTTAGTAGCATCTACAACTCAGGTAGATTTTAAAATGAAGCTCATTTCAAAAGCAAGCATATGGAGTGCAAAGGATTCACGGGCAACTCCTGGACCATCACAACCAACGGAACACACACTACAAAAAAATTATACTTAGAAAACGTCAACAGTTGTCCTCCAGCAGCGCCTCCAGCAGCAGCCACCTTTATGCTTCTATAGACCTTTTTCTTCGTGCATTCCCATCCCCTTGTTTAAAGTGGCACTTGGTGGTAAGGATGCACCAGGTAATACAGATAAGTAAGGTAAGACAGGAAGCAAACACATACAGAGCTCTGACAAGTGTAGTCACCCACATCAGTCAGGCTGAAATATACTAACTCGACAAACAAGGGTAAGAGCTCAAACTGAGCACATTCGATAAGTAAGCCAACATACACCTGGAAATCATTTTATCTTTCTTTCCATGATCTGACTTTATGAGAAAGAATCTGAGAGGGAAAGCCTGTGACTGGTGATATCATAAGGTGCTAAGGAGCACAGTGGCTCCTTATTGCCTGGCTTACGACCGTCTCCTCTCTGCTCATTAGGTCCTTGATTTTCTCCCAAGTATGGTGATAAAACTTTCTTCATTTTTTTTTTTTTTTTTTTTTGTTTTTACCCTTATTTACTTTTTTGTTGTTGGTTTTTGAAAGAAGGCCTGTTGTCAAACACGGCCTTGACTTGAGGTCCTATTGCCTTGGCTTTCTGTGGCTGCACCATGGTGCAGACCACTAAAAATGGTCTTAAGTAACCATTTCCGTTTAATCAGACTATTTTCTGGTTGCTGGTGTTTCGTTGTTGTTGCTATTGTTTATGTGTGTCTGTGTGTGTGAGTGTGAGTGTGCGAGCTTGCATGTGTTTGTTCCGTGTGTAACGCAGGCGTGAGGGTGCACTCACCCCTACATGAGCATGAGGAGGCCAGAGAAGGATGCCAAGCACCTTCCTACCACCCTTTATTTACCCCGCTGTCTGGAGGCAGGTCTCACTGAACTGCAAGTTCACTGTTATAGAGCCTCTGCCTGTTTCTGCCCCACAATGCCGGAAAGGGTTATAGGCATACAAAGGCATGGCCCAGCTTTTTATGTGAGCCCTAGGGCTCTGAACTCAGGTCCTCGAGCTTACAGAGCAAGCACTCTACCCACAATGCCATCTCCCCAGTGCTATTTTGTTTTTCTTCTTGATACAGGATTACACTGTGTAGCCAGGTGGACCCCAAACCTACTTCCATCATCCTGCCTCGTGCCTCTTGCAAGCTGAGAGTGAAGACCTGCACCAAGACGCCAGACTAATTAACAACCATTTAAAAATAATCATAAGGGCTTTGCATTGTGTAAGAGTCCTAGCAAAGCCAGCCACTGTTTGTAAAAGGAATTAAGCAAGACCAGCCTAATCAAAGACAAAATTGAGTTCCACCAGGGTACAGGGAACCTCTCCAGACGCTGGTAATTACAATAATCATTTCAAGGAGTTTCTCTGACAGTATACTGCCTTCATTTTTTTTTTTTTTTTCAGGATTGAAGGGTTTTAAATGTAGTTATAAAGGTCATAAGAAGTCTGATTAGATTGAGGTGCATTACTCAAAATACTGAGATTTATTAAATGGTAGAAACACAATAATTAATCCCTCAAACCAATGAACATTCTCAATGAACATGTAACTGGGGGAGGGGGTGTGGATTTACTGGTGAAGTCCACCAAGCCTGACTTCATTTTTAAGGTAATAATGAAAATTCTGTGATTTTTCTTTCTTTCTTTTTTTTACACAGGGTCTATCTCACTATGTACCTACCCTTGGCTGGCCTGGAATTTGCTACATAAACCAGGTTGGCTTTGAACAGTGCTGAGATTACAGGAGAGTGCCATTGCATCTGGTCTGTGACTGGTTTCTCTTAAATATTCATATATTCACTGTTATGTGTTGTATGCTCACCTTTAGGTTAGTTTTATTGTTTTCATGTGTGATCACCTTTAGGTTAGTTTTATTGTTTTCATGCCTAGATCATGCTATGTAGTCCTGACTGGTCTGGAGCTGCTATGTAGACTAGACTGACCTCAAACCTGCTGTAACCCTCCTGTTTCTTGCCTGCTCACTATTGGGAATACAGGCATGTGCTACTACACCGACACGGTTTTCTCTTTCTCTACAGTGAAATAAAATCCTTGAGTCAGCTTACAAGAGGACTTAGTTGATAGTCTGTACAATGGCCCCTTTCGCCTATTTTCAGCATTGACAGTTAGGCTTCTCTCTAAGGTACTATGGATTGTTGAGGACCATCCTTGAACTTACTAGCTGTTCTGTTCTGTCCTTTATCTACAGACATGGACGGACTTATATGTAGCATTTTTAAAGCTGCTGCTTTGCAATGCACATGCTCATAAAACCTTAATCACAGTGAATTTAGTTAAATCCCTTAAAACCAGATTGTACTGGCTTCACAGAGCAAGTCTGGCTGCTCAGCTTCAATTCCCCAGGGACAAGAGAGAAGCTCTACTCTATTATGAAACCAGCTTGCCTAATCCAATTCCCTTTCAGAGAAAGAGGTCAAGGAGAATAACCGCTGTGCCATTTTTCAATGCTTCCTTCCAAGAAATGACTGTGATTGACAGATGCTATTTCTTTGAGTTTCAATGGCCTACTGCCAAGATCAACTAAGTGTTTCTTGGTTAAAAGAACAATACCACTCACCAAGCCACATGATGTGACATAATCACAATGTATAATTTTTTTATATTAGTAAATTTTTTATAAGTTTCAAAGCTCACATAGACAACCAACATGCACCCCTGGAAGCATGAAGCAGAAGTGGTCTTCATTTACAGACTGGGAAAGCCACAAAAAGGACAACATATGAGTTGTCTCTCTCTCTCTCTCTCTCTCTCTCTCTCTCTCTCTCTCTCACACACACACACACCCACCCACACACACACACACACACACACACACAGATTTACACTCCAACTTAAGCTGACCTAAGTCCTGTGAAGTACAATCTTCCTCATATGCCTACTTACCCCATTATCTGCCTCATCTTCCTGAAACACTAACAGAAAGTACCCTGTTCACTTTAACAGCATCAATAGTATAGTGGACAGAGACTCATATCAACACACAGGTAATAAAAGAACAGACTTGAAGATGGCAATGGGTTCAAATCATACTGTTGCCACTTAAAATTTGGAACAGGCTAATTAGCCTCAATTTTTAAGTATAAAACTGATAGGCCATCTACCTCATAAGATTTTAATAATTAGATAAGTTAACATTTGTTAAAAGCATAATACATAAGTCACTAAAGTGCTAATTCTTTTTCCCATGCTACAGTTCAAAACACACTTCCACCCTCTAGCAAATGTGATCTCAATGACCTCTAAAAATTAAGGATTAGGGAAATCGGAGCATGAACACTTTTCTGGCACTTGTCTCAGACATGTGGGATTTTTTGGCTGCCAGTCTAAAGAGCAGCTTTTAGGGATGCAGTCAAGCCAATTAAGAATAAAATAGAAAAAAGCAAATGTGTCCAAATAAATAACATTTACCATGTGCACACAAAGTAATTGTTCTAACAACTAAACATCTATTTGAACTCAGCTAGAACAAACCATTCAGTTTCCCAAAAAAGAACAGGTGAATTAGCCATTCTTTTCTTTCAAAGTGACTGGTTAGATCTATACAATGAAAAGTCATATGTTAATTAAAATTATCCTTCTCTATTATCACTAAACAACATAAGATCAAGACTTTTCATAAACAGCAAATGATGAATCAGGCTGGCAATGACTTAAGTTTCTAAAAGTGAATTAATACTCTTAATTTAGAATAAATCATATGAGTTATAATCTCAACACTATAACAAATTCACACTAAACTATCTCTTTTATGGGATTATAATAGCCAGCTGAGCATCCCTATTTTGAAAACTGTTGAAAAAGAGAAAGAAGGAAACAGTCACCTGGCTTGCCCATTTGGACCACACTGCATGTGCAAACAGTGGTACAGGAAGTTCTCTTTAAAGAACTACTCTGGCTTATATACAAAGAAAGAACAACAGAAATGGAATATTAGCATTTGTAACCTAAGTGATTTAATGTATATGTGCAAAGATCAATAGTTAACGACATTACAAGAAAAGATGGGCAGACATTATATACTTCCTAATGGAAGAAAGCATTCATGAAGAAATCCGAACAAACTTCTAAATATAAGTACCAATTTCTTTTGTTTAAAAACTAACAAGCAAAAACTAGAGATGAAATTAGCAAAATTCAGACTTAGGTAAATTACAAGGCAAATGATCCAATTTACAATAAATGGAATGTGTAAAGAGACAAATAAAATTACTGAAATTTATTTGTATCCTGATTCAAATACACTGAAAAAATATACACTTATGAATGGCACTAGAAAAATTATACATATTGTTTCAACATTATTAATCCAGGAGATTGTGGCATGGCATGAAGCAGGCGCAGCAGCTGCAAGCTGGTCGGGCAGAACCCTGATGTTCTAAATTGAAGGCCTCATGCTGAAGCTGGATTTGGAGAGGTGAACAGAAGATGCGAGAGGATGCCATTTCATCCACACAGAACCCTCATCTGCATGGCCACACTGTGGGCCGCTCCATTTACCTTTAAAAACTTGGGCAGCATATGAAGACTGGGAGTCATATATGAATGCATGATATGAAAACCCTGGTTACAATTTCTCCCATCTGCAGATTAACTGGCCTAGAAAGGTATAAGACTAACCAAATGAACATAAAAATTTTACTTGTTAACACAAGGTTGGTTAAGGAGTTTGGGGAGATGGTTAGGCGATTAAAAGCAATTAAAAGCACTGGTTACTCTAGCAGGGGCCCCAAGGACCCAGATTCAATTTCCAGAACCTACTGTGGCTCACAACCATCCTTAACTCCAGTTCCAGGGAATCTGATACCTTCTTCTGGCCTCCACAGGCACCAGGCACACAAGTAGGCCAGACATACATGCAGGTAAAACATCTATAAACATAACACAAAAATAAATAAATCTTTTTAAAATAACACGCTGTGGGGCTAGAGATATATCTCGGCATTTAAAAGCACTGATTACTCTCACAGAGGACAAGGGTTGATTCCCAGCACCCACATGCCAGCTCACAATTGTATGTAATTCCAGTCTCAGAGAATCCAGTGACCTCTTCTGCCCTCCACAGGCATTGCATATTCATGGTACACAGACATGCAAAAATTTATGCACATAAAATAAAGACTAAAACAATTTTCTTGAAAAGAATCCTGTGTCCTCTGTGTGCAGTGTCTTTGGCAATAAGGACCCACCCTCAACCCTGGCTACATCAATAATCTATATGGTTTTGGGACTCATTTGGACTACCCTGATCAGTCATTCAGAAAGGGGTTCCTCATGCTTGGTGCTGGGGTTTTGTTATTTATGGTTCTTGCAGGGAGCAGTTAGCCTAAATGACTCAACTTCCTCTAATGTATATATTAATATATATATATATATATATACATTATATACATGTATATATACACATATGCATCTATATACATATACTTGTATGCAGTATATACAATTTTAGTAAATATAAAATAATATGATTCCTTAAGAGTCTATCAAACAAACTTGGTATTATTTGTGTTTCATCCCTCCTTCTCATTCAATAGATTTTGGGGAGCACAGCCCCAACAGATGTATCTAGACCACAGCTCCTGTATCTACGGTTCAGGGAACATCTCTGAAAGGGGGGCAGAAAGAGTGTAAAAGCCGGAGTGTCGGGAAGTTGGCTGCTAAACAGTCTCTCTTAGAAATAGCTGCACAGGTAAGACTGGAACAGCAGCAGTATCAATGGACGAGTCCCTCCTCCCCCGCCCCAGTTCACCTACGGGATCCCCTCCATTTCCCCTTCCCAGGGTAACTCGTGCATCTCTCGCTACTTGCTTTCCAGCCTCTCTGGGACTGTGAGCTGTAGGTTGGCTAACCTATACTTAACTCCTAATGTCAATGTATGAGTACATGCCGCGTTTGTCTTTCTGGGTCTGGGTTACCTCACTCAGAATTATTTTTTTCTAGTTCCATCCATTTGCCTGGAAACTTCATGAGGCCATTGTTTTTTACAGCTGAGTAAATTACACTCCATTGTGTAAATGTAGCACATTTTCCTTATCCATTCCACACTGCTTCCAGGTTCTGGCTATTATGAACAAAGCTGCTATGAACATAGTTGAGCAAGTTTCCTTGTGGTATGACTGAGCATCCTTTAGGTATGTGCCCAAGACTGGTATAGCTGGGCCTTGAGGTAGATTCCCAATTTTCTCAGACACCACTCACTATATTGATTTCATTTTTATCTCTAAAATGCTTTAGTTCTTCTTTCCCCATGACTGAACTCAATTTTACTCTCCTTAAGATAAGCAATGATCTACAAAAACTGCTAAATGGGAGCTAGTGAGGTAGGTCCACATCTGGAGGTGCTTGCCACCTGGCCTGATGACCTACGTTCCATCCAGACCTGCCATGTAGATTGTAGAAGAAAAGACTCCACTCCTGCAAGCTGTCCTGTGACTTCCACACGTGAGCTGTGTTACACATGCACCCACACACCCAATTAATAAATAAATGTTAAAAGAAAAACAGTTTTAATGCTGAACACCCAATGCTTTTTAAAAGCACATGAACCAGGGCTAACTCCCACTTCAGAACTTGTGGGGATCAGCTACAACCACCCACTACAAGTCTGGATGCTATACTGCTTACTTAGGTTAAACAGCCTGCATTGATTAAACACATGGAGAAAACTGGTGTATTTAGTGGTGATAACCCCCGTGTCTCTCTCTCTTTCCCATATATAAATAGTGGGATATTCATTGTCTCAAAATCTGACATACACCCACCCAAAAAGAACCCTGAGGTATCCTTTCAAGGGATGCTTGATGTGAGAAGTTCTTTCAACAAAAGTTTAGTCTTCCTTAATCTTAAAAGCCTGGACATAATAGCACAAGTGGAAAATTCTATACCATGGAACTTTTATTTCATATACAGAATTATTTAAAATGACTGTGTTAAAGGGCGGTGAGATAGCTCAGTATGTAACCACATCTGCCACACAAGCTTGTCAGTCTGGACTTGATCTCCAGAACCCACTTAAAGGTAGAAGTAAAACTCCATCTTCACAAAGTTATCCTCTAACCTTCACATACCATTCACCATAGTACACACACACATACACACACACACACACACACACACACACACACACACACACACAGAGAGAGAGAGAGAGAGAGAGAGAGAGAGAGAGAGAGAGAGAGAGAGAGAGAATTTTAAAAGTTGTATAAAGTTACCTTCACCTGGGTACGATAACATAGGCTGAGGATCTAATTCTAGCTGTTTTTTTAGGAAGTGAAATATTAAAGAGATGTGTAAGAATATGTAACAATGTGTCTTTCCTTCCTATTAGGAGGCAGGCAAGCACAGGAATACTTTAGTAACCTGGAACTCCATTGGCTTGGGCTCTGGACACACCCCTCTTCTAATAATGCATTTGGCAGGCTGAGACCCTTACCAGAATGCACTGTGGAATACAGCCCACTCCAAACAATAGAATAAGTTTCTCCTCCCCTTAACAATTATCAATCTAAGACAAATTCTATTCAGTCATACTCTTCAAAAGTCCAAGTACAAAAGAAAAAAGACTGATCCGGTCTAGGCTGGTTTTGGGTAATTGCAGACTAAAACTGGATCCCCAAAGTCAACTTTTAGGGCTAAGCCTCTTTTTACCATCTTAGGTCTATGAATAATTGGACATGCAAATGATTGAAATCAGATGCCTTATGGGAAAGGACATGTATAGTAGACAAATTATTTGTCAATCATAATAGACAGCCACCCATGGTAGCCCTGTAATATCACCCAGCCCTTCACCCATTTAGACTCCAAAAATTTAAATTAAATAAAATAGTATAAAATGCTTTAGGCGGCAGCCTGGAACTCTTGAGTATCTTCACTTACGTGGCTGGCTGTCACTCTTGACAGGATGTCTGACTCTCCCTGTCTATGGGTTCTACGTTGTCCGGAAGAGTATCTCTCTCAGGAGGGGGGTTGGCACTAAGTCCAAGAACTGAAGTTCTTTCTCTGATGATCTTTTCTCCTTTTCATTAAAACTTGCCAAAACAGGATCTTCAGAGTCCCCAAAGCCCTACACCCTGACACGGCAGGATCTGGGCAGCAGAAGCTGGTCATTTCAGGACACAGAGATCTGTTAGTTTCCTTGCCTCTCAGATTCTCCATTAGGAGCCTCTGATTTCTGCCCAGTACATCTAACAAAAACCTGTAGTTTAATTCAGTTCAACAAACTTGGGTGAGCTCCTACAAGAATGACTCAGGGAAGTCCTAAATTGGAGGGAAAATTTTTATATAGTCCTAACCACAGCTAATGCTATGAATACATGCATGCAACATCAGGAAAACTATAAACCATAACGACATGAGGGAAGCCACTGTGGAGAAGCAGAGTAGAGCCCTAAGGAGAAAATGTTAGCCATGTGCATGCACATACTCACACAACTAGAGCCCGCTCTCACCAAGGCCCAAGTGGCACTGTACCCTTCTGTGTCACACCTTCTAATTTTTATATTGCAGGACATTTTAACTAGATATCTTCCTTATGTTGGCAGAAATTTAACATTTTCAGACCTTCCTAGGTACATCATCTTATAAATGGTACTATACAAGATTCTTCCAATTTGTAAAAAAACAAATACAGTTCCAGAAATTAATAACTTGGATTTTTCCATTTTGGAGGGAAATTTCTCTCTACTTCATTGTCCTTTAAAAAAAAAAAAAAAGTTGTGTGTATGGGAGGGTGCAGGAGCACAGAAGCATGTTTAGTTTATGGGCGTGTACTACATGTGTGCAGTACATGTAGAGGCCAGAGGAAGGAGCTGCACCCTCTGGAACTGGAATTACAAGCACTTGTGAGCCACCCAGGTCTTCTGAAAGAACAGTACTCTTAACCGTGGAGCCATTCTCTCCAGCCCCTCACTCTCCTAATTAATCAGCAACTGATTACTGAACATAGGGAAAGGAAAGAAAAAATGAGCGTGAAAGTCACAAGACAGAATTCTTCAATATGTTTGCCATCCTCGCAAAGACAAGAATCACATTGTCTCAGGATGGCTCCAATTATTCTCAACTTTTTCCGTCAGATGCTTCCTCAACTCTGGTCAGATGACCCTACTGAGAAGACTAACAAACTCCCTCATCTGAAATCACACAATCACTCTACTTAGAATCAACCCCGCGTCTTTCTTTCCTTTATTATTCCACTAACAGAATCCATAGCCTCATCACTTCCCTTAAATTATTCAACTAGAATACAGTCTTCCTAAATTAAGAACTCTTAGAAATCAATTATTTATGAAGAAACATTAACAAGACTAAAGGACAGTGCTTTCTTTTTTTTTTAAGGAAAAATGACTGCATTGTTGTGTAAGTGCTTAAAGATATTAAATTTAAAAAAAAATATTTGTGCTTTCACTTTGTTTTTAAAAGCCTCAAGATGTAAAAAGTTTCTTTATTCTATTCCTAGGAGGTTTCTTCCCTGAGGTCACAGGATCAAATCAAATTAGACAGATGGTCTACTTCTAAAGTGAAAAACAAAAATAGCCACCTGATGCTATTTGGAAACTAACAAGAAACAAAGTTGTGATGTTTAATTCAAACCCAGGGCTTGTGCTACAAACTATTTCTCAGAAAAGACTAAATCTCTTTGTTCTGAAAATAAAAATCAAAACAAGAGAAATTAACTGAAAATACTTGTGTTTTATTTTTTTAAGGCAGGGTCTCATATGCAGCCCTATGTGGCCTGGAGGTCGATACACAGACCATGTACCTATCTCTGCCTCCGGAGTGCTGGGATTAGAGGTGTGCTACCACCATGTCAGGCTTAAAAACATCTGAAATCTAAAACAATCTCTTAAAATGATTGAAGAAATTTAAGTGTAGAAAAGGCCAATCTACACCTCCTCTTTGTTAAATGTGCATTTAACAGATATGTTTATCATGAAGCATGTTTAAGGACATTTAAAAACAAACCAGTCAGGTGCAGAGGCACATATTACCTACAATTCCAGCATTCAAGAGGCTGGGTGGGGCAGGGCCAGGGCCACAAGGGCAAGGCCAGCTTGAGCTACAGACAGTTGCAGGCCCTACCTGCCAAAAACAAACACACAGAAGCACTGTGCAGCAAGCAATACAGGCCAGTGAGCCTACGAGACAGGAAGCAGAGTGAAGGGAGTTCTGTGAAGGCTGCTGCCTCGGGTCGCCTTGAGAAGGGAGCCCCCAGGCCTGTCTCAGTGTGGGAGACTAGGCTGAGAGTCTAGGGAGACCACAGCAAAGAGTTTGCAGGATCACAACAAAGAACAGGGGACTGGCTGCACGGGGGCATCTGGGATTTTGCAGAGAACCCATAATACTCAGCCGAGTATTGGAACAGATGCAGTATGAAGTGTCACTCAGAACAGGGACAATGCCGCTTCCCCTAATCAGATATGAAAACCCAATCCACGTGGCACTGGGTAGAGCAACCCCATTGGATTTGGGAACAGCTTCTGTAGACAGAGAGCTGCTCTGGCCACACAGGAGAGTTTTCAAGGAAAAGATCAAACTGTACTAGTAACTCAACTGTGATATCGAACAAAGGAAAATAACCTTGTACCCAGGAAGATAAAATTCATGTCTGAATTCTAAACAAATGTATCAGAAGTAAGATAATGCCCCATATAGACAAGAAAACTGAACAGCTAAAACCCATATACAACTGGCATTAATGTTGGAATTAGCAAATAAGAGCATTAAAACACATGTCTTACTCAAAAACCAAGAGATAGAGGACATTTTTAAAAGCTCAGATGAAACTTCTAGGGATAAAATGTACAAAAAGTTGTAAACTTCCCTCTGGACACTGCTTTATCTGTAACCCACACAACTGTTTATATTATCATTCAGCCTTACTTCCAATTTTTTGGTATTATTTCCTCTTTGGCCTCCAGTTTCTTAGATATGGGCCTTTAAAGTCCCAAATAATGTTATTTTGGTTATTCTTTTGCTCATTTTTAATGTTAACTGGATTGAGAAAATATAGTCAGCAGTCTGCTTAATATCCACTCAGTGGCACTGGTGAGACCTACTACGAATTTAGCATGTGTTCGATATTTTAAGCTCATCTATTAAGACTGCCCATGCCTATCAAATGAAGCTTGCTTGTTATTCAAATCTTTAGTATATCTTCTCAAAAGTTTTTGCCCATATGAGCATCAATTACTCAGGAAAGTCCTAATTTCTCACTATGTGGAGTACTAGACCACTCATAGAACTGTACTCACATATTTCCTCCCGTGTTATACATGTTCCCTCTCCATGTCCCTCCCCTTTCACTTTTCAAAAGGTAGGTATCTTGGTCAGACATGGTGGCATTTAAGAGGCAGAGCAGGGTGATTGCTATAGGGCAGGACTGATCTACATGCTGAGTGCCAGTCCAGCCAGAGCTATATAGTAATTTAAAAAGACAAAACAAAACAAAACTTGCTATGGTGCCTAGGTTATCCTAGAACTCCTAGCTCAAGTAATCCTCCTGTCTCAGTCTCCTGAGCGGCTAACATTACAGCTAACTCCTCCAGCTAATCTATATGTTTTGAATTCTATCTATATTCTACCCATATAGGCCATACTACTTACTTAATGATTCTTTAAACTTTTTCTTTTTTTCCTTTCAAGACAGGGTTTCTCTGTGTAGCCCTGGACGTCCTGGCATTCACCCTGTAGACCAAGCTGGCTTTGAACTCACAGAGATCCTTCTGTATCTGCCTCCCAAGTACTGGGATTAAAGGTGAGCACCACCACCAGCTTCCCTATTCTTTTTAACTCTAATAATGAATTCTGCCTTCAAAAATTTTTGCTCTACTACTGATATGCCTTAACAACTCTTTGTTAGTTTGTTTTTTGAGACAGGGTTTCTCCCTGTAGCCCTGGCTGACCTGAAAGTCACTCTGTAGACCAGGCTGGCCTTGAACTCATCTGCCTGCCTCTGCCTCCTAAACAAACTTTTTTAGAATAGGTTTTTTCCACACCTTTATTTCCAATCTCTCTTATTTCCTTATGCCTCTCTTATGCATGGATATATCTCTCACAAACTGCACAGAGCTAGATTATTTTTTATTTGGTCCAACAGCATTTCAGTTATTTACTGCTATTTAAAAGCAAACAAACAAGCAAAAAAAACCCTACTGAGCCAGGTGCAGTGGTGCACACCTTTAATCCCAGCACTTGGGAGGCAGGGGCAAGCATTTCTCTAAGTTCAAGGCCAGTCTGGTCTACATAGTAAGTTCCAGGACAGCCATGGCTACATAGTGAGACCTGTCTCAAAACCAAAAACAAATACAAACAAGCAAAACCAAAACAAAAAACTACTGAGAGATGATGGCTTAGCAGTTAAGAGCACTGGCTGCCCTTCCACTCTTCCAGAGGGGCCAGGGTTCAATTCCCAGCATCCACAAGGCAGCCCACCACTGTCTGTAACTCCAGTTCCAGGGGATCTGGCTCCCTCACATGGACACACATGCAGGCAAACACCAACACACATAAAATAAATAAACAAACAAATAAATCCTTAGAACAACAACAAAATTACCCTAAGATGTAGTAGTGTTTAACAACCATCACTTTATTGCTCTCACGACTTGTAGGTCCCTGGGTCAGGATACAGCAAAGACAGTTTATCTCTCATCCACAATGAATGAAACCTCAGCTGAGGCACTTTTTTTTAAATGTATATTTACATTTTAAAATAGGTGCTTTTCTACAAGTATGTCTACTCACTACATGAGTGCCTAGAGGGCTAGGAAGCCAAAAGAAATGTGGGGTCCCCTGGAACAGGAGTTACAAACAGTTTGAGACAACATGTGGATGCTGGCAATCAAACCCAGGTCCTCTCAAAGAGCAGCCAGGGCTCTTTATCACTGAGCTAGATCTCTAGCCCTGAAGGAGATGTCTTAACACTAGTTATCTGGAGCCTCTGTACTTCTCCAAGTGCTTGCTGTCTGCTACCACCCGACTTTGCAACATGACTATTTACTCAGCACTCATTCACAGTTGATACTAGCTAACTGCTAGTAGCTCATTGGGGCTATCATTAAGTATCTCTCCCTCTGGCTCTGGTTTCTCACAGCATGATAGCTGGGTTCTGAGAGTGAGTTATTCCAAGAATAAGAATTCCGAGTACTGTAGACAGAAGTTAGGATGCTTCTTACGATCTAGTCTCAGCAGTCCCAAGAAATGCCATCCTATTAGTTAAATGACTCACATTTAAAACAAGGAGAGAAACACTCTATCTCTGAATGGCAAGAAAGGGAGAAACTGGTGGTGGCCACTTTGGAGTCGGGCTACCACCACAGACCACCCTCTGCCCCAACAACTCCCTCCCACATGCAAAATACACTCACCCTCTCCTAAGACCTTCAAAATTCTCATCTCATTATGGCATCAGCTTGCTGTTCAGTATCTGGATATCTAAATCAGGTCCAGGTGTGGTTGTAGTCCTCAGATGCAGTCCCTCGGGTACAGCTACTGGAGTCTAGTTCCTCTTGATCTGAATTAAAGAGACAAATAATCTGCTCCCACACACTCAGCATACAAACACAGGACCCTGAGACTGACCCAGGGTAACCACAATAGACATTCTCATTCAAAATGCGAGGCCGAGTGGGAAAGAACAGGAACTAGGCCATTCAATTCTGAAATTTAAGTAGACCCCCTGTCACCTGTTCCTCCGTGTGACAGCAAAGTCCTACTCCCTATAATTACTCTATACACTTTTCGGCTCTAGCCTCTGGGTTACTCTACTGCAGAACAAAGGGTCAGCGTGCAGTTTCTTTAAAGTACTGCATATTTTCCAAGGAATCTTACATTTATTTCTCTACTAAAGTCCTGTGTGAAGCTATGTTAAGAAAATAACCTCAAGACCCACAAATGTCCCCTTGTCTAAGAGCAGGTCTAAGAGATCCTCTCTGATGACATTTAGAATTCAGTAGCTGAAATGGTCTATGTGGTGTTGCCTTAAACCTCTAGAAAGTTTTAACACAGGGATTTACTTGACTTCCTGTTTTACTTACAACACCTTGGATTTTATATTTACTTTGAAGTCATATCTTTAAGTCATTGGTCCTCTAAAACTACTAGGAATGAAGAGGGACAGTCTGGAACTAGAAAATACACCTGCAGTCCCAGCACTGGGAGGTAAAGGCAGAAGGGTCAAGAGTTCAAGGCAAGCATGAACTACATAAAACCCTGTCTCAAAATAAATAAGCAAGCAAACTAAAATAATTCAATAGCTCATTTTTACCCCAGTTCTATTTTTTTTTTTTTTTTGTAGGTTATAGGCACCTAGCAGAAGCTAGATACACTTTTCAACATTCTGCCAACAAATTTATTACATTTTCTTTCTTTAATTTTTTATTTATTACGAGAGGGGGACAGTCAGAGGACATCTTATTCTTTCCTTCCATCTTATTGAGGCAACATTTCTTTACTGTTTCTGTCATGATGTGCACTGTAGGCTAGTCGATCGAGAACCTTGAAGGGATTCTTGCTTCCCTTCTCACCAGGGGAGAGCTAGGATTACAGATGGGTGCCAGCACATTCAGCTCTTCCCGTTGGTTCTAGGGACTGAACTCTGTTCACAAATCTTGTAGGGCAAGCACTTGTATGCATGGAGCCATCTCACTGACCTCCAATTGTGTTATATTTTAATCTCCCATGTTACCTACTACATGGTAATGCCAATAAAACATGTACCAATGATATAATAAAGATCCCTTTTTTCTTAGCCTCCAGTAACATCTTTCTCACTGTTTCAAGCCTTCACTCAGTCTTCTGAGGGTCCCCCAGGTTCAACTTACCACTAGCTCCCACAGTCAACAGATTTTAGACTACAGCATGATCAAATTCTATTTCAGTTATCTATTACTATCAACAATCAATCCACCATAGGGCTTAGTGGCATGAAACTATAATCATTTTAGTATGTCTGGACATCTACAGTTTGGTATTTGGGGAAGATATGACAAAGATACTTGATGTCTCTACTTTGTGACCTCTGAGGCCTCAGGTGGGGTAGCTCCAAAGTTGAAGATGTCTAGACAGGGGCCATATGCCTGCATCCCGGGTCCTTACATATGATGTCTACAACAACCGGAATGTCCAGTTGTCCAAAACGTTTCCTTCACTCCCATGGCGGCTCTGTTCTGTTGAGCTTCTCCCTTTATCTTGGGTTTCTCATAGCACGCTGTATGGATGTACTATAGCTGATCAATCCTACTACTACTCAGCGAATTTAAAAAGTACTGACAACAAAAGAACTAGCATTTTTGTGATGGAGGTGAAGGCTAGCCATCCCTATTCAGGGGTATTCAGCACTTGCGTCAGCCTGAAGCCATAGAGAGTGCCACTGTTTCAAGATTATGTTAATTTCAGAGCTTTGGGTTTTGTGGACACTACACCAGTTTACACCCAAGGACAAACCAATGTGACAAATTCTCAAGCTTTCTCATCCAAAGTGCATAAACTTCCCTGATAACTCTGCCACTGGGCAGATGTTTTCCCCAAGCCATCTTTTTTCCTTTTGAGACAGGGTCTCGCTGTGTAATTCTGGCTGTCCTAGAATTCCCTATGCAGACCAGGCTGACCTCCAGGGTAATCCAGAGAGTAAAGTCTGATGAGTACACAGAGATTACATTATTATTCAAATATAGTCACTGTTCCTCCCTGGTGGAGGGTGGTGAGGACAGATCTAAAATCTTAGGTCAGATGGCCTACCCGACTTGCTTCAGTCAGTGATGTGTTAGATGAAAGAGGGCTGCCTATGGTCACTCACCCTTGTAATCTCTGTACGTGGGAGGCTGAGGCAGGAGTACTGCTTAGTGTTCAAGGCCAGTCTGGGTTACAAAGGAGGCTCCAGGGAGCCAAACCTCTGTAACAAGGCCTGCCTCAAAAATAAATATACATAGAAGGCAGAGAAGACAGGGAGGGAGGGAGGAAAGGGAAGGGGAGGAATGGCATCGCTCACTCTGAACAGCTCTCAGAGCACCACTAGGTGCATCCCATCATGCCTCATTTCCTTCTGGCACAATAAAAATGCCTCAAAGAGAGGCATATCTTCAGCCTGAATCCTGGAACACAACTACAGGAAAGACATTAGCAAAAAATAAACTATGTTTTGTAAGTCACCAAAATTTGGGTGTTGCTTATGACCACAACATAGCAAAGACTGAAGTGATTTATACAGATGTTTCTATAGGGCTCTAGATTTGAGGTTATTTTAGATGTTTGATAAAAGGCTATCTATAAAGGTTAAATGATAGCATAAAACCAAAAAATATCACAAATGTACAAATAGAAATAGGATGAAAATTGAAAATGTAATTCTTCAAAGATAAATATACATTCATTTATCATATACTCACACAAAAAATAAACAAAAAATACAACTAAATTCAAAACAGGAAAGCCAGAGTGTATAACTGGTAATAAAACCATTTTAACATATGTTGATAAGAGTTCAGTTAACTATGAGTTTAAACATTAACGTCAATATGAGAGATCAGCATGGGTTGTGCACATGCCTTTAATTCCAGAACTCAGGAGGCAGAGGCAGGTGGATCTCTGTGAGTTTGAGGCCAGCCTGGTCTACAAAGTGAGTTCCAGGACAGACTCCAAAGCAATACAAAAAAAAAAAAAAAAAGTACAGTGATATGAACTAGGAAGTAAATTGTTACTGGTCAAGCAGTATCTTGAGAATTAGCATTTAAGCATTTGGAATATAATTTGGAATATAACCTCTTCTTACTTGAGTGACATTACGTACAGATAATAATAGAGTCAGGAGAGGATCATCAGGATAGTTAATGGATCTGACAGACAAAACCATATAAAGCATAAGAGAATCAAGAATGATCTCCAAGGCAGCTAGAGAGATGGCGCAGGAGTTAAAAGCGCCTGCTGCTATTGCTGAGTACCCATTGGCTACCAGCACATACGCTGGGCAGCTCACATCCACCTCTAACCCCAGCTCCAAGAGATTCAACACTCTTATCTGGGCTCCTGAGACATCTGCACTCACACGCACAAACACACACAGGCAGATTCAGCAAAAGGCTGCCAGGGTTTTGACTCAGGTGAGGAGGGTAGGGAGGAAGTTAACATCTTGGAAATTCACCATCTTTATTACCTAGTCTTGGTCTCTCTCCTCATCTGCCTGCCTATCAAGAAATTCATCTAACCCCTAATCCCTCAGAAATACAGGAGAATCTCTTATGATGAGAATGACTTGTATTTCTCTGCGACAGAATCATTTTCATTCTTCATTTTTTACCAGGAGAAAAATCAGGGCTGAGGGAAGCAATCTATCTAGTACCATCATCCTAACTACCATTAGCTTCAAACTTTTCCCTGACAAGCCCTTTGTGAAAATCAGTAGGCTCTTGGGGTGGGGTGGGGGATAAACAAGTACAGTCCTTAACTCAGCAACTTAAACTGTTTGTCAACTACTCTGGTTTCACTTTTATCTTCTCTGCAAGTCACATAATGTCTAGCTCCAGAAATAGCACCTTCATTAAAACTATGAAATAAGAACTTTTCTTTCTTAAATCTGAAAGGCTAAAACAATAGGACATGAGAGTAAAGACATCTCTTGTGCTGGTTAAAGAGTAGGCATGGCAAACTGGTTCTGATGACCCAGCCTGTCTCCATCTTGGGCATAAAAACCATCTTATAGTAAGGCAAACTAGGTTCATTCTTGTTTATAACTAAGCCTCTGTTTCTCAAGGGTTGGGCTATGCCTCACATGTTACCTTAAGTACAAGTCGTCCTGTACTGCTTGTTCCAGGAAACAACAACTATACCTTGGTTTGTTTCAAAAGGTTATTATGACCACCTGTTGTTATGACTACCTTGTTATGACACCTTGCAAACATGTCTTTGTTTGATGTTGTTATGATCAATTTGTTATGCACACATTCTGCTTCTGTAACCCCACTATTTGCCTGCCAAATCCCCCTTTTGGAAACTCCCTACTCCTGTACTATAAAGCTCTTATCTTCCCCATGTTCAATGCTGATCTCTTAAACCCTGTTTTTACGGAGCAACAGCCTGTGTACACGAATAATAATAATAATAATATAATAATAATAATAATAAATCCTTGCTTTAGTTAATTTGGCCATGACGATTTAGGTTGGTAGTCTCTCTCCTCAAATCCTCGGGATTAACAGGGTCACCATAAATCAGACACTGGTCATCACTGGTCATGAAGCTGCTTCTCTGGAAACCTGTGATTTCCTTTGTGTCTTACAGGTTTGGTGCAGAACCACATACCAGTGGAGAAGGGCACTGTCAGTAAAGGAAGTCAAGGTCTCAGAGTGCAGGTAGGAAAGCTCATTAGAGTCTTCTGTGACAAACACACATCAAAGCACAGTGCTGCCACCTCAGTAAAACTTTTAAGATTAGAATAACACAGGATGTAAATGTGGCCAAAGATCAGCTACACCATTACATGAAAATGCTTGTCCACTCCAGTTGTAAATGTAATAAAGGAATACCCTAACAAGTGCCCACGCTCTCTACTTCCTCCCAAGAAAGGCACATTTACATTATAATGGTTGCCATGGTTACTTTAATTCCATCACAGTGCCTTTCTCCAATTGCTAATCTTGGAGCCTGGGTGGTACAAGTTAACAACCAGAAATCTTAATTGAGGCTAACTCAAAACTCAGCCTACTCAAAAGTTCATGACCTACAAAATGATTTTGTTCTAGCAACAAAAAGTGCCTAAAGGTACAGATTGTTGTTTCCTATAGTCTCTTCTACCCAATATTTTACTGTTATCCCAGGGAACTCTCTGGGAGTCAGTATTTTTATGTCTTAAATTGTTTCTTGTACAGAAAACAAGATGAATAATGCATGTTATCAAGGACAATGAATCAAAGGAGTGATTGCTCAATTCCAAGTATTTAGTGGCCCAAGCTTTAAGAAGAAAAGACATTATTACTTAAAAAAACAAAAATAAAAACCCATTTCTCTCACATAAACTGTCAGTGTTACTTTCTAAGAATGATAACATGTACTTCTGGCTATACAAACAACACCTAGTCATTAGTAAATAACAAAGCAGTGCCCAAACAGAACACAGAATAGAAAACATTTAGAAAGAAGGACTGGAAAGACAGTTCAGCAGTGATGAGTGCTCTTCCAGAGGCCAGAGTTCAAATCTCAGCACCCACACTGGGCACCGTACATCCATCTTCTGTACCCGGGGGATCAATGTCTCTGGCCCCCTTGAGTACCTACACTTGAATGCACATGCCTGCATACATCACACAGACACATACAATTTAACAAAAAAACAAATCTTTTCAAAAAGGACAGGGGAGGAATGGTAGCGCACACCTTTAATATAGCACTCAGGAGGCAGAGGCAACTGTATCATTGCGAGATCAAGGCCAGCCTGGTTTACATAGCAAGTTCCAGGCCAGCTGGGACCACATGGTAAAACTCTGTCTCAAAACAAGTAAAGTCAGACAGAGAGAGCTACTCTTCCAGAAAGCCTGGCAGTTAAGAATGGAAAGAAGATACAAATACTTGATACAAAGTGGGCAGAAAATTACCATGAGAAAGAAGATAAATCACTAAAAAAAAAAAAAAAAAAAAAAAAAAAAAACTATGTGGAAAAATAATAGCAAGTTTCCTGGAGATGGAGCTTGTCTGGCTCCCAAATGTGATGTCAGAATTCTACTCCAGAAAAAGGACACAGTGAACCAAAGAAGAAATCACAATGTCCACAAGTTTCTTTTTTCTGATGTCAAAACTCAAACCTAGGATACATTCCAGGCTTCTCACACAACTTTCATACATTTTTTTCCCCCGAGACAGGGTTTCTCTGTGTAGCCATGGCTGTCCTGCAACTTACTCTATAGACCAGGACAGCCTGGAACTCAGAAATCCACCTGCCTCTGCCTCCCAAGTACTGGGATTAAAGGCATGCACTCCATCACCTCCTGGCTCATACAACTTTTTAATGTATTGTTAACAAGAATTTAGGAGGGTCTGGAGAGAAGGCTCTGAGGTTAAAAGTACTGGCTGCTCTTCTAGAGGACCTGAGTTCAATTCCCAGCATCCACATGGTGGCTGACAACCATCTGTAATGAGATCTGGTGCCCTCTTCTGGCCTGCAGGCAGACATGCAGGCAGAACACATGTATACACTTTAAAAAAAAAATGAGTTCAGGAAGGCAAAAATGACATACTAATAGCAAACTTTCTCTAAACTACAATAAATTCATTATGATGAAACATCCCAGACATTTTATTTATTTTTGCATGTGTGGAATGGTGAGGCGTATGCCGTATCTCACATGTGGAAGTCACAGGACTTTAGGGAGTCAGTTTTCTCCTTCCTCCTTGCTAAGGTTAGATCTCCCTGTAGCTTCTGCCACGCTAGCTGGCCCACAGACTCCCAGGGTCTCCTGTTTCTGCCTCCCGTCCAACTGTACAGGTGCTGAGATTACAGATCCACGCCACCACATCCAGTTTTAAGACTTACATTGCTTTTAGCTATGTGTGTGCATGTGTGCCTATGTGTAGGTATGTACATATGAGTGCAGGTGCTTGTGGAGGCCACAAGAGGGCATCAGATCCTCTGGAACTGGAGTTACTGACAGTCACCAGCCACCATGTGGGTGCTGGGAATCAGACCTGGGTCCTAGGGAAGAGCATCCAGTGCTCTTAACTGCTGAGCTATTTCCAATCCCACTTCTTGTTCTTCTCAGGAGCATGACAGAGTCTTTAAAAGCCTGGCCTTGGATCCCAGGAAAGATACATCCACCAAGTAGTTTAAGGCAAAGGAATGGTATCTAAAAGTAATATTTAAGATAAAAAAATGTCTTAACTGGTAACCTAATGCTCCTCAATAAAACCAATGTTAACAACTGTCAAGTACCTAACTTTACATGATATATGTATTAGAATTATAATATATATATTAGATATATCTTAATGTATATGTATTATAGTATATAGCATGTATACATATACATGTGCAGATATCTATATGTATATATTTATGTATGCCTTAAATAGGTATATACACACACATATGCACATTTGTGTGCACACCTGCATAATAATAAATGAATAAATATAAAAAACTATTTTTTAAAATTCAAGGTCATCCTTGGCTACATAGCAAGTTTTCAAAGCCAGTTCTGGGGGATGAAAAATGAATCCTAAAAAGTCCTCAGATGTGACTACATTAGATATTATATCCAAGAGACACAGATTAGGTTGCCAAGAGGAGACAAGTATGCAATAAATCAATAGTTCACAGCTTAGGCTTCAACTCCATAAGCACCAAATCTTTATCATGTGCAAGTCAAAAGTGATGCAGTCTACCAACAACCACAAACCTACTGAAAACATCTAACAGTTCAGCTAGACAAACAGAAGAGATCTGAATGCACCATTCAAACTGTGTGTGGTAGAGCACACTTGTACTCTCAGCCTAGGCTAAAGAGGGAAACTGTCTCAAAATAAAAGAACAAATAAAAAACAGTGAAAAAATTACAGTCAAAATATACCACCCAACATAAGAGAAAATTCAACAGTTTATTTCTGAGATACCCCAAAATATTATGAAATGTATAAGGCATTAAACATTCATTCAAATATAGCACCACAGAAAAAGAATATAGACTCAGCTGTGTACATTAATGGGTGTACTGAAAACAATGAGGGTTTTTGTTGTTTGTTTATTTGTTTTTAGTTATCAAACTATGTGAATTTCTACCACCAAGCAGTATAAGAAAGCTTAATAAACTCACTGATGCATCACTAGGGTGCAAGGACATAAAATAAGAATGTACGCCAAACCCTACAGTTCAGCTGCTGAGTAAATTTTAACAATCCTCCATGATACACCCAAGGTTCTAATTAACAAAGCAGCGATAAATGGAGAATAGTCTCCAAGGACCAAATATGAACTCTATTCAAAGTAAACCATGTGAGCTATTAAAATCAGAATGTATTTATTAATCATAAAAACCCAAAAACTGACATTTGTCCAAATGGAATTTTACTTTCCTAAAAAGATAGCAACTTCCTACATGGCACCTAGAGCCATACCCTTCTAACAATGGAAAAGCTTTCAAAGGTTTATAGTTAATTATAAAAGTGGGTTCCTATAAAATTATACAAGTCACTTATGACTGTCTAGGCCTAAAATCTCTGAGAAATGGCATAAAGATGGTTTGGTTAATTGACAAAAACAGCACAATTTATTTTCATCCTATTAAAATTATAAAGGCAGAGAATGGGGAGATGGCTCACTGGTTCCAAGCTCTTGCTGTACAAACATGAGGACCTGAATTCATATTCTTAGCACCGTGTGAAAAGCTGGTCTGGCTGCACATGCCTGTAACTCTAGCATTGGGAGTGCAAGAGATGGAACTCAGGGGCTTGATGAATGGTGAGCTTCTAGTTCTGTAAAGACAATCACGAAAAAGAAGATTCCCAATATCCTGCTCAGGCTTCTACACATATGTGCACTGGCATGTGTACCTGCACACTCATAGGCATGTAACACACACACACACACACACACACACACACACAGCTGTCTTTGCTTTTACTTCCTGTTGCTATGATAAAATACCCTGACAAAAGTAAGTTAAGGAAGCCAGATGTGACACACAACTTTGACCCAGCACTCTGGAGACAGGAAAGATGGAGTTCTGTGAGTTTGAGGCCAGTTTGATCTACACAGTAAGTTGTAGAACAGCCAGGGCAACACAGGGAGACCCTGTCTCAAAAAAAAAAAAAAAAAAAAAAAAAAAAAAAAAGGAAGAAAGTTCCAGTTCATCTGTGGTGGTCTAAATGAGAATATGAGAATGGCCCCCACAGGCTCACCAACCACATATATTTACTTCAAGAGAAAACACCACAGACTGCATTCCCATAGAATGAAAATCATAATGAGCCTTCATCAGTATTACAGTCTGTGCTGATAGCCTGGCACAGTGGCGCACGCCTTTAGTCCCATCACTTGGGAGGCGGAGGCAGGTGGATCTCTGCGAGATCTCTGTAATTTGAGGCCAGCCTGGTCTACAGAGTGAATTCCAGGACAGGCTTCAAAGCTACAGAGAAAGACTGCCTCGAGAAAAAAAAAAAAAAAAAAAAAAAAAAAAAACAAACAAAAAAAGGAAAAAAGACTGTTTAATGCAAACACTCTCCTTCAATAGGTGAATGGATAAACTGATTTTTTTTCTCTGTATAGCAAGGCTGTCCTAGAACTCACTCTGTACACCAGACTGACCTCAAACTCACAAGAGATCCATCTGCTTCTGTCTCCCAAGCACCAGGATTAAAGGTGTTCACCACCACTGCCTGACCTTTTTTTTTTTTTAACTATTTAAAATATTTATTTTAAGATCGGACATATCAAGCTAGATACTCCCCTTAGACAACTAGACCTCTGCAGCCATTAGCCACCCTCCCTCCAGCCTCTGTAAGCACCATTCTCCACTTTATTAACTTTTTTTTCCAGCACTGAACCCAGGGCCTGGCACACCCTAGGCAAGCACTCTACGCTGAGCAAGATTCCCCAGCCCTCAGTTCTCCTGAGATAGGGTCTCATGGTACAGCACAAGCTGATCTAGAACTCAAGCTCCTCTGTTCTCTGCCTCCCATATGCTGAGATTACAGAGATCAACAATGCTGGCTGTCACACGTGAGAACACACGGTATTTTTCTTTTTGTGCCTATTTGTTTCCCTTTTAATGTAAGATCCTCCAGTTCTGTCAATGTTACCATAAATAACAGGATTTCATTTTTTGTAGTGAACACTGCACACGGCATAGAATAGTATGTATATAGACCAGTTTATCAGTTCACCCAGTGATAGACACCTTGACTGACCCCATGTCTTGACTATTGTGAACAGCTGCTCCAATAGACAGACGTGAGAACGCAGATATCTCTGACACACTGACCTCGTTTGCGAAGATGACTGTACTAGTTTACATTTCCATCAACACTGCATGAGTTTCCTGTCCCCATATCTGTCCCAGCATCGTCACCACGCTGCTCTTTAATGGTGGCCATCCCAGCGAAGGCGAAACAGTACCTACGGGTTTGCGTTTCTCTCACCAGTGACACTGAGACTCTTTTCAGGCTCTTCTTGCCCACTTGAGGGCCTTCCTAGGAGAACTGTCTGTTCAGATCTTACTTGTTCTTTAGATTGTTTTCACTCTCCTCTGAATTCCTTATAAATCATAGATGTTACTTCCTGTTGGATGAATCACCTGCAAAGAGTATGTCCCATTCTATAGCCCCTTCCTTTGTTGGTGGTTTTCATTGTCATGGAGAAAACATTTAGTTCAAAGACCCTACTGTTAATTTTGGGGGGTTTTGTTTTGTTTTGGTTTTGGTTTTTGGCCTAGCTTTTGGACTCATGCAAAATCCTTGGCCAGACCAAGGTCTGAAATTCTACTCTATATCATCTTCCAGTAGATTCACAGTTTGGGGTTTTAGAATGATTTTTGCATATTTTAAGCGTTACAAGTCCCATTTCATTTTTCCAGGTATGGAAATCCAGTTTGCCACTTTTCCCGGTGCCATTTACTGTTGGAGACTGTCCTATCTCCAATAAGTACTCATGGTACCTTTGTTGAAAAACCAACTAGCTGTACACACACAGGTTTGTTTCTGGTTTCTCTGCCCTATGACTTTTTTACACCAGTACAATACTGTTTTGGTTACCGTAACTTGGTAGTATATTCGAAGTCTGATATTGTAATAATTCCAGCTTTGTTCTTTTTCACCTAATCCTTTGGCTATTCATGGTCTTTCATGGTTCCATATAGATTTTACAAGGATTTCCCCCCCCCCCATGTCTGTGAACATCCTTGGCCTTTTACAGACTGCACAAATCCATGGACCACTTCAGTTTTGCTTGATTTTTTTCAGATAACGTTGGATGACATAGATATTTTACATTATTTAATCCTTTTAACATGTGACTTTTTCATCTTTGGATGTCTTTTTCCATTTTTTCATTAGTGTTTAATAGGAAAGACTTCTTTCACCTCCTTAAATTTATTCCTAGACTTTTTTTGCTACTATAAGTTGGATTCCTTTCCTGGCTGCCTTTTTATATAGCTCACTACTAATTTCTTTATGTTGATTTTACATTCTGAAGCCTCATGAATTTGCTGACCAAGTTCCAATTGGAACTTAGTTTTTCTATATAAGATCATGTCATCTGCAAACAAGGAGAATTTTGTTTTCTCTTTCCCAATTTCGATGTCCTTATGCATCTTCCCTTGATCTGACTACAAAAACCACATAAAACTGATTGAAAAAAAATGTAGGCTGCAGAAAAGTGTCTTTAATACAGTTATATAAAACTTACAAACAATATACAACTGCAATTGTTAAACAACAACAGCCCCTTACCAGCAGGAAGTAGTTTGGAAAGAACGACACCCAAATTCCCAAATATTGTCTATAAATGTTTGTTTTCATTTAAATGGACTTGGTTATAAAAAAAAAAAAAAAAAAAAAAAAAAAAGGATTTACCAACTGGCCAACAGTAGTCTTTGTTTCTGACAGGAATGTGAAAAGAGACAAAGGAAAGTAAACTGAACAAAAGGGTCTTCATTTTATTTACAATATTTTACTTTTTTAAATGCTAACCAAGCTGGGCTGTAGTGACACACACCTTTAATCCCAGCACTCTGGAAGCAAAGGCAGGTGGATTTCTAAATTCAAGGCCAGCCTGATCTACACAGTGAGTCCCAGGACAGCCAAAGCTACACAGAGAAACCCTGCCTCGAGGGTTAAAAAAAAAAAAAATAAGCTAACCAAAGGCTGGGGGCATATATGGTTTAGTATATGCTTAATATGTGTCAGGTTCTAGATGTAATCTCACTACCAAATTTTTTTAATCTAAAGGAAAATTTGTAGGCCATGTGGTGGTGCACACCTGTAATTCTAACACTTGTAATTAGGAGACAAAATGATGTGTTCAAAGTCATCTTAAGCTACATAGCAAGTCCAAGGTCAACCTGGACTATAGGAGACCCTGTCTGAAAAATAAATAAATAAATAAATAAATAAATAAATAAATAAATGACCTGAAGTAAAATTTTCTCCAAATTTTATATTTGAAATATAAAATTTTAAATGGACGTTTGTGAATATGCCTGCATATTCACAGCAACAGGAAAAAAAAACCTAGTTTTAGAAGCTGTATTAGTAAAACTATTCAATTAATCCCCCTACCATCCCACATCCTCAGTGTGACAGAAAACTTCAGTATTTACAGAACAAAAAACTGTATATGTCAAGCCCCCTTTTTACTATTAAAATACTTACCACAAAATGCTGCCAGAGATACTGATAACAAAATCTAGCTATGTCCCTACCAGCTAGCCATCAATCAATACAATCCTCTATAGGACAGGTAGGCCTTCACTTTTCTGATCCTCCTGCCCCAGCCACCTCACAGCTGGAACTACTGATCTGCACCACCAGCATCGTCAACACAACCCAATGAGCCACTGCTGATGGGGGATGTCCGTCTGTACATGTATTTCTCTTACTGGTTGATGAATAAAACACTGTTTGGCCAATAGCCAGGCAAAAGCATAGGCAAGGCTACCAGACCAGAAGAAGAGGAAGAGAGAGGCCACCTCGAAGAGAGCAGCTGAAATGCTTTTAAGTTTACATTAATTACCTTCAGTTCTGCTGTTTGTTGTTTTGAATAGGGTTTTTTGTAGCCCAGGCTGGTCTGAAATTTGTTATGCAGATGAGGATGACCTGATCCTCCTGTATCTGCCTTTCAATGCTAGGATTGCAGTCATGAGCCAGCACAACCTGCTTCCCTCGGTTATCTTTGAATTTCATGTAAATCTACTATGTATGCACTACGCATACCATGGTAAGAGAATTATATGATAATTATGGGTCTTTCTACTTTGAACCTTCCCTCTACATTCCCAGATCCACACATTCATAGAGAACTCGGTGCAAGTCCCTCCACATACATGCAATGTGAAGGAGCTTCCAATCTCAGGAGGGTTTGCGTGACTCTGTCTGCACCAGGGAAGTATGTTAATGAGCACCAAGGGAAACTGAGCACCAAGGGAACTCTGATTGACAGGCAACCTAGGATGCGAGCTCCTGAGGGAGAGAAAAGGCAAGCATGAGTACATCAAACTGAACATGATACCCAGAACAAGCCGTTCTAGAGACAGGAATTCAAATGAAACTGGCTTTGTCAGATTCAATGATCTACAGGCCCAGCCTTTTGTTTTTGTTTCATTTTTCTGGCTCAGTTAAAGCACCTTTGAGAGAATATTTGTTCCTTCTCAAAATAACTACACGGAGAACATAGTGAAGTTCCATAAAAATCTGTTTGAAGTATTACAGGTTGGTGTCAAAGGGCAGGAATCCGGGTGTGTGTGTGTGTGTGAGCAAGGTCTCTGTTAGTACATTCAGGAGACCCTATGGAGATACATGGGTTTCTGTTTGTCAAAGAATTCAGTCAGCAGAGGGTTCTTATATGTGCACACATGGAAAATGCATGTGTGACTTGTCAGTTAGTCTGTGTATCCATTTCTCTCTGGATCTCATCTCTCTGTGTACCCAAGCCTGTGTTTCTACATCCTGTGTGTGTAAAATGTTCTATTACAAGTCTTACTATATTTCCACCCTTCCTCAAAGTTCTAAAATGATTTTTCTTGCCCCTCTAAAAGTTTCATAAAAGAGAAATATGAACTCAACAGTGAGTAACAAACTGGGATTCTGGCACACACTCACTGGTACAAAACAGACTTGCCTGTTTGAAGAGCAAAATTCAGTTAAGCAGCAGGGATCCATCCTAACTATTCCAAACTTTAAAAACTGTTTTTTACTATAATTAGACATCCTACACAGATTTTTCCAGAGTATCCCTGACTTACCTAAGCTTCAGATCAGTTCAGAATATCACCATAAAGAAGAAGCTACCAGTTTATTTCAAATAAGCCTTGTGTAAATTTGGTTTGCTTGAACAAGTCCTAAGAAGCTTGCAAATACACAGAATATAAATTTCTGGACTTTTATAGCTAGAACAAAAGAAACATAATAAGGGTTCAGCTACATTGTGAAACGAACTAGTTTCCTATCCTCTTTTCCAGGACAAGAACAGTAACTTGCTGATTTTCTCACTGTAGGATAAGCAGTGCTTGGCACACAATACATAAATGGGTTTATGCAAAGAACCTCACAGTGTATTAGAGAAGCAAGAATTACTTATCATATAGCCCAAGTAAGCCACACACCACAGGGACATGGTACAAGACCCTTATCCCAGACTGAACTGAGCCTTCTGTGTAACTCAGGCTGGCTTTGAACTTACAGCCATCCTCCTGCCTCATCCTTCCATGTGCAGAGATTAGTGACCACACTGTCCTTTGTTTCTATAAAGAATGTGAATTAATGTAGTAAAAACTTCCTATTCTACTTCTGTCTCCCAAAGCATAAAGTAACATTGAACTCATTAAGCTTTAGCTAATACAGCTTTGCTAAAGACAAGTCTTTATTTACATTCTAGGAAAAGAAGCCCCTCTTTAACCCTGGAACACATACTGTCAACTAACCATGGAAAAATAAGAATTTTGTCTACAATTTTATCACACATACTCAATCTTGGTAATGCCTTTAAAAAATGTTGTTTTGAAAAAAGACTGCACAGGATACTCTTCCAACTTAGTAAAGAACTATTAACAGACCAGTCTCCCACTAAGGGATGACCACTAAGGCTCCAACATCTACAAAAATTAAACTAATGGACTGGAGAGATGGACTAGAAATCAAAATGTAACAGACACAATCATGAAAACATAGAACCTGTTTATCAACGTGGAGAAGGCCAACTAGGACTGAAAATGTTTAAGCCACATGAAAAACTATAGTTACAAGCCAATGAGAAACAGAAGAGGGACATCAGGGACTTAGCACCCTAATAACAGCAGCAGAGTACTTGCCCAACACGTCCGATACCCAACATCATACAAAAAAATAATAATAATAATAATAATAATAATAGGAAAAATATTTGCAGCATATAAGAAGGAATAAATATCCCAAATATTTAAAGAATGAAAAGGACCATCCACTGGAAGTACAGAGATTTTTTTACCCATTTTATTCACTGCTGCATCCTCAGGACCTGGCATACAGTTGTCCCTCACTCCATAAATACTAAATAAGCAATTAGAAAAGGAATTCAAACTGTCAATATATGCCTGAAAATATACAGCCTTATTACAAAATAAGACTGTGAGTCAATAATGTGTAAAAGAGTTCTCCCCAACATTTTTTATTAAAAAAAAAAAATTCCAATATTGGTCAAAATAAATGGTAAAGGTTGTCTTGTTAGAGTTAGCAGATATAAAACAATGGCATTTACGTTTTGAACCTTTACGTGTTACAATACACTGAGATATGGCTGCCTACTCAGGCATAGTGACATATATGTACAATCTTAGTACATGAGGCAGGAAGATCATGCCAAGACCACAGTAGATTGTTCAAAACCTCTACCCCTCAAAAAGAATTTTGACCTCCAAATTTTCAAACATTTCTACATGAACACAAGAGATCACATACGTTTAAGTGCCAGGACTATTTACCAAGGGAGAAGAAAGGGAACTGGGAAAGACGGCTCAGTAGTTAGAAGCACTTGTTCCTGCAGAGGAGTCCCAGGAGCCACACGGCAACTCACAATTGTCCGTAACCACTGTCCAGTTCCAGGGAATCCACTGACCTCTTTTGACCTCTGAGGGCACCATGTGACATGTGGCACACAAGTAAATCCCAGCAAAACATTCATAAACATAAAATATTTTTTTAAAAAAGAGAAAAAAGTCAAAAGTACATAATAAAAAAATGCTTTAATAAACACCAACTCGGCAATTAAAAAGAATGAGGGGTGCTGGAGAGACGGCTCAGCTGTTAAGTATGGCTGCTTTAGCAGAGAACTCCACTTGAGTTTCCAGCACCCACATGGTAGCTCACAGCCACCTTTAATTCCAGTTCCAGGATCTGATGCCCTCTTCTGGCCTCCGCAGGCACTGCATGCACGCGGTTCAGACATACCACAGAGGCAAAACACCCATGCACGTAAAATAAAAATAAATCTTTACAAATTAAAAAAAGAGAGGCTGTGGAAGAAGGGCCGTCGTCACCAGTTTAAGGTGACCCTAGACTACACAGTAAGACTCTGTCTTTAAGAAACAAAAATAAGATATGACTATATGTATCGATACAGCAAGAACTTCAAGGCAGTATTAAAGTTTAGAAAAAGAACCTGAGAAACACTGTACTTACAGTATACTTTTATTTATGTATGTTATTATATACTTATATTTATATACAAATATGCATGCAGATTCACAGAAAAGTCTAGAAAGACAAATGGGTAGCAGAGGTCATCTCTGGGGAAGAGATGCATAAATGAAGAACCTCTGTGCCTTATGAAACTGAATTATTTTTACAAGATTATATTCAAGTTTCACTTCGACAGTTAAAAGCATTTGTTTGTGAGAGGCAGGGGTGTAGCTCAATGGTGGAGTGTGTACAAGGCCATGGATTCAATTTCTAGCATCAAACAAAAAAAATAAGGAGGTGCCACTTAATTGACAGAAGAAAGTTAAGAACAAAACATTTCAGTAATTAAGAGAATTCAGTTTTAGGGAGCTAAAGAGGTGACCATCAGTTAAAAACACTTGCTCTTGTAGAAGTCCTGGATTCAATCCCAGAGATCCAACGCCCTTTGCCTGGGCACCAGGCAAGCATGTGGTTCACATACATACATGCAGGAAAACATTCATACATATAATATAAATTTTAAAAAACAAAATTCAGTTTTAAACACAAAACCACTGAGCTTGACTGCACACAGGCCGGTGTACAAGCTAAGACTAGTATTCGCAAAAGAGGTCTCTAGCTAAAGGAATACTTTTGGAAGTTACTGGGTTGTAGATGATACTAACAGACACAAGAATGATGTGGGGAACTGAGGGAGAAAATCCAAGGAATAGAACAGAGGTCCCAAGGCCAAGGAGGACATATCAACAAAGCAAGAGGCACAGCCAAAATAAATAAATAAGTGGAAACGGATAAAGAAAAAGAGTGTCCTAAAGCTGGGTTTGGAGGTGCACACCTAAAATTCCAGCCCTAGGGAGGTGGGGGCACGAGAAAGAATGATCGGAAGCTCAAGGCCAGCCTGAGCTCTGTGACAAGTGCTAGGCTACATAAGACCCTGCCTCCAAAGAACTAAACAACAAAACAGCAGTGTCAGAGAGCCCTAAGGGGCAACGTGTTTCACAAAAGACTACCAAATGCTGCCAAAAAGTCTAAGACAGAGATGAAGAAAACCAAACACCATTTCCCAATCTAATGGGCATTAGCAGTAAAGTTTCTTTCAGGTAGAATTTAGGATGGGATAAGGGGTTCGTAGGGATTAAAAATGAATGCATAGAAACATCCTTTAGTAAGCCAGATTCTGAAAGATAAAAAGGAAGTTGGCAGGTTGACAAATAGAGCTGCCAAAATGAAGAAGGCAAAGCAAGTCTGAATATTGACAAAATACCTGGAGAAAGAGGAACTAATCAGAGGAACTCTTTTTTAGCAGTCCTGAAAGCAGTATGATTAGAGCGCCCGTGAAGGGACTTGTCTTTGGCAGAATGAGGGCATTTCCTCTACAGTGTAAAGGAAAGGGTGAGTCCCAGGTACACATAGGTTTGTAGAGAGGAAGTACAGGGAAGTTCCATGTGGGGTCTTCTGATTTTGTATTGAAAGAGAAAGCTTACAACTGATTTAAATAGAGGGGCACATGCCAGAGGAGAAATATAGTATGAAACAGGCATTTGCAATGGGAATACTGCTAGGCAATGCTGACTTCTCACATGGCTGCTGATTACAAATTCATCCTGACACTGGTCTGTCTAGCTTTCAGACATGGGCTCAGGCAACTAGGAAGGCAGAAGGTACAACCAGCACATTACTCCTTTTCAGAAGCACCTGAAGCCAACTGGAACTGAAATAAACAGAAAAGGAATTAACAGAAAGAATATGAAATAGCTTCGAGGGCGGAAAACCAGTTTCAAGGGTACACAGCTAAAAAATATAATCATAAAATAGGTTTGGCAAAGACGTTGCGAGCCATGGTGGCAAGCAAGAGATGCTGCAGCTTGATTTGCATGTTGCAGTTCTGGACCCCACGTGCCAACACTAACGGCACTGCCACTGTCACCCGGGACTTGATCTTGTTGTCTAAAGGCTGGTGCTACAATGGGATTTGTTGAGAAAAATAAAGTAGAAAGGCTTGGGGAATTGAGTTAGCTGAAAGGATGAAGACAGTGATAACACAGCTGAGTATTAAGATGGAAGATGGTTGACCCAAGTAAACAATGACGGGAAGACACATGGTGGTAACAGGGTAGATGCTAATGTCCGAAGGGTTACACGGAACAGTCTTAGCAGCAGCTCAAGCAGGCATCACATGGGAGTTGGGTCAGAGCAGTAGGGGGTTGGCAATGTGACAAAGCCTCCCACTGTTGCTATGGGTAATGTTTCATCTCACTGATCCCAAAGGCATCACAGATTGGCAAAGCCTCAGGCATGTTAATTACTCTCTTTAAGCCTACATTTTCTCATCTGTAAAATAAAGATAATGCTACTCATCTGATAAAGTTGTTATGAGGATTAATAGATAAGACAGACGTCTGGCACGGAGTATGTACTGAGTAAATTATAGACACCATAAGCATCACAAAGACCAAGAAGGGAGTTTCCAAGAACATTATTAAATCTTTTTTTTTTTTAATATTTAAGATTTTTCTTTTTCCTGTAACTTTTAGAATTACATTTATTGCCTGATTTAGTGGGGGTCGGGGGAGGGGGTCAAAGAATAACTTTGGGGAGACGGTCCTCTCCTTCATCATGTGGGTTCCAGGCATAGAGCTCAGGTCATCAGGCTTGATGGCAGGAACTTTCCCTGCTGAGCCATCTTGCTGGTCCTTACATCTTTAAAAGGGATCAAAAGGTTCACTCTGGAGCACTAGTGGGTGATCAGTCTACAGAAGCCAGTTTTAGCCTCAGATACGCAATATTCACAAAGGTTTTAAGGAAAGTCTTACAACACATCAACTCCATGAGTTTTCTAGCACCCTGGTTTACATAGGTCGAGAACGCAGTGCCAGAAACTGACACAGTTTTGATTGTTGGAACCTTGAAAATAAAATTTAAAAATCAGGCCTGGAGAGATGGCTCAGTGGTTTAAGAGCATTGACTGTTCTTCCAAAGAATCTGGGTTCAATTCCCAGCACCCATATGGCAGCTCATACTGTCAGTAACTTCATGATCTAACACCTTCACACAAATATACATGTAGTCACAATACCAATGCACATAAAAATAAATTTAAAAAAAAATTAAAAATCACCAGCTATTAATACAAGTGTGTAAGAGAAAAGAAAATAGCTAATTGTTCAGAACACAGCTGTGGAAGAGGGAGAAAAAATTATGCGTGTCTTAAGCATTTAACTTATGCTAATTTTTGAAGGATCAGCTCAATGATTAGAGGCATTAACCACCTCTGACACTGAGTTTGATCCCAGGAATCGACATTATGAACCAACTCCAGCCAGCTGTCCTCTAACCTCCACACATGCACATGTGTGTACAAAAAACATATATGCAGTAAAAATTTAAGATAGGAAGTTTAGAATTAGAAACTGACAGAAGAAACTTTGTTCTTTGCTCTGTTCTCACCAAATTTCTAGCCATAAGCACTAAGACTATAAAAAGCTTCTACAAATTTTATAAAAATCTTATTAGGCTGATTGAAACTGTCCATCAATTAAGTGAATTTTAGGCCCTCTGGCTGTGTCAACCACACGCACATAGGACAGGGTGAGGGATCTAGGCAATGGCTCAGCTGTAGCTCTCTGAATATTTAGTGAGAACATCTATGAGGCAGGCATGCATGACTCTACAGCCCATGTGCTTGTGAAGGCTAACGCAGGATGACCTCAGGTTTAAGGCCAGCAGGCTACATGAAGGAGGCGTGTCTTTAAAATAAATTACCTAGGGGGTTTGAGAGATGGCTCAACAATTAAGAGTCCTTCCTGTTCTTGCAGAAGACTCAGGTTCAGTCCCCAGCACCTGCATGGTGACAACAACATTGACTCCATCCTGTTCCAGGATCTGACTCCCTCTTCTGGCTTCTGTGGGTTCCAAGCAAGCACACAGTAAACATACAAACATACAGGTACTCACTCATTTATTTAAAAGATTTTTTTTTTCATTTTTAAAGTAATTAAATTTTTTTTGAAAGACCAATGATATAGATGAGCTGGTAAAGTCATTTGTGCAAGTCTAGTAACCTGAATTTGATATCTAGAATCCACATAAACGAGGAAGAAGAGACCCAGGTCTGTAAGGTTGACCTCTGGCCTCTACCCATTGCACATACATGCCCCTAACACACACACACACACACACACACACACACACACACACACACACACACACACTACATTTTTAAAGCCCTACCATGAAAACAAAAGGTATTACTTAGAAATTTAACTCAACAAAGACTCTGAATAAAGATTATTTCCTTCTTTCTCATTAAGAAAAAGTAGACTATTTGTATTTGTTAATTTCCTCAGTTAACTGAAAAGTTTTGACTTAGGTGTCTTTTTCAAGGAAAGGAACACACAACTGGAACTTCAGCCTAGAGCAACTCCCTGCAATTGAAAACATACACAATTTGGTAGATTCTGTTCACTCTAGTACATTGTTGCATAACTTTGAGACAAATGTCTTAATCTCTGTTTCCAAAAAAACAAAAATAACACTATATATTAAGAGCTCTTGAAAGGATTAATATAAAAAGATTGAATAAAATAGTGCATATCAATCTGTAAGTGCAAGGGTTAGTACAGAGTAAGACCGCCTAACCAGGGACAAGGGGCTGGGGAGATGGTCAGTGGTCATCACTGCTGCTTTCCAGAGGGCGCGGTCCCAGTCCCCAGCATCCACAGGAGGCTCACTAGACCAGCTGTAATGCCAGTTCCAGGCACTCTACCGCCCTCTTGTGGTCTTCTTCAGCACCAGGCACGCAAATGGTGCACAGACAGGCATGTAGGCAAAACACATGAAAGTAATTTTTAAAAATACCTAACAGTGTACTTCCCTTTCTAATACTCAAAAATTGTAATCAAAGTCTGATTTCAAGCGGAGGGCCTTAAATATCAGAGGAAACTGACAATTCAGCAGAAAGCAGATTCAGAACCGTAAGGATAACGCCAGGCATGATGGCACATGCTTATAATCCTAGGAGGTGGGAATAGAAGGATCTGGAGTTTGAGGTTAACCTGGATTGCATATGGAGCTAAGATGGCCAACCTAGGATGAACAGTAAGTCCCTATCAAAAAAGGGAGAAGGGACACATTATCAGGTTACAAGTTAACACCAAATAGGGGGCTAATATCACTATCTTCAGATGCTCCCCTGCATTAACTGTTCTTCCTATCTTCTGACTTGACAAATCTCTGAGCTTCTACATTCATACAGTTTTCTCCCATCCTCTTCCCGGAGCCTGACTCACTCTCCTCAATCTGGTCTTGGAATGACCTAAGCCTTAGCCAGACAGACACACCTTAGAGTTTACTCAGAAATCTACAGATTTACAGAAAGAGTCTATGTGCCACAACACAAAGGAGATGGGCTACGGAGACGGACAGGGTTAAATACTACCTCTGCCACTTCTTAGATGTATATAACCTTGGGCAAGGCACTAAGCCTCTCTGAGCTGCATTTCCTCATCAGTAAAACTGAGATAATGCCATCTATATTTCATAATGTTCTTGTCAGGGTTACAGAAATACCTACGACAATTCCTGGCACATAAAAGGCCAATTAATGGTAACTATTATTAGGGTCCAACTGCCGATTGCCTTACTGAACATTTTGCCAGGCTGTACTTTTCTAACAGGCAAAGGAGTCACACTGCTCTCACATTCCCATGCCTCTATCCAAAACACTCAATTTCAGTAATCTATAATTAACTGAATCGAGGGCTTAAACAATTCAGGGCAAGAAAGCGCTAGCATGGCTCAACCCATTCTCCCCTGTCAGTAGCAAAGCAAGTACAATGCAGATATGTTTGCCAAGAAAAATATGGAGTCTGTCTGAACACGGCCATTACCGATAGTAACGTAAGCATGCACCAGCTGAGGTTCTTAAGGCTTGTAGCCTTATTGTCAGGAAGTTTTACGTTTCAGAAATCCTCTTCTGCCTTGTTTTTTCTTCTGTGCTAGCACCCATTTCTAAGAACACATGGAAGAAATGCTCTTAACTGCTGTCACAGTCACTCACAGTGGAACTTATTTTCCCATTTTATAAATGACTACTTCAGAAATGTTTACTGAGTTCACACAGAGTAGGCTTATGAAAGAGAATTTTAAATACAAATCTATCATAACCACAATGACAGTATCTGGTCTATTGAGCACCACAAGTTACAGGATGAAGGCAGGTGCCAAAGGTAAAATGTGACCAAGGAACCTTCATTCTTAAGACTATTTAACTTGGGAAGTCTGACTCTGTGTACTTCCCTTGTGTGGCTGACCGAAGTAACAGAACCAAGAAAATTGATAACTGACACACAAATGAAAACCATCAATGGAAATGTAATAATACAAATAAGATTGTTACAAAATAAAAGCAACCATCACCATCTACATAGCCTAAGGCAACTATTTTAACCCTAGTATACCCAGTCCTTCCACACACTTTTAATATAGCAGAAGGGATACAAGGACAAAGTGACTTAACTAGACAATCCAAGAAGCAAGAAAGGCTCAAGAAATCAGAACATCACGTTCCTCACTGAGTGATTTTCTACTTGGAGAAAATGTAGTCAATTCAATATTAAGAAACTAAACATTGTGCTCTTTAAAAACAGCAAGCCAAATGTAATGGTACACACTTCAGATCCCAGCATACAGGAATTCGAGATAGAAGGATTATGAGTTCAAAGCCTGACTGGCCTCAAACTCACTATGTAGCCAAGGAAGATCCCGAACTTGTGATCTTCCTGCCTCTACCTCCCCAGTATTGGGAGTACATGAATGTACTACCATACCTGGTTTATATGGTACGGTGGATCAAACCCAGGCAAGCACTCTACCAATAGAACCACATCTACAGACCCTGAGACCTTGTCTTGAGAGAGAGAGAAAGAGACAGAGAGGAAGGGGGGAAGGAGCGAGGGGGGAGGAAAAAAGAGAGGGAGACAGAAAGAGAAAAGTTCCAGCAAGGCATGGTGGCACACACCTGTAATCTCATGCTCAGGAGGCTGAGGCAGGAAGATTGTAGATGACATAGTTCCAGGCAGCTTGAGCGATAGATTGAGAGCCTAACAAGAAAAGAGGAGAGGGCGGAGTGAGAGAGAAAGGAGAGGGAGAGGAAAGAAAGGAGAGGAGCTAAGTCAGCAATGTCCTTACTTATGTCAGACAGCTGCATCCTTGCTCAGGACTTCGCCTGCCTAACTTTCAGCAAGTAAGATGGGGTTTTTGGTGTAATTAACATTGTAAAGCAAGTTCAGCCCTGTCTTCATAGCCTTGAGGCTGCTGAGTAAATCTAGAATCATGGAACAGGATTTTGATACTGGGGGAGAAAAAAGAAAAAGATGGCTCAGCAACAAGGAAAATGTCCAAGATGCACATTTAATATTAAGAAAACCAGACTCCCTGGGCGTCGATGGTGCACGCCTTTAGTCCCAGCACTCAGGAGGCAGAGGCAGGTGGATCTCTGTGAGTTCAAGGCCAGCCTGGTCTATGGAGCAAGTTCCAGGACAGCCTCCAAAGCAATACAGAGAAACCCTGTCTTAAAAAACCAAAAAAGAAAGGAAGAAAGAAGAAAGAAGGAAAGCCAGCCTCTAGGGTGCTGGCCTGTGACTTTTAAACTTCTTTATGCAGAATCTATTGAATTATTCCCAATATGTATACATTTCAGAGAAGGTCACAGGGTCATACTTGAGCCTTGAGAGAAACAACCAATTTTAATAACAGCTATCATTTAAAATTGTATTATAGGTACCTAGTTCTATTCGAACACCACGTTTCTAATCCTTAATTATAATACATACCCTTGTTTTTAGAAGAAGTGACTTATAGAATTTGCAAATTATTCAAAAGTTAGTACTAAGGGAAGGGACACTATATTCAAACCCAGGACTATACCTGAGTGTAAGCTTCACACTCTAACAGTAATTTATTAAACATTTTTACCCTTAAAAGAACTGAATTACAAACTTTAGAAAAACTAATCACAAGAAAAAGATTTGGCCAAAGTACAAAGCATCTTAATTAGTGAGAAATATGCTTTGGATTTCCTAACTTTTACCTAAGTACTTCAAGCCCTAGCCCAGGTTGCCTCTTTTAATTGTAATTCCTCCATTTAACTATAATTGTGGGGAGATGGGGGAGAGGCACGACACAACGTTGACACAGACCACACCAAATAGCTAAAGACAGACAAAGCATATCCAAAAGCACTGTTGAAATTCCTTTAGTCTTGCCTCTGACATCATTTACCATCACGTGTGGGAAGAATGAAGAAGTTACTGATCTACCTAAGTCATGAGGTAATTATAACAAAAATTTTTGCTGGATCCAAGATTCACCTAAACCCTACACAGTAAACCCAATGTAGACTCCATACCCTCTTTATTGTTGTTCTCACAGAACAAAATACATTCATTATAATGAAGAAGAAATAGAAATCTGTGTGTTCACAGTGTGTGTAGGAAATTAAAGCCATAATTCTTTAGATGATCCACATACATCTCTTGTCTTTTTTCCTCCTGTGCTCACTTAGCATGGAGAAAGGGGAGGAAAAAACGAGGGAGGGGGGTAAAGGATAGCCAATGCATAAGTAATATGGGGTATTATCATTACACATGACTATGTATGAAAGAAGGTGACAGCTGAGACAGACCCCAAATGATCGCTTTCCCAAAAGTAGCAGCATTTCTTCCTAACACTTTCTTGCTCACAATAAATGAAATAAGCATTCTCTTCATACAGGGTCTAGTGACCAGATCTCTTAAGAGTGAAGCATCTCTCCATTACCCTTCTACAGTCACGGTGCAAGGAAACGCAGGGGCTAGAAAGGAAGGACACAGGATCAGTACCGCCCTGTGGAAAGCTGCTGGCCACAGAAAGGCAGAAGTCATCATCTGTACAGGAGCCAGGCCACTCAGAGGGTTGCCTGTGCTCTCACGAGCCCTAACTACTGCTTCTTCGTTCTCCAAGAAAAAAGATCTTGCTATCCTTATCGCTGGAGGGAAGGTTTTTTCTAAGCCGCCGAAGAGTCCGGGAAATTACACGCGGGACTGAGCAGGAGGCGGGGGGGGGGGGTGATGTAGTAGTAGGTGCTTCTCCTCCCCCTGCCTCGTCCAAGTAGTAGCGAAGAGCGCTACCTCCATGTTATTCGTGGCGAAGTGCGGCCGTGGCACCTGGAGGCTCCGTTTCCCCGCGGAGCACCGGGTGGCGGCCGCTCTGAGAGCCGGTTCGGGGGGGAAAGGGGCTCTCGGCTCCCCGATCTAGAGGGCGTGGAAGTGGGTGCTGCCGTGCCACGAAGGGCCGCCGCTCGCTCCCCTGCCCGCCCGCCCTCCCTCCCCGCCTCTCCGAGAGGCAGCCCGACCACAGTACCTTCTTGACCGTGCGCGGCGCCTCGGTGACCGTGCCGTCGGGGCTGACCAGGGCCTCGCCGCCGTCGCGATGCCGCTGGTGCTGATGATGCGGGTCACTCCGCTTCATGGCCGACGCTTGAGGCACCTTCCCGGCCGCTGGGCTGAGCGCCGCCGTGGGCCCTGAGCCCGGGCCGGGGGCCGGGGGCCGCTCCGCTGCGGGAGCGGGAGCCTCTGGGTCCCCGCCGCCCGCCGGGGGTACCATGGCGCCCACGACCGCCGTGCTCAGTCCCAACTGCGGCTCCGCCTCGGAGGGGCTCAGGTCCTTCAGCTCCACTTCAGGCACCTTGGCGGCTGCCGCGGCTGACACAACCTGCACCGACATCACCGCCTCCACTGCAACCGCCGGCCCCGACTCCAGCACCAGCTCCCACTCGGCCCCGCCTCCCGCCTCCCTTCCCCTTCCCTCCCCCATGCCCCCACTCCTCCCCTCCATCGCCTCCGCTCCCACCCCCTTCCTCCGCCCGCTCGCTCGCCGCCAGCCCGGCCCCTCCAGCCTCGCCCCACCCCTGTCTGACTCACGCGCGAGGCACCACGGAACCTGTAGTACGCTAGCTCGGGGCTGCACGCGACTAGAAGACTGTGGGACCTCAGCGCCCAACCTGCACTGCGCGCGCGGGGGACCGGCCGCAGAGCTCCCTGGGAGATGTAGTCCCTCTAGCCTTCCTCCGGAAAGTAGTTTTCTGTGGAGTTCCCACTCCCAGGACAGCGACTAACGGGAAAGTATTAAGGAAAAAAAAAAAAAAAAAAAAAAAAAAAAACGGGTGACGCGAAGGAACAGATGAGGAAAACGTCTCCAGAGGGATCGCGGTTTCCGGAAGGGAATTCCAGACACCCCAGGAAAAGTCGGGGAAGAATGACTCGCTCCCCTGACGGCATGAATTTCCTCCGGAGTGTGCGCATGTGTGCGAGCACGTGGGCGGCCTTTAAAGGGAAAGCGGCGCGTCATGTGAGGCGATGCCGGCTCCAGGCTGGGAGTTGCATGGCTTCCCTTCGTTTGGAGCTGACTCTCTGAAGCCTTCCTTCAGCGAGTTGGTTTCTATTAGAAATGAAACAAGCCGTTGCCTGCTGTGGTGATTTCTGGCACATTCTGGCATATTCTGAGTTTTAAGAAGCTAAAGACAGCCCCCAAATAAAGACATTTCGTTAGGGTGTGGTGGAGGACACAGTAATACTAGCTCTTGAACATCTGAAGCTTGTGCATCACCAGTAGTTCAAGGTCAGCAAGCCTGAGCTAAGAAGCGAGATACTGCCTTTAAAAAAAAAAAAATAATAATAATAAATTCCATTAGGTTGAAATTTCAGTGCTGACAATTAACACATTGCTTTTAAATGAAGCCAAATCTTGACTTATTAATTCTCTAGAAATAATCAGAAATACTGATACACATGTTACATAGCAGAATATTAATCCAAATAGTGATTTTTTTCCCCTAAATGATAAAAACTGATTGACTTTATCTTCCTATTTTGCACTTAATGGAAGAAAAGCATTTGTAGAGTTTTTATTTAGTTAAACGAGGTCCCGTCGTCTGCCCCTGGCTGGCCTAGAACTCTGTAAGTAGATTAGGCCTGGCTTTGAATTCACAGCGGTCCATCTGTCACTGCTTCCCGAGTTAGAACACATGTGTCACCCACCCATTGAGAAGTTCTACCGTGTGTGTGTGTGTGTGTGTGTGTGTGTGTGTGTGTGTGTGTGTGTGTGTGTGCGCGCGCGCGCCTTATGCCATGGGGCACATACAGAAATCAAAGATGTCTTTGTGCAGTGTGTTGCCTTCCTACCTTTGTGCGGGCTCCAGATACTGAATTTAAGTAGCTAGACTTGGAGCGCTTTTAATGGTCGAATCATTTTGCTGACTACTTTTCTATCTAATATGTCTTTAGATTTACTATTTTGTTATTTTATGTGTTAGTGTTTTGTTTGCACCTCGTGGGTACCTGGTGCAAGAACTAATTACAAACTGTTGCGAGATAATGTGCAGGAACTGGGAATCCAACCTGGGTCCTCTGAAAAAAAAACAACAAATTCTCTTAACCACTAAGCCAGATCACCAGCCTCCAGTTTTATTTTTAATAAAAAATTACAATTACTTGTCTATCAGGGCAGGTCATAGTAATAATCCCAGCACTCAGGGCATCGGGAATGTGTCAAAGTTGGTCTTGACTATTTAGCAAGACCCTGTCTCAAAAATAAGAAAAAAAAAGTGTATATGAAACTAAAGTTCTGTTGATGGTAGAATTGTTTTTTCACTTGGGAGGTAGAGACAAGCAGATCTCTGTGAGTCTAAAGTCAGTGTGGTCTACAGAGTGACTTCCAGGACAGCCAGGACTACACAGAGAAACTGTTAAATAAAAAAGAATTGTTTTTCAGTAATATATTAATGATAAAGGGAAATAAATGTTTATAACTAAAAATTAGACTAAAAGCCAGGCATATGGGTTCGTGCCTTTAATCCCCACTTGGGAGGCAGAGGCAGAAGGATCTGCATTCAAGGCCAACCTGGTCTGCAGAGCAAATTCTAGGAGAGAACTACACAAAGAAACAGTGTCTCAAAAAACAAATTAGACTAAAAAGCAGGAGACAATACTATATATCCTAGAGGTTAGAGAGCTGGTTCAGAACTTATGGGTAGTTCACAGCCACTTGTAACTCCAGCTCCAGGGGATCTAACACCCTCTTCTGGCACTACACACACACACACACACACACACACACACACACACACACACACCTATTTTAAATGTACATTCTTTGAAACTTTATGTGAATATTACCAAAGGGGAAATGCATTAAAAATATAGTTGACTTTTTTTTAAGTGCATTGGTGTTTTGCTTGCATATATATCGGGTATCCTGGAACTGGAGTTACAGACAGTTGTGAGCTTTCAAGTGGGTGCTAGGAATTGAACCCAGGTCCTCTGGACAGACAGCCAGTGCTCTTAACTGCTGAGCCATCTCTCCAGCCTCATAGTTGACTTTTATGACATATTATATGGTAGGTGGTTTTTTAAAATTATTATTATCCTTAAAGAAACTGAGGCAAAGAGGATCATACAATTTGTGTCTATTTAGAAGTCGACAACAGCCCTGAAACTCAAGGGGGCCGCTGGCCAGCTGGTCCCTGGAGAAGCTGCTTTCTCCTTGCAAGAAGGAGGGAGAAATCACCTACTTCCAAAGTCTCTTCGTTTGGTAGCTTTGGAAGCTTTCATTTTCTGGTCTCCAAATTTGTGTTAGAAGACACCTGAGCCCCGCCATTTCCACAAAACCCCCAAATCTGCTAGACACAAGAGCATATGCAGCTTTCCCTCACATGTCTGGCTTTGATCACTTCCTTCCTGTTTGGAAGAAGGGGCCGAGAACTTCGCCCTCCAGCTGTTGGACAGAGGCTAACAACTCTAAAATTGATTTCTTTCTTCCCCCTGATGCACAAGGGAGCTTCGGCACAACCACCTGGCATTCGAGGAGCTGGTACCCAACAGCTGCCTACCTGGCTGGCCACTAGAGTTGATTACTGAGCGGAAGAATCCTCCGTCAGTGGGATGCAGTGATGAAACATGAGGAGTTTGAGCCTGGAAAGAGGCAGATTTTTGGCCTCTGTTTATCCAGATCTTACCATTACTTAGAACCAACAATCTGATCACATTAGCCTTTTCAGAGCCATCCTGTCTGCCTGCTGTTTCTGTGACTGATTGAGCTTTGTTGCTGAGATAAACCAAGCATAGATGAAGGAGGAATTACGAGACTAGGAGCAGGATGATAGTGCACAAGTCTTTTAACTATTCAGGGAACTTTTAAGCCTACAGGACGTTTTCCTTCTGCTGGCTCGTTCAGCTCACAGGAGCCTGGTAGACAGTAATAATCTTCCATAAGGCATCTGACAGGTTCAAGAGACAAAATGAAAACAGTAATGCTGAAGAATTGTCCAAGGAAATAGCCGGGTCACACACAGACCATATTCTGTGAAACATCTAGTGCCACACTATGAGAGACAGCCAAAGTCACCAGACACATGAAACAAACCTCTACCCCAAAAGCAAGATAAGGAACTGGGAATACAGCTCAGTGTTAGAGTGCTCACCGGGTATTTGCTGAGGCCCTGGGTTCCATCTGCAGCAGCACAAGAAAAAAGATAGAGGCTAATATTTTTTTAAGTCATAGAACAACTGGCAGTGCACACATATATCCTAATACTCAGGAGGCTGAGGAAGAAGGGTGGTGAGTTTAAGGCTGGCCTGGGCTACACAGAGTTCAAAGCCTGTCTAAGCTATGTAGACTGCCCTGCTAACACCGAATCACTAGCATACCTGGTTTCAAGGAGTAAACATTCAGAAAACAGAAGCACTTTTTAAATGAAAAGCTGCTAGCAGAATTTCTTTTTCATTAGAGAAGTTTAACTAGAAACGTTTTGTTGTGGCTGTTGTTTGCTTGCTTTTGTTTGTTGAGGTGGAATCTTCCTGTGCAACCTGACTGGCCTGGAACTTATCATTTAGACTAGGCTGGCCCAAAATTCAGCAAGTCCTCCTGCCTCTGCCTCCTAAGTGTGTTGAGATTACAGGTGTGTGTATGCCTGTATAGAAAGGATGTTTTCTATCTTTTACGTGGATGTTGAAAATGGTAGCTTATATGCATCGCAAGTATTTTTTATATTATATATCTTATATGTGTATATATACATATTATTGCATGTATACATACATTTATTTTTTGTTATTTTACATATCGATCCAAGTTCCCTCTCCCTCCCATCCTCCTATGCCCCCGACCCCCCACATTCCCATTCCCCACCCACATCACAGGGAGGGTGAGGCCTTGCAACCCAAGTATTTTAGTGAATATTTTGGCATAATGCATACAATGCATTGGACAGCTGTAGTATTGTGAAAAAGAAGTCATTTTATCATTTTTTAGGTAAACATGCTCTTTTCTTCACATTTCAAAAGCAGTTCAGAGGCAGAGCACTGGTGGTGCGCATGCTCCAAGGCCTGGGACCCATCCCTAACATCACAACAAGGAAGTACAAAATCAGAAGAGAGAAAATTAAACATTGGGAGAGGGTGGGGTGTGAATGATGTAGATACTGTACTCATTTGAAATTCACAAAGTGAATGTTACAAATACATAAAATATATTAGATGACAGACTACCAAAGCTCAAATAATAAACATTCTAGGACAACGAAAATAGAGAGGGGAGTTAGGGTACAAAGGACTTGCCTGGCATATATAAAGCCCTCGGTAAGAGCAAGAATGTGAAGGAGCCACTGCATGCATAGCACAGTGTGTGAAAATAGACCTCTGTTAATTTATATCATTGTGGAATTTCAAACTTCTGCAGACAAAAAGTAGGAATACATAGAGAATGGGAAGTCATCCTGTCTACGTAACAAGCCCTGTCTCAAAAAAAAAAAAAAAAAAAAAAAAAAAGGAAGGGTCTGGCAAGATGAGTGAGCAGGTGGAAGCACACTTACTATCAAGCCCCCGAACCCACAGGAGAGAACTGAGTCCCACAAATTGTCTTCTGAGCTCTACATGACAGCCACGCATGCTTTTGTGTACACACACACACACACACACACACACACACACACACACACACACACACACAAAATAAATGTTTAAAAAGCTAAAGATCCCCCGGGCATTGATTGGTGGCGTATACCTTAGTCCCAGCACTCTGGAGGCAGAGGCACGTGGATCTCTGTGAGTTTGAGGCCAGCCTGGTCTACAGAGCAAGTTCCAGGACAGCAAGTTCCAGGGCTACACAGAGAAACCCTGTCAAACAAAAAAGACCTGAGACCTTGTCTCAAAATAAACAGATGAAAAAGAAATCCAAAAAATACAGACTGTTCCTTTTAAAGAGTGTGAATGAGAGGACTGACTCGTGCAGGCTGTCCTCTGACCTCTTCTCTTGTGCACGGCACATGAACACACACAATAAACATAATAAAAGGCGTGTGAGTGTGTGTGTGTGTGTGTGTGTGCACATGCACCACCTTTTGGGCCAATGTCATGCTTGGCAGAAAGCTGCTAATCTGCTGAGCTATCTCGCTGACCCTGTCCAGCATTTTGTTGTTGGTTTTTTGTTTGTTTGTTTGTTTGTTTTGTTTTTTCTAGACAGGGTTTCTCTGTGTAGCTTTGGAGCCTGTCCTGGAACTCACTCTGTAGACCAGGCTGAATTCAAACTCACAGGCCTGCCTCTGCCTCCCGAGTGCGCCACCAACACCCGGCTCCTGCCCAGCATTTTTACATGGGTTCTGTGCATCAAATTCGGGTTCTCATGCTTGGAAGGCAAGCATATTATCAGTGAGCTAGCACCCCAGCCCTGGAATGGGTTTTTAGTTTATTGTTCTTTGTGGTTCTCCTTGTCTTAAGTGGGCAGGGGAATGGTTGGGACAGTGCCTTCTGCTTTAAGGAAGCTGGGACCAATAGAGGTAGGAACTGGAAGTCTGAGGTTGAGAGTGTGGTAGGGAGACCCAAGTACCCGGGTGAGGCAGAGCTGGTGGCTAAGTGGTTCTCAGGGCAGCGGGGAGCCAAAATTAGCACCTCTTGAACCGGAAGATATTTCCTTAGGAACCAGATTCAAGATTTTTAGACATAATGGCTGTCACTGTTGCTCAGTGTGACTTCTGCCACTCCTATAGAAACCCTGTAAGGTTCCCAGTTTGCTTGGTTGTCACATTCCTGGGCATCCAGCTGGCAGCTAAGTCTGCATGCAGGTGCACAGGGGAAAAAATGGGATAGTGCTGTCCTCTAGTGCTCACAGTCCGTCACTGCAACCATAGGGGTTTCTCAGCTTTTGAAGGCCCAGATTGAAGGCAATACTCCATCCTTTACACCAGCAATCCCTCAAAGGGAGGGAGGGAGGGAGAGAGGGAGGGATACTAATAGTTAAATGTTAATGGATCCGAAATGAAGAAAGCTGTAGCACAATTTATTTCAGATATATGAAACAACACTGATAAGTGTTATTGTTTGAAATGCCGTTGATGATCTCTCTCAAAGTCATATTTCTACACAGAGCTGTAATGGCAAGAATGAACATGACATGTGAGTGCACAGGATGGGTGGCCTGAGGGAACACAACGGGGAATGAATTTCCACTGGGCCGGAAGAGCCAGGACATCATAATCAGAGAGATTGGGCCAGTGTCTGCACCTTCCTGACTGTGAGGACGTGTGCAAGTCCCTTCATGTTGTGTTGCTGAGCTCGTTCTCATGTGCAGTGTACCTCTGGTTGGATCCCTGTTACAATGACACAAGAAGGCCCTGCCTGCATGCCAACATTACCTGTAGCTGAATGGTTCAGAGCAGCCCATTAAGCCTTTGTGTCTCAGTGTCTTGGGTATAACAGAACCTTGGTGGCTGTGAGATTCCATGAGCTAAATCCTTTGAGGGCTTGGAAAGAGTATCTAGCCAACAACATTGGGTGTTAGGTGTCAGTGGTATAATATATCTACAAGATACCTAGGATAAAATCAACATGCTTTCTCCTCTCTCTGGAATCTGGTCCTGGTCAAAGTCCTGGTGTCCCTATCACACTTGTGGCTGAAGTAGGGGATACTCTTCAAATACAGCACAGTGCCTTTCCTGAAACAGACCTTCTGATGCTGTAAAATCTAGGGTCATTTGAATGCTGTTCCCAATCTTCTGCTGAGATTGTGTGTGTGTGTGTGTGTGTGTGTGTGTTTGGTTTTTTTGAGACAGGGTTTCTCTATGTAGCTTTGTAGACCACCCTGGCCTCTAACTCACAGAGATCCACTGCCTCCCGAGTGCTGGGACTAAAGGCGTGTGCCACAAACGCCCAGCTCTGCTGATATTTTGAAGAAGCAAAGCTAATAAGCTTCCCTTGACTTTGAATTCCTTTGACTGCCCAGCAAGCAACCTGTGAATCAGAACGCACTGACCTAATATCTCCACTAGAAGGCAGAGCATGCCACCCTCTGCAATGGTGGAACCTGGATTGGCAGGAGCTGTGCCCATCTATACACCACCAGGACAACACTCACTTCCCATGGCCTCTCCAAGGGCCTGCTGAATGTCTGTCCTTGACTCTCCTGTTTGGTGCTTAGGGATGCAGCTGTGGACACAGAGGATCTTTTGTCCACTTACAGTCAAGTAGCTGGAGAGGGCAGCCAGCACAATAAGCCAAATTAGTCAAACATCTGACTCAGCCCTAACCTCATCAGCCGCAAGCTCTCCACTGGTCAAAAAAGCCTCAGGAGCACATGGAGGATCTGAACCAGGTGCACAGGCTAGATCTGGGGCTGGAGCAAAAAAACACACATGGCCTTATACAAAAACATTTTATTTACTGTTTGTTTCCTCTCATACCGATGCCCCGACCTGGAACCCAGCCAGCTTATAAGGTATCCTGCTGTCTGGTTCGTGAGTGTGGGGCACTATGAACACGACTAGACATTGTAAAAAAAGTGGGGAGTCCCCCCTCCCAGCAGATACAGAAGTTGGAAGAAGCTTTCTTGCCTAGCTGAAGCTACAGAAGCTTCCCAACGTAGCCCCTTAAGTCAGACGGTCCATCTCCACTGGATAGACATACGAAGAAAGAACATGTCTCTCAAAGTCCGGGAGCGGAACCAGTCTCTCGCCTGGAGACTGAGCTCAGTAGTAAGGGTGTGTGTGTGTGTGTGTGTGTGTGTGTGTGTGTGTGTGTGTGTGTGTGTTGCAGATTTAGGGTGCTAAGCAGGAAAAGGCTGGTTTGGTGGAACTGAGATGTGCATGCGAAGGACGGTACAGGGAAACAGGGTGTGTTTGGGTTAGCCACCTGTTGAGAACAGTTATAGCACTTATGAGAGTGGTCATCGCGACTACCCAGCAGAGGAAGAAGAGAGTCCTGTCCCCACTTAGACAAAGGACAAATGACACAACAAACACTTTTGGTCTGAGAGTGCCAGAAAGAAAAGGGCGTCCAGCCCTCATCTGCCAGACACGGGCTTGGCTGCCTCACTGGCCACCACAGCCCACTCTGGGTAATGTCACCCCCCGCCTCTAACATTCCTGCCGTGGTACAAGCTCTACTGGACACTGCCACTGCCAGCCAGACTCTAGTGGATGGGGCAGAGACAAGGGCTTCCCGCCCCTGACAGGAGACCTATCAATGGCTATATTCAGATTGTTCCCACAGTCTGGTGCTTTGAGCCAGACACACAGAACTCTTCCAGCAGGCACTTGGGCCACTCTGCCGTGTGCTCTCAGGAAGAAGAGACACAGAAAAGTGTGCATTCATCTTTCCTGTCCCAGGACCTGCCCTGAAGGCTCAAAAGTCTGAGTCTGCATCCAGGAGCTCGGCCTCCATTAGGTTAGTGCGGGAATGAATGGATCCCAGGCCCTGGAGGCGGCCCTGAGCCCAGACCCTAGGGCCTGAGGCACTCGGGAGGAATGGGTCTTGATGGGGACTGGGCTCTGGACAGAAGGGGTTGGAGACCAGAGTCCAGGCTCCCTGTCGGCAGGGCTGCCCTGTCCCCCAGGCATTTGCAGCTACCAGGCACTTCTGCCGGGGCAGCTGAGGCAGCCGAGGGACTGCACTGGTGGCAGGGACAGGGGCGGGGTGGTGAAGCTCAGGAGCCGGCCCCAGTGGGCACACCTCCTTCCTCTTCCTCCGCTTCTTCCGGCCCAAGCGCTTCTCTAGCTCTGGGGAGATCTCTGCCTCAACCAGCCACAGGTTGGCTTGTTCCTCTGGTGGCACTGTCAGGAGGAAGAAGAACACAGTCCTGGCTGCTCTTCCCTCCCCAGAACCCCAATCTTGAGCTCTGGGACCCATCACTCTAGGCTCCCCAAGCCTTGGCACCCCTTCAGATCCTCCGGGGACCTTCCCTTCCTTCTGCCTGCCTAGCAGCCTCATACACTTCAGTCCCAGGAGCTCCTAGCCTCTGTGCCCCTTGTCCCTTCCTGCAGGAGCTCGGGTCCTCATACCTGGAGTTGCCACAGGGGTGACAGACACATCCTGAGGCAGTATGGCTCCTCTCCGAGCCACCATTTTGGTGACATGCTGGGCCCAGGCAGAGGAGACATCGGCAGAAGGTTCATTGAGGTCAAAAGCCAACCCCGCTTTGGGAATGAAAGGGAAGAAGGAAAAGTGACTCTTCCTTTATGTGACACCATACATCTTTCTGAGCAAGTCAGTCCCTCCCGCTGCCGCTGGCGGAGTCCACTCTGTAACCAGTGATCTCTGCCCATCCGGGATCTGAGGGGAGCAGCCTATGGTCCCCCCAAAAGGTATAACTTGAGACCATAAGTTCAGTGCTAGTTCCCTGATTTACTCTGGCCCAGAAAAGCCAGTGGAGGTGGCAGAGAAAAGGGGACAGGGAGCAGAGTCCTCAGAGAATAGCAGCACGGTGAACAGGCTGGAAGAAGGCACAGGAGGGCCCTATTTGTAAGGACTGGAGCGAGTGTGAGTGACTGGAAATGCCTCATTACTCGGTCTGCCGAGCAGGCCGTGTGTCCGGGTGGGAATAGGTTAGGTGTCTCAGCGGGAGAAGGGACGCAGGCTCGCTCACCCACAGGCCCGTCGTGGGAGACGGTGTGCATGCTAAAGGAGAGCTCCTGGCCCGGGTTCTGCAGCAGCTCACGCCGCTTAGAGAAGGCCTTGGCAATCATCTTGCTCTTCTTGATCCTTTTGGGTTCGTCGTCACTCTGTCCAGTCAACCTGAGAACAGAAAGGGCGAGGCTGCACCAGGGAGGAGCAGCTGCTTCCTTTCAGATCTAGACCTGGGATTCTAGGTGTGAGGACCTGGAGTCCTAAGGACTCAGAGGGGCTGAGGCCTTGACTGCTAGCTACAAAGCAGATTGCAAAGCACTGGCTCTCAGACTCAGCTTGGGCCCAAGCCTCAGGGGGCAGAAACTGTCACTAGAGGGCAGCGGTGGACTACTAAGAAGACAGCCACACAGCCCTGAGGGGTGTACGCTTTGGCCAGCAGCTGCCCCAGGCAGTGTTTTGGATTAGACAAAGCCTTAAGTGAGGACAGGGGGCTGAGGACAGGAAGTGAGGACAGGAAGGGCAAGATGAGATGGATGCTGACCCCACCTGCACCAGGTACGCCTCCAGATGAGCAGTGTGGCCTTGGTCCACACCCAGGTGCTCATGGCAATGCCAGTGCCAAACATGGCAAACAGATTGATCTTCTCCACCAGGAGGCTGGGCCGATTCTTGATCTCACAGTCCGGAATGGGCTTCTTGGTAGGTAACCCAATGGTCACATTGGCCTGGCACCTATGGTGAGGGACGGTCAACAGCTGACACTGTCTGAATCCAGTAAGAAGGCACCCAAACGTAAATCCACTTAGGAAGGAGCTGAGCCCCAGCGTGATTCTCATGGTGCTCCCTGGTTGCATGTGTTGTGTGTGAGTCAGTGTTGGGGATGGAACCCAGGCTGCAAGCATGCTAGACTCTACCGCTGAACTATGCCACTGTCCCCCGTGACATTCTTTAGAAGCATCTGGGGAGCTTTTATAAACCACTGGTGTCTAAGCCTCTGGGACAAGAATCCAGCATCACTGTGAGTACAGCTTCCCAGACTGGAAGGCAGAAACTAAGAATGAGCCGGAAGGAGTCAGGGCAAGTGTTCCTACCCCCTATTTTATTAATTAGATTAATTTATATTTATGTATCTATACGTATATGTCCTGTGTGCGTATACCACTTATATCCAGATGCCTGCAGAGTCCGGAGGTTTTAGATCCCTGGAGCTGGAGTTGCAGGCATTTGTAAGCTATCAGGTATAGGTACTGGGAACTGAACTTGCGTCCTTTGGGAGAGTAGCAAGCACTCCTAACAGCAGAGCCATCACTCCAGGCCAAGAGTAACCCTTTAAAGGGCAGATTTAACCATGGCCCCAGTAGCAGCAGACATCCTTTTAGCGGTAGCAATGACTTCCTTGCTCTGGTTCATCTTCACTGGGACACAGAAAAGGCTCAAGCAAACCTAGCAAACTTGACCAGTTTGCTGGACTGTCATGGCCCTGCGCAGTGACTCGGAGAGAGCCACAGAAGGCGGAAGGCACACAGAATGAGAGAGCGCTCAACTCCTACAGCCAGATCAGAAGCAGGCAGAGATGATGGGTTGCAGCCTGTCCAGGGGGTGAAGGCAGACATGTGCAGTCGAACAGCGATTTGGAAGCTGTTCATATCTGAGCCTTGGCCCTGGAAAGCCACAAGCGAATGGGAGGCTGCCCTATAGCTGGAGCTCCAATTCTGCCACTCCCACAACCAAGCCCAGGGCCCCTCACTCACAGCACGTAGTCCCGGAAGCTACGCTCCCACTCAGCCTGGTTGAAGAATTCATAGAAGTGGCAGCTGAAGGTGATGAGCACAAAACCAAATGCCAGGAAGCCAAAAATGCCTGTGGGATTCAGAACAGACACTGTAGCACCAGAGAGGCGGGCAACAGCCCCACTGAGGACTGAGACAGCCTAGTCCAGGGTGACTACAGGCTGGGCTCAGGTCCAGAACTGTAGCCTCCAAAATAAATCCAGAAGGTTCTAAAGGCAATCATGGGGATGGGAGGGCAGGGAGGGAAACGGGCCTGTGGAACTAGTCTTGGCACTGACCTGAATCCTTTCACTTCTTACCTACACCTTACCTTTGTCCCCTGAACACTTAACTCTCCCCCACTGTTTTTCTGCATCCTGGAGGCCCAGGAGGATTCAGCATCGAGCCGATCAGAGTCCCCTGGGTACCACTCACCCAGGCGCAGCATGGTCTCATTGATCTTGCTGGCGGCCTTCTCACTCAGAAGTCCAGGGTGGTTGCTCTTGATGGAGAACAGAGTCATGACCCCTAAACAGAAAGACAGCCCAGGCATTAGCCAGGGAGAGGCCACTCTCCTGGGAGGGGTAGGAAGGAGATCCCGTGGCCCTGGAGTCCTGTGACTAATTATGCCCAGCCTGAGTTAAAGCTTGGGGACCAGAGAATAAGAGAGCAGCTGCTGGCAAATATGCTATGGGCTGTAGTAACTGCGGCAGAGCCTAGAAAACAGCCACGGGCAGAGAGAGGAAACCGGACGAAAGCTATTCTGATGGAAACAATCAACAACAGCATTGCTCAACAGAAATACATTATGTGATAGACATAGAAAATCTCAAATTTTCTAGTAGCCACATTAAAAAAAAAAAGAAACCATAATTTCACCATATTTTATAAACCAAATATATCCAAACCAGAACCACTTCCACAGTCTATACAACAAAAATATTAGTGGTACAATTTGTATTTGGGTTTGTCCCCATTCTCTTTTCCATGCCTCCAATGCACTGTGTTTTTTACCCTCAAAAAGCATCTCAGTTTGGCCTCGTTTCAGCACCCACGGCTACTGGTTACCGTATGGGATGGCGCAGACGCGGAACACACAGCAGAGGCTTGGACGCTCTGCCAACACGGCAGAGGAGAAGGCTGAACAGAAGGTTGACGGTTCAGTGGGAGGAAACCCAAGCTGACAAAGAAAACCAAGGAACGGAGGCAAATCATGGGGTGACAGATTGAGACGAGGAATTAGGGACCGGTAAATCTGTACATGTTGTGAAAACTGTTTGTGTATGTTAGGGAATGAAATGACTTGTTAACCAAGCTCCAAAAACATGACAGTATATTTCAAGGTAGTGTGAGCATACATAAGCAATGGCCCAAGATGAGCCTCGTGGACCAGCTAGGTGCCCCAGGGTGATCATCATACAAGCACATACTGACAAGCTTCCCTCCAAAACAAACAAACAAACAAACAAACAAACAAAACAAAGAATCCCCCCACCCTCGCAAAACAAAACAAAGAAAAAAAAAAAAAAAGATCAAGAACCTTGGTCATGGTTTTAGACAAAGAAGCACATTTTTCTTTCTACACTGAAGTACTGTTCTGCCTATGGGATCACCTTCTATAAGGCACCGAGGTCTTAGGTCTCGTGTTAAAGGAAGGCAGCAGAGCTGTAAGTTCCCATTCCTACTTTCACAGAGCAGGTGCTGAGTACACCATGCTGCGCGGCTGGCCCTGGCTGAGTCCCTCACCTCGGATGAGGAAGTAGCCTCCCACGATAAGCACCAGGCCAATGGGGGCCAGTACAAAGCCAGCTCGGTACCAGTAGTTCTTGTAGCCCACAAAACAGATGCCGCTCACGGAGTCTCCGTCTACCTGTAGCAGGAAGGTGCGGAGGGACGCATTCGTTATGGCCCTTCCTCCGAGCTTACCCCTGTCACCCAGCCCCCTACCACTTTACCTGGGCCACAGCGAGGATTGCCACAGTGAGGACAAAGGGGAGGGACCACGTGAGCAAGTGGAAGTAGGAGGTCTTGCCCGAGAGGGGCTGGTAGGTGGTGCCCAGGGCTTTGAAGGACGTGTGCCACGCATAGGTGAGGACCACGAACCAGACCACTCCAGCCATCAAGGCATAGTACACGATGACAAAGATGATGACGCAGGACAGGGTCTCGCTGGAGCTGTGAAGATGTGGGGGCCACGCTGTACTCTTCCGCCAGGTTGCTCCACCCTGTCCCCAGGTCCTAGTCTACTAAAACACGGGGGGGGGGTCCCCAGGAGTTTAGGACACAGGCTCTGGGGCACATCTCTTTGAAGTGACACCGACAATTCCAGTGCTGGCACTAAAGCCACGGTCTCAACACCGAACACAGTTAAGGCCGGGCTGCCACTTCAAGTCCAACCTCCTTCTCTTTATGGGAAAGGTGCATTCCAGTCTTCCTCCTCCCTCACCTCTGGGTCCTCAAGATTACTTACGTCGGCTCCCCAAATCTCATGGTGCCATCAGCTCGGCAAACAATCTCCCGGCGGGCACCATCCATGAACTGGGCCAGCCAGCCAATGCTGCCCACGAAGAAACATGCATTGACATAGAAGAGAATAACCGCAGGGTAGCGATTGGAGTTCCGCCAGTCAGCCACAAAGGTGGCCTAAAGGGAGAAGTGGCCGTGCAGTGTAAGTGAGGGTTTGTTCAGCCGCAGGTGCCCTGATCTGAACCCAAGGCCCGCCCCCATAATCTTCTGCGGGCGCCCTAGCAAGCCGCGCGCTTTTAGAGTCCCTGAACCTTGGACTATGAAAAGTCCCGCGCCCTTGCCCTTGAACACTGCGCACCAGTGTGAAGAGTGTGCAGAGGCCGGTGACGGCTCCGAAGGCCGCGATGTAGCTGTGCATGTCCTGGTGTTCTGCCTCGGTGAAGAGCGGGTTCTGGCACTGGATCCCGCAGCCCTCCACATCCTCATACCAGCTCTTGGGGTTGTCCGTCCGCACCAACGGTGCCTCGCATTGGCCTGAACTGTTGAACTTGATGTTGTGCACCTCGTTCTGGCACAGGGAAGGAGAAAGGAAATGAATGCCGAGGGTAAGGCAGAGCTGAGGAGGCTCTTGTTTGGGGGAACCCAGCAAGGGCAGCTACGCTGGCTGAGGCCATTTGCTGCTCAATGGTTCTACAGCCTTGGACAAATCATTTGACTACTCTGTATCTCTGAGAGAATAGCCTCTACCTCATGATAGGACCCTAAGGATTAGCTTAAAGTGCCCATAACTGTATTTGTATGTAGAAAATGATAATTAGTATCATCGCTATCATTCTGTTACCACTTTAGAAGTCTCTTTTCCAACCCACACTAGCTCATACCCCTCTGTCTTCCTGCTTTTAGTGCTTCATGTATGCCTACCCTGACTCCTACATAACAACAAAAATCCCTGAAGATGGGCTCCTGTCACTCATAAGCCCTCGAACACCACAACTGTAACAGTGAACACTCAAAAAGACTACTTGCTGAACGCATTACCTCGGGTCGACAGAGAAGCCTCCACAGAGACCCAGACAGTGGGTTACAGCTTGGGTTTGCATTTCATGTGTCCTGTGACTACAGACACAGGGTCTCCTAGGAGAGCCATCTGATGGGGGATGTTCTGTGCATATGTTTCTCTTACTGATTGCAGAATAAAAGACTGTTTGGCTGATAGCTATTGGAAGCAGGAAGGTAGGCGGGGCTAGGAGATAAGGAGAATTCTGGGAAAGGTAGGCAAAGGGAACCCGCCAGAGCAGACGGTATGTAGCCCCACCAAAGGAGTACAGTTCCGGGCATTCATTCTCTGGTAAGCCAAGACCATGTGGAAATACACAGATTTATAGATATGGGCTAATAAGACAGAGCTAGCCGCCAATAAGAAGCCCTAGGCATTGGCCGCCAACAGTTTTATAATTAATATAGCGTCTCAGTGTGTTTCTTTGTTTATTTGGGGCTGACGTGGCGGGAGCTGGCGGGACAAGAGAACTCCCCGCAACAGACATCTCTGGCTCCCTAGCTCCCTAGCATTCAGTTCCGTGCGTCTCTGTGCCAGGCTAGACCACTCTATCCTGCCCCACAGAGGACTTACTGGGCAGCCTTCGGGGAAGTGGTCTGGGGTGCAACGCAGGAAGTCGGGCCATCCTCGCTCCCGCTCCACAATGGCACAGGGGCCTCGGGTGGCCTGGCAGAGAGTGCGGCTGGGCAGCTCCACCCGGTCATTCTCGCACTTGGGCATATAGACGGCACACAGCAGGGGTTGGATCACTGCCCAGCAGCGGGGAGCGTTCCGAAGTCCTGAAAAATGGTGATGGTGTTAGTACACTGTGGCGAAACCCCTGCTCACCCACCCACTGATAACAGCTGGAAACGCTGCTCCCTAATAAGCCTTAGCCATACCATTTCTCAATAGCACATCTGGAGGGGGCAATCTTTGTGCTCCAGGGCTGCCCCATGCATTGCAGGACACTTAGCACCCCTAGACCCTGCTCTCTAAATGCCAGCAGAACCCTGAGCTCATTGTGACAACCAAAAATACGCATTCCCAACTCCAAAGATGTCAACTAAAAGAGGAAGAGAAGGGCCAGTATAGTTTAGCTCTTTAGAAAATAATTTTGTTAGATTTACATATTCTATTTTATGTGAGAGGATTTTGCCTTTGTGTTTACACTGTGTGTATGTCTGGTGTCTACAGAGGTCAGAAAGGGCACTGGATGCCCCGGAAATGGTTGTGAGCTGCCATGTGGGTGCTGGGAGTTGAACAGGGTCCTCTGCAAAGAGCAGCAAGTGACCCTAACTGCTGAGCCATCTCTCCAGCCGTGCATGCTCCAGTTCTTGATCGGATGCTGGAGACATGAGTGCATTCAGTTTGTGCAGTTCAAACTTGTGGTGTATTCATGAATGCAGACTCTCGAATTCACTTACCACTCTTAAAACAGCTGCCACTTCTGAATACCTGTTGAGGGGTCCCTGACTGAGAGCCTCAGGTGGGGAGTATCTCCTTAGGGTGCTTTCTAAACCCTTCTCTATTGGCCTCTCTTCAAATGCAGAAGGGGGACCCGTTCACCAGAACCTAGAGCTGTTTCCCCATGCCCAGCCCCCAGAGCCCTTTTCCTCTTACCAAACTGAGGCAGAGAGAGAGAAGAGATGGAGGCTTAAGAGGAGGTACTCAGAGGAGCCAGGAACTCCACAGCCAGAGGAGGAAACAGGTCAGATGGAGAGAAATAGAAGAGGGAAGAAAGACAGACGCTGTCAGCACAGACACACAGACGTCTCCCCAACCCCCAATACAGCCCCGGCGCTGAGGTGCTCATCCCCGGTCTCAGCTCCTCTGCTTTCTGCCCTCAAGGCCCCTCTGAAATCACCCCTACTTTGGGAACACCAACAGTCCAGGCAAAAAGTTGTACTAGGAGACTCTTCCGAGGTCACTGTCAGGATAGCCATGGCGGGGCAGACGACCATTCCGTTAGCAACGGAGCACAGGAGCAGGGGGTATGGACATTGTGACTGGCCTGCCTGGGTCCATATCTTGGCCCTACTGCGCCCTGGCTGTGTGGTCTTGAACAAAGCATTTTACATCTATCCTCAGTCTCCCTATCTGTAAAGTGGAGATGCCAGGTTTGCCTTGTAGAACCCCGGGCAGAGTGAGAAACGGTACACCTATGCGTTTGGCACAGCACCTATCAGGTTTTTAGTGCCAGTCTGAGGACAACTCTGAGGCTTCAGCTCTGAGAATACTGCAAGGTGAGGAGAAAGTTCCCACCAGTTATGATGCAATATCCTTAGGCAACGCAACAGTCCCTCCTCTAATGCCAGTCACCGTCGCCCACCTGGGAACCTTCATCACCCAGTCCAGGAAACTCTGAGTCTTAAGAGAAAAAGAGAGCCACTGGAAGGGAGCTACGCAATGTGTCCTGACTTGTGAAGAGGATGTGTCCCCACTAACACATCATGAGGTAAAGATGTCCTAAGAAAGAAAATGCATTTAGAGCCCTTGAACTACTGAGCAGCCAAGTTTAACAACACAGTAAGCTGTATGTAGCATGTTGAATCTTTCCCCGTGTGATCAAATGGCTAAGTTGGGGCTGTGGCTAATGGCTGCTGCCCAGCATCTGGAAAGAAAAATCAGACTGCAGATTGCTAGCCTGAGAAAACATCCAAAGTCAAAAGCAGTGGCATGATGTCTAATGTATGTCACTTCTGTACCATCCTTAAAACAAAAAGTTATTTAAGTTGGACCGCTGTAAATTGGGACTGTCTGCTTAAATGCAGATGGGAGCCAATGAGATGGTTAAGTAGCTGAAGGCGCCTGCCAAGAAGCCTGACAACTTGAGTTTGAATTCTGGGACCGCATGGTAAGGAGAGAACCAACTCCTTTGAGTTGTCATATGAATGCCACATGTCCACCATCGCATGTGACACACATGCATGTGTGCACACAGTTAAACACACACACACACACACTAAAAATTTGTTTAAAAAAAGAAAATAGGCCACTCGGTGGTAGCACATGCCTTTAATCCCAGCGCTCAGAAGGCAGGCAGATCTCTAAGTCTGAGTCCAGCCTGGTCTACGGAGTGAGTTCCAGGACAGCCAGGGTTACACAGGGAAACCCTGTCTTGAAAAACAAAACTAAAAAACTAAAAGCAGATGAGACTGTCTCCATCTTGAAAATGGTGACTAGTCACACAACTACGCTTTTCGTAAAACAGGATTTTATAACTTGCACTCTATGCTTTTGTCCAAATTCACAAAGCTGCAAAAGAGAAGCGTGGGGCCGGGGATGTACCTCAGCTGGTAAGGTGCTCGCCTAGCACAAGTGGCGTCCCAGTGGGACCCTCAGCAACACAGAAGCTGGGCCCAGTGGTGCTCACCTGCAACCCCAGCACCTGGACAAAATACATAAAGTTCAAGGCTAGCTACTCTGGGATCTATGAGACCTTGTCAAACCAAGGGGGCAGGGAGGAGGCTTTTATTGAGTGCTTACTAATAATACCTTTAAAATACGAAATGGGGGAGCCACCTGGAGTATTTTAGGAAGTATCACGCAGTTTTTAAAAATGTGTTATTTTTCTGGCTTTTGTGACACTGTTTTTCTAATTTTAAGTACTTTATTTCATACTTTAAGTGTTTTATTTAATGCTTTAAAAACATTCTCACTCTGTAGCTCCAGATGTCCTGGAACTCACTAGGAGATCAGACTGTGCTGGAGTTCACAGAAATTCATCTTTCTCTGCTCCCCAAGTACTGGGATTAAAGGCTAATCCCCTTCCTCTACACACACACACACACACACACACACACACACACACACACACACACACGCACACATGTGCGCTCCAATTCTTAAATAAAAGTCCAGGGCTAGAGATGGGTCAGTGGTTAAGAGGGCGTATTACTCTTGAAGAGGACCTGAGTTTAGTTCCCACAGCAGGCAGCTCACAAACTCTGGGACCCCAGTTCCTGGGGAATCTGTATCTATGGCCGCCCTGGGCACTTGCACTCACACATGCACAGTAAGAATTAGCAATAAGCCAAGTGACAGAGAGCGCCCCTTTAATCCCAGCACTCGGGAGGCAGAGGCAGGCAGATCTCTGTGAGTTCCAGGCCAGCCTAGTCTCCAATGCTACACAGAGAACCCCTGTCTCAAAAAATCAAAAGAGAGAGAGAGAGAGAGAGAGAGAGAGAGAGAGAATTCCAGGTGGGTCAAAAATAACTACAGTATTTTAAAAATTAAAGTAGTAGAAGAAATGAAGGGATATTGTTTGGTGTGTCTGTCTGTCTGTCTGTCTGTCTGTGTGTCTGTGTTTGAGTGTGGAGAAAGAGATCAGCATGAGTGAGGGACCTTCCTCCATCACTCTCAACCTTACCTTTTTCTCTAAAACATTATTACATTTTTGTTACGCTGCTGGGGGAGGGGCTGTGCATGAGCACACACATGGCTGGGACTTTGGTTGGTCGGAGGACAGCTTTCAGGACTCAGGTCTGTCTGTCCACCATGAGGATTGACCTCAAGTTCTCAGACTCGGCAGTGCTTCACTCACTGAGGCACGCTCCACTTTATTTTTGAGACAGGGTGTCTCCCTGAATCCAGAGCTCTTTTTGTTGTTGTTGTTGATGATTTGGTAGAGGAGGAACCCTGCTCTCTTTTTCCCCAGTGCTGGAATTACAGCAGTTCCCCTCCATGTCTAGATTTTGACATGGATGCTGGGAATCTGAATTCAGGTCCTCACGCATGTACAGAAGCCCTTTCTCACTTCGTTCTTTCTCTAGCAGTGGTGGTGTGAATGAGAATGGCCCCACAGGCTCCTAACGTTTGTGTGGCCTAATTGGAGGAGATAATGTCACTGGGGACAGGCTTTGAGGTTTCAGAAGCCCACAGCATTCCAGGGTAGCCTTTTCTCTCTGTGTCTCACGTTTGTAGATCAAGAGGTAAACTCTCAGCTACTGCTGCCCGCCCGCCCGCCTGCCAGCCCCGCCCGCCCGCCCGCCTGCCAGGCTCCCCATCATAATGGTCAGGAGCTCTACCTGCATAAGCCAGACCCAAATAAATTCTTTTCTTCTTTCTATAAGTTGTCTGGGTCATGGTATCTTATCACAGCAATAGGAGAGTAACTAAGACATTAGCCCTATTTCTTTTTTTTTTTTTTTTTTTTTTTTGTTTGTTTTTAAGATAGGATTTCTTTATATAATCTTGGCTGGCCTATAACTCACTAGGTGGGTCACCCTGGCCTCAAATTTATGATAATCCACATGCTGAAGCCTCCCACATCTGGGATTTTAAAATCATCATTGTGTCTGGCTATGTGGATTGTTTTGTTTGTTTGTTTTTCTTTTAAACATTTGAGAAAATGATCTTTTTGAAGCATGACACACATGCAAAAAAAAAAAAAACCAAAAACCTTGAAATTATGAAATAAATGAATTTAAAAAAACTTGTTAAATTCAATGGGGGAAAAAACCAAATAAACAAAAACTAAAACAAACACAAAAAAACAAAAAAACAAAAAAAAAAAAAAAACAAGAATTATGGGGACAGAGAGATGGCCCAGCAGGTAAGATCACTTGGAGCTCTTCCAGAGAACCCCAGTTAGGTTCCCAGCACCCACATCAGGAGACTAACAACAAACCATAGCTCCAACTCCAGGAGATCCAACTCTCTCTTCTTGCCTGAGAGGGTACCATGCACATGTGATGTACCCACACATAAGTAAAAATCAATCTTTTTTTAATCATAAGAAAAGTAGCATACTGAGAAAATGCATTTATAAAATATGTATATATATATATATATTTATGTATGATAAAATCTAATCTCCTTAAATGCACAAAGCTCTTCTAAATCAATAAGAAACGTATAATCCTGAAGATTGATGGGCAAAGGGCAGAGTAAATCACACAGAGACCGAATATGTGGGCTTTAAGAACATAAATCCTCTATTTCAGTCTTAACAAGATAAATGCAAAATAAAGCCACAGTGAGATATAGCTTTTTATATCCTTTAGACTAGTAAAGATGAAAACATTTGAAAATATTAAACCATCAAGCATGTGGGGGAAACAGGCACTTTTGTATAATGTCAGAGGTAACAAATACTGCTAATCCTCGGGGAGACCACTTAACATTATCAAAATGCCATAGCAATTTTACAACACAAGTTGATGATTCTTATGATTATTCTTGACAGTGCTGACTGTAACAGCAAGAACAGGGAAAACAGCCTGAGTTCACATCCTTCATAGGAGACTGGACATAAAACACACGTGTTGTGAGCTAGGATGTGGCTCAGCGGTACAGCAAGTGACCGGTATGTATGAGGTCCTGGGTTCCAGTCCCAGCACGCGCGCGCGCGCGCGCACACACACACACACACACACACACACACACACACACACACACACACAGCAATATAATTCAACACAGGGCTAGAGAGGTGGCTTAGCAGTTAAGAGCACAGGCTGCTTTTCCAGAACTGGGTTGTGGAAGCTCACACCATGGCAGGTGTGCACACAGGCATAGACACAAACACGGACAAAATATACCGTGGTAGTCTGAAGAGAACACCCCCCCCCCATTGGCTCATACGTGTGAATGCTTGGTTCCCAGTTGGTGGAACTGTTTGGGGAAGATTAGGAGGTGTGGTCTTGTGGGATGTGGTATGTCACTGAAGGTGGGCTTTGAGATTTCAAAAGCCCATGCCATTCCCAGTTAGCGCTCTCTCTCTCTCTCCTCTGCCTTGTAGTGATTGTTTCAGCATGTAAATTCTCAGCCACTACCGCAGCGCCCCATCTTCTGCCTTGCTCCCCGCCATGATGATCATAAGACTCGCCCCAGAAACTGTAAGCCAGCCTCCAATTAAGTGCTTCCTTTTATAAGCTGCCTTGGTCACGGTGTCTATCCTCAGCAATATTAAAGCAACCAAGACACATTCATAATACAAACATTTTAAAATATGTAACTGAACACGATTCAGAACTGAACTACGTATACTAAAGTGTACTGAAATGGAATGGTGTCCAATATGGTCCAATATTCATTGTTAAATGGACACAATGGACTGGAACCTGTTGGGGAAACCTGAGGAAAGATGAAGGACATCCAGAAATATATCAGGCACCTCTAAAAGGGCATAAAAAGCCAACATTAGTGATTGCCTCTGAGAGAAAATGGGTACCAGGAAGAAAAAATGGGGTTTAATTTGTTCTCTTTCAATTCTATACCCACATGTATGCACAACCTGTTCCTTAAAAGCAATACATGGAGGCAGAGGCAGGCGGATCCTGCGAGTTCAAAACCAGCCTGCTCTACATAGGAAGTTCTAGGCCAACAAGCAAGGCTACATAGTGAGGTCCTGTTTGCTTTTGCTTGTTTTTTTAATTTTATTTATTTACTTTTTGGCATTTTGAGACAGTCTTACGCAGCCAAGGATGGCCCTGAACACTTGCTGTTTATACCCCCATCTTCCAAATGCTAGGATTACAACACTGGGTCTGGCTTTCCTTCTTTTTTTTTCTTCCTTTTTGTCTTTAGCAACTAAGCTTAAAAATAAAATAAGTAAATACATAAATTATTAGGATGTGGAAAAACTTCCCAGAGAAGGGAATGAATCCAGAAAAACTTTTATCTATCAATTTTTAACTTTTTTTTTTACAAGTTTTATTACACTTGTGTGTGTGTGTGTGTGTGTGTGTGAGAGAGAGAGAGAGAGACAGCGCTGCTCAACTGTGGCCAGAGGAAAACTGGCAGTTTTCGGTTCTCTCTGTCCACCCTGTGGGTTCTGGGGCTGGAATTCTACAGGCTTGGCAGCAAGCACTTTTACTCCCTGAGCCATCAGCTGTATTACTTATTTATTCTATGTTACTCATTCACTTATTTATTTAGAGTTAGGAATCTCACTATGACTCCCAGGCTGGCCCTGAACATAGGATCCTCCCATTTCATTCTCCAAAATTACTAGAATTATAAACGTTTATTACCACACCGGGTTTTCTTTTAAAAAAAAAATATGAAAATTACTAGAATTATAAACGTTTACTACCACACCTGGTTTTCTTTTAATAAAATATGAAACAAAGAGAATAACTCAAGTGCTGAGCTATAATAATAATATTAGTATATGTACATTTTTATATTAATGGAATTTTGACATTTATTTACTTTCTACTTAGTTACTGAGACAGGGTCTCACTATGTAGCCCTGGTTCAGTAGGAACTCGCTCTGCATACCAGGTTGGCTTCGAACTCACAGAGATCTGCCTACCTCTGCCTCCCAAATGCTGGGATTAAAGGGCTCTATTACCACGCCCAACTATTGACAGAATTTTCAAATAACATTTTCTACAGTTTGACCCAGACTTTTATTACTTATGTGTGCATTCCACAGTACCCTTGTGGAGAGAAGAGGACAATTTAGGGGGTCAGTTGTCTTTTCCCAACATGTGGGGTCTGGAGACAGAACTCAGGTCATCACCCCCTCACACACACTCACACCACAAAATATTAATAAAATAAAATCAACAATTAACAAAAGAGTGGATACAAGTGTGTGTCTCTGCATCAACTAAATGTAGCTCACACCAGTAATCCAGAACTCAAAAGGCTGAGCCAGGAGGATTGCTAAGAGTTCAAAGCAAGCTTGGGTTACATAGTGAATTCCAGACTTCATGATAATGAGTTCCAAGCCAACCTAGGTTACAGGAAACCTTGCCTGAAACACACCACACACATAAGCACGTACACACGCACGCACGCACGCACACTCGGTAGCCCCAACTCTTCACTTGATGCTGAGATATATATACTACTATAAAGAAGAGGCTCTTAGCATGTGGTTCACCACAAGCTTGTTCCTTTATACTTAATTATTCCATTTCTTTTTACTTTTTGGTGCTGGCGATTGAACCCTGGGCTGGGGCCTCACATATCCACTGAGTTCCACGTCCAACACTCTACCCCAATACACTCCTACTTGCTTTATTAATTTTGTAAGTTTATTATTTGTGTGGGTCTGGCTGCTTTGTGTGTGTAGAGGTGTGGGCACACTATGCCACAGCAAGCATGTGGAGATGAATGGACAGCTTGTAGGAATCAGTTCGACCATGTGGGTCCCAGAGATTGAACTCCAGGCTTGGCAGCACCTTCACCTATTTAGCTACCCTCCGAGGCCCTATTCTGTAATTACAAAAACAAACAAACAAAAAACCCAAAGCCCACTTTTTAAATATTTATTCACTCTATTTTACGTGTATGAGTGTTTTGCCTGCATGAATGTATTTGCGCCACATGCATTTCTGGTTTCTTTGGACATCAGAAGAGGGAGTCCGATCCCCTGGAACTGGAAGTATGGACACGACCAATCTGTTGGGGGCTGGTAAACCAAACCTTGGTCCTCTGCCAGAGCAGCAAGTGTTCTTAACCACTGAGCCATCGCTCCAGGCTCCAACAATTTTGTAAACCCTTAACTGGCACACAAAACCCACAGAAGTTGCGCATATTAATCAGATATCACATAATCTTTGAGACATGTATATACTGGATGATGCTTAAATCTGGTTAAACATATTTGCCTCCTGAAAACGCTGCCATTTCTTTATGATGAAAACTTTCAAAATCCTTTCTTCTGATTGTTTAAATACAGAGCAGGTCACTCTTTCTAGGGTCAGCAGAGTTCGTTTCCTAACATAGCACCCACTGGTCCGCAGTCCCCAGCCCTCCTCCACCTCCACAGTCTCCAGGCTCTGGGAACCACCATTCCACTCTCAACTTGTAGCCAACCAACTTTTGTCTTCCACCCAGGAGTGGGATCCAACAGAACTTGTCTTTCTGTGACCCTAAACATGTTTTCACATGACAGGAACTCACTCTCCATAGGAGGGAAGAACAGTTCACTCTGTATCTGCACCATGGTTTGTTTTGGTTTTGAGATAGGGTGTCGCTATGTAGCCCTGGCTGGTCTTGAACTCACAGAGCTCCGTCTGCCTCTACCTGTCGAGTGTTGGCGTAAAGGTGTGCGCCACCACTGGGGCACTGATGGATGTTCTGGTTTTCTTTCCTTAGCTGTGTGAATAATGCAACAGGGAGCAGAGGACACAAAGCTGCCCCTCAGCTCACTGATCTCCACTCCCTCTAGACATGTACCTAGTAGAGGGTTATCTGGTCACAGAATAGTTCTATGTGTAATCTTTTAGAGGGAGCTCCACACTGATTTCTACAAAGGGCACAGGGCACACCTTTGTGGTAATTTACCTACACACACAGTGTGGAAGAGTTCCTTTTTTTTTTTTGGTATTTCGAGACATGGTTTCTCTGTATTGCTTTAAAGCCTGTCCTGGAACTAGTGCTGTAGACCAGGGTGGCCTCGAACTCACAGAGATCCATCTGCCTCTGCCTCCCGAGTGCTGGGATTAAAGACATGCACCACCAACTCCCAGCCTTTTTTTAACTTTTCATATTGTCTATATTTTTGTAGCAGGCATTCTTACCAGGATGAGTGGCATTTCCCTGGTGACCAGTGATCTTCCTTTAAGGAATGTCTCTCTAGATCTATCACCTCCCTTTGAAAGCAGCTTGTTTATTTTCATTTGGTTTTTCTCTAAAATGAAATGAGTTTTGGAGTTCTTACTATATATATTCCAGATAGACAATCCTACACGTTGTTTTAATTCCCATGTGCTTTACTTTATAGATTTAAAAATACTGTGTTGAAAGTGTGTGGGTTTACCAGCTGTCAAAAAAGGTGAAGACGATGCTAGAAAGGATGTGATATAAATAGAACAAAGATCCCAACACACACACACATACTTGATTTACAGCAGATTGGTAGACAACAGAAATTGATTTTGACAAATGATGTTGATTGAGGCAATATATGTGAAACTAGAGCTCTAAAAACAAACAAACAAAAACCAAAACAACAACAAAAAAAAACCCCTGCAGGTGAATTATATGCTTAAAAGTGACTGGGAAATCTATGAAGTTTTCTCATAAGAGTAAATTCACGATTTGGGGAGAGAAAAGGATTTTTTTTCTAAACAAGACACAAAAAAGCACAAATCATGAATGTTTGATAAATGACTACATTAACGTTCAAATATTCACACAATGGGAAGAATGTGAAAGCAAGCTGGGAAGATATTTTTAACATTTACACCTAACGAAGGGTTCATTCATATCCAGCATATGTAACGAATTCCCAGCAGGCTAATTAAAAAATGACAGGTAGCCATCTGAAAAAAAAAACAGATCAGTAATTTCCACAGATACTTCATGAGAGAAATACAAACGGTCTAAGAACATTTGCAGAGATGTTTACCCTTACAAGCAACAAAGGAAATGCAAATTAAAACAATAAGGATTAATCAAGTAACTTTGAGGTAAAGTGATGGCTTCATATGTGTGGGGCCCTTGGTTTTAAACAGCTGCATGGCTAAAAAACTCAAAATTAAAATCACATTAGCCAAGCCTTTAATCCCAGCTCCCTGGAGGCAGAGGCAGCAGGATCTCTGTGAGTTCAAGGACAGCCTGGTCTATACAGTGGTTCCAAGACAGCTAGGGCTACATAGAGAAACCCTGTTTCACAAACCAAAAACCAAACCTAAACAAAAGAATAAAATGCAGTATGTTCATATGATGAAACTATTCAGTAATGAAAAAGAGCTAGAATAACATGGACGAATCTTATGTAATAAAGAAGTAAGACATCTGGGTATGGTGGCTAACACCTGTAATCTCAACATTGGGAGGCTGAGGCAGGAGGATTACCACATGTTTGAGGACAGCTAGAGCTATAGAATAATACTATCTATCAAATAAATAAATAGCTAGCTAGCAAGGCTTGGGAATTGGGGGCATAACTCAACAGCAGAGTACTTGCTAGCACATATGAGACCCTGGATTTGATCTCCAGAACTGAAGTGAGAGAAACCAACATGTAAAGATTATAGCTCAGTTGTAGGGTGTTTTCATAGCAGCTGTCAGGCCCTGGGTTCAGTCCTCAGACATTATAATTATTTTTTATCCAGTATCCTATTTTATGTACTTTCCTGTGTGCCTTGAATAGTTTGCAATAAAAAGAATGAAAACTTGAAGCAAAAATGAAAACTTTGGCCTATGGGTATGTTTTTATGTTTTCTGTATTTTCACACCACACACACACACACACACACACACACACACACACACACACACACACTTTATTTACTTATTTTGAAACAGAGATTTGCTATGTATAGCCCAAACTGAATTCAAACTTAACAACCATACTTCTGCCTTAGTCTCCCAAGTGTTGGGACTCGGACATGCGTCACAGTGTACACACACACACACACACAGACACACACACACACACACACACACACACACACGGTTTTTAATTGCCCTGATGATCAGCCTGTTTTTGGAAACAGAAGGAAATTCTTCCAAAACTATCCTTGCCAATTACCCACCATCACCAACAACATCCCAACTTGAGGTCTGAAAGACCAGTGAGAAATTCCTCCCGGGTTTCCAGTCTTTTTCCTGCTGGCTACGCAGCAGAACCACACACCCATGTATACACAGAGGTAGCACAGGGGACTACGTGCTGGTCCTCAGGGACCCAACCCCTTACCACCTGCAGGCTTCTCTTCCTTGTCCCACTTACTAAACCAGATTTGGCCCACGGTGGACCATGGCCTGGGCATTCTGTTTGTCTGGTCAGCTTGGAATGCATGGTAGGACACATTTCCAGCTGTAATGGGGAGAGACACTAAGTGAGTAGAGAAGCCCAAGTCTGGAGAGATGATGAAAAACATGGGAGAGAGCTGAGTTCTATCCCCACCCAGAAATCAGAATGACCTACTTATAAACTTCACCATTTGCAGTTTGTCCATCTGGATAAAGGAAGCATATAGAGTGGCCTGTTCTCTATGGCAACTTCCCCTTCCAGGATCTGTTAGGAATCTCCCTGTAGATACCCACTGAGTAGTTTAATACACAAAGCCAAAGTCAAACCCAAACTTTCTTCCTCAGCCTTCCTCTACTACCAGGAGGAAGGAATGATACTACCACCCACGGCATCTCACACTCCCCCCTGCTCAGTCAGTCCTGCATCCACCCATCAAGTCTGCCTCCAACACTCTGCAATCTGCCCAACTTTCCATCCTGTTACCCCCATTCTAACCACCACCACCTCCCATCCACCTACATTATTTCATCCATGTCCTGAACAAGTAAGAAGGATCTCTCTGGTGGCTGTTTCTAGAGCAAACTCTGCCCCTCAGATGCATACGTATGCACCTGAGTGTATGTATCTACTCCACATATGAAGTCGTGCTGAAGCCAGTTCCCTGGAACTGGAGTTATAGGCTGTAGGGAGCTACCAGATGTGGGTGGTGGGTGTTCTTAACCTCTGAGCAATCACGCCAATCCTTCCGTCTCCCAGTCTGTTGTTTTTGGAGATGGGGTCTTGAGCTTCAATTGGCCTGGTACTCACTATCTATCTACTCAGCTGACCTAGCACTCACAATGATCCTCCTGTCTCAGCTTCCCAAAAGCTGGAATTACTACCATGCATCACCCCACTCAGCCCAAAGTAATCTTTCAACAATGCAAATATGATTACATTTTCCCCTTGCCTAAAAAACTTCTTTATCAGAGGATCCTTGTCATCTTTTCATAGATAACATCTTAATTTCCTAGGGGGCAAGAAGCCTCGGCTTTCTAGTCCTGAGTTTTATCTCATACAGTTCTTTTCCTGATGTGCATTGGTCCAGTTCTAAGTACCAGACCCTCTTCCTCTAAAGCGCTGTACACGCACACGCTATCGTCTCTTTATTCTTTGTCTCAACCCTTCCTGGGCATTCTTGCTTATTTCTCAGGTCACTGACTACATGTCAGTTTCTCTTGCTTCACTCTTTGTGCGTACCTTCAGCACCTACGATGGATGTCACAGGCATTGCTAACGCCTGCCTTATTGTCCTTTCTCCTCTTGAAATCAGAGAGCTCACTTCTGTAATGGTCATCTTGATGTACCTCAGTCCCTGTCCCAGGATGTGATGTATGCAATGCAGAACTGAATGAGTATGTGGATGGCTGTATACTCAGCACTGAGAGGCTCAAAAGTTTATTATGAACACAAGCCAGATTATTTTTATCACCCACAAAACCACCTGCCCGACACTAAATCAGGACCTCTAATTCCAGACAGGACAAACACTAGCTTCTGGCTCAAACACGCTCGCATATACCTCACCTTCATGCTATGCTGATCCAGCCTGTGACAGCACCCACTTCTGGCCCACACACAGAGGAGAGACCAAAGCTGTAGATGAACAATGGGCAACAAGAGCTCAGTGTGACCCAGAAGCGTTGGGACTAGACCTTGCGCCTCTGCACGACCCTGACGAGGCAGCTAGTGAGACTGGAACCTGACCAACTAGCAGATGGTTCCAACTCATGCACATCCCTGCCGGCTCAGCAGCTGCTCTCGGACATATGGACTGGAAAAGGGTCACCCACTTCCTCCTTGATCTGATGGCAACTTCAGAGGGCAGCTTCACATGTCACTTGGGAGAATTCAAGCATAGGTTCCACAAGAAAATTAATATTATACGTGGAGAAATAGACTATCACACATACAACACAACACACACACACACACACACACACACACACACACACACAAAACCTGATGATCATAAAGCGCTGAGAGATCTGCATTTTTTTTTTTTTTTTTTTTTTTTTTTTTTTTTGTAAGCCTAGCCTTTAACATCTCTCCACCCCTAGATCTGCATTTTTAGATAGCTGCCTTCTAAACTCTAGTCTTATTTCAGGTGATGCTCAGAGATACCTTGTTGAATCTTTCTTTTCTTTCTTTCGTTCTTTTTTTGGGGGGGGTGCTTTATTTTGTTTTGTTGAGACAGGATCTCACTATGTGGCTCTGGCCATCCTGGAACTCTCTCTGTAGACCAGGCTGGCCTCGAACTCCCAGAGATCCACCTGCCTCTGCCTCCCAAGTGCTGGGATTAAGGGCATGTGCCACCACGCCCTGTTGAATCTTTAAAATATATATATTGTTTATGTGTGATTTGTATGTGTGTGTGTGTGTGTGTGAGAGAGAGAGAGAGAGAGAGAGAGAGCAGGACATAGGTACCATGGCACACACATGGATGTCAGACAATTTAAGACTCAGTCCTCTCCTTCTAGCTTGGGTCCTGGGGATCAAACTCAGATCACAGGGCTTGCACAGCGAGCCCTTCTACCTAAGCCATCCTGCTGGCTCTTGTCTCTCTTTCATATTCCCATTTTCATTCTGTCAGTGTTTTGCACATATACTGCATGTATATAACTTCAAAGACTACAATTATATTCCCTCTGTCTATCCATTCTCAAATCTTCTATACTACATTTATGCAAACATATTATCATAAGTGTGCATGTGTGAAATCGCACAGACCTTACATTATAGTAATTTATGGATTTTTTTTTCCAGAGCTGCTCTTGATTACATATAGCTTTCTGCCTTAGATTCTGACTTTAGATTCTAGGGTTCTCAACCTTTTTAATGGCGCTGCCCTTTAATAGAGTTCCTCCTGTGGTGGTGACCCCTCCCACTAAAAAACCGTTTCATTGCTACTTCAGAACTGCAATGTTGTTACTATAATGACTCGCAACATAAATATCTGTGGTCCGGATGGTCTTAGGTGACTCCTGTGAAAGGGTTGTTAGACCCTTAAGAGGTTTGAGACCCACAGATCGAAAAATACTGCTTTAGAATATCATTTCCATGTAGGATACAATTCTACCTCCCAGGTACCGGCCATTCTCCAGCATCTGTACCAAGCCAATAACCTTATGGCCTCAGGCAGCATTCAGCATCAGCTGAGTGCTCTAGTGGTCGAGTTGACAATGACAGTCTACCTACTTACAACACTGCCCGCCTCTGGGGAAGAGGCTAGGGGCACTGCAGGCCAGTCTGTCAGGCCCTCTGGTTTGCTCCTGGCTCCCGATTTTCTTTCCTTCTTTTTCCATCAAGGACAGCTTTTACTTCACATGGGGAGGGGGTGACAAGGCTGGTTCCCCTCCTCCTACAGGCTTTCAGTCCAAATGGGTGACGGGTAGGTAGATAAACCGTTCTGAACAGCCTAGAAAGGACGTGTTTGGGTGCAGACCGCAGTTTCCAGGCTCTGCCACAATCCTACCCGGAGTAAAGGACTGTGGGACTTCCAGCCACCCTGGACGGTGTCCACGGGCTCTCAAAGCCCCGGACTCAGTGTTCTGCCATAGCACTCAGTGGCCTGAGGCTCCACGTTTCCAAAGAGTTACAAACAATTAATAAAACTGTCTCCTTCCTTCTTAACCCGACTGGGTCAGAGTTTCCATTTTCCACATAGGGAAAGTGAAACGTGTAAAAGCAAGGCAAAAAAAAAAAAAAAAAAAAAAAAAAAATCACAGGTTTCCTCGACTGATCTAAGTCAAGATTCCCAGATGGCTCATTTGGCTTTTAGTTATTACAAGGAGGCATCTTTTCCTTTACAAATTTCATAATTTTTTCCTCACTCCTTCCCTCCAAATTCTTAAATGTTTTCCACCTTCTCCCTTCTCTTTCTTCTCTCTAACTCAGATTTCCCCAAGGTCTGAACACTGCACAGAATCCCTGTGGACCTCACTTCAAGAATACATCTTTCCCTTTACTGTGCTGAGAGCGTCCTACTCACCCGTCCCGCGTTCCCCCAGCCCCATCGCTGCTCAGGTTCTTTGTAACGGACCAGCTTCCCCGGTCCTTCGCCCCCCACCCCTTCCCCATCACCGAGGGCCCCCTTCCCACACGCAACCTGCCCCCAAAGTTCCAGTCTCGTCCCTCCGGCTCTCCGGGGTGCACGGCGCGCCCGCTCAACAGTTGAGGCCTGAGCCTTTTCTTTCCATCACGGTCCTGTCCCATCCCCTCTGCGTCGCAGTCCCGGTTCCCGCGCGCTTACCGGACCAGAGCACGAGCTTGCCGTGCGCTTCCTCCTGTGAGTCGGAGTCCCCAGCCAGCAGCGTGGTGGTGGCTCCGTAGGGCAGCGCCGAGCCCAGGCACACGTTGTAGCGCAGAGGCTCGCAGTGGGCGGCCCGGCCACAGTGGCTCAGCAACGGCGGCGGCGGAGGGCTGGTCACCGGCGCGTTCCTCCTCCCGCTGCCGCCGGCGCTGCGAGGCCCAGGCCCGGTCGCGTTCCCGCTCAGGGCGGCCCCCCGGCCCGGGCCCCCCAGCAGTACCACCAGCAGCAACTGCAGCAGCCTCGGGGACGACAGCTCGGGCCCACGCGCGGAGCGGGCAGCGGCCATGGCCAAACCCGCCAACTCAGCAGAAGCCGAGGCGCCCCCGCGCTCCCCGGAGTCCCCTGGCCGAGCACGCGACCCCGGGGGCCGCGGAGGCTACTTAGGCGACCAGTGCGCCCCGTGAGTCTGGGGCCGGCTTTCGCCAGGCGCAGCGCGCGTCCGGGCCCCTCGACTCCCAACTTTGCAAAGTTTGGAACCCGGGCCCCATGTTGGGCAGCGCAGGCCCGGGCCAGGATGCACGCACTCCGGACTCCCTCGCCTGGCGATCGGAGTTGTCTTCAGCCCTGGGAGCCCCCTGGGGCTCCGGTCTCCAGCCCCATTCCCTCTCCCACCATGAAAACCAACTCCCAGCCCCTCGATGGAGGCCAGGCGCTGGCTCGGGGGTGAGGGAGTCGGTCCCCGGCTCCGCCCCCACGCCAGCCCGCGGCCCAGCAGCCACCTCCGCGCGAGCGAGCGCGCTGCAGCCCCCTGAGCTCTCCCTGCCGACTACCGGGCTCCTTTGTTGCTCTAGCTGGCCCTGCTCTCTGGAATGCACGGGCCTCGCGGAGCCAAGCCCTGCCCCCGCCCCCCCTCCACCTCCGCCAAGGCTCGGGGAGGGCTTGGGAGTAAAGCTGGGGAGGAGGAGCCCGAGCTTCGGCGGCCTAAGCGCCCTCAGGGGCTGGGGTTGGGGGATTTGGGAACCTTCATCCCAGCCGGCGCCATGCGGGGGTAAGATGCGTGCAAGTCATGTCCCGGAGCTGCTGTGAGGGCGTTTGACTGAAACTTTAGTTGAGCCGAGGGTTGTTCGACGTGATCATTTTTCAGGAGAGGACCTTTCTCCCGATTTAGGGTAGCAGCGGGATGCCTGAAGTAGGCAAGGGTTTCACTCCATCTCTGCCCGATTCCCCAGCCCCGGCAGTCTTTCTTGCTGGAACCTGGAACCTTGGTGGAGAAGAACCGTGTTTGGGGTTTCTGCTTTCTTCAAATTCTTCCAGCACGAGATCTATGTGGGAAAATGACCTCAGAGTCATCCAGAGTAGTTGCTGTTACCTGTGGGAACAGATGTCTGGCATGAGAACAAGTCAACACCAAACGTTTATTGCTCAAATGTGTTGTCTGGATTGTGATTTCCACTACGGGCCCTGGTGCGCCTTTTCCCCACAGGAAGTCAGGCCATCTTGGATGAGTCCTCGCTGCTCATTTGCCCCTCATCTGCCCCACGAAGTTTCTGTGGTTCCCTTCCACACTCAACTCCACTTGCTTTCTTCATTATTTCAGACAGCTCCTTTAAATCGCAGCAAGGAGGCTAGGAGACTGGTTACCTTGAGTAACTTCTCCTTGTGACTGGTGGGGCAACTCAATAGCCCAGCTTCTTTCTTTCTTTCTTTCTTTCTTTCTTTCTTTCTTTCTTTCTTTCTTCCTTTCTTGTTTCCGTAAGAATAGTCCATAGCCTAGCTCACTTAGCAAAAACAGTTTCTGTTATCCTTATTGTTTGAGAACAAATTCGCTTCTAAACTTCAGATACATTCTTAATTGCTACCCCAGTCCCCAGCAAAAACAGTTTCTGTTATCCTTATTGTTTGAGAACAAATTCGCTTCTAAACTTCAGATACATTCTTAATTGCTACCCCAGTCCCCAGCAAAAACAGTTTCTGTTATCCTTATTGTTTGAGAACAAATTCGCTTCTAAACTTCAGATACATTCTTAATTGCTACCCCAGTCCCCAGAGTTATGGGAGGAATTTAATTCAGTGTGGGGGGGCTTGTCTTATGTATTAGTTCTATCCCTGTCACTGTGATAAATACCTCAACAAAAGCAACTTTGAGGACTTATTCTGGGCCCACACATTCAGTCCGTCACTGTGGAGAAATTCAGGCAGGAAATCAAAGCATCCGCAATCAAGAACAGAGAGGAATGGCTGCATGCATGCTTACTGGTACTCATCATCTTCTCTGTACTTGCACAGTCCAGCATCCCCAGCCTAGGCCTGCCTGTATCAACCAGTGTAATCAGGGCAGTCCTCACAGACACACCAACAAGCCAGCTTCATCTAGAGATCCTCTTCCCAGGGGATTCTAGATCGGGTCAGGTTGAGCATTAAAACTATCATCAGAGATCTTCTAAATTCAAGTGATGGCGCTCTTGTAGAACATGAAGGTTTTCATTTCACTGTGCTGACAAGGCTTGTCCTCAAGAAACACCCACAATGTCCTGAAAAGCTTCCAAGTTTTCTCCTCCAGGACAGGGACCTTACGTTCTTATAGTCTTTGTGTCCACATAGCATTTAGCTCACATAGTATATGCATTTAGCTCATTTAGTAAATACATATTAATCACCTGACCAGGTGCTAAAAATTAGATACATTTGAATATGTCATGAGAATTTTTAGCAAAGAGAAGTCTGTGTGAAAAGTGGATGGTGTGGGATTTGAACCCACTACTGAAGTGTGTGAGGAATTCATGACCACAACTGAGAATGGTTGGTCTAGTAACTGGATGTAGTTGAGGATAAACAGGGTAACTTATTGATTACAAAAAAAATCTCCATGACAGAGGTATTAATACTTACTTCTAATGGTAATAAAAATGCAAGTGATATGGGGAGTGATATTAATCATTCATAACTAATAATATGATTAATATGATAGCATGAAGGGCAAGAAGCTGGAGGCAAGGGACCCATTTGGAGGGAAGTCATTTGTGATTTATGGAAAAAGTATAATAGACTATGTCCCTAGGGCATAACATCCCCACAGGAAAAATAATTTAAAACGTAACGATTTTCTTCAGGGTTTCTTTTTCCTGTGATAAAAATGAAATCACTGTTGTAACCTGTCTCCATCTGTGCTGTGCAGAAAGCTACCCTGGAGCCAAAGTCACACTGAAACTTATTTTACTTTGTGAACTTCCTCCACTTATATTCTGGCTGATTGTTATTATGGGCAGTTTTGTTTTCTGAGACTGGCTCTCTACTTAGACCGAGTTGTCTTGAACTCATAGATCTGCCTGCATCTGCCTCCTGAGTGCTGGGACTAAAGGCGTGCGCCACCATTGCCCAGCAGAGGTTCTTTCTTAATGTATGGAATACTGAGTATTCCATGAGAAACTGCCTCCAGCCTTCAAAGTTCTCATGATCCTGGTCATAGTAATGACGTCTTTAATCTCAGCACTCAGGAAGCAGAGGCAGGTGGATCACTTTGTGTTTGAGGCCTGGTCTACAGAGTGAGTTCCAGGACAACCAGAGCTGTTACACAGAGAAAACCTGTCTTGAAAAAAGAAAGAAAGAAAGAAAGAACCTCAGATCTTTCCATGCTATCTCCATGGTGTGCACGGTTGTCCTGTCCTGGCTGACACTGTCAATAGCATCAACAATGCTGAGAAGAGAGGCAAACACCAAGTCCTCATTGGACCCCACTCCGAAGTCCTCACTGGGCTCCTAACTGTGATGATGAGACATGGTTACCTTGGTGGAGTTAGAAATCGCTGATGTCCACAGAGCTAGGAAAAGCACTGTGAGCCTTACAGGCAGGTTGAATAAGTGTGGAGTGGTAGGTAGGCTCTTTAGTTGATGTGCAGCTCAAAGACCTAGGAAAACAAAGGGCAAGTAATCTGCTCCCACCCTGTCAGTTTGGCTTCCTTGTACTGACAGCCTCAGCGGGCATCGTGGACTATGGCAAAGCAAAGAGAAAACACACAGGAGGCAAAATCCTGCGATGCCTTTTCTAGGGATGTAAAACACATGAATAAAAATCCTCCATCAGGGAGCAAGGGGAAAGAGAAAGGAAGGAAGGATGGAAGTGAGGGAGGGAGAGAGGGGAAGAGGGAGGAAGGAAGGGAGGGAGGGAGAGAGGGAAGGAGGGAGAGAAGAAGGAAGGAAGGAAGGACCAACCTCCACATGAGCTGAGACCATCACCTGTCTCTGCTTTACAATCCAAGTCCAGTGGCTTGGAATGCCTTCTTCTGTCCTCTTCAGGTACACCGCTCTCTCTCTCTCTGTCTCTCTGTCTCTCTCTCTGTCTCTCTCTCTTTCTCTCTCTCTCTCTCACACACACACCATAAAAATGCCCAAAGGTGATCTTTCAAACTATGAAGGAGGCTCTACCATTCCTTGCCTGGGATTTCTTGGTAGGGATAAGGAAAATTCATGGTTCGGCATGGTGGCACGTGCCTGTGGTACTAGTGCTTGGGAATTGGAGGTCGAGGTGGGAAAACCAGAAGTTCAAAGTCATCCTTGGCTATATAATGAGTTAGAGGTGAGCCTGGATTCCATGAGACCCATTTTGTAAAAGAGAAAAAAGAGCCCAAACCACCGGACTATAATGCAGTACCTTCACACTGGAAGTAGAAGAGGGGTGTTTTGGTTTTGTCTGTTTGTAATAGAGTCTTGCTATGTAGCCTGGTTGTCCTTGAACCTTTGGCCCTTCCCTTGCCTCAGCTCCTGACTGTTGAGATTGTAGGCCCAGCTAGAAGAAGGAACTGACAAGAGTTTAGGGGCAGGAAGTAGAGGGATGGCTCAGCAGTTAAGAGCACTGGCTGCTCTTCCAGAGAACCCGGGTTCAGTTCCCAGGACCACATGGCAGTTCACACCACCGGTTACTCCAGTTCCAGGGGATCTGACACCCTTTACCAGCTTCAGCAGGCACCAGCACACTGGTGATTCAGAGATACACATGCAGGCAAAACATTCATACACATAAGACAATGAATATTTTGCCAGGTGGTGGTGGCACACACCTTTAGTTCCAGCACTCGGGAGGCAGAGGCAGACGGATCTCTGTGAGTTCAAGACCAGCCTGGTCTACAAGAGCCAGTTCCAGGACAGCTCCCTGTCTCAAAAAAAAAAAAAAAAAAAAAAAAAAAGTTAAGATGTTTTTCTGAGACAGAAACGTTCTTCTCTGCAGGGAAAGCTGAAAGATATTTTTATTTCTATGCTTTCCTTGAGTGTGTATGATTCCATTCACCAGACTTCAGGATTAATTTGCAGGGAGCAGGAAGGTAGGCAGAGGAAACGCCAATGTGTTCTCCTGTCCACAGCTGTGGGGCCCAGTGCTCATGGAGGGCAACACAGAAGGAAGTAGAAAGAGGCTGTGGGGAAGAAGGGTGTCCAATAGGGACTGAGAAAGAGATTTCCCAGTATTCCTTCCATAGCGCTCAGTCCAAGCTGGTCCCGCTCTCCCTGCAGACCAAGGCTGTCAAAGTCGGCTGGAGGCTCGTCGGCATGAGTTGATGTACTCCTGGTCTGCAGCATGGTGCCTAAGAAGCCAATTCCAGAGTCTTAGGCCTGTCTACATGTCCTGGCACAATTCTGCTGTCAGGGCCGTGAGAAGCTGCCTGAGGTTCCAAGGCGTTACAGAACTTGATTTGCTACGTGTAGCTTCTTGATTTCTGAGTCATTCTTTTCAAAGATCTTGGCATTCTGAGGTCAAGTAATCACGGTTGACTTTTTGTGATTTGCCTTTGGGCCCTTTGCTCAGGGAGGAGTGACATGAACCTAGCTATCGGGTCTCTGTGGGTACCTCTGTATGGTTCAGTTATGCATTCAGTGGTAGAATGCTTATCTAGCCTGTGCAAGGCTCTGGGAGAATCCCCAGTACTGAAAATGAAATAATTAAAACCCGACAGCATCTTTCACAGAAACAGAAAAGCCAATCTTCAAGTCCATATGGAATTATGAGGGACTCTGAGTAGCCAAATTGGGGAACTTACCCTTCTCAACATCAGAGCTCTTTTAATTAAAACACCATGGAGAGTGGAACTGTAGAGAAATGGCTCAAACGTTAAGAGCACACGTGGTGGCTGACAACCATCCAGAACCCCAGTTCCAGGCTCTCTGACACCCTCAACTGAACTTCTCAATGCCAGGCATACATATGGCAAATACACACATGAAGGCAAACAGTGCTAAACATCTAAAGATAAATAAAAATAAATATTTTTATAATTATTGTTTTAAATTTTATCCGTATAGGCACTTTGCCTGCATATGTTTCTGTGTACCATGTATATTCCTGGTGCCCACAGGTACCAGAAGAGGGATATTAATTCATGGGAACTAAAGCTATAGCCAGTTATGGGTCAATTTGTGGTACTGGGAATTGAACTCAGGTTCTCTGAAAGAAGGGCAACTGCTCTTAACTGAGCCATCTCTCCAGCTCAAAATAAACACTTAAAAGTAAAGTGGTGCCAGGCAGTGTTGGTGCACACCTTTAATTTCAGCACTCAGGAGGCAAAGACAAGTGGGATCTTTGTGAGTTCGAGACCAGCCTGGTCTATAGATGGATTTCCAGAACAGTCAGAGCTACAGAAAAACCCTGCCTTGGAAAAAAAAAAAAAGATTCCAGTATCAGAATAAGACAGACATGCAGACTGGTAGGCTAGAATAGAAACCTTAGAAATGAAGCCCTTACATCTATGGCCATTTTTTTTTCTTTGTTTGCTTATTTGGTTTGAGACAGGGTCAGTGTCTATCCCTGTCTGGCCTGAAACTCTCTATGTAAACTAGGCTGACTTTGAACTCACAGAGAAGACAGTCTTTTCAACAAATAGTGCTGGGGAGACTGAATAGCTCTGTGCAGAAGAATGAAGCTGGACCGTTACCTTACAGGGTGTGTGTTTTTAATGTGGTTTCTCTCTGCCAAAATTCACACTGAACGTAAGGTGATGGTGACGAGGAGATGTGGTGATGGAATGGTGAGGTGTGGTGATGGAATGGTGAGGTGTGGTGATGGAATGGTGAGGTGTGGTGATGGAATGGTGAGGTGTGATGATGGAATGGTGAGGTGTGGTGATGGAATGGTGAGGAGATGTGGTGATGGATTGGTGATCTGGTGAGGAGATGTGGTGATGGAATGGTGATCTGGTGAGGAGATGTGATGGAATGGTGATGGAATGATGAGGTGTGGTGATCAATGCTGATGAGGTGCTGGACCGTTAAGAGATCTGTAGTCAGGAGGCCCCACTGTCATGAGTGGATCCGTATGTTTCTTAGTGACTGTTCACTCTTTGAAGCTGGGTCAGGTCTGGGGGGGGGTTGGGTAGGGCAAGTTGTTCTAAATCAAGCTCAACTTCCACAGCTCTCTCTCTTGCTCTTTCTTATCATGTGACCTCCCTTTCTCCCCATCCAGTGCATTTCATTCTCTTGTCATGTGACGTAGCAAGATTTGGTTGCCCAATGAGCCAGAATGACTCTCCTTTCTGTAACAGCAACACACACAACATTAATGCGTACATAATACACATGAACACACACACACACACACACACAAAATCTCAAAATGGAACAAACTCCTTAACAATAATATTGGAGAGAATCTGCCTGATATTTGATTTGGCAATGAAAATTTCATGTTCACGATACCAAAAGTATAGGCAATGAAAGAAGAAACAAATAGACTGCACTTTATCAAAATTGAGCACTTTGGGGCCTGGAGGAATAGCTCATTGATAAGAGCATGTGGTTAGCATTAACAAGGCCCCAAGTTTCAACCCCCAACACCAAAACAATAATAACAATTGCTATTATAATTGCAGATTTGGGGGTATCACTTAATCGGTAGTATGCTTGCTTTTCATGTATAAAGCCCTGGGTTTGATCTATAGCAACAAGCAAACCTAATGTGCATAACTCTATGTGTTGTAGAATAATCTTTTTGTACACTGTGGATATGTGTCACTCTGGTTAGTTTAATAAAAAAGCAGAGTGGCTAATAGCTAGACAGGATTTTTAGGGCAGAAATAATGCTGAGACGAATCATGGGGGAGATACCAGGACTCAGAGCAACCAGCATTGGTATCAAAGTAAAGGTAACCAAGCCATGTAAAAGGATGTAGATTAAAAGATATGGGTTAATTTAAGAAAGCTAGTTAGAAATAAGCCTAAGCTATCAGCCAAACTTTCATAATTAATAATAGGTCTCTGTGTTGTGATTTGGGAGCTGGCTGACTGAACAAAAAGATTCATGTTTACACATATGTATACATATATTTATACCATATGAATAACTATACCCTAACTACATGGTACATAACTATAATTCCAGCACTTGGGAGATGGAGGCAAGGGCTACACAAGACCATGTCTCAAAAAAGTAACAACAAAAAGTTAACTTGTGCAAATCAAAAGATACTGTCAAGAAAGTGAACAAACCTATAAAATTGGAGGAAATTTTATAAAACATGCACCTAGTAAGGTACTAATATCAAGAGCATGTAAAGAACTTTTTTGTTTTTGATTTTGTTTTTGGAGACAGGGTTCCTCTGTGTAGCTTTGGAGCCTGTCCTGGAACTCTCTCTGTAGACCAGCCTAGCCTCCAACTCATAGAGCTTGCCTGTCTCCTGAGTGCTGGGACTAAAGGCATGTGCCACCACCACGCAAGAACTTTTAAAACTCAACAACAAACAACTTAATTAAACAGACGGAAGTGGTTGTAGCTCAGTTGATAGAGTGTTTGCCTAGCATGCATGGGCCCTGAGTTTCCTTCTTAACACTGAATGTCCTGGCCAGGATGGTACCTGTAATCCCAGGACATGTAGATAGAAAGAAACAAGCTCAGAGTTCAAGGTCTTCCTCAGTTACATAGAGAGTTTGAGGCTACAAACTCAAAAACAAAACAAAAAGAAACATTAATTATATATCTAACAAAACAGAATTATATGATGAAAAATTAATGTTAAAGAAATAAGTCAAAGGCAACTAAACTCTTAGACAGATATACCATGTTCATGGATTAGAAGACTCCATGTGGCAAAGACTTCTCTTTTTCTTTCCTCTAAATTAGTCTTTAAGACCTCTTGCTCCCTTACAGCAGGAAGCTGAAAGCTCCAAGAACAGTTGAGTCCTTAGCCTGACCAGAGAGTAACGATGGCAGGAATTCCACAGCATCTGTGAACTGAGCTCCAGGGTTAATCCCGCTTCTGCAGGAAGCTCCTCTGGCTGGAGAGTAAATGAGATTTGTTCAGATTCTAAAATGAATGGAAATACAGACCTCATGGTTAATAACAGTTTCTCCTAGTTGTTAGCAATAATTCCTCAGACAGTTATATGCCACTAGGAGACGAGATGCTACAGAGAACAAACTGTGGCTCTGATATTTATGACAAAGAAAAATTTATAAAAGCAGTGTTTATCCAAAGGGAGAAAACCAAGGACTGTTTGGATTGCTACAAAATGTCAAGATATTGTGAGCAGTTAGCTGATAATATTCTTGTAAACAGAACTTTTTTCTCTAAATATTGTTCTTGATTTTAAAAGATCTCATGAAGTTTCTCTGCAGACATAAGTTTGTTCTAAAATTTGAGTGGAAGTTGGAAGGTCTTAGGATAGCTGAGATTTCATCTGTGGGTAATACTGGGGACTGAGCCCAGGACCTCCCACATGCTAGAAAAGAGAGCTACAATTGAGTCAGCTACACTCAAGCCATCACGCAAGACAGCTCTTGAAAAATAAAAGGAATCACTGCCCAGTATTTAGGTGGATTACTCGAGTTATCAAGATGGTGCAGGAAGAGAAATGTAGCTCATCTGGTAGAGTGTTTGCTTAGTGTGCACAAAGCCTGGTAGTTGCATGCCTACAAGCCCAGCACTTTGGAGGCGGGGGCAAGCAGATCAGGAGTTACATAATAATTTCTGAGGCAACCTAGACTGCATGAAATTCTGTCTAAAAACAAAGGACACCAGACAGGACAGTACTAGCAGGAGATTGTGTATATACTTCAACTAAACATAAGTATGCGTCCAGTTAGCTTTTCATGTTTTACATCTATTTATAAAAATCTTAGTGGGTATGAACTCTTACACTAATGCCACAGAGTGTATGTGGAAGGCAGAGGAGAAGTTTCAGGAGTTGGGTCACTCCTTATACCAGCTGGGTTCCCCGCACCAAGCTCTTGACAGCAAATACTGTTTTACCTGACCACCTAGCTCACCCACCCCTTCAGTTAGTGTTTTTTGTTTGACTCTCGGTTTTGAGACAGGGTCTCACTATGCAGCCCTGGTTGGCCTGGAATTCACTATGTTGGCCAGGTTGGCCTTGAGCTCACGGAGATCCTCCTGGCTCTGCCTCCAGAGTGCTGGGATTAAAGTGTGCATCACCACATCTGGCTGGCCTCTGGTTAATATATAAAAGAACATTAACCTTTATATATTTTCATTTTATGCGTATAGATAGGTGTTTTACATGGTGCCTGGAGAGGTCAGAAGAGGTCAGTTGTGAGATGCCATGTGGGTTCTGGGGATCAAACCTGGGTCCTCTGGAAGAGCAGCTGCTTAAGTGCCCCCCATCATCTCTCCAGCTCTCTAGTTAGCTTTTTGATGAAGTAGCAGAAGCAATTGTGGAAGGAGAATCTTACCAATAAATGGTGCTATGGCAATTAGTTACCTATAGAACAAAGGAAAAGAAACTGGGCCTGGCCTTTATAGCTCAAACAAAAACTAATTCCAAAAGAACCATGGACTTAAATGCAATTTTAAAACTTTTCAAAATTTATTTATTTGCATGAATATGTGTGTTATGTGTATACATATGAATATGTATATGTGTGTATGTGTGCGCATGTGCGTGTGCATGTGTGTACGTATATGTATGGGCCTGTTTATGCTCATGTGTATGTGTGTGTGCCTGCCTGAGTTTATGTGCACCCCATGCATGCAGGTGCCACAGAGGCCAGAGGGTGTTGGACTCCTGGAACTTGAGTTACAGGTGATTTTCAGATATTTTTTGTGGGTGCTGGGAATGAAAGCTTGTCTTCTGCAAGAGAATTAAACACTCTTTTAAATGCTGAGCCGTCTCTCAGGCACAAATTACAGACCTTTTTAAAAGGATATAAGAGAAAATATTTAGGACTTTTACTGGGGGAGTTATTTTTTGTTTTTTAATTAAAAATAGATTTGTTTTTTTATATAATATATTCTAATTATGGTTTTCCCTCCCCAAACTTCTCTGAGACCCTCCCTACTTCCCCACCCTCCCAAATCCATACCCTTTCTTGTGAACTCTCTCCCTCTCACTAGAAAACAAACAGGCAGCCAGATGGTGGTGGCTCATGCCTTTACTCCCAGCACTTGGGAGGCAGAAGCAGGCGGATCTCTGTGAGTTTGAGGCCAGCCTGGTCTACAAAGTGAGTTCCAGGACAGGCTCCAAAGCTACACGAGAAACCCTGTCTCGAAAAATAAACAACAACGCAAACAAAGAAAAAGAAAACAAACAAGCATGTAAAAGAAGATAAAATAGAAGCAAACAATTTTGGATAGGACAAAATAAACAAATAAATGGGGGGGCAAGGAAAAAACATATTGGCACAGAGGCACATACACTAACACACACAGAAATTCCATGAAGACTCAAAATCAGAAACCATAATAAAAGACCTGTAAGTGAGGGGAAAATCCCCAAACAAGCATTATGGGGCGGGGGGGGGGGGAAATCCGAAAATACCTTTGAGTTCATTTGTGTTGGCTATCTACTGCAGGTCGTAGGGCCTGACCTTTAGGGCCTGGACAGATGGCTCACAGGTTAAGAGCACCGGCTGTTCTTCCAGAGGACCCAGGTTCAATTCCCAGCACCCACATGGCAGCTCACAACCGTCTGTATCTCCAAGATCTGACACCCTCACACAATTCTAAAACGGAGGTGGCATACACATGTAATCCCAGGACTCAAGAAGTACAGGCAGGAAGATCGCTGAAGGTTATCCTGGGCATATATCAAATTTGAAGCTAGTTTGTGATATATGGGACTTTATCACAAAACAAAACCACAACAAAATCTGACAATTCATTACAACCTACTAGATGCACAGGTAACTCATCAAGAGAGTAAATAACAGCTGGGTATGGAGGTGAGCTCTGTGGTCCATTTTACATGCATGGGAGGCTGAGGAAGATGACTTCCTACAAATTCAAAAGAAGCCTGACCAATATAGCAAGATCCTAAGGAGAGCAGAGAGAAGTGGGAGAAAAGGAGAGAGAGAGAGAAAGAGAGAGAGATAACATTTAGATGGCAGATAAACAAAAGTTCAGCATCAGTAGCCGTTAGAGAAATGCAAATTAAGCCATAATGAGACATCACCACACTCATAAAAATGTGTAGAATGTCTGTTTTGCATATATGAGGCCCTGGGTTTCCCAGACATACACCCATGGTGTTTAACACTAAATGCTAGCAAAGCTGCAGAGAAACTGGGCCGCTCACACTGTTAGTGGATATAAAATGATAGCATTTGGAAAACCATTTGTCTGTTCCTGAAATCAAGCAACAAACAAACAAAGTGAGATATATATATATATATATATATATATATATATATATATATATATCTATCCTGGGCTTTTATCCAAGAGATATGAAGGAAGGTTCATTTTCATGCAGGAACTTGTATACAAATGTTCATAGCAATTTCATTTGTAATAGCTCCAAATTGGAAAGCAGCCAAATATCCTGTAATGGATGAGTGGCTAAATGAACTGGGATCTGCCTATCTTTATAATACCGCAATATAAAGTATCCTGAATTTTAAAGGACAGTGTTATCGATACAAGTAACAGCTTGGATGGATGGTGAAGGAATTATATAGGGTGGAGAAAAAAGCGAGTCTCACAGGGATGCCTCCTGGCTTGTTTCGTTTCTGTATCACTCGTGGAGTAGCATAATTATAGAGATGGAGAACAGATTAGTGGTTGCCAGGGGTTAGTGATGGTAGGGAGGGATGGGTGTGGCCATGGAAGGGCAACGCCAGTGTGTCTTGTATGATGACACAGTTGAGGTGGGTGTTTTTTTTTTTTTTTTTTTTTTTTTTTTTTAAATGTCGTTTTGTTTTGTTTTCTTTCCTTCTAGTGTTGAAGATCATACTCAGGGTGCCTACATACTAGGCAAGTGGTGTACCACTGAACTATGCTACCAACCTCATGGTTATTTTTGCCTTTTAGTTAAAAACAGTGTTTTGGGGCTATAGAGATGGCTCTGTGGTTAAGAGCACTTTCTGTCCTTCTAGAAGACCTCAGTTTGGGAGACACAAAATTATCTTCAGCTAAATAGTGAATTTGAGACTAGCCTGGGCTACATGAGACTGTGACTCAAAAAAAAAAAAAAAAAAAAAAAAAAAAAAAAGAAATAGCTAATCTCCTCTAAGCTAAGTCTGCTGTGGATATCTTGATAAAGGGTTTAGCTAAGTGAATGGACCGGACCGGTACTGGGAGGCAGTAAACATGAATATTGACTCAGCAAACAGGACATGCCAGGTGCTTTTCCAAGTGCTAGGGAGAGAACATGATAAGCTGCCCTTTTAAGCTTATACTCAGCTAGAGAAGATGGATATTTTTCAAATATGTATTATAGCTCACATACTCTACATACCATAAAGCTAGATATGGATCCTTTGAACAAAAGTATACACAGAAAGGGTACTATTCTTTTGTTTTTTGTTTTTCGAGACAGGGTTTCTCTGTATTTGCTTTGGAGCCTTCCTAGAACTCACTCTGTAGACCAGGCTGGCTTTGAACTCATAGAGATCTGCCTGCATCTGCCCTCTGAGTGCTGGGATTAAAGGCGTGTGCCACCAACACCCCGCTAAGAGGTACTATTCTTGACCAGGCTTTTGGATGAAATACTTGTGATCCTAGCCGTTGGAATGCTGAGGCAGGAGGAAAACTGAGTTTGAAGCTGGCCTAGCCTCTGTTAGCAAATACCAGGCCAGCCATAGTGAGAATCTGCCTCCAAAAGAACGAAAAGGAAAGAAAAGATGGGAGGGAGGGAGAAAGGAAGGAAGAAAAGAAGGGAGGAAGGAAGGGAGGAAGGAAGGGAGGAAGGAAGGAAGTCTGAGAGAAAGCCTTTGTTGATTTGTTCATTCATTGCCTCTGCATCTTCCTGGTGAGTCAATGTGTCAGCTGCTGTCACCACCATTGCTATGTTCCTTTCCTGGCGTCAGAACCCAGCTTCTTTGGGCTTCCAACATGGCCTGAGGACCAGTGGCTCAGCAGGAACCCACCAGACCTTCAGCAGGCACGAAGCTGATTCTGCTAGAGCTTGCAGCCCGCGGTCTGGGCAGCAGCTGAGTTCTCAGCCTCTCCAGTGTGAGACAGGCTTTACTGAAGTACCCAGGCTGTGCTGAACTCCTGATACGCTCTGTGCTAAGAGTTGCTGGGATTATGGGTGTGTGCCCCCATGCTTGGTTAGATTTTAATTTCTTTGCAAATTGCTTCCCTTCAGTAATTTCATTTTAATAAATTCAATTTGTCAGTGAATGTCTTAAGTGTCCGTTTCCCTTACTATGATAAAATATGCAGACAAAAGCAACTCGAGGGAGAAAGGGTTTATTTGGCTCACGATTCCAGGTCAATCATATCAGTCACAGCAGGGAGGCAAAATGTTGGGATCCTGAAGCAACTGGTCACAGTCCAGAGCGGACAGCAACGAATGAATGCATGCATTCTAGCACCCAGCTTATGCTCTCCTTTTCATTCAGTCCAGGACTCTGCAGATGAAATGGTGTCATCCATATTGGGTGAGTTTTCCTATATAAATTAACCCAATTAAAATCCCTCACAGGTATGCCTTTAGGCCAATCTATCCTAGACAGTTTCTCCCTGGGATTTCTTTCCCAGGCAATTCTCTATTGTGCCAAGCCGATAACCAAAACTAACCTTCGTGATAGGATACCGACTTCACCCCATTCCCCCCCCCCCATTTTCCTTGGCTCTCATCAGGCAGTCTGGGAATATGCCTTCACTTCTGAAACTTCAACTATGAAAAGGCTGATAAATAAAGGTCCTGGGACATGACCCTGTGTTCCTCAGAAAGAACTTCAAACTGAGCAGTTAAATGAAGGAAAGCAGTTTTGTAAGAAAAAGAAACAGTACATGGCATGTCCTTCTAGCTTATGACAAATGTTCATGGTATGTTTTATTGTACTTCTATGCTTGACAAAATAATTAACCCTGAAAATTCCCACATCCCAAATACCCACCACACACAGCTATCCATGTTACCCCACAAGGGAATTTGTCAATGGGTGTGATTAGTGGCTGAGATTCCTGAGGCCGGAGGATGGTCTAGTTATACACATGAGCATATGAGTCTTTAAAAACAGAAAGCTTCTCTCAGCTACAGAACCAGAGAGAAGAATATAAGGACCCAACCCGTCATTGCTGACTTGGAGGATGGAGGAAGAGGCTACCAGCCAAGAATGCAGGTGGTTCAGAGGTCCAGAAAGGACCCTAGGCCTGTAGACACCTTGATTTCTGCCCAGTGACAGCCACATCAGACTTCTCCCTACGGGACTGCAAGGCAGTAACTTTGGTTGTCTTTGCATGAAGTTCATGGAAAAGGCTTGGAGCACCTGTTGAAAATGAACATAGTCCTTTCATTTAGTTCTCTCTTTTTTTAAATTAATTTCTTTATAAGCAAGAGGAGCCACTTGAGCTTCCTTGAGCAAAGGAAACAGGTCTTCTGTGAGCACACAGGACACCCAAGGCAGAAAAGCAGGAGATACAGAGAGGCAGCTTGGAGGAAGCTACTCCAGGAGGCTCCTTACTCTGACCCTCCACCTCCTCCTCCCCACCCACCTTCACTCAGCTTCGTTCTCATCCCCCCCCCATGGTAAACACACATCCTCTGCTATTTAGTCCACGAATCGCTTCAACTTCCCTATTGGACTAGAATCTCATTCTCAAAGCCAATGTCCCAGGAGAAGGCATTGACGCGGGGACTCTTTGTACACGGTACCTTAAACTGTGTCCTTTCTTGGAGGGGGTCATTGCAGATGTAATGAACACGTAACACAGCAGAGTGGAGCCTTACTTCAAGGACTAGTGTCCATGTAAGGGGCAGGTAACTGGGACACAGTCAGATGCAGAAGAGGATGGTCAGGAGAAGAGGAGTGGTTGCTATGATGCTACCTTGAGCCAAGAAATGCCAGAGCTACCAGCAACTGGCAGAGGCAAAGGAGGTTCTTACCTTAGAAGCTTCAGATGAACATGACCCAGGCAAACCTCACTTTCAGACTTCTGGCCTCCAAGGCAGGCCAGGAAGCAACAGTTTCTGTGCTTAAAGCAATGTGAGTTTTGGTGGTGGCAGATTTTGTGGTGGCAGATTTAGAAAACCAGTGCAGTGTCCAGTGTGATCCGGTCCTTTGTGGCTAGGGGACCAGGTATTTATTTATTTGTTTGTTTTTTTTGAGACATGGTTTCTCTGTAGCTTTGGAGCCTGTCCTGGAACTTGCTCCATACACCAGGCTGTCCTCGAACTCACAGAGATCTTCTTGCCTCTGCCTTTTGAATGTTGGGACTGAAGGCATGCACCACCACAGCTGGGTCAGGACCAGGTCTTAGAGTACAAATGCGACACTTCAGGACTCACTGGAAGGGTGAATCACAGAGTATGGGGCAGATACCCTGAAATGCTATCCATCTAGGCCCCTAGGCCTGGGACAAATATAGTCTCTCCTACTCTCCTCTTTCTTCTTTTCTGGTTTCCCTTTAAAATATTTAGACTCCTTTACCTTCTGGAAAGCACTGTGGTATATAAGATACAAATCAGGGGCTTCGTGGTTAAGAGCATTGACTGCTCTTCCAGGGGACCTGGCTTCAATTGCCAGCACCCAAATGTCTGTTCACAGTCATCTATAATTCCAGTTCCAGAGGACCCAACACTCATGGCAAAATACTAATGCACATAAAAAAAATAAGTTTAAAAAATATAAATCATTTGTCTTCCATACTGCAATCCATTTATCTAATGACTTTTATTAGTGTTCTACTGTCTAATGACTTCTATTAGTGTTCCTTTTATTGCCATGTTGTATTGAGCATTGATGTTGGAAAATTATTTTGTTACCTGATTTTGTGTGGCACACATACACACAGAGGCATTCTCTGGCTTATGTGTGGCAGTCAGGGGCTATCTTACAAAAGTAAGTCCTTGGCTGGGCGTTGGTGGCACACGTCTTTAGTCCCAGCACTCAGGAGGCAGAGGCAGGCAGATCTCTGTGAGTTCGAGTCCAACCTGGTCTATAGAGCTAGTTCCAGGACAGGCTCCATAGCAATACAGAGAAACCCTGTCTACAAAACTAAGTTCTTTCCTTCTACTGTTTGGGTCCCAGGTTTGGTAACAAGTGCCTTTATCCCCAAGCCATTTAACTGGCCCCAAGTTAAGGATTTGCAAAGGGGACAGTCATCATCCTGTAGAATCACAAAGGTGAGAGAGTTAGAGAAAAAGGAGAGGCGACGACAGAAGTTGGAATGGTGCACTCTGAAGGAGAAAGGAGACATGACAAGGACCCATGCAGCCTCTGGAAGCTAGAGAAAAAAATCTGTCCCAGAGCCCCCAAAATGCCGAGTCCTAATCACATTTTGATTCTAGCTCAACCAAATTTGTTTGGGACTGCTGTTTTCTATATTTGTGTTCTTTTAAAACACTGCATTGGTGGTAATCTGTTGAGTCAGTGAAATCTTGCCTCAAACATGGGAGATAAAAGAGGGCCCTGCTTCATTGTAGAGTGTGAACCTAAGGGTACTATGCCATCCAGCCAGGTTCCCACCAACTTCTGGTCTTGTTTATTTATTTTTTATTACAATTTTTTTTTTTTGAGACAGTGTTTCTCTGTGTAACAGCCCTGGCTGTCCTAGAACTTACTTTATAGGCCAGGGTGGCCTCGAACTCACAGAGTGCTGGGATTAAAGGCGTGCACCATCACTGCCCCGCCCAACTTCTGGTCTTGCAGGCTACTTCTGACCTCGTGGCTTGATTTCAGCAGTCTGTGAAGAATCCCTACCAGATCTTCACTCATCTTTTAATTTTTACTTTTTAAAAATGGGATTTATTTTTATTTTATATGTGTTGGTGTTTTGCTTGCCTACATGCTTGTGTTGGATCCCCTGGAACTGGAGTTATAGACAGTTGTGAGCTGTCAGGTGGGTGCTGGGAATTGAACCTGGGTCCCCTGAAAGAGGGGCCAGTGCTCTTAACAGTTGAGCCATCTCTCCAGCCCCCAATTTTTACTTTTTATTTGACCAGCTGTTCCAATATACTAATGTTAAACTCTCCTGATTTACTTAAGTTATTAGCAAGTATGTAGAAATTTAACTGGAGAAAGAAAAGAAGGAAAAAGGAAGGAGGAAGGAACCCCTAACTCAAGAGTCATACTCCAGGTCCTTGTCGTTGAAAGAGGGACAAAATGCACTACTAGAGAATGACACCTTACCGTGAAAGTGTGCTTTTTTTCACTTTTCTCCCTCGGAATAAAAGGCCCTTGCTGGTAATCTTATATATTTCTTCTTTCTGTTGTTTCGAGCTAGGCGCTAAACATTACCCTAGGCCCCAGGCTCCTGCTGGAAAAGCGGCCTCGCAGGCAGTCACAGAAAGCTGGCAGAGGGCGAGTGTGGGGTAACTACCCCCCCCCCCCCCCGCGCTTTTGTTTCCTAGAACCTGAGCGATTCTCTTCAAGTCTCCTGGGCTAGGACAAAGACCCCCTCCCTCCCCAACCCCCATCCAAGGCCCTGGCTGCGGGGATGGGGAGACGACCGTGGGATGCTCTCCTAGGTCCCCATGTCACGGGTGTAGGGACCACCCATGTTGCAGAGCCGCCCCGCCCCGTCCCGCCCCGCCCCGCCCTCGCAAAGCTGCTCCGCGCCAAGGAAGCCACACACACACTGCCTAGGGCTGGCTGAATCCTCCCGATTGCTGGCTGGGCGTCAGCGCTCAGCTCCTCCCGATAAAGACGGAGGAGCTTTGGGTTCCTTCCACTCTGATGTACTACAGCGCTCTCTCTTAACTCCCTAACCCATCCTAAATAAATTTCAGCCGACTGTCATTTAAGAGAAAGCAAACCCAAAAACACTTGGGATTTGGGATAAAGTAACACCATTTCTCTAGATCAGTACCTGAAATCATTCTACCTAGTTTAGACCCGAGAATGCGACCCTAATACAGACGAGACAAGTGGAAGGGGACATTGCGCAGCTTAAGGGTCTCGAGTCTCTTCCAGGAGGCAGGGCCCACAGTTTGGTCCCTTCTCTTCGAGTTGCCTAAATGGAAAATTGATGTAGGACAGCTTAGCCCAGGTCAACAAACTTTTATTGCCATTTCTGCCAGATTCCTGATTCTTACACTGTAGAAACACTGGGTTCTGGTGCAGGGGGATGAGGGTGGAGGAGCTGCCCCTCCTCTGCCAAGTTAAAGAAAACCCACTTGCTGGAAAGGGCGGGCGGGACAGAGAGGAATCCAAGGGCATGGCTTAGGCCGGGTTCTGCCCACTGCAGACTACAGCGACCATGGCTCCAAACTTTTTTGCGAAACGGGTGGGGATGAATTTGGCTGCTGTTGTACCCCTAGCCCTTGCTGCCATGTTTCCATGGAAACGAAGGAGGGGCAGGATGTAGCTGACTCTGAGTACCTGGGAGGGTGGCTAGGCAAGCATTTGGTAAACATATCCCTTCCAGTCCTACTCCCATATACAGAGCTGTCCCCATCCAACCCCCAGGCTCACTCCGCTCTGCCTGTTCCACTCACTTCCCTTCTGGAGCTGGGCTTATGCCAACCGGACTCCACGCAGGGCTGCTAGTGCCTAAGCTCCACAGTCGAGTCCCTCTGGCAGCAAACTCCAAGTATGTCCACCTAGCTCAGAAGCAGCCCTAACAGAGCTGTCTGTTGTGCCGCGGTCAAGTGCATGGCCAGTGTCCTTACAGCTCTCTGTACTGGTTTGTTTCCACACACACCTCTGCTCAAACAAAACTTAAAACATAAACTCAAAGGTTCACGGTTAGAAACAGGACAAAATAATTCTCTAACAATGCTGAGGGAGACGAGGCACGTCCTTCTGAGTCCTGAGCCATCCTGCGGCCTGTTTGCTGCAGTTTGCTTCTTCCCACTGGGCCCTCATTGCTGGGGGGCTGAAATCCAAATGTCCACAAGGTCTTGTTCTCGGCGCCTTCTGCTGTTGGTCCATGAGGCCCGCCTGTCACCATGGTCAGGCGGCACTGGAAGGCTTCTCAGTACCACGGGTCGGCCCGGTGCTGCTGGTTGTAGAGCTGTAGTTTGATCTGATCTTTTATTTGGTTCACGAGGACCTGAGACAGCAGGATGCCCACCAGCTGCCGGGGCAGAAAGGAATTAGCCCTCAGCAGGGAGCCAGTGTCTGGCTTTCCCTTTCCCCCCACACCCTCCTCCCCCCCAGCTCAGTCAGCAGCCAACGGATCCCTGGATGCCTCCACAAATGACAGTCTGCAGAGTGTGTGAGACCTTCCAGTTGGACAGGGTAAGTTACCTGGGGGATGGCCAGGCCTAGCGCCACACCACCAAGTAGGAACAGGTTGCTGTGTATCCAGTTGACCAACTTGTCAATACAGCCGTTCGTGTAGATGATTTTGCTAGCTTCCAAGTAGTCAAGAGCCTGCATACCTTGGCCACACATAGTGTTGATCACTGCCTGAGGAGGAAAAAGTTGAGAAGCTGAATGGTACTCCCACACCAAGAAACACTAGCTGATAAACTTGCCAACTTTCCCAACTCCCCAAGTTGTGAGAGAATAATGCCTCTGGAGAGCCCCGGAAGGAAAACCGGCTAACTGCAGAGCTCCTTTCTTTTCACTGAGTCCAGCGCTCTGCTTTGGAACTGCCTCTAAAGTCCCCTGTGGGCTGTGGGACTGAGAGGCCAGTGTGGACAGCACAGTGGGGTGAACACGGACTCACCTGCCAGCCCGCCCGCTGGCTACACTAGGGGATGGAGTGTCCCAGCTTCCTTACCCAGGAGGAAGAGAAGCAGGGTGTTTGCTCACCTGATTGGGGGTGGGCAAGCAACAGGAATAAGGCACAGAGCAACGCTCTCGGCTAGGGTTGTCCTCCGAGCAGTTGAAGTACATATTCTGAGACCAGTCTCTGTAGGAAATCCCTCCACAGCAGCTGAACTGTAATAGAGCACACCGGAGAGAGTACGAATCACTGGTTTCTCACAGGAAGGTGGCCTGGGGGCTCACCAAGCCTAAGGCAAGCTTGATAGTTCAACTGCATGCAACACACACACACACAGACGTACATACTATTCAGGTATAACCTCTTGAGAAAAGGTTCTCGATTTACAACCCTGTAAAGCATAGTCTGACAAAAGGAGATGCTCAAAACCATTGGCTAAAATTGTGTGACCCCTGGATTCACTTCAGTGCTGCCAAGCAAAGGAAAAAAAATTATATATATATGTATATATGTATTTATGTATATATGTATACATACACACACACACACACACACACACACACCCCAGGACACTGGGTGAGCACACTACCCTTGGCTGGTACCTTCTTCTGGCCAAAGTCAATGAGGTTCTGCAGGTCCAGGTCATCTCGATAATGCACGATTGCATTGTTGATTAATTCACTCACTTTCCCCCGAGCCTGCCAGGTACACGGTGAGGAAATCAGGACACAGGATTAATTCATAATTTATTCATTCCCTCAGAAACAACAGCAAACATAGATCACCATTTGTGCTGGTTTGAATATGTCCCCCACAGGCTCGGATGTTTCAGTACTTAGTCCTTAGTTGGTGGCACTGTTTTGGGAGATGTATGAGGTGTGGCTTCGCTCATTGAAGGGAGTATATCTCTGGGGGGAGGGTAAGTTTTGAAGTGTAGAAGCCTTTTACCATTCCCAGTGTACTCTCCGTTTCCTTCTCGTGGTTCAAGATGTAAGCCCACAGCATCTTGCTTTTGTTATCATGCCTGTTGCTTGCTGCCATGTCTCCCTGCCATGACAGACTCCTATCCCTCTGGATCTGTGAGCCCAAATAAACCCTTCCCTAGGCTGCCTTGGCAGTAGAGTCTCATCACAGCAACAGGAAAGCAATTACTACACTATTGTTTAGTCGTTTTGCTCTCCTTTTCAGAGTTCTCTGAGCTTTAGGGTCACAGCACAATTTGCAGGAGGCAGAAGGGCGCCGGCCACACCTACTACAGTGTGGTCACAGGCCCTCCCACTCTTATGTCACGCCCCAGCAGCTCAGCCAGGCCAGATGCTCTCATCCCACTCTGGATATATACGGACAACCACTTAAAGTTAGTGCGGCCAAAGGGCCCTAGCTAAATACCAGCCCCCGCCTTTCCAGCAAACCTATTCATTGCCACCACCTCCCGCTCTGGCCATCTGCTTTACACACTGGGTGTTTCTAGCCCATCCCATGGGCCATTAACTCACCAACGACCCTCCTGTCACAAATGCATTTTGTGCTGTATCATTCGAAGGCTTTAAGTTTAATGAGAAGTCCTGAGAGCTTTGGTGACTAAGAGCACACTAAAGCCTCCAATCCTTGTTCGTCACAGGATGAAGAGGGAGAGCCTGATTGCTAGAGAGATAAAACTCACATTCTTTCCCCCTGAGCCAGGCATAACGAAGAGGCCTGGGTCACTAAAAGGAATCAGTGACTAGACAGTCACTAATTTCCCCCAGGAGCTGGGGGAGATCACAGTCTAAGTTCAAAGTTAGGGCAGCTACCACAGGTCATGGTTATATCCCCTCAGATCATCTTTACTCTGAATCAGCCTTGCACGCAGACCTACCAAGGGAAGACACTCTGGGGCTCAGGGAACAGTGGGCAAGGGAAACATTGATCCTGATGTCATTGCTTCTCAGACCTATCTTTCAAAACAATGCAGTGTTTATCTACCTTTGCATATCAGCGCCTCAAAATGTTTATTTTGCAGTGAAGAAACGGTTTGAGAAGAAAGGGGCTTACTGAGCGGAGGCACTGACCTCTAGTGGACACAAGAGAATTGCATCTCCTTAGACTCGAAGCCAGGAAACAAGGACTTGTCGACCTCAAATCAGTTCAGCTGTGCTCAATTTCATAATTTTGTACCATGGTTTCTTTCTGCTCAGCTATTTTTCCTATGGCTTTTGTGTGTTTGTATGTTGAAACAGGGTTTCTTGGTGTAGCCCTGGGTACCCTAGAATTCACTATATAGATCAGGCTGGACTGGGATTCAGAGATCCACCTGCCTCCAGAGCCCTGGGATTAAAGGCCAACACACCTGGCTTCTTTTCCTATGATTGTACTTCAGAGTCTTGTACTTGATTTCTGGTAACTGTCATTTGAGAGTGGAATTCTGGTTCCTTCCTCACCCTACCTGGCCCCATTTTTTTATTATGCTTCTGAGACAGGGTCTTGTTAGGTAGCTCAGGCTGTCCTCAAACTCACAGAGATCCCACCTGCCTCTGCCTTGTGGGTGCTGGGATGAAAGGTGTGCGCCACTAGGTCTGGCTACATTTTTCTTCCTTTATTTTAAAAGGCCGATTTCTCACTATGTAGCCCTAGCTAGCCTGGAACTCACTATATAGGCAATGCTGGCCTCAAACTCATGGAGATCCCCCTGCCTCTGGCCTCCCAGTGCTGGGGTTAAAGGAAAAGCTAGTTCTTAGTCGGGACTGCTGCCACATGGTAGCCCACCTCCAGATGTAGACACAGGGTTCAGAACAGGGTTTGTCTTCCCTCTGCGTCCACGTCTAATTCAATAAACAGTTTTTTTAGTAAGACTCTCTTCAGGTTGTCTGTGGTCTTGATCACCATGTTCTACTTAGTCATTTACCATTTAAAATTGCAGTTATTTGAAAGTTTCTCATGTTTACAGAATTCTCTTCCCTGACTGCATCACAGGGAGTCAAAGGGAAACATACCTTACGGCCATGAACGTCTCTTTAAACAGGCTGCTGTTAAAGGCCATTTCTTCATCCCTAAGGGGAACCTTTCAAGGGCTGGTGCTTCCCAGGGGAAAAAGTGCTGTTGCTAATTAGTCAGGAGTAGGAACTTCCCCTTCCTCCCCCTGGTCCTGAAGAGGCCTCTAGGCTCCCAGTGTTACCTTGTCTGAGAAGACGAAGCCCAGGATGCCAGCAGCCAGCTGCAGCAGGAACACGATAGTAAGGCAGAGGGAGAACTGTGGCACAAGGGGACAGTCGTCACTGCTCCCGGGGCAGCTCGGCTCTTCTCCACCCCCACCCCCACCATAACAAAGACTACTGCCTCTAGGACAAGGCTGTGGAGATGCCATCCTGTGCTGGGGCACCAGAGCAGAACTCTGCGGTGAGGAGTGGCCAGCACTTAGAGCGCAGGGTGGGACGGAACAGAATGGAACGTCTAGAGCGTGGCATAGGGGTCCAGGGGCACAGGAAGAGGACAGCAAGGCCCTGCTGCGGAGCCCTTGACCACTCACCGTCTGCAGGAGGCAGATGTTCTCTCGAAGGGATCCGATGCAGCCGCAGAAGGTGAGCAGGAACATGAGGACGCCCACGACGATCAGCAGGATGGCAGGGTCCACGGCCAGACAAGCCAAGGCTGCTTCTGGGAGAGAGGCTGACCCTCAGCTGGAGCCCAGTGCCCTCTGAGGGGGCTCCAGGAAAGGAAGGGGGGTGCCCAAACTGTTCTTCCTGTACTAGGGGAGTTTCCTGGCCTGGTTATGAGAAAGCAAGACCTTCCTCACAGGGAGGAACTGAAAATGTGCTGGACGAGTCCTGGCAGGCACCTGGAGGGACTAGCGGAAGCCTTCACTCCAGGCTCATGAGAGGAAGGGCCGCTGTCACTCAGAGGTGATGGACAATGACAGTGGGCTCACTAGCTGAGTGGATTCCTAGAGCCTGAGTTACTTGAGCTAAGCTGGCTAGGGAGGCAGAGTCCTTGACTGCTCTCTGCACTCTCAAAAGTAGGCAGATCTCAGGAGGGGGCGGGGGCTCAGGAAAGCCCACATGAACTGCCAGTCTGCAGTGACCCAGTAAGACTGGGTTCAGGGAGCCTGCTCCTCCAACCTCAGTCCAGGGCCGGAGCAGAGGCATGCAGGGACACAGAGAGGCTGTGGGAGGCAGAGGGAGACCTAGAACCCACCTGCGTGTTTCATCAGCCTGGCATAGACACCCACAGCCACCATGACCATGGAAATTACCTGTGGGAACAGTCGAGGAGTCAGATTGAGATTTTGAAGATGAGAGCTCTGAACACAATGAAAACCCGTCTTTAAAGGCTGGGGCGGGGCGGGGGGGGGTGCAGTTTTCCCAGGGTCCAGATGCAATAAACCCCCAGTGACAACTCAAATGTTGCTTTACCTTCACGAGAAACTACACAGTATTGTCTCCTTCATTCTCTATAACACAATTATCTAGTAAGACAGATAGTGTCCCCATTTCACAGATGGAAAAATTAAGATAGTACAAGTTTAATATATAACAGAACAGTGGTTAAAAATACAAGCTTCCAGCTAGGCAGTGGTGGCACACACCTTTAGTCTCAGCACTTCAGAGGCAGAGGCAGGCAGATCTCAGTGAGTTCGAGGCCAGCCTGGTCTACAAAGTGAGTTTCAAAACTACAAAGTGAGTTCCAGGACAGCCAGAGTTACACAGAGAAAACCTGTCACAAAAAACCAAAACCAAAAATTGAAAAAAAAAAAAAAAAACAACCAAAACAAAAAACCCAAAACTCCAAAAACCAACCAAGCAAGCAAAACAAAACAAAACAAACCCCACAAGCTTCCAGACAGGTTTGAGGGTGTAACACAGTGCTACAGCACAAGGCCTGGTTCAATCACAAGCATCAAAACTTCACACACACACACACACACACACACACACACACTAAGCATGGCCTTCTGAGAGATTCACATATTTAACCCTATTTAGGACACATTTCTGAGTCTCGGTTGATTTCTGCATGTGAAGCTGGAATTAAGGACAAAGAGCCAGGTGTGATGGCTCATGACAGTTAATCTCCTCACTTAGAAGGTTGCAATGCGGGGATCAAGAGTTCGAGGTCAGCCTGTGCTACAGAGCAAGAGCCCGCCTCAAAGGGAAAAAATATTTGATTTTTGTTAGTGTCTGGCACAGTGAAGCCAGAAGAGGGCAGAGGAGATCCTTGGATTCCTTGACGCTAGAATTACAGGTGTTTGTGAAATGCTTAGTGTGGGTGTTGGAATCTAAACTCTGGGGTCCTGAGTTACAACAATAAACACTCCTAACCGAGTCATCTCTCCATCCAAAACTTTAAAAATGTATACTTATATTTCTTTCTTCCTCCCCTCACAAACCCCCAGACAGGTTTCTCTGTGTAGTTCTGGCTGTCCTGGTACTTGCTCTGTAGACCAGACTGTCCTCAAACTCAGAGATCTGCCTGTCTCTGCCTCCCAAGTGCTGCGATTAAAGGTGTGCCACCATTTCCCATTAAACTTATATTTCTTATGTCTTAAAAAATGTTTGCGGGGATGGAGAAATGTCTCAGCGGTTAAGACCACTTGTTCTTGCAAGGGACCTGGGTTAAGTTCCCAGCACCCACATGGCAACTCACAAACCTATCATTTCAGTTTCAGGTGGTCTGCCTGACTTCTGAGGACGCCTACATACATGCAGGCAAAGTGTTCATACACATAAATAAGAAGTTAATTTTTAATTATTTACATTTTTTTATGTGTGTATGTATGAGTTCATGTCATACCATGCACATGAAAGTCAGAGGATAACTTGCAGGAGCTGATTCTCTCCTTCTGGGGACAAACTTGGGTTGTCAGGCTTGGCAACAAGCACCTTTACCCACTGAACCATATTGTCAGTCCAGAAAAAAAAAGGTATTTCTGTAAGAGTTAAATAAAGTAATGTTTGGAAAGTATCTAACACAATTTCTGACATTAAATACACACCATCACCAACACAACCACACAGGAATCATGCAATTCGGAATACTAACCCAACTGCATCAAAAGGCAGGACATCCAGGTAGATGCAGGCTCTAGCTCTCCAACTCCCTTGGAAGTGAAGGATAAAAGTGCACAACAACAGCTGGGCGTTAGTGGCACATGCCTTTAGTCCCAGTACTCCGGAGGCAGAGGCAGGCAGATCTCTGTGAGTTCGAGACCAGCTTGGTCTACAAGAGCTACACAGAAAAACCCTGTCTCAAAACACACACACACACACACACACACACAGTGCACAACATCATCCAAAGCAGGAGTGTGTGTGATTCCTGGCACTCAAAAGGAAACTCTGGTGCCAGTGAATACAGTCCAGGCCTGACAAATGTCATGGCTCCTCCCTGTGAGAGCAAACCCATTAAAGGTCCCCAGAGGGGTCTTTGTACCCTGGGCCTCCAAGAGTGCTTGGAGCTCTGGGCTCAGTTTCAAGCCCAGTTTCCAGGCTGGTGCTAAGCAGCAGCTCACGGTCACCATGGCAATAGATGAGGCCAAGCTCTGTCAGAGAGAGTTCTCATTAGCAGGGGCTTGACCAACTCGGTAAGGAGGGTATGGCAGCTGCACCCCACACCTTGCAAGACAAGAATGAGCTGGGAGGGGTCTTCAATGAAAGAGGGGAGTTGGGCCCAGGACAGGTAACAGGGTCAAACTAGTCCTCTGTAAGATATTTTTCCATTCAGGACTTACTTCTGAAAAGTCTTTACTATTTGGCAGGTATGTAGTTAATGGCAAATCCTGGATTAAACATAAGTCTCTGGAATGCTTCTTTGGGAATCCATAGCTCCTTCTCCTTGCCACTTCATCTGACTCTGACTCATGCCCAACATTATCAGCTAGCCTCCATATTTGTCTTCGTGCATCTGCAGCCTGTCTACACACACACACACACACACACACACACACACACACAGAGAGAGAGAGAGAGAGAGAGAGAGAGAGACCTGACCCTTGCTTTGACTTGGCCCCATATATTGTCAGCCTTCATATTCTGCCCAGAATAAACACAGCAGCTTAAAGAACTGAATGTGTGGCTGTAGATGCCAGTTGCCTCTTCCCATAGCATCCTGGCTTAGGAAAAATGGGGTAGGTAGGGAAGCCCCAGGTGAGCCACCTCCAGGCCCTTTGACACCGGGGCGTACAAGATGGCTCAACAGGTAGACATTTGCTGTGTGACGACACCTGGAACCTACTCCACAAAACCATCCTCTGCCCTCCATATACACAAGTGTCTTAGGGTTTCTATTGCTGGGACAAAACACCATGACCAAAGAGCAAGTTGGGGAGGAAAGGGTTTATTTGGCTTATACTTCAGGATCTTGGAGGCAGGAGCTGATGCAGAGGCCATGGAGGGGAGCTTCTTATTGGTTTGCCTCCCCTGGCTTGCTCAGCCTTATAGAACCCTCCTTACAGAACTCTCCTTATAGAACTCTCCTTGTAGAACCCAAGAACACCGGTCCAGGAATGGCACCACCCACCATGGGCTGGGTCCTCCCTCAATGATGACTGAGACCATGCCTTCCAGCTGGACCTCAGCTGAGGCTCCTTCCTCTCTGATGACTCTAGCTTGTGTCAAGGTGACACACAAAGCCAGCCAGTACAACATGCAATTCCCTTGTCACTATACACAGCTGAGGTTCTAAATCATTTTACTACACACCTAATTACAAACAAGCATCTCTTATGTGTTTCTGTTGCTCCTAGTCTCCTCGAACACTAAACTTCTCTAGATTGGATAACTCTGTGCAGGGATCAAGTCAGCAGGTGTGGTAGTACACAGCTGTAATCCCTGCGCTCTGGAGGGAGAAGTGAGAGGGTTAGGAGTTCAAGGCCAGCCTTGGCTATGTTGTAAATTGGAAGCCACCATGGGCTACATGAGACTTTATTTCAACAAAAGAGGGGAGAGGAGAAGCAGAAAAAAGGGAGGGAGGGAGGCAATATATCATCGGGCAACTTAATTCTCTCCATGGGTCTGTAATTCCAACAGTTGCTCTGTCTACTAGAGTAAGCAGACTAATGCCCCCCAAAGATAATAATGTCCTAATTACATGGCCAAAGAGACACTTTGCAAATGTGATTTAGGATTTAGAGATTGAGAGAGTACTCCCTGCCGAGGGTCCAATATGATCACAAGGAAGAGGGTCAGATTCAGAGAGGGAGGTAGAACACTGGAGGCCAGGTTGAAGTGATTCGACCACAGACCAAGGATGTAAGCAGCCCCAGAAGCTGGAGCAGGAAAGGACATCTCCCCTCGAGAACACAGGTAGGAAGATGGCTCACATCGTAACTCGGGGAAGCGCGTTCTGGACTCTGGACCTCCCGAAATGTGAGAGAGTAAATTTGTGTTGTTTAAACATAAAGTTTGGGGAGACAGGAGCTAATAGGCTTCTCAAATGCAACCAGCTGCTAGTAATAAGATACCGTGAGGACCTTGGATCTGTGTGTTACACTGGAGAGAAAACAAGGGCATCTATAACTTAGAGCAGGAGACATTTCAACTCTCAATGCCCAGATGGCCCTGCAAACCAAATAGACCCAGGCATCGTAGTTCTGAAAGTTCCCGGTGATCATAAGTGCAGCCAGTCTGAGGACTTTTAACCCTAAAGTGCAGCCGACCAGGAACGTAAAATAGAAGCTAGGTTACATTAGAATCAAGATTGGGGCTTGAACATTATGAACAGTTAACATGATCGTTAAGGATGCCCTTCCTCTGAGTTCTCCAGGCCTGCATTTCACAACTTTATCTTTCACACCTCCATTCTTGCCCTCGCTTCCCACCCCGGATTCCCGAGAGCTGCTGCATGGCAAGGTTAGTGAGGGAGACGTTAACAGCATCAAAAGTTAAAGCTGAATAGGACTTCAGAAACAGCCTCACACACCCACCCCTTAACACAGAGGAAGTCCAAAGAGCAGAAGGGACATTTGGTCAAGTGAACATGGGTGCTGTGACAACCCAATGCACTTTCCCTGTCTCATCCTAGTAATCTTTCTAGGGTATTGATCTTTGCTACAATAATAATAAGAACCTCACTGATGACTTTTGATCATGAGGAGATAAAGTCCCTTCTTTTCTTAGACTGGGTTTTCAGATAATGGACAGAATGAAGTCTGTATAGAAACATTAGAAAGCTAGGTACCAGTTTCAAAATAGCTGAGTCTAGTTTTTAGACAGCAAATTTATGTTCCTGAAAAGCTGTCAGTCAAGTGATATAAAATAATTTGTATGCACCAGTGCCTTTACTCTTGTATAAGATGAGTTATCACCTTGGAATGAAAATGGTTATCCCCTGGGCTCCAGTGAGGAAGGGCTAGTTTAGGACCAGAGCAGAAATGTATTATGATGAGCCTGGAACAGGAAGGCCAATAAAACTAAGGAAGAAGAGATGGGGAGATAGGTAGGAGATTTGCTACGCAAGCATGAGGATCTGAGTTCAGATCTGAGCACCACAAAAAAGCTGGGAATGGCTAAGCATGCCTGTAGCCCTAGCATTAGGGAGAACACATCGGGGGAACTTGCTGACCCGTCAACCAAGCTGAAGTGGAGAGTTTCAGATTCAATGAGAGACCCTATGTCAAGGGAACGGGCAGAGAATGGTGGAGGGAAACCCTCAGTGTCTTCCTGAGTGCCTGCACGTGGGTGCGCGCGCACGCACGCACGCACGCACGCACGCACGCACGCATGCATGCACGCACACACCCCACAATCAAAATTCTCACACTGGGGGCTAGAGAGTTTGCTCAAGGTTAAGAGCACTGACTGCTTTTGGTCCGGAGTTCTAACCCCAGCAACTACATGGTGGCTCACAACCACCTGTAATGAGATCTGGCGCCCTCTTCTGTCCTGCAGGGATATATGCAGGCAGAACACTGCATACATAATCAATAAATACATCTTTAAAAAAAAAAGAAAGATTCTCACATTGGTGAAACTTGGGTGCCAAGTGAATGGGCTACCAATGGCCAGGGCTAGAAAAACTTATGCATCAAAATAAACAGGAGTGGGGGCTGAAGAGAGGACCCAGGCTCGGTTCCCAGGAACCACACTGGGTGACTCACAACTGCCTGTAACTCCAGTTCCAGGGGCCCTTCCCCTCACACACATTCGTACACACAGCCATACACACATGAACACACGCATACACATAATTTAAAAATAAAGTAAAAATTTAACTATATTAAATTATTATCCATAGTATAAAAGAGATTATCTGTGCATCTTTACTGACTCAAATAAAGGCCTTAAAAGGTAGAGAATAGCTAATAAACCTAAGTATCTAAGAGGAGGAACACAATTCCTTGCTGCTATGTGTGTACTGTGCATAGTCTTTCCTCCACAGAGCGCTGCACAGAAGAGGAAAAAAGCAATTACACATCGTGGAAACCAACCCACAGCACCTGAGAGCCTCTCCATCAAGGTCAGCAGCAACAGGGATGATGGAGATGAATCACTGAGATAATACGAAGTGAGGGAAATGTTACTTCGACACTGTGGTCTCCCCCCTCAAAACCCACAATCCCAGGAACACCACGAGCCAGATATCAGGCAGTTCTAACATAGGGACCGTCTACAAACTACTACAACAATACCCTCAACAACCCTCAAGACCATCAAAAGCAAGTGTCACAGCCAAGAGGAAGAAAACATGGCAACTGAATGTAATGTAGTGGCCTGGAAGAGAGCAGGAGAGACTGAGGGAATCGACTCAAGTCCCGAGCGCGATGGCAATGCCATTGATTGTAACGGACACGGCATTGTGACCTATGATGTTAGTATGGAGGAACTGTTCTTTAAAAGTCTATTTAAATAAGGGCTGGTGAAATGGATCAGTGAGTGAAGAGGCTTGCCAGCAAGCTTAAAGACCTCAGTTCCAGTCCTGGGACCCGCGTGGTAGGAGACAGCCAACTGACAAGCTGTCTCCTGATCTCCATACATGTGCTGCAGCACATGAAAGCCCACACTTACACACACACACACACACACACACACACACACACAGTAAAATAAATGCAAAAAACTCTTATTTAAATAAAAACCAACTTAAGCTTTTTAGTTTTTAAACTTAGGTTTTTGAGGGTGGCATCTTTTTCTTTCTTTCTTTTTTCCTTTCTGTCTTTTTTTTGTTTTGTTTTGAGACAGGGTTTTTCTATGTACCACGCTGGCCTGGAACTCACAGAGATCTACCTGCTTCTGCCTCCCAAGTGCTGGGATTAAAGGTGTGCACCCCCACCCCCACCCCAGGCTAGGGTGGCATCTTTTATTAAAATTTTTTCCATATAACATATTTCGATCATGTTTTCCCCTCCCCCAAAATCCCGTATATACCACCCCCTCCTTACCCACCCAACTCTAAGTTCTCTCTTTCTTGCCTCCTCTTCTTCAAAACAATAATCTAAAAAAAAAAAAATAGAAAAACAAGAAACAACAGCCTGCCCCACAAAAACAAAAATCAAAACAAGCAAAAGATCAACAAGCCAAACCAAAGCAAAACAAAAGAAAACAAAACGTACGCAAAAATACCATTGGGTTAGTAGTAGTTTTGTGTTGGCCAACTGCTCCTGGGCACGGGGCCTGTCCTGGAGTGTGGTTGACACACTCAGTGAGACTCTACTGGAGAAAACTGAGCTCCCCTTTGCCAGTGGGTATCAGTTGCAGATAGCTTCCTGGTTAAGGGTCTCTGCATGTCATAAAACAACACAGGCAGTGCTCTAAGTAAAGTTTCCTTGATTCCATTATGGTGTTGTTACTGGGCCTCTTCTTTACCTTATGTTAGTGCAGAATAGAGGATGAACAGCTATAGACTGATACTGTTCAAAGAAAACAGGAGACAGAGAAAATCCTCCCTATTTCTTTGGCTTCTCTTGCAAACTAGGGAAAGACACCCATGATTGGCTGGAAGGAACACAAAGTCTTGTTCTAGCCCCTACAGTACTAATTGAGGGTCCCTAGCTGAGGCACTGAACACAGGTTCCCAAGCTCAGTGTCAATGACTTCAGGCAAAAGTAGTTGCTGGTGGCTTGCCAAACCCTGGGGAGGTGCTGGGAGATGAGTATGATCCTGCTCCTAGGAGTTACACATATGCATGAAGCTTTTATAAAATAGAAAGTATTTACAAATTATTAATATCATTGCCATCCCATCTTTCTGCGGCTAATGGTGGGACTGTGAGCAACAGTTTCAAGTTTGAGGCTGGCCCTTAGACTCATTCCCATCTACACAGCAGTCTCTCTCTCCCTGAAGGAGGCCTTACCTGAATTCGGGCCTCCCACCTAAGCCCACCCCAGCAGGGAACTCTTAGGAGCTGTTTCCAAGGACAATAGTAGTAACTTCTGTGAGTGCCTAGAGCTAGCACCAGACTAAACTTCATTTATTTATCTATTCACGTATTTGTTTGTGTGTGTGTTGACACATGCATGTTCACACAGTGTACACATGGGAATTGGAGGACAACTTTTAGGAGTTGGCTCACTCCTCCCAGGCCCTGGGTCCCAGGGATTGAACTCAGGTCACCAAATTCAGAGACAGATGCTTTTACCTGCCATTCGGCCAGCTCCAGACTAAACTGACATGTCATCTCATCCCAACCAAGAGGGCATTAGTATCTCCATATTACAGAGTGAGGTTCACGGCATTCAAGTAACTTTGCCTAGTTCACTCAATGAGTTAACGGGAACTTAATTCTGGTCCTCAGAGTCTTAGGACCTCAGCCACAGGGCTGGCTGCCCTCCTATCTCTGCATCACAGTTACCACAACCCCACATGTCCCCATGGGGTTATCACGAGGCAGGAAGAGCAGCTACCCTCAACTCTCTTGGGGAGCAGCTGGCAATCTCCAAAGTAGGCAGAGCTTAGGAAGGGGAGGGAGATAGTATGGGAACATACTGGGTACCAGCAAGGCCTAGGGGAGCGCTCAGAGCAATCTCTAAGTGACACCTTGGCAGGGGACACATGGCATGAAGAAGCAGGGCCCAGCAGCCAGAAAGCCCTCAAGAGAAAGCAGGGGCCCTGGGTGGCTCCACAGTCAATGCTCCAGTCTGCAGACCTTTGGGGCTTCACTGGCCACTCCATTAGCCTTCCCCCTCCTCTTCTGAGGATGATGGTAAAAGAGCTCTGCATGCTTGGAAATCCAAATCTGCCTCTGAGCTGAAGCCCCAGATTCAATCCTTAGCAAGAGCCAAAGCAGTAACTCTAGCTCTGCTTAGAGGAAGGAGGAAGGAGTCTCTACTCGTCTCTCAGATTTTCTATCCTATTTCTGGGTGGAATGAGGGAAGTCACAGCCCCCTAGACCAAAGCAGGGCCCACCTCTCATTTCCCAAGACCTCCACATGCTGGTCCTCCAAAGTCTTCCCAGGAATGGACCCTGGAATTCTGAGGAGACAACTGTCTGTGTGACGTCTGCTCTTGGCTCCCCCCGCCCGCCCTCGAACTGGATGACATTACCTGGATGAAATGGAGGAGTCCACAGGGCTCCTTCCTCATTAAGTCTATGGCTGACCCTCTGGTGTCTTCCCCAGATTGTGGCTTACTTTTGCACTTCCAAAGTAAGGCATGAGGAAGTCCACCAGGGCTCTCCATAGTGGAACTGTTCAAACTCAGTGGTTGCTGCACATAGTGAGGCAGGCCAGGAATCCCCAAACTCAGAAAGCTGAGGTAGGATGACTGCTGTGAGTTCAAGGACAGCCTGAGCTACACCCCCCCCCCCCCGATCCAAACTCAAGGTCCTAGAAAGAACAGCCTAATTCATAGCCTGACAATCTGTTACCAAGACTATGAGAAGAATTTTATATTTTTAAGATTCCCTTTTGAAGTTGCTTAAACTCTAACCTATTTCGTACAAGCCCAGCAGAATTTCTAGGGGAGACAGGAAAAAGAAAATGCACGATGTGATGGTTCTTGTCTCCACTTATGGTGGTTTGAAGTTTGTTCTTTAATGACAAGGTCTTACTATGTGCCCGGGCTTGCCTGGAACTTGCCTTGTAGCAGTGTAAGCTAATCTTGAATCCACCGTGTACTCTATTCTGGCCTCAAATTTAGGATCCTTCTGCTTCTTCAGCTTCCTGAGTGATAGGATTATAGGAATTCAGTAATCTGACCTTTCTGGTTTGTGTTTAAAGAATCTGGAGAGAGACACAATGGCTCATGCCTATAATACCAGCACTCAGGAGGCTGAGGCAAGAAGATGTCTGTGAGTCTGAGGCCTGTCTCAAAAAATCAGAAAGAAGGGTTGGAGAGATAGCTCAGTGAGCAAAGCATTTCTGGTTCCAGCAGAAAGACCTGAGTTCAAATCCCCAGATCCATGTGAAAAGCTGGACTTAGTAGCACATTGTCTAGAATCCCAGTATTCCTATTGTGAGATGGGTGGCAAGGACAAGAGAATTCTAGAAGCTCTGAGGCCAGCTACCTTAACATAGGCAATATTAAGAGACCCGGTCTCAAACAAGGTGGAAGGTGAAGACAGACACCTGATGTACTCACATACACAACACACGCACACACACACACACACCACACACACAAGCATGCATACACGCATGCACACGCATGCATTCGAGTGCGTGCACAAATGAAAGAGAGAGAGAGAATATATTCAAGACAGCTGCCAGGACTGCACAGAGAAACCCCTGTCTCAAAAATAAAATAACATTTAAAAGAAGAAGAAAATCAGAAAGAAGCTAGACTCGGTGGTACCAGCATGTCGGTAACCTCAGCACTCAGCAGGTAAAGGTAGGAGGGGCCAGAGGAAGCTCTAGGGGAGATTTGGCTACAGAATGAGTTTAAGGCCCAACTCTCTACAAAACAAAACAACACAAGGAAATGATTGCTTCATTTACTGAAGCCTACCTAGCCTGCGGGTTTCAGGAACGCAGGGGAAAAGAGCAGGTGAACTACTAAGGTGTTTGGGGAAGTGTATGAGGAGAGAAGGAAGCACCTTTCCAGCACTACAGGGATTCTGTCAGGTTTGAGGTCTAGTCACCTCCTGGCTGGTGAGGCAGTGTCACAGGTGGTCTGGGATGATTCTCAGTGCCCTGAGGACTCCAGAAAAAAAAAGGGGGGAGGGACAGAGGCAGGGAGTGGGCTATAATGGGTGCTGCTTCTTCTTCCCAATCCTGACATTTATTCCAAGGGGCTTTGAAGCAACATGCATTATCATCTAACTAGGATCCAAAGTAAACAGATCTCCTAAGCCTTGGCTAGGCTGGCCATGCTGCCCCATAGTAAAAAAATGGCATTTTGATACCAAAGCAGTATTAGGTTAACACTTACAATTCTATTGTAACAACTACAATTCTATTGACCATGGTCTGAAGCATAAAGTAATCCACATGTTAACCTTCTCCCTGTCTCTGTTCTAGCTCAGGAGACTATACTGCCTTCTTTTCAAATCTGAGAACTTATGATGTTAGAATAATGCCTTTATCTACTTTTTGTTTGTTTGTTATTTGAGACAGAGTTTCTCTGTGTAACCCTGGCTGTTATGGAACTCACTCTGTAGACCAGGCTGGCCTTGAACTCACAGAAAGCTGCCTGCATCGGCTTCTGGAGCGCTGGGAGTAAAGGCATGCATCACCTAGCTCTAATTTTTTTTTTTTTTTTAAAAAGACTTCTCACCAGTGGTTGGCATTAGCCTAGGGAAGACCTGAATGGAGTCCAAAAGTGCCACAGACAAAGAGAAGAAATCCAGATGCTGGGGGTGACAACCACATGTGGCTCTGCTCAAGGGAAAGGCTGTCATTTTTGTCTGGCCTGTCTTGAGGGAGGGGTGCCAGGCAGGCGAGGCTAGGATACAGTTTCATAGAACGCGTATACGAAGGAGGGGAGAGAAAGAACATTGAGCCTCCATCCAGGAAGCTTCGCCCTCTAGGCAACAAACATTCCATCCACATCTGCTCCTGCCCTTACTAATAACCCAGAATCAGCCTGGTGGTGGTGGTGCACACCTTTAGTCCCAGCACTCAGGAGACAGAGGCAGGTGGATCTCTGTGAGTTCGAGGCCAGCTTAGTCTCAGAGTGAGTTCCAGGACAGCCAGGGCTGTTACACAGAGAAACCCTGTCTCAAAACTAGCTCCCCCCCCACACACACACACAATTCATAATCGAACAAGGCAGTCTCTGCCCTCAGGAGCCTGTGGTCTTTATGGGGAGAAGATAAATAAATAAGGGAAGGTACCAAGTAAATCCAGAGACACAGCCACTAAAGAAGCCTGGGCGAGACAAAAAGGGTGAGACAGAAGGCTGAGCTTCTGGCATTTGCTTTACTCAAATGCACCCCAGCTGCTGCCCGAGTGGAGATAAAGGATGGGCTGGAGGGGCAGGGCAGCACTGATAACTCCAACAGGTGCCTGGGGCTAATACACTGTTTCCCACAGCAGCGTCCTAACTGCACAGAGGTGACCAACACAGGGAGATAGGGAAAGGCAGTTACTTCTAAAGAGTTTAAAAACAACTTCTAGGATCTTGGAGCAGTCAGTTCAGGCCATGGAAACCCAACAATCAGTCGCCCAGCAACCTGATTCTGGGGAGAAAACCAGAGCTTCCAGGCCAAAGAGGAAATGAGATTTGAAACATAAACAGGAGGGACTAATTCTGATTCCAAGAGAGGCATCAGCCTTCCGAACCACACTCCAGATGCCCTGAGAGTCAGGGCTCCTACAGCAGTAGAGGTAGTCCCTGCCACCATCCCTGAATGTGAGCCTAGATGATGCTGGCCTCCTCCCTAACAGTATCTCAGGCACAAAGATACAAACACCACCCCTACGTAGCTCCCCAGGAGCTGCCCAAACATGCACACTGCCAGCAAAGTGATCCAACTGTCCCAGCCATGGTTGCTTTCCGTGCAGAAAAGTGGAATTTTATTAGGATAGTGGAAGCCTATAAGGGATATTGAATGCTTGCTCACCAGTCCCTTAAGTGGATAGGAACAAAAATGGGAAGCTGGAGAAGTGGCCCTTCACTGACAGCTGCATGGGTGGGGACTGTAACTGGGGCTCTGGGCTTGGGAGAGAGGTGATAACCAGTACCGCCTGAAAAGCCCCATCCCTTTCACCCCCCCTCAGGGAGCCCAGTGGCCCAGGGACCAAGACACTGAGAGATTCATGCTTACATCCTGTCTCAGGTCTTAAAGAGAGAAAACAGTTCCCAAAGTGATTTATTCATCTATAAATAGTTCACAGAAATAGACAAATTCCTCCTTTAGAGGAGAAAGATTAAGGACAGAGAGACAGATACGGCGGCTTAGCATCCCACAGTTAGCAGGTGCCAGAGAGAAACTGGGCCTCTCGTCCTCCCATGTGCTATTTCTAGGACCACCGACTTTTTTGCATCTGCAGTAGGCCCGAAAGGGGCTTCTGCTCTAACCTGGGGATGGTACCAACATGGCTAGCCTCTGCTTTGGAATGAAGCATATTTTTGTTTTGTTTTGTTTTAGTTTATTTTAGTTTGTAGGCAGGGTTATGCGTACCCATTTTGTCATTCACGTGTGTGGATGAAGCATTCTGACCGAGGTAAATGGACCTGTGAGCCTGGTTCTCTCCCAGACTGTGACGTCCCAAAGTTATTTGTTTGATCAAACGGGTATAGAGTGGCGCAGAACGGTTCAAGAAAATGTTCTCGAACACAAGAGGGACAGATGCCCCAGCTCCTGACACTGGGGAACGGTGAGGCACCAGAGGAGCAAGACCGTGGCTGAAAGCCCAAATGGGGGCCCACGCCAAGGTGGTTTCACTGGGTTTCACTGGTACTTGCCCTACGGGGGGAGTTCCCCTCAGCACATCCCCCTCAGCCCTGCTGCACGGCCATGAAGGCTTTTCTTGTTTTCAAGCCTCCCAGGGAAGCAGAACCTAGGCCACGAGAACGTGGGTTGACTGGTTACCCCACAGGCTACAGTAGCAGCCATCTGGGCCATGGACTTCCCCCACAAGCATGTTGATTCAGTAGAAAATCACCAGTCCAGGCTTGCTAACCAGCTGCAGGGCCCTGGTGAAGACACTGGCCATAGTTGTGATATAGCTTTCTCCCATGTAAAATGTGCAAGTCCAGCGCCGGGGCGGTGGTGGCACATGCCCTTAGTCCCAGCACTCGGGAGGCAGAGGCAGGAGGATCTCTGTGAGTTTGAGGCCAGCCTGGTCTATAGAGCAATTTCCAGGACAGGCTCCAAAACAATACAGAGAAACCCTGTCTCGAGAGACCAAAAAAAAAAAAAAAAAAAAAAAAAGTGCAAGTCTAACACGATGCCTGCTAAATTTTTTACCCAAGTTCTAAAACCGAGGATTTGCTAGAAGCCCTAACTTCAGTCTTCCTGGGCGTATGGTGGCTGGGAGCGAGCTGTCGCCGCCACCCTCTGGGATTTCTCTCATTTGTCAGGCTAGCACATGCATACTTTTGTCTGCACTTTCACACCACAGCCCCTGTGAAACCTTTCCAGCAGCTGCCTTAGATGTCTGGTTTGCTCCTTCTCCTAGGTAACAGCTTAGAGCCACTATATTCCCTCTGCAAATCTGAACTACTGGTCTCAGGCTGAGGTAGGCAAGGACGATAGGCTTACTGGCTGAGGCTCTGGTGTGACAGTATGGGGAGGTAGGGAAGGACTTCCCTATGTTTCCAAATCCAGAGGGGCCCAAGCACTCTCTGGCCATGAAACAGGACTTAGCTAGCATTTTCTGATGGGCTCCCCCTGAATTCTCAGCCGGCTTCTGCCATCTCTCATCACACTGGATTGAATTTTTCTTGAGAGGAAGGGAAGGCCTTCGGACTTGAATGGATTTACCCAGATCAGTCAAATCAACAAGGATGGGTAGAGTGTGGATGGAAATCCAGGTGTCTGGGGCCCCAGGTCAATACTGTTGACACTTTTTCCACCCTCAAACAGAAGATTATGCAAGGACCCCCAGCCTTCCAGCCCAACAGAGGATCCTATTTAAATTATCTGAAGATTCTCAGCTCCTAGAGGCAAAGCTGGTCTTAAAGGAGGTAGGGGAAAGTTTAAGGCCGCTCTGGGATAGGAAGGATTACACATCGGACCCGGAGGCCATTCTTAACCCTTTTCAGCCTTGACAGGAGCAGGCACTGAGGCCTGCAAAGGGAGAGATACAGCCCCTTGGCCCACCCCCTGAGGATCTGGGGGAGGGAAGGCTTGGGGTTTCCCTTCTTCTCTCCCCCCCAACCCCCACCCCGTTTTGGTAGTCAGGCCTTACAGCACCCAGGCCTGAAAGTCCCTAACCATGAAATGTGCCCATGGGGCTGTCCAGCAAGCCCTTCTCCCAAGCACATCCCTTTTGGCCTGATACAGATCCTCACCTCTGCTAAACCTTCATCCCAGGCGGCAGGGATGATGCCCCTCTTAACGTTCTCTCCCGACACGGCGCCACTGTGGTGTTCCTCCCCAGGAGAAATGCCCCCGAAGTGTCACCAGCCCAGAAAACTAGGCGGCACCGCTCACCAGGCTGCTGGGCACCGGTCAGCCCTGGCCGGCCCTCCCCAGCCACAGGCAGCCCCCTTGGCGTTTTGGGGATGCCCTGCAGCCCCGACGCCCCGTGACCCCCGAGCCTCACCCAGAAGAGCATGTTGAAGAAGAAGAGCAGGTATTTCACCAGCGGGCTGACGAAGGAGAACTCCTCCCCGTAGGCAGCGGGCGCGCCAGGTCTCCGCGCCATGGTCCGCCGCTGCCCCCGGGGGCCTATCTCCCAGCGGCCACCGGCCCACCTGCGTGCCCCGCAGCCCGGGGCGTGAGCCGCGGGCCCGCGGGGACCCGAACACCCGGGCAGCCGCACCGCACCGGGAGCCGCCCGAGCCGTGCGTCGGGGAGCCGCGCGCCCGGGGAACGGCGCCGCCGCTGGAGTCGCGGCGGGCAGCGTGAGCGCCGGAGACTCCACCGTGGCCGCAGACCAGCCTAGCCCGCCCGGCTCCCAGGACAGCGGGCCCGCCCCCTGGCCGGCCATTGGCGAGGCTGCCCGAGCCTGACTTCTCATTGGTCGGCGGCTGATGTCACTAAGCAGCCAGCCATCCCTCTCCTCCGAGAGGCGGGGGAGACACCTGTTCTGCGAGGGACAACTTGTTAAAGGGTCAGTGGTTCTGCTTCTCCCCGCCTAGACGGAAAGCCTGCAGGCTGCAGCTGCTTAAGGGGAAAAGAATGAGGAAAAGGAATGCACACTGCACCCCACACCCACGTCCCTTGCCCAGTTGCTGTGCACACACGCGAACACACGTACGTTAAAATCAACAAGTACGCACTCTGTGTGTTGAGCAATTCCGTTAAATGCCGTGGGAGCAGAAAAGAATGAAAGTGATCCCCAGGGATCAAGAAAATCAGAGAGACAAAGGACAGGTACTAACTGGAGAGTAGAGAATAGATGCAATCCTGTTCAGCAACCATATATTTTAAACGCTCATTTTAAAAAGCAGCGTAACTCAATAGTGGAGTTCTCAAACCACCCCCACCAATCTTGCCATCCCATCATCGTCCAGCCCCTCCATCCAAACCTTCTCAGAACCTTGGTCTACATACATACATACATGTTTTTAAGCATGCTGATGGGACGTGCACAGATTGAATGCTGGACACTGTACTGGCTACAACAAGTAAGACAAACCTAACCTCGGGGAGGGGCCTAATTTTGCTCTTCCCAAGTTACACTTTGTGTAAGGTTAAGTGGGGAGAGCTGTCGCCTAAGATGTTGATAGAAGGATCAAGTTAGAATCTGTTAGGTGGTGCAAGTAAATTACTTATAACCTGGGGCTCACTAAATGTGGTGTTTTATTTTACTTCTTTTAAGGGTTTTTAAAAAACGTGTGTATGTATGTATGTATGTATGTACATGGGCCTAAGTGTGTGTATACGCATCATTATGCCTGTAGGTGCTGATGGAGGCCAGAAAGGGGTGTCAGATTCCCCTGGAACTAGAATAGTAGAGAATTGTGAGCCACCTAATGTCGGTGCTGGGAACTGAACTTCAGTCCTCTGTAAGAGATCCAAGTGCCGTTAATAGCTGAACCACCTCTCCAGCCCTGGTATTTTGTTTCAGTAGAATTCATAATCCAGCGTGGGAACAAAATAACTGTAGATTAACTACCATATAGGAGGCAGAGACTAAGCATTGTAGTGAGATAGTCACCTTGTCAAACCTGTGGCATAGACCACGCCCATTGGGGGTGGAGACAGGGCCGGAAGTGACCTGGGGGGAACTAAGGCCAGGAGTACATCCAGAGTAAGGCCAGGAGAACACCAGAAACCTGCTGGTGTTCATCTGTCTATGTTGTAAGTTATTTCTCCCTGAATAAACATCTATTCGGCCTATTTGCTTCTCCTGATCCTTATTAAGCATCAGTATCTGGTGTCAGAAGTGGGATGTCATGGCAAGCGAGGCTAAGGCAAGGTAAGCCCCAGAGTGGTAGAGACAGTGGGGAGGTGACCCAGGTGGACACACAGAGGTGTGTCAAAGCTTGGACATACAAAAGCAAACTATGCGTTGTGTGAAAAAATAAGCATATCACTTTTCACGGCTTGGTATAGCAGCATAAGACGACACCAGCTAATGCCTGTATGTGTTGGATTGAATTAAAATTGTAGAAGGACTGGATATCAGATTGCTGAGTGTGTGCTGAACTGGTTTGGAAATAAGAGCTCTGTAGAAGGAAATGGGGTAAAATCTCTGTTTTCAGATAGAGTAGGAGAGAGGCTGGACAAAGTTTAATCCCAGCACTTAGGAGGCAGGGACAGGTGGATCTCCATGAATTCGAGCCGAACCTGGTCTACATAGTGAGTTCTAGGTCAGTCAGGGATCTACAGTGAGATCATATCTAAAAAAAAAAAAATCTAATTTTGTTATTATACTAAGTAGACATAGTTTTACACATTCCCCTACGTTTTTTATCTCCCCCCCCCACACACACACACACAGGGTTTCTCTGTGGCTTTGGAGGCTGTCCTGGAACTTGCTCTTGTAGACCAGGCTGGTCTTGAACTCACAGAGATCCAACTGCCTCTGCATCTCCAGTGCTGCGATTAAAGGCATGGGCCACCACTGCCTGGCCAAAGTTTTTAGTGCACCTGTTAACCCTTATCAAAGAAATCTCTTTTTGCAGTAGACAGTAATTAATACAGAAACCCACACCCTGTCGGCAAACAGGAAATAAGACACTGCGGGATGCTCAGCTGTAAACGGAATGTCTGTTTTATGTCCCATCTCCCAAAAAGGCTCACAGATCACTGAGGAAGAGGTGTGTAAGAATGAGAGGTAGTGAACACTTGTCGTGAGGCCGCATTTGGTAATCGAGACAGGGCTATTGCACACAAGAGTTTGCAATGGCTGTGACCTCATGCATGCAGATGTTAGGGTTTTAAAAAAATCTGTTTTTTTTAGGACCAAGCATGGTGGCACATACCCTAATCCCAGGAGGCAGAAGCAAACAAATCTCTTCAAGTTTGAGGCCAGCATGGTGTACATGGTGAATTCCAGGCCATCCAGGGCTACATAGGGTGACCTGGTCTCAAAATAAATAAATAAATAAAATCCTTGCCTTTTTTTTCATATATATATAAGAATAACTTAATTGACAAAGAAAGAAAAAATCGGATAGAACTATTTTGAGCGTGAAAACAATTAATAACTCAGGGAAGGCTTAAAGTAAAGGAATATTAAGTAGGAATTATATTGGATTTTGCACATTTCAAATTTATTAGACAATTGCAATAAGTACTGGGTACAATTGTACATTCAAAATGGAAATATGATTGGCAGCGCTCAGAAAAAGAAGAAAGTAGACATGGTATGATATTTGAGGCTGAGAAAATTTAGTTTAAAGAAGCATTACAAAGAAAGCAGAACTGTGTACTCTTACTGAAGCCTGACAGCTATTCCCCAGGGGCCCAGGCCTTCCTTTATGACTTTCTCAAGAAGGTCAATAAGTCTGGGGAGAGCTAAAGCCTAAAACTCAAACAAAACACAAAGAACAAAAGCAACATACTACCTGTTCTGTATCTTGATTTCCAGTAAATGTCAGTAGTGTGTGTGTGTGTGTGTGTGTGTGTGTGTGTGTGCCAGAGTTCATTATTAGTTCCTCTCTTCAATTGGCTCCCGCTTTATTTATTTACTTATTTATATTTCATGGCAGGGGAGTTGGGGGTTTGTGGACAGTGAACAACTTGTCAGTTCTCTCTACTATATGGGTTCTGTCTTAACAACTTGTGGGTCCCGGGGATTGAACACGAGTTGTCAGGTTTGGTGGAGAGGGGCCTTTACCTGCTAAGCCATCTCACTTGCTTCCACCTTTTTTTTTTTTTTTTAAGGACTTATTTTTATTTGTGCAGTAGCTAGGAAAGGCATCAGGTCCCTTAGAGTTGGAGTTACAGGTGGCTGTGAGCTGCCCAATATGGGTGCAGAGGAACGAACTCATGTCCTCTGGAAGAGCTTTAACTACTGAGCAATCTTCAGGACAGGAAAAAAGATAAGGGCAGAAAACAGAGCCAACTTTACAATGTTGTGGTGTAACATCTTTATTTTAGTGTTCATAGTATGGTGGGGTGTCTAAACATGTAAGTCTGCATGGATTAATTCAGATATTTATATGTGCCTAATGTGTAAGTTAAGGCCCACAGGACTGATAGAAATGCTTCAATATATTCGTTTCTTGGCAAAAGAATACAAAGCTGAGTGAGCCACCACTGCCCTTGGGGAGCTCATGTCCTTGCTGGGAAATCAGATAAAAATGGGAAATCCAAGAGACATTTAGACCATCTATCATGTTCCCTAATTGCTCTAGCCTTATCCATAGGGATAGTGGCCATTTTGAACAATTAAAAAATCCACCCCACCCAAACAAACCCTCTATTAGTCTAGTTGATTTTCCATTTCATATTATGAGACTAACACACTGCCCACCACATCAAGGGGGCCTCTTATTTTTTCCCTCTCAAGCACAGATTTTGGCAAACTCCTAATGGATAACTTTGGTAGCTTGAGGAGGCCGCCATGATTTTTGCCATGGGGATTAGAACCCCACCCCCAAAATGGTTTTCAGCAGGAGAATGAGCAAGAAAGAATAGGCTGAAGAGAGCTTGTCACTAGGTCAACACCTCAGATGTGGTGGGCTACTTTCACTGGAGTCCCACAGAACACTTTGCTAGTTATTTTAATAGAATTCCAATTCAATCTGTTTAAGTCAGTTTCTCTTTTTTTCAGCCAAACAGTCCTAATTAATACTATGAAATTATGAACCAAGACTTTTTTTTTAGTGTTTCAAAACAGGGTTTCTCTGTGGCTTTGGAACCTGTCCTGGACCTCGCTCTTGTAGACCAGGCTGGTCTCGAACTCACAGAAATCCACCTGCCTCTGCCTCCCAAGTGCTGAGTGCTGGGACTAAAGTCGTGCACCACCAACACCCGCCTGGTGAACCAAGAGCTCCTGGGGTGGGAAGAAAGGAGAACTCGGCGTTGATAGGAAGTGAAGGGAAATGCTAGAGAGGAGAAACAGCAGTGGATGCCTGAGCTGAGCCAGAAGGTGTGCAGAAGACGCTGCTGATGAGCAACATCACATGCAAGCATCTAGGAGGGATAGAAAGCTGCTACACATGACTTCACTCCACCAGCAGAAAAGCACGCTCATAATAGCTGCGACTTTTCATGCAACTGCCCACATGGTGTTTATAGCTCATTCTTGCACCTTGGGCACTCGCCTCTGCAGGTTGAGATCTGAAGGAGAGACCGAAACATCCCTTTGGGAGGAGCTGGCCCTTAACAGCCCTGCTGGTATAGTTTATAGCACACTTGCTGGCTGGCTCATTTTATAGGATCAAGTTCAGGCTAATGTCTTCATTTTCTTGATCTGGAGAAAATGTACTGAACACTAACTTCATAATTTCACCTTTGCTTGTTTTTGTTTTGTTCTGGGGACAGAACCCATGGCCTCGTGCAGTCCATACAAGTGCTCTATCACTGAGCCACACCTCAGTGATCAAACTGCTTTCATTCACCAAGATCCATACATCTTCATAGACCAAATAAGCAGGTCCAGAGGGAACTTCTTGACAATCATCACTGTGTTGAAGTTCAAGACACTGAAACTGCCTTCATCTCCAGAGAGTGGTACTGCATGTAGTTTACTGGCCTGGTCACTAGAAGCAGTTCCAAAGCTTCCACTTGGCCTTTTTTTTTTTTTTTACTACAACAGCTTTTCCTTGATGTGTTCAGAAGCCAGCACAGGGATTCTGCCATTGCTGAGCATGCCTGTGTCAATTGTCTATCACAGATCTGGGCAAACTGGCATAGTATGAGTCTGGAACTCTACGGCTTACCTAATAGCCACAGAGCCCTGTCCTGACTAGCACAGTTTGGATGTTTAGGACTTAGTATCAGTCCAGAGCCCATTCCAAGTTTTCTTCACTTATTTCCCCCTTTCTAATTCTCAGTCATTCAGCAAAGGACTGCAGTTTCTGTAGAGGGAACTAGGAAGATTTATATTATGAATGGCTGACTGTGAGTGGTACCCATCTTCACAGGGAGTTGGGCTTCATGCAAGGCTCTCTAGTTCTGGGACCCTCTTGCAGTCTATAAGTTGGTTAAAGGACTAGGAGTCTTTATTATGGTGCCAGACTTCTCCACTAATAATAACAATAATATTTTATGGGCTGGAGAGATGGCTCAGAGGTTAAGAGCACTGACTGCTCTTCCAGAGGTCCTGAGTTCAATTCCCAGCAAGCACATGGTGGCTCACAACCATCTGTCATGAGGTCTGGTGCCCCCTTTGATGTGTAGGCAAATATGCAGACAGAACACTGTATATGCAATAAAAATAAGTAAATAAATTTTTAAAAAGATTTATTTAAAAAAGTAATATTTTAAGGGTTAGGAATATGGCTCAGTGGAAGAGCACATTAGTGTGCATAAGGTTCTATGTTCAATTCTCAGCAGCACGAAAACAAACAAACCAGCCCTTCTGTGGGCTGCTCATCTACTCTAGTTGTAGCAGCACAACTTGCCATCGCCAAAGACACCCTGCAGGTCATGCTATTCTGATTACTGCTTTGCCTCCCCACAACAACACTTTGCTGACTAGCTGCTGCCACTTGCTCCAGACCACCCAGAATCCCATTATCTCCCCTGCATTCACAGAGCTCATTTCAATGGCAACAGTGTCTGCCATCATTCCTGGCCTACAGAGAGTTGTCACAAGAGGTCTTTAGGGGCACAGCCCTTACAATGTATTTCTCTATGCTTTGGGGACACTCCTTAGTGGGCACAGGAAAGGGTAGATGAGAAAGCATCTTACAGAAGCTTTAGTCCAATGTCTCCCAGCCTTTACAAGTTTCCCTTTGTAGTAGTGATTCTCTACTGGAGCAGCACTTGGTGATATCAGAAGCCATTTTTGGACATGATAAATGAAGAGTGTCACTGGTATCTAATAGGTAGGGGACAGGATACTGCCAAATGAGGCAGAGTCCAGATGAGGCGAGGCAGTGGGGGCATACAACTAGATATGTCACTTAGTTCATTCTAGTCTTGTTCCTACTGTTATATACTGCAAAGTGCCCTGAACAGGCTCCATGACAAAGTGTTATATTAATGCTTCTAATGTTGAGCAACTCCGCTGTGTAGTAGAGGGAATGTCTGCTGGCTTGGGTCACTTTTGGATCCAGACTTCTATTAGCTAATGGAACACTCTTTTAGATCAAGAATCCCTGCCTGTGAGCATATGTCCATAAATTGTGCTGCTTCAACTCCATACCTCCTTCACTCTGGTCCCAGACTCTTAAGATCTATCCTCACACACTTCCCTGGGTTAAGATACACAGGCAGTAATGGCATACACCTTTAATTCCAGCACTCGGGAGGCAGAGGCAGGCAGATCTTTGTGAGTTCGAGGCCTGCCGGGTCTACAGAGTGAGTTCCAGGACAGCCAGAACAACAACAACAACCAAAGATATATTAGTTGTTTAAAACTGTGAACTTGCTGAAGAAATTGCTCCGTGGTTAGGGACGCTTGTTGCTCTTGCAGAGGATCCAAGTTCAGTTTCCCTGCACCTGTATGGTGGCGCACAATCATCTACTGCAGGGGATCTAATGTTCTCTTCTGAATCCAAGAGCCCTGTGCATACATGGGGCACACACATACATGCAGAATACAGATGTGTGTACACTAAATAAATCTAAAAGCAAACAAACAAAATCCCCAAATTGCAATCTTTCTTCAGTCTGGGAAGATATATGTTAGTGGATCTTAATTTTTATGGTTAGGTTTTGCAGCCAGGCTGTAGGACCTGCTTTAACTTGGGGCTTATTAGATCTGGGGAGAAGCAGGGGGGGGGGTTCATGGGGGAAAATGCACCCCTTGTAAAACGCCTTCCTCATGGGAAGCCTTTATGATTTCTTCAGGCAAAGAAAATCTGTCACAAATCTTTAGTGGAATGACATGGGGAGAATCAATAAAAATACTGAGGTGTAATTGAATTTTATATTTCAAGTATGATCCATTCTTTACAGATATGACTTCGTTATAGAGAAACAGATGAGATTTGTCTATTTTGAAAGGGAGGCTGGATATAAATTGGTTTTCGCAGATTACATTAGCTCTATTGTGAAATTCACGTATTTGTGATGGCAATTGCTGAGGAACTCCTGTCACCTGGTAATGGACAAGATGCAACCCACCTTTTCAAGGTGAGGCGTTTGTAATGGGACATTGTTCTCTGTGGTGCCTTTTGTGGGCATTCACCATGAATGAAGACCCTTGATAGTCATAAGCATGCGAAGAATCTGGATCCTTGCATCTACAATAGAGCTATGCTTACCGGAGTGTTCAAACACAGAAGAGCAAGCATCCACGGACACCCATGGTGCGAAGCGCTGGCTAGGGCACATATATTGATGAGGTCCAGCTGTAACTTAGGTACACACAGTGTAGCTCTGGGCTAAGTTGTTTAGATTGAAAACATAAATCGAATCTAGCTTTGCCAATGATAAGAGAATATAAATTTAGGTAATGTGTTACATCATGCCTATATCTCCAGGACATGGGGGCTTAAGGTAGGAAGATTCCAGGGCAGCCTGGACCACATAATGAGTCCAGAGATAATCAGGGCTATAAAGTGAGACTGTTTAAGGAGAAAAAAATAAAAGCTTGGCATGATGGTACACTCAGGATGCAGAGGCAGATGAATCTCTGTGAGTTCAAGGCCAGCCTGGTCCACATAGTGAGTTCCAGGCCAGCTAGGGCTGTCCTGTCATGTTTTGCTACGTAGGCCAAGTTGACTTTAAATTTGAAATCATCCTGTCGTAGCTTTCCAGTTATCAAGGTACAGGAACAGGGACCATCAAGACAGCAAAGGTCAGTAGGTAAAGAAAGGTACTGCTGCCTAGACCTGAGACTCACATGGTAGAAGGAGACAGGCAGCTTCCTTAGTTACCCCCTTACCTCCTCGTGTGTGCATTGGCATGTGTAACTAAATATTTTGTTTAAAGATTACAGTTATGTACCATGCACGGCTGGTACCACAATGCCCAGCTTCCAACACCTTTTTAAAGTGAAAACAACACTTCAATTAAAAAGAGAAGAAAGCCCAGAATGGTGGAGCATACCTGTGATTCCCAGCACTTAGGAGGTGGGAGCAGATCTTGCCTGGCTATGTGCACTTGTAATCACACCCTAGGAGTGCATGACAGGTGGACTAATTTAGCCTGCTCCAGGTCAGTGAGAGACCTTATGTGGTGGCTTGAATAGATATGACCTCCATAGACTCATGCGTTTGAATGTCTGGCCCATAGGGAGCAGCACTATTAGGAGGTGTGGCCTTGTTGGAAGAAGTGTGTCACTGTGGAGGCGGGCTCTGAGGTCTCATGTGCTCAAGCTAGGCCTAGTGTAGCAGTCTCCTTCTGCTGCCTGTGGATCAAGATGTAGAACTCTCAGCTCCTTCTCCAGGACCATGTCTGACTACAGGCCATCATACTTCTCGACATTATGATACTGGACTAAACCTCTGAAACAGTAAGCCAGCCCCAATTAGATGTTGTCTTTTATAAAAGTTGCCATCGTTGGAGCTAGAGAGATGGCTCAGCAGTTAAGAGCACTGTATACTCTCTCAGAGGATCTAGGTTCAATTCCCAGCACCTACATGGCAGCTCAAAACTGTCTGTAACTCCAAGATCTGACACACTCACACAGGCATACATGTCAGGCAAAACACCAATGCACATAAAATAAAAGTAAATACATTTTTAAAAAAGTTGCTGTGGTCATGGTGTCTCTTCACAGCAATAGGTATATGACATCTGAAGAAAGACACTTGAGTTTGACCTGTGTTCTCTATACACAGGTGCACATGTGTTCATGCAGCACGCGCACACACACACACACACACACACACACAGAAGCCTATTGTCTTCTGGAATTTTCTTATGCCACATGGACATAAACACACATAGGTCTGATGAATATTTATTGTTTCTGAAAAACTACACAATGTCAGAGGCAAAGTCTGCAATTTTTAAAGAGCTGGGGGAATTATTTAATAATTTCCATTTGCATTATCTTTTGATCCTCCTGCTAATTTTATTAGGCAACCATTTTTAGATTAATTCTTAGTGAACATTAAAATTGTTTGTAAATGTTTACTTTGATGTTTATCAGAGGATGTTTGCCTAATGATTTGAAAGGGAGGTTAAGTCTGAAAACCAAAAGGAGAATAATAAAGTGATTTTAACACAGTCTTGGGGGATACTGAAAAAAATGACAGAGTGGCTAGCAGCATTTATTGCTCTTGCAGAAAAGCCTGATTCTGTTCCTAGCACCCATGAGGAGGCTTTTACTCTACCAGCCGAGAAGTCAATGGCCTGCTCAGGAAGAGTCCTGCAAGTCAGAAATACCAGCGGTTAAGGTTTGAATGTGACCATTCACCATAAACTCATGTGTTTGAACACTTGGTGTAGAGTGTCCCACCCACATTGGTGGAGCTGTTTGGGAGGCTTAGGGAGGCTTTGGGAGGGAGAATCACACAAAAGGAAGGAGCTCACTGGAGGGTGGGCCTTGGGGCTTTATAGCCAAGCTCTACTTCCTGTCTACTCCCAGTTTTCTGACTGCAAATTCAATGTGACCACTAGTCTCATGCTTCTGCTACAAGCAATGCCTTCCCTACCGTAGTGGGCTATATCATCTCTAACTATAATCCAAGTAGACCCTGGCTCCTTTACCTTGTGTTTGTCAGGTAACAACCGCCAGAAAAGTGGCTACTACACAAGTCAAAGTGGGGTTTACAGTCATGATGCATATTAGATTATTTGAATGGGTGGGTGAACTTTCTTTGTCCCAAGCTGCCTTACAAACTTCTATTTTGAACATCTACAGTTGATTTTACATTCTCTATTCAGCCACTGATTCTACCTCTCCTACTTAGAGACACTTAAATTACCCCAGCCCCAATAGGCACTTGAAATTATAACCTCAAGTGTTAGAATAAAAAATAAAAGGTTAGCACGTGAAACAATGGGCTCCATTATGGTGTCTTCATACATGTGCATCACAGTATAGTTTATTGTCATTCATTCGGGCCTCCCTCATATTTCTACCTCCCTCCGACTGGATTCTTTCCTTCTCCTAGATGGGTGCCCCCCCATCTGTTTTCATGTCACTATATTCTTTTACCTCCTTCCCTGAAGATCTCCTCCATTCCTCTCATTATCCTTTTTCAGTTTCATGACCTACCTACATACTCATATATAAACACACACACATACAACTGTACTTGTAGATTCTTCATATGAGATAAATATATAGTATTTGCCTTTCTTAACCTGGCTTATTTCACTTAACATAATGATAACTACTTCTATCCATTTTCTTCCTAATGTCATGCTTTACTTTCTCTTTGTAACAGCATAAAATCTCGTTGCTCGCCAGGCGTTGGTGGCACACACCTTTAGTCCCAGCACTCGGGAGGCAGAGGTAGGCAGATCTCTGTGAGTTCAAAGCCAGCCTGGTCTACAGAGCCGAGACAGGCTCCAAAGCAATACAAAGAAACTCTGTCTCGGAAAAAAAAAATCTCATTGTGCATATGTACCACATTTTATGTACCTATTCATCTGTTGATGGCCATCTCAGCTGGTTCTATTTCATGGCTATTGTGAATAATACAGCATCCTCATCAATTCAGTATTAGAATTTTGCCAGAAGACATAGTTTGTGTTGCTAGAGTGATGCCAACAATGAGCAGCCAGTGAAGAATGGTTCCAAGTAGTTAGAAGTAAGTTGTTAGTGGCAATAGGACTATCAAGTAGTAAAACTTATAGACCAGGAACACCTTGTATGGGAATTAAAAAATCTAACGTGTAGAAATGGCAGGTCCTGGAAGATTTTGAAAAGTCTATACATGGCAAGTAAGGGAAGTTTCAGTTCTTTGTGTTCTCTCAAGAAGACAAAAGTTCTGGGGGCCGGGGGAGACGGGGAGTGTGGGAGGGTGGCGGTGCATGCCTTTAATCCCCACAGTGTGTCACTGTGGAGGTGGACTTTGAGGTCTCATGTGCTCAAGCTGCATCCAGTGTGGCTCACAGCTGCTTCTGCTGCCTGTGGATCAAGATGTAGAACTTTCAGCACCATGTCTGCCTGCATCCCACCTTGTACTGCCACAAAGTAACTGTAAGCCAGCCCCAATTAAATGTTTCCCTTTTTAAGAGTTGCCATGGCCATGGCAACAGAAACCCTAACTAAGACATGGCCCTCAGCTATTTACTCTTCCATTAAAGTACAATTCAGCCCCCAATCAGGAAGCCTTTTAAAAGTGCATCTATTTATGGAGAGATACCCAGTCCAAAATCTGCACCTTGTACCTTAAAAGTGACACACTATCATGACACTTGTTCTCTGTGCTCTCTGCTCAAGTCACCAGAAAGCAAAGGATGACAGAGGTCGGACATGATGGCATGCATTTGGGATTGATTTGAACACTCAGTTATTTGAGTCCTCTGAAATTGTTTCAAATACTCATGTAGGTAGAACCCAATCCTGTCTGAGCTCAGCATCCACTGACCCTTCTGGAACTTTTTGCAATCTTTCCTCTTAGAAACACCCCCACAACTTGCCATTTTAGACTAAGTAACTAAGGAACACGGTTTAACCTGGGGCTCCAGAATTGTAGCACTGGACTTCTAGCCGATAAGAATATAAGGGTGGGTATGTGACCCAAATTGATCCAATCAGAATGAAGTCTAGAATTCAGTAGGAGAAGGAAGCGTTATTGAAAGAGATTCCTTCCCTCTTTTGCTGGGGATCCTAGCACTAACATTGCTAGCAGTGGAGGAGCCACCAGAGGGCCTGAGCGAGGAAGCCCACGACAAAAAGGGCAGAGCTGAGAGATGGGCTTAAACCAAGTCCTGATGACGTTTGAGCCTGCAGATCCAATGCTGCCTGTGATCAGCCCTAGCCTTAGGCTTATCAACTATGCGGGTCAATAAAGTTGTGGGGTTTTGATATTTTAAATTTGTCGTATTTTGTTTGTTTGTTGCTTAAGTCAGACAAAAATAGTCACCTTGCAGCTTACAAAGTACTGACCCGAATACCATTCCCTTGGTTGTGTGCTGTACACATTAATAGGGCTCTCCTTTTCTTAGTCCATCCCACGTGCAAACCTGCTGTGCAGTGGGTAGTCAGATCTAGGACGCCTGCCTGCCTTTGTAGCTTAGCTATTGGCTTTCTCTTTACTTCCTTTCAGCCGCACCAGCAGGGAGCCCACAGTGGGGCTTCTTTAAAGGTAGATCCAGAAGGCTAGTCATACAGGCCGAGAGCTGTGCAGCCTGAGATGGCAGGGACAGTCCTCGGGCAGAAACCAACCTCTCTGCAATGGGCAGCTCCCGCAGAGCCCAGCTCCAGAAGGGTCCCACCCACCAGCGGTTCCTGACGGAGGTGGAAAATAAGCCCTAGAAGCGTGGTTCTCTACGCTGGGGACAATCAAGGGATGAGTCAGCCTTCTAGAGAAAACTGGCTTCAATCTTCTGCCAGGCCCCGCCCCCGCAGCAGCAAGGCCTGCAGGCCTGTGGGCTTCTTCAGGGGCATAATTACCTTACGTGTGAAAGCACTGGAGGGCTGTGCTCTTTCAAAGCCCTTATGCACTCATTATGTCATTGGATAGAAGATTTGCTATCCCACCCCCCGATTCATTTTTCTTTTTCTTTTTTTAAAATTTCAAATCCAGCAGAGGAAATTTTTTTACTTGGCTTTCAACAAGCTTCGAGAAGACAAAAATGAGAACTGAATCCAAGAGCAAAGCTTTTCTAGAGACAGATACACACCCCTTCTCTCTTATGCCCAAAATACCAAATTGACTAGAGCTAGGCTCTAGAGGACAGAACAGAGTGGGAGCTGAAGCCTGGCTGTGAGTTCCACATCTGCTAAGTAGTTGTGTGACTAGGACAAGCCCCTGAATCTCTCCGCACCAGTTTCTTCCTCTGAGAAGACAAACAATCTTCCTGTGGATGTTGGCTTTGGCATTTTTCTGAAGATCTAAGGCTTTACGGCCCTGATAATTGTAGCATCTGAAGGAACTGACTTAAGCTGCTGGTGGTGTGTGTGTGTGTGTGTGTGTGTGTGTGTGTGTGTGTGTGTGTGTATGTGTGTGTGAAGGGGGGGGGGAGAGAGAGAGTAGGGATTCACATTCCACTTCAAGTGTGTTGAGCTCAGAGGATAACTTGCATCCACTAAAGTCACCTTGCTGGTCCCATGTTAGTTTTTAAATGTGGCTACTGCAGATCCAACCTCACATCTTCATGCTTGAAGATAGCACTTTCCCGACTGAGCCTCCTTCCCAGACTCCACCCAAGACAGTTTAACTCTTGGTAAGAGCAGCCAGTTGTGGACTACAGTACTCAAAGCCGCTCTTGTGACAGAGATTCTGTCGGTTGATGGATTAGAACTTCCTGGCTGTTGAAAGTTGGAATGTTGTTGACCCAGAATCAAGATTATCTTGGACTATCTTTGGTCTCCTTGATAGCCATTTATGTATTACTTAAGTAGATCACCAGGTCTACCAGCCTAGCGACTCGACTGAGACTGTCATGAGATGGCATCTGGAACCTGATCAGACATTTCCCTGCTCTGCTGTAACCTGACTGATATCCTCATCGATGTGCTTGGTAAATGCAATGATTTATAACTACCTTTGTGTTCTGTGACCACGCGAATTCATTCATCTGTTTCCTCAGTGGAACAAGGCCACTCTCACTGGGCTCTGAAGAACCTTCTCTTGTTTACTTTTGGGATGGTTAACCTTGGTTGTCAAATTGATTGGATCTGGAGTCAACTAAGAGACATATAGGGCCAGTGAGATGGCTCAGTAGGTAAAAAAGCTTACTGAGAAAGCCTGATGAGTTGAGTTTGATCCGATAAGGATCAATAAGGCAGGAGAGAATTGACTCTGATTTCCACATAGGTGCTACGGCACAGGCTCACTCACCCCATCACATGAACAATAATAAAATAAAATAAAATGCCTTTGAAGAATCTACGACCAGAATGGAAGGAAAGAGAGGGATGGAAAGAAGATAAATACTCTCCCAGCAGGGCAGTTCTGTAAGAGTATTTCCTGAAGGGTTATCGGAGGGAGACCTTCCCTCAGAGTGGACAGCACCTCCTGCAGCATCTTAGATATAAAGAGGAAGGCTGATGGAAAAAACTTGTGTGTCTGCCTGCCCTCCTTCATTGCCTGCTGGTAAGTGCATCTACTGTATTGCTGTGACTGCGGCTGCCGTCCTCTGCTGAATGCCAGAACCCAGCTTCTTTAGCTATCCACAGTGTTTTAGACATCAGTGGTTCTCTAGGAATTCTCCAGGCTTTCAGCAGCAGATCTCCCAATCCCAGGAACTTGAGATAAACTGGGGAAGAGGGTGACTCAGGGGGAGGGTGTGTTAAGGGAAAACCTGGTTAGCTGGACAATGACGACGAGATTCACCTTCTTAGGCACCATTCCTGAGTTCTGGGACATGGGATCGGTATTAGCTTTGGGGTCTGAAGGAGCTTTCTTAAAATTACTGTTCATGTGGGACCTCAGAAGGTAGGGAGCCCCACTGAAATGTATTAGTTAAGGTGAGATTCTATGATTAGGGTGGGTTCTAAATCAATGTCTGGTGTCTGTCCTCAAGCAAGAAAAAGACACCTGGAGACTCAGGTATGTGGGAAGAATGCCATGTGACACTGAAGGTAGGCATTAGAGTATTGGATGTCCAAGCTAGGGAATGTCAGTACCGCCAGAAGACAGCCATGGGACACTCGGTGCTTTTGTGTGGGTTTTAAAAGGCACCTGTCTTCGACTTTTTGTGGCTGCGACAAATCCTTGAGGGAAGCAGTTTAAAGGGGAGGAAGAGCTATCGAGTCCATGTTCAGCTGGCTCCATTCTGGCCTGTGGTAAGGCAGACTGTCCCAGAAGCAGGCACGGTGTGGCTGACTACTCACTTCATGGTGGCCTGGAAGCAGAGTGTGTGTGGTTTTTTTTTTGGGGGGGGCAAGGTATTCCTTCCAGGGCATGACTTCACTGACTGCTTCTACTGTCTGGGCCTGCTTCCCAATGATAGCACTGTATCACATCAAGGAATTAACCCACTGATTAGCTCAGAGCCTCAGGATCCAATCACTGCCCCCAGACCTTATCAGCTGGCTTTGCATGAGCCACCAGGACATCTGCTGCGGAATATTTATACACTGTGTGAAGATGTGTTGCTGTGATCCATGTAATAAAATGCTGAATGGCCAATAGGAGAGATAGGTGGTATTTCCTCGCAGAGAGAGAGAGGAAGAGGAAATAATCCAGGTGCACCAGAGATGCCGTCAAAATGCGGTAGGAGTCCAACACACAGAATGGGAGAGGTAAAAGCCACATGGTAGAACATAGATTAATAAAAATGTGGTTTAAGTTATAAGAGCTAGTGGGTGGGACAAGCCTGAGCTGTAGTCCAAGCTTTCATAATTAATAATAAATCTGTGTCATTGTTTGTGGACTGGCGGCTGACGGAAGGAAGAGCTTGCTACAGACATTCCGGGTTCAAGCCAGAAGAGCACAACTTCCTCCCATTCACTGTACCTCAGGGCCAATGGCTTAACAAGCGAGTGTGAACCGGATCAGGGACGAGGTCCCTGTGCTCATGAGACTGAGGAATGTAGCTCAGGTACAACCAACACCTGTATTTTAATTGTTCTGCTAGCAGACCTGCACTTAGGAGATAGAAGAAAAAAGGAAATCAGAAGTTCAAGAGTATCACAGGGAGCTGGAGGCCAGCTTGGGCTACAGGAGACCCTGACTCAGAATATAACATAAAACAAAACAATTCTTCTAATAATCCAATGTACAAAGACTTAGTGATACAGCACTTGCCTGACATGCATGAGGGCCTGAGTTTTATCCCACCATCATAGGAAAAAATTAAAAAGTAGCCATTCTAATGTCAGGCTAGCATTGAGAACCACTGGGTTAGGGAGGCATTTGAAAATCACCTGAACTGGATATGGTGGCATATACTGTTAGTTTCCTGTCAACCTGCCGCTGGCTGGGGTCATCTAAGAGGAGGAAACCTCACTGAAGACAATGCCTCCATAAGGTCAGGCCTATAAGACATTTTCTTAGTGGTTGATGGAGGATTGTCCAAGCCATTGTGGGTGGTGCCATCCCTGGGCTGGTGGTCCTGGGTTCTATAAGAAAGCGGGCTGAGCAAGCCATGATGAGCAAGCCCCACCCTCCATGGCCTCCACACCAGCTTCTGCCTCCAGGTCCCTGACCTCACTGTTTTTGATGATCAACTGTCATATGAAACTGTGAGTGAAATAGACCCGTTTTTGGTTATGGTGTTTCATCACAATAGAAACCCTAAGACACAGCACAGGCCTGTTAACTCCAGCACTCAGGAGGCTGAGACAGGGGGACTGTCACATATTTGAGGACAGTCTGGGCTGTTTAGTGAGTTATAGGCTAACCTGGGCTACAGAGGGAGTGTCTGTTTTAAAACAGCAAAAGAACCCGGTGCTATCAGGGATGTGGTGATCGACAGAGGCTAGATAGGTTTAAGAGGAAAACTCAAGGTTTCTCTGTAGCTTCCGAGGCTGTCCTGGAACTCACTCTAACTCCTCAAACTCAGAGACCTGCCTGCCTCTCCTCTGCCTCTGGTGTACTGGGTGGGGTTAAAGGCATGCACCACCACTGCCTGGCAGAAGTTTTATTTTTTATTTATTTATTTTTTATTTTAGTTTCAAAGCAACTAGTAACAGAAACAGAGAAGGCAGAAGGAGAAAAAAAAATATCTGGTTTGAGAGGAAGAATCCTGTGTTTGACCCGCTAAGTGAATTCACAGCAATCCATTCAGGTAGGAGCATTTGGTCAGTGGTTGAAGGAAAACCAGATCTGAATGCTGCTGCACATTTAGACAGCGCCACACAGCATAAAGACAATGAGAATAGGTCCCACTCACAAAGTACCTAGCCAATGCTTTTTCTCAGGCCGGACAGTTGGCATAAACACCAGCAGCGGTAGGCACCGGCCAGATGAAGACAGTCGCCCATAAGAGTTAGCTGCTCTCCTAAACATCTGCATTTAGCCAGGAGCCTGGGCTGAATCTGATGAAGGCAAAGAAATGGCATCTCTGACGCGTCCCTAGCATGAATATGAGGACTGCCAAACCTTGCTGATGAGTAGCTGGAGGTGTGGCTGCCTGACACTTCAAGTCCCTAACCTGGACCTAAAAATAGATTTGTCCCAATGGTATAAAGTGGATGATAAAGATGACAATGCTTTACAAGGGCCAGTTGTCACTGTCTCCTCTGAGACAAACCTGCCGAACCTTCCTTTCCTTAGACAGTACACAAAGGCTGGCTGTGTTGGTGTGTGGGACTGGACTGGTTTTGATGTGGTTGCTGGTGGCCTAGTACCCTAGCTTTTCATATAGTGAAAAAAAGGGGAGAGTATAATAGGTTATTTGGGCATTCATCAACCCCATTCCATGATACAAATGACACTCACCTCCCTGGCCACACAATTACTAGCATCCCTAGGGCCCTCTGTCTGGAGACAAACCCTAGTTAGAAACAAGTCTTGGACAGACTCGGAAGCAAGGATGGATAAGCAGGTAGCATCCTACCTGCCAGGCACACCCATAGGGCCGTTACTTGCCCCAGGCCACTTCCTCTGACAGCTAAGCCTGCTATGAAAGCTTTCCCTTCCTGGAAATCTGCACACAGGTCAACTTTGGAGCCAGATAGCAAAGTTCCATGGAAGAGAGAGGCTCACTCACTTTTGCCTTCCAGAGCTAAAGAGGCAGATGCTTACCAGGGTCCCCCCTCCCTTTTTTTTTTTTAATAATTCCCCATGGTCCCATCCAGCAGAGTGGTTCTTTCTGAGTACATGAGGGGCACAACCCATTTCGGAGTTTCTGTGTGGGACAGGAAAACAGAAATGGTTCTCTGATGTCCCTTGTCCCCAACTTTAGAGGGCCAGGAATTCGTGCATTGAGAGCAAACGTGAAATTGCAGGGTCTTTGGTGCAGTGCTGGGCCAAGGGTGGGGGTCGGGGTAGGATACTGTGAGCTTGGCCTGCACTGGGGGGACCGGGAGGGGAACGCTTAAGCTCAGCCTGTTGCCTCGTTGGCTGTTCCCACTGGAATTCACCCCTGGAGAGTCCTCCCCGCCCCCCTCCACGCTAGCGTGTTAGTCAAGCGGAGCAAATGCAGAGTTCCAGTAAAACCTTTCCCTGTCGCCGGACTGGGAACCTCAGAGTTAGTTACTGAGTAACTGGAGGACGTAATTGATGTGCCTCAAAGAGCTCCATGCGATCAGCAGTTTAAGAGCCAGACTGTGAGTCCAAGGTCAAAAGTTAGGAGAAACTGGATCCCGGACTAAAATATGCGGCTGCAGGGCAGAGAGAAACCAGTCCAACGAATGTATGAGAATAAAAGGACTGGGGGTTGGTAACAAGCTTTTAACGCCCTCCGGCTGTCTCAGTGGAATGGATTGGGCTGCTGCTGTCTCAGTGGAATGGATTGGGCTGCTGGTGACCCAGCTGGGCAGGATACAAGCAAAGTTGTCCCTCCAGTCTCTCATCTACCAGCGGACTTTTTTTTTTTTTTTAAACAGGGTGTCCTGGAACTCACAACGCAGACCAGGCTGCACAGAGATCTGCCTGCCTCTGCTTTCGAGGTCTGGGAGTAATGGTGCGTGCCACTATGCCAGGCTACAAGCACAACCTCTTCAACACAGACTATAAGAAATAGGAAATATACTTCTCTAGTTCCTCTTATTTTCTACTTCAGACATATCCAGATATGTGCTATGGATTATGTCTCCTCTGAAAAACGCTCACTGCGACCTCCCTCTGCTCCTACCCGAGCAGCGTGTGGCCTCTGCTCAGCACTGAGACACACACACCTCTCTTTTCCACTTATCTCGCTCTACTCCATGTGTCTTCTCTCTTCCCATGAGATAGCATCATTTCTTCTTATGCTCTATTTGCGTTAGATGCGATTGGCTCCATATTGGGTGCACAGGAATTAATCAATATTTGGAAAATGAAGCACCTAATCGAGACTAGCATGCAGCTTAGTCTGGCCCCCTTCCCTTTTACAGGGTCGCTTCCTCTTCGCCACTTCTTCCCAGGACACCCAGCCAGGGACTCGGCCTCCGTGCTCACATCCTGGCACCTTCTCTTCGGCTGTCCTTTGTGCTGTACTTGTCTTTCTCTTTGCTTTTGGACACGCAACGTCAGCGGGGCTGGAAGCGCCTGAAGACAGGGCTAGGGGGGGTTTTGGTTTGGTTTTCTTTTATTCATGCCTAACCCGATGCCTTACGTAGCACCCAGCAGAGGTCCAATCTGGATTTTCTCAGGTAATGAATGAGTTTCCAAGGTTTTGGTCAAAGTGACCCTCTGGTCTCCATCACACAGCACCCAGTGTGTCCTGACTAGCTGTCACTTGTTTAGGAGGATTTGCTTGAAGACCTGAGATGGTATTGGTGGGTATCTACTGCTGTGATAAAACGCCATGACCTAAACAACTGGGAGCAGACAGATAGCTCAGTGATTAAGATCACCTACCCTGCTGATTTTCCAGTGGGCCTGAGTTTAATTCCCAGCATGCACTTCAGGTGGCTCACAACTGTGCCTGTAACTCCAGCTGCGGGGTCCCCTTCTGACCTCTACCTTCACTCTGTCCTCACATGGTACACACTCACTCATGGGACACACACATACACAGAAATTATACTCAAATATAACAATGTGGTCTATATAACAATTATATGTGAGAAATACACATCACATATATACATACTATATACCCATATATATTAAAAAGCAACTTTGGGAGGAAAAGGCTTATTTGGATTACATACCCTGGGTCACAGTCCACTGAGGGAACTCAAGGCAGGAGCTGAATCAAAGACCATGGGGGAGTGGTACTGTGGGGGGAACTGTAGGCCCCCCTTACTCCATGAAAGTCAAGTGGGGGGGTGTGTGTCTGTGTGTATGTCCCTGTGTGTGTGTGTGTATGTCTGTGTGTATGTCCCTGTGTGTGTGTATGTCTGTCTGTGTGTGTGTGTGTGTGTATGTCCCTGTGTGTGTGTATGTCTGTGTGTGTGTCCCTGTGTGTGTATGTGTGTGTGTGTATGTCCCTGTGTGTGTGTGTGTATGTCTGTGTGTGTGTGTCCCTGTGTGTGTATGTGTGTGTGTGTATGTCCTGTGTGTGTATGTGTGTGTGTGTATGTCCTGTGTGTGTGTATGTCTGTGTGTATGTGTATGTCTGTCTGTGTGTGTGTGTGTGTGTATGTCTCTGTGTGTGTGTATGTCTGTGTGTGTGTATCTGTGTGTGTGTGTGTGTATGTCCCTGTGTGTGTGTATGTCTGTGTGTGTGTGTCCCTGTGTGTGTATGTGTGTGTGTGTGTATGTCCCTGTGTGTGCGTGTCTGTGTGTGTGTGTGTGTGTGTGTGTGTGTGTGTGTGTGTGTTGGGAATTGATAGTGTAGACCTGTAATTCTAGCTAAGGCAGGAGGATTAAAAGTCTAAGGACAGTTTGAGCTATGAAGTTCACCGAAGGCCTGAGCAATTTAGTGAGAGCCTGTCTCAAAACGAAAAGTAATGTAGCTCGGGTAAACGGCTTGCCTAGCAAGTGCCGAAGCCTCTGAGTCCAGTACAAAGTGGGTATCATGGAGAGCCATTTCTACCCTATTGTCTTACCTCTTTCCCTGTCTGGGGACAATGTCAAATGTCAAGTCTACACAGAATTACAAAGTGGCTAAGGCTTGGCTTGTTCTGCCCTACGAGTGAGTGTACCTCCTTCCTCTTTTAGCCCCCTTCTGTGTTCCAGTTTATGGACCAAGCATTTCTGCTCTGTTCTCCATTTCCAGGATGGAACCTGATGAAAAATCAAACGCTTGCAGAGCCAAAGGAAACAGTCTGAGTTGCTCTGCTAGGAGCAGGGGCCAGACCCTGATTACAGGGGCAGCTGATTCCTGCTCCAACAGGTGGGGTTACAGGGACTGTGGCCCAGGACCACTTGATCTTAGGTTTTGTATGTGTGTGTGTTCTATGTGTATGTGTGTGTGAGAGTGAGGCAGATGGGGGAGGGTAGTGAAAGGGAGAGAGATTGGGTGCCTGTGGAGGCTGGTTGCTGGGAACTGAACTTGGGTCCTCTGTACTGTTAGTGACTGAGCCATCTCTCAGGCCCCTGCAATCAGCCATCTTATGAACCTTTCGTGGTTAGGAAACATTTGCCCAAGGCTAGGAATAGGGCAAAGGAGATTATTTTGTGTCCCCCCCCCCCCCCCCCGGTGACTTACAGAGTGCTGTGCCAGGGGCTCTGTGGGCAGTATCAGATTCTATAGAGCCCTGGACTGTTGATGGATCTTGAGATAGGGAGACTAGACTGTTGTTCGTTATCCAGGGGACCCCAGTGAAACGAAGAGGGCTTCACAAGCGGAAGGCAGAGGAGAGTTAGTGAGTGATGAGACGTCAAGAAGACTAAGCCTGCCATTACAGGCTGTAGTGACAGGGAGGAAGCACAGTTGTGAGCCAAGAAATGCAAATAACCTCAAGATGGTGGAACACAGAAAAGAATCGGATTCTCTCCTGGCAGCTTTAGGAGGAGCACTGCTTGGCCACACAAGATTTAGTAATGTAAGCCCTTTTGTTTTGTTTTGTTTTGTTTTTTCCAAGACAGGGTTTCACTATGTAGCCCTGGCTATCCTGGAACTCACTCTGTAGACCAGGCTGGCCTTGAACACAGAGATCCACCTGCCTCAGCCTCCTGAGTGCTGGGATTAAAGGTGTGCGCCACCACTGCTCAGCAATATTGCTGATCTTTAAAAACTAACGTTGGCCATGGTATGTTTAAAATCTGTTCCCTGCACCTTTTAATGTCAGCTCTAGTAACTATTTTCTTTTCTTTTCAGAACAGGAGGCTGAAACCCTTGCTAGGCAGGCTTTCTACCACTGAGCTACAACTCCAACCTGTGGTTATAATTTTAAACCCACTTTGCTATTACTTACTAACTTGATCTGTTTGCCAAGCAGCCAACTAACGAAAGTTGCAGAATAGGACATGCTGTCAAGCTCTGCACCTTGGGCTGGGCAGTGGTAGCACACACCTTCAATCCCAGCACTGGGGAGGCAGAGACAGGCCGATCTCTGTGAGTTCGAGGCCAGCCTGGTCTACAGAGTGAGTTCCAGGACAGGTTCCAAAGCCACAGAGAAACCCTGGGTCAAAAAAAAAAAAAAAAAAAAAAAAAAAACCCAAACAAAAACAGATCTGCACTAGGTTGTCTGGTGAGAGGTTGCTAGTATGCTAAGATTTTGGTCATGTTGGCAATTGCACCGGGATGTGCATAGTATCAGATAGTGTACCGTGTTTTCAATAGCTAAGGCCTTAAGAACTAATTTTCTTCCTAGTTCTGGGAACTGAACCCATGAATATCCAGTAAGTGCTCAACTACTCGGTTACTTTCCCAGGCCTTTATGGAGTAGGTTTTTTCGGAGGCAATAGATAAGCATTTGTCATTTCTTTTCTACTACTGAGCAAACTGACCAACAGGGAATGGAGCTCAAAAGAGATCTGCGTAAGAGCTGATGATGTCTGCAAACCAGTGCCCAGACAGGATCGGGCAGGATGGCTCATAACTTGAGAGCTGAGTGATGGCGTATGAAGGCTGTGCCCTGAAACTTGCCAGGGGTAGGATGAGGCATAGAAACCGTTGCTGTCACCACTAAAGTAGAACCATTCTCATAACTGTGGGCACTGGACTCAAGCACATTCAGCAACTTGCATAGGGTCTCATAGGAAATGGAAAGTAGGCAACAGACCAGAATCTTTCCTAGTCCAAAACCCTGGGTTTGGGCTAATTCCCTATTTCTAACATTGATTTTTGACTGTTTCATACATGCAAATACTCATCCCCCTCCTAACTCATCATCTCCATCGTGACCCACAGAATGAATATCACATTTTATCCAGGGACCTTACTCCACAATGTTCTTAGTAGAAATAGCACTGTGACAGTGAGTGTTGGGTTTGTAATAATGACTGAATGACACTACTGCCACTGACGGTTGCTAAGTGGTCTTACAATAACTGTGGCGATCCTGCTTTGGAATGTGTCTTCAGAAATCCACTCTCGGGGAATGGAGTTGCTCATAAACCTAAAACGGAGCGTCTTTGTATACACGCAGAGGCATTTTTCCACGTCATTTAACAACATAGTTCATTTCGCTGGAATCCAGCTGTCATACAGGTTAAAGCATGTCTGTAGTTTGTTTTGTTCAAAATTGTACCTAGAATCTGGGTGTGGTGGCAAATGCCTGTAACCTCAACATTCAGGAGACTGAGGTTGGAGATTTACGAGTTCAAGGCCAGCTTGAGATACACAATGATACCCGGTATCTCTCTCCTTTATTGCCAACCTAGAAAACGGTATCAGAGACAGTAAGTAGCCTTTGGAGTAGAGAGGTGTTAGTACATCTTGGGCTGTTTGACTTTATAATCAGTCTGCTTTTAAGAGTATTTATTATTTTAGTCCATGTTCTAATATATTGTGCCCAGCATTCATTATTTTATATTATAATTATGCTGATAATTCCTTTATTCGTGCCAACTGAAGTTTTCAGAAAAAGTCACGGCTGTATTAAAGGTTGAACATGGGCTCTTTTGCAGTCCTTGCTGGAATGACAGGTGCCAGAATGTAGTTCAGTCACTCTGTGACTTCTGATTGAAACAAGAAACATAAAAGGATTGAAAGGACCTTGTCCCAGTAGGACAGTGGCCCAGTAGGACCTTCCTAATGCTGTGACCTTTAATGAAGTTCCTCATGCTATGGTGATTCCATTAAATGATTTCCTTTACATATGCTTTTTCTTATTTTACATATCAATTCCAGTTCCCTCTCTCCCTCCTATGACTTCTGACCCCCTTCCCATCCTATCCCCCCCCACACACACACACACACTCCACAGAGAGGGTGATGCCTTCCAGGAGGGATCATCAAAATCTGTCAAGTCATTTGGAGCAGGGTTGAGGCCCTCTCTCCTGCCTCTAAGCTAAGGGTGTTAAATGACTTTCATTGCTACTTTTGTAACTGTAATTTTGCTACTTTTAGGCATCCTAATGTAAATATCTTTGGAGATACAAGTTTGCCAAAGGGGTTGTGACCCACAGGTGAGAGGCCCCAGTGGAGGGGGAGAACTGAGAATAAAGTATAAGGCTCTGTCCAGGCCCATCTGAAAGGGTGATGAAGTTCACGCTATATGGGGACGCTACACAGGCCAGCAGACTGGTCCAGGTTTTCAGGAAGAAATATGTCACCTACATTCATGCAATGGGAATTGCACAATTGTCCGTGTGGCACTTACCCTAGCAAGGTGGTCATTGCCAGGCTGACACAGGACAAAGACTTCATAATAGTCCTGGGACAGACAGTCAGCCCTCACTGAGTAGGAAAGGAAGAGCATAGATGGAACGAACTGTTGAGAAGATGTGGGGACAGGGTAACCTTACATACTACCTTAACTCAAAACTGGTTAAAAGAGGAAAGAGCCAGGACTGTACAAGGCTGTCCGGCCACCCCGATGAGTGTGGAGTGGCGATGATTGGAATGGCGAGGGTCCGGAGCAAACTACCCTGCTGTCTTCAGTCACCTCCGAATCCATTCATTACCCATCTCTCTGGCTGGCCTTAGATTGTGATGAGCAGATGAACTCTTTTGGAATCACTTAGCTTAGCGACCACCATCTTCCACCAACCTATCGTGGATAAATAAGAATCTGGGAAATGATAGGCTGATGGATGTTTATTCAGGGAGAAATCACTTACAACAAAAACAGATGACCGCCAGCAGGTTCCTGTCCCAAGGATGCCTCCAAATGCTCTCTGTCTCTGACCAGGAAGCAAGAGAGAGTTGCTGGGTTCCCTGACTCCAGACCTAGTTCCCCCTGGTCAAGGCTGCACCTGTCCCCACCCCCAATGGGCGTGGCTAGTGCAACAGGTGGGGTTGGGGTGGATATCACACTACACCAACCCTCCCAACCAGGAACATTTGAGTCTAACAGCAGAGACTGTCCCTCATGGCTGAAACCATCTACCCAATGTCTCCACCAGTGTATTTGAAAAATGACTTGATTTATGACTTTTGTTTGTTTCACAGCTATAAAAAACTTCATGAATCTGTTTTCAAATTGGAACATGTTATTTGGGGTAGCCTGAGTTCCGGTTCCTGGGCCATGGTCACTCATATTTGGCTCAAGAATAAACTGGTTCAAGGTGAAAGCTGCGTTTTGTATTGCGAGTTGTAACCACAATAAGTAATTATAGATTATTATTTAAACTTATTTTTTTACTTTTTATTTTATTATATATACATGTGGGTCTTTTGCCTGCATGTATGTGTGTACTGTGTACATGCCTGGTGTCCATAGAGACCAGAAGAGGGCATTGGATCTCTAGGAACTCAAGTTCCACAGATGGTTGTGAGCTACTATATGGGTGCTGGGACTTGAACCTGGGTCCTCTGGAATAACAAGTGTTCTTACCCACGGAGACATCTCTCCAGCCCCAATTATAAACTATTATTCAGTATATCTCTCATTATAGCACAGAAGCATTGCATTGGTTGGCTTTTGAAATTATCAATTGTATTTTATAAGAGGGGGATGGGCAACAAGCTAAGTGCAGTCGAGAACTGTGGGTAGAATGGGGGCTCAGGCAGAAGCTATCAAATCTTAGTTGAGACCTGTAGCTACGTTGCTTATTTTGAGCATACCGAAGCCTCCTCATGGGCTTGGGGAGGGGGGTGGTGCGGTGGGCTCAGTAGTAAAGCACTTGCCTTACACACACATAGGCCCTGGGTCCAACCTCATCAAAACAAACATCTCTCCAAGATCACTTCTCTGTAAGATAAGCAAAGTCTCTACCCCCAGCTTTTCAGAATATGCATTGCATTACCAACATGAGATCACAGAAAGCCCTACAAGCTGAGGACTCTCTTAAAGTAGCCTTGCTATATTATTATTTAATCATATTGTTTGTGATTAAACTTAGCAATACTCTTAGCGTTGTCTCTGGGTAAACTTGGCTTTAAGTAGCTTGCCCCAAAGCTTTCCTTGAACAAGCACTTGACAAGAGAAGATATTCATGCCAAATGGCCGTTAAGCTCAGGGAAAGGTAACTTCATCATCAGGAAAACACTTCAAGGCAACCCGCTTTACAGGATGGCTAAAATAAAAGCTAATACCGCTTTGTTGTCAAGAATATAAAACAATGGGAGCTTTCATACACGGCTGATGGGAATGTGAACCAGTATAAACCAGTACACACCATAGGAAGCTGGTAGTGCAGTTCCATTCTTTACTTATAAAGCCAACAGATGTGTACATAGGCATTGGAGGTGTGGTTCAGTGGTAGAGCATTCGCCAAGCATTGGTGAGGCCCTGGGTTAGGGCTCAGAATCACAATCAAATACATTACAAGAAGACCTCCTACGGTAGTCCCAAATTTGCAATACCCCGTGTCCACAAACAATAGACAGGTAAATTGTGGTACATTTCTGCACTGATATACTAACATAATGACAAAGAATGCCATTGAAGAACACAGATGTATGCAGGGTGTGGTGGTGCCCACTTCTGATCACAGCACTCGGGAAGCAGAAGCAGATAGAAGAGGATCTCTGTGAGTTCGAGGCTAGCTTGGCTTCACAGAGAGTTCCAGGACAGCCGGGCTACATGGGGGAGATCCTGTCTAAATAAACAAAGAAAAAAGAATAAGAAAAACAACAAACGAAGAAAGAACACAAATGGATTTTACAACTTTCAGCAAAAGTCACACACATGAGTGTATATTGTTTGTCTCCTTCCTCACCAAATTTGAAAGCAGAGAAAATTAATGGATGTCATCGTCATAGTTTAGTTTCTGCTAGTATGGCGAAATACTTACAAGGGAGCAATTCTCACAAATATAACCGTTACCATCTAGGGCCACAGCTCTCCCCCTGTGGGTGGAGACTGGGATGACCCTTTCATAGTGGTTGTATATCACATATCTATAGTATAATTTACAACAGAACAAAATTATAGTTATGATTATGAAGTAGCAATGAGATGATTTTATGGTTGGGGGTCACCACAACCTGAGGAGCTGTATTAAAGGGTCGCAGAGTTAGGAAGGTTGAGAGCCACTGCTCTAGGGGTCTTGCTTGGGTTTGTTTCCTCTGAGAGAGAAGTAAAAGTCAGGAGAACCCTCAGACACAGAAGGAAGCTTCAGGTAATGAACTTCATTACGGGTGGAGAAACGGGCACTCTGCAAAGGCCACTGAGAGAAAGACTCTACAGAGCAGAGAGGGTACCCAAATCTGTTTGCTCCCGGATGCTTGAAGTGTTTTTGGTGGCCGGGGATGGGTTTCCTTCCCCTAGTTTTAGGTTGACCAATTCAGACAGCAAAGGGGAGCAGATAGGCTCACAGCCTCGGTAAATATATATTTGTGAGGGCACCGGGCAGCTCCTGTGCTCAGACTTTGAGTTTGGTCAGCTTGGACTTATTAAGAAGATCTGATAGGCCTATAGTTTCAAGTGACCATGTTCAGTACTGGTCTCAGGCCGTATGCTTAGGGTCATACCTCAGTGTCTTGCTTTAGGCCACCAGCTCCTGAATAACGTCACAGACTTTTTACTGAGAACAAGCTTGAGCTTGTTCTCAACTAGTTCTTAAAACTTGAGTTAGCCTGTTTATAGTAATCCACATTTTGTCATGTGGCTCGTCACCTCTCCTCTGTACTGTATGTGTGACTTCCTCTGAGTCTGGCTAGTGAATCTCCTACCCCAGATTCTTTCCCAGAGTTCCTATCTCTCCCTAGAAGTCCTGCCTATCCTCTCCTGCCTAGCTTTTGGCCATTCAGCTCTTTATTAAATCAACCAGAAGGTGCCTTAGGCAGGTGAGGAAGGACAGAGACTCGTCTTCACAGTGTACAGAAAGATTATCCCAACAAACAACCGTCTGCAGCTCCAGTTACAGGGAATCGGAAGCCTCCTCTGGTCTCCTCAGGCACCAGGAGGCATATAGTGTACATAATACATGCAGGCAGAGCACTCAGACACATAAAATAAATAAATCTAAAAAATAAATTTTCTTTTTAAAGAAACTAACAGGCTTGGATTTATTTATAGAAAACAGTTTGGATGTTTGTCTAATATATTTAAGTACACAAATGTTGTCAAATCTTATAAGCATTATAAACAACAAGCTTGGCCACTGCTGAGGTTATAAAGTGTTATATGCTTGGGCTCTGTGTGTGTGTATGCATGTGTATGTGTGTGAGAGTATGTGTCTTAGTCAATGTTTTATTGCTGTGAAGAGACACCATGACCATGGCATCTCTTACAAAGGAGAACATTTAATTGGGTCTGGCTCGCAGGTTCCGAGGTTTAGTCCATTATCATCATGGCAGGAAGCAAGCACAGCAGTGCATGGGCAGGCATGGTGTTGTTGATTAAATTTGGATTTATTAATTTGGTTGGATTTGCATCGATGGTGGAGGAACACAATAATTGGGACCCAGTGCTTATCAGACATGACCATAGTCCAGTTCTGTGGAGGTACTTTTTTTTTTCAAGACAGGGTTTCTCTGTGGCTTTGGAGGCTGTCCCGGAACTAGCTCTTTTAGACCAGGCTGGTCTCGAACTCACAGAGATCCTCCTGCCTCTGCTGCCTCCCCAGTGCTGGGATTAAAGGCGTGTACTACCACCGCCCGGCATGGAGATATTTTCTCAATCGATGCTCTTTCGATTGAGCATCACGCTGACAAATAAAGCTAATTAACTGACAGGCATGATCAGATACACCCTTATGTAAAATGCTGGAAAGGCATTTATATAGGTTAGTTTTCAGCTCCTCTCGCCCAGAGAAAGAGGTAAAGCTTAGCGGCGTGAGGAAGGAATCACATGAGGCAGGGGTTTTCACGTTGCAATGCAGAGGTCAGAGATGCAAAGGAAGACTGGCTCTGGAGACCTGAGAAGAATACTAAACAAAGTGTGCTGGCACGTGCCTTTAATTACAGCGCTGGAGAGGCGGAGGCAGGACAATCAGTTCAAGGTAATCCTCGGCTACGTACTGAGGTGGAGGTCAGCCTGAGATACAGGAGACCATGTGTCCAAAAAAAGTGAAAGAAGAACAAGACGGCAAATAGCTCTGGCGAAATCTTTCCTCATCCACCTTGGATCCAGGAAGAGCCTCCAATTCATATAGAAAGAGCCTTTTCACCCAGCTTGTCTTCAAGTGTAGTGCCTCTCTTAGCCGCAAGAGGGCGATATAGCCCCACCGCGCTGGATTGGCAGCAGGGGCTTTGACTAGGATGGGATTAATTGAGAAGCCTGATGATGCCCTTTAACTGTGAACCCTTTGTTGCCTCCCACCACCAGCAGAGAGAGGGAGAAACCATGGAACAGGGGTCAGGGAGGTCTCTGGCACCTATGATGCATTAAACTGACTGGCACGGTCTAGGAAATTTAGGAATGCCTTGCTCACAAATGTATATGCTGCCGTGAAGGGGAAATACTGCCTTAGTAGGTTTTGTTGTTGTTGTTTGTGGGTTGGTTTGTTTGAGTAGGGAGAGCCAAGGCATGAGCTTCAAGTAGCCCAGTCTGGCCTTGAGGTTAAGTAGCCGAGGATGATCCTGAACTTCCTCCTCTACCTCCTGAGTCCTGGGATTACAGGTGGGTGCAGCCATACCCAGCCACACAGTAGACTAAAACAGAGTTTCCAATGGGCATGGTGGCTCACACCTTTAATCCCAGCACTCGGGAGACAGAGGTAGGTGGTTCTCTGAGTTTGAGACCAGCTTGCTCTATATAGTGAGTTCCAGGACAGCCAAGCCTACATAGTGAAACCCTGCCTCAAAAAAGAAAAAAAAAAAAAAAAAAGTTCTCCATTAACATTGCCTCAGTAGCCCCTGCCTGCCGTGGTGATTGATGCCTGTAATTAGATACTTAGGGAGCCAGAGCAGGACAGAAAATTCTACGCCACTCTGGCCTACATAGCAAGAGCTGTTTCGAAACAACAAGCACAACATTGGGCTGTGGCCGTAGCTCAGTTGGCAGCGTGCACGATGTTAGCACATACAGAGCTCTGGGTTCAATGCCCACATAAACCCGCTGTGGTGTATGCACAGACACACGTTTACTCACAACCCAAGCCATCACTTGTCTTAACTGTTCAGTGATTCTTTTCTCTCCCCAAGCGTCCTGCCGGTTCTCTTCATCAGCCCCACCCGAGGCACACACCACAGACAGACCAGACAGACGGACGTAAAAGACCATTCCTTCCCTTGGGTAATGCTCCCATGTCGGAGCATTACCAGGATCAGATTCCGCGGGAAGCTTGTTGAAGCACAGACCAGGTCCCTACCCCAGAACCACTTCCGGTGCCCTGAGAGGAGGGGTAGAAAAATGTACTGTTAAGTAGGTGCCCCTTCCCGTCACATGCATGGAATTCTGAGAAGTTCTTTTTTGGTTCAGGATCCTCAAATTGTACAGGAAGGAACAAAACTCAAAGGTCAAGTGATTTTCCCAAGATTGCCTAGCTAGTTGATGGTAACCCTGTGACATAAATCAAGACCCTGACCCCTGATCCCACATCATTACACTTTTGCTCTACATTTCTTATAGCTAGTATAGATCAGGGTTTGAAACAGGTACTTTAGGGGTCTGCAAGAATTGGTTATAGGAGGATTTGCCTAAAAGAAAAAGAACTGTTAACATAATTCTTATAATGTGAACCAGGACTGTCATTTGTCAACTGTCATCTGTTATCTCTAAAATTGGAACTTGCTCTGTACACCAGGCTGGCCTTGAACATCTGCCTCTGCCTCCGAGTACTGGGATTAAAGGCATGTGCCACCACCACCAGGCTCAATGTTTCTTGTTTTTGTTTTTGTTTTTAAAGAGCACTTGAGCAGGGTGTGGTGGTATATATATATATATATATACCTTTAATCCCAGAATTTGGGATGCATAGGCAGGCAGATCTCTGAGTTGGAGTCCAGCCTGGTCTACAGAGCCAGTTCCAAGACGACAGCCAGGGGCTACACAAAAAATTCCTGTCTCAACAGCTTGCCCCCCCATATAAATAAATAAATAAATAAATAAATAAATAAATAAATAAATAAATAAGAACACATAAAGTTGGGAGAAAAAAATGCTGAGGGGAGCAGAGGAGAAGTTGGAGGGGTGGGATGGGGATGGAGTTGATCAATACATATATACATATATGAAATTCTTAAAAACTTTTTTTGTTAAAAATTGCATTTTATGTGTATGAGTATTTTGCCTTCCTGTGTGTATCTGTGCACCACATGCATTCAGTGCCCATGGAGGCCAGAAAAGGGTGCTGGACACCCTGGACTGGTGTTATAAGTGGTTAACAGCCCATGATGCTCTTAACCAGCAAGCCATCTGTCCAGGCCCTCCTTATTTTTACTGCTTTCAAGACTGAAAATAAATAATAAATATTAGTTAAAATTTAGCAGAACTAATCCCATACATTCCTAAGGTCAGCCTTTTTAGGAGGGGGTTGGTGAAAGAAACAGGTGTAGCCCTCACTTTGTAGACCAGGCTGGCCTCCAACTCAGAGATCCCCCTGCCTCTGCCTCTGCCTCCTGAGTGCTGGGATCAAAGTGTGTACCACCACACCGGGCTTTCAACTCTTGATCTTAATTGGTGACTGGCATGTTTCCTTCCCAGGAGCAAAGGAATACACAAACAAGTTCTCTCTCTCTCTCTCCCTTTATTTCCTTCTTTCTTTTTTCTTTCTTTCTTAAATTTATTTTATATCTGTGGATGTGTGTCTTAGAGCTCAGGAAAGGCATTAGTCCCTTGGGATTGCAGTTACAGCTTGTGAGCCACCATGTGGGTCCTGGGTGCTGGGAACTGAACCTGGGTTCTCTGCAGGAGCGGCAAATGCTCCTAACTACTGCTAGCCTCTCCGGCTTTGCTGAACATCTGTTAAAGACTTCTTGGCTGGTGTGGTGGCTCACACCTGTTATCCCGGTACTTAGGGACTGAGGTAGACAGTTCACCAAGTTCTAGGTCCTTCTGGGTGGCACATTGAATTCCTGGGCAGACCAGGCTGTGGGATAAGACTCCTTGTTTCAGAAATTAAACTGATGAGGGGCTGTAGTGGTGGCTCAGAAGAACATTGCAACTTTTTCAGGGACCCAGGTGGTGGGTAGAGGGAAGCTCATTAGCAGGGCCATACACAGAATACTCATTGCTCTGACCCCAGACGACCTGGGTTCAATTTCCAACACCTACCTAGTAGCTCACAACCATCTGTAAGGCCAGTTCCAGTGGATCTGATGCCCTCTTTTGGCCTTCATGGGCAAGAACACACATGGTACACAGACATGCATGGAGGCAGAACATAAAATAAAAAGATTATAAATAATAGAGTGAAGTAGACAAAGTTTCTTCACACTGTTGTAGATTCTTTCACTTACATCTCCTGCATTTTTCTCAAGAAGGTGCTCTCTCTGTTTCCCTCTTGAAGAACAGCCTACAATTCTTGTTTCATACACGAACAGACAGCAGCATTGGCACCTTTAAAATCTTTAGTCCTAAGAAATTTAATATGTATACAGATTCCTGTAAGAACATCCCAGTCACAGTGTAAAACGTGTCATCTCAGCCAAGTGTAGGGGTTGAGTAGCTGGCTACCTTGTTTGGTTTGGGGTTATGCACACTTCCCCCTTCTAATAATCCTCCTTTAGCTGCATGTACACGGCAAGCAGACCCCTCTCAGAACAATGTGTCTAAGCAATGTTGGACTCCTGCCCCCACTGGGCTACACGAATACTTGTCTAACAGTAGTGTGGGTTTCTGTGACACTAAAAACAATCAACGTTAGACAGTTTCTATTCACACATGTCCAGGTATGAAGAGCAGAAAGGCTGATTTGGCCTGAACTAACTTGGGGATGTAAGCTCAGTAAGGCAAAGGTGTATCTTCAAAGTGAACTTTTGGGGGGAATCCCCTACTTGCCCTTCTCATGCATGTGCACATTGGGAAAGCATATGTTAAAATTAGACATAGAAGAGAATAGATACAAATAGTAGAAACATAACTATATATCCTATCAGTCAGAACAAAGAACTACCTTCATTATGCTCCTTGGAAGCCAATCTCATCCTTTTCTTGAAACCCATAAAAGGAAGACACAAACAATAGTTGGGCCCTTATGTAGCCGGCTGTCAATCTTGACAGCAAATCGCCCTACAATCTGTACTATCACTTTGCTGCACGTAAAGTTATCTCGATACTTTTGCAAATCTATGTGAGTCCTTGTTTTCAATTCTTTGGACAAGAGGCCACAAGCCTGGAAACATTCCACCTTGACCCTGGCCACTGATGTCAGGGCCAGCCAGAAGGTTCCCCTTTCTGTCTAACTGCTAAAAGTCCCCTTCACTACTTTCTACTCTGCATTTTAATATCTGTAGCTGAGAACCCGCTGGACTAGTCAGTGGGATCAGAGAGCCACTGTCTACAGCCAGAACTCCTTTCCGGGCCACAGATAGCAGGGGTTATCCAGGTGAGGCAGATGGATGCTGGCACTCAGTTCTGGGGTGGGGGAGTGGGTGGCTGCAGATGCCTGCTTCACCCAAGATGAAAATGATAACAAGGCAAAAAGAGAAATAGGTGCCCCTCTCCATCCACGAACAAGGTAAAGTCCCGTGCAACCTCCCTCCTTCTACTGTCGTTTCAAGTCTAGGCCAAAGCCAAACTCTTGCAGCTGCTGGAGAACAAAGAAAAAAATCCCCCTCTCCCTTTCCATTTCCCCTGCTTTTGCTATTTAGTTTTACGGGAATCAGAAGCGATGTTGCTAGGTCTTGTCCTTGGATTGTTTCTGCTCTCGGAAACAGAGCTCAACTCTGCAGCTGTCTGAATTTTAAATGTTTTCCTCCCCTTTTTATTCTTGTTTTCTTTTAATTTCACATGTGTCTAAGTAACAGATGCCTAGCCCTGACATTCAAATATTAAGAACACAATTTATTGCTTGGTCTGTGGCTTTGCTTGAGTAGTTCACAACTTGTCTACAGAGTCAGGCAGATGATTGAGAGGGAAAGAAACAAATTAAAGGCGCAAATGCCATGCTCCTACCCAGTCAGGAGACAGATTGCCTCCCAAAATGGGGACTACTCTCTCTGCACTACCCTTGCTTGACTGCATCCCCTGCCTTTAAAACTCGTGTTGTCTGCCAATCAGCAGGCACAGGTTAGGTAATTAAAAGTCATTAGGGCATCTGCTAATAAAAGGCTCTCATGACCAGATAACTGGGTCGTGGAATTGAGCAAATTACACGCTTCCCAGAGCAAGACAAATCTACGCGGCTGTCAGGTCAAGGCGTGCATGGTGTGGTGGTTTGAGTGAGAATGGCCCCCAGAGGCTCACATCTGCATGGTTAGCTCCCAGCTGATGAGCTGTTTGGGAAGTTATTAGGATGTTTGGCCTTGTTGGAGTAGGTGTGCCAAAGGGGTGGGCTTTGAAGTGTCAAAGCCCATACCAGGCCCAGTCTCTCTCTCTCTCTCTCTCTCCCTCTCTCTCTCCCCCTCCCTCTCTCCCTTTTTGCACCCCTTCCCTCCCCCCTCCTCTCCCTGCCTGATGCCTGTGGATCAGGATGTAAAGCCCTCAGCCACTGTTCCAGGGCGATGTCTGTGTGATGATACGGACTACTCACCCTCTGACATCGTAAGTAACCCTCTAGTTGAACACTTTCTTCTATGAGTTGCCTTGGTTACGGTGTCCCTCCACAGTAAAAGAAGAGTAATGAAGATATATGGATAATATGAATGATTTTCATCTTCCTTCCTGTGACTTTTACAAAAATCTATCACTGAAGTTTTGGGATCTCACATTCCAAGACTAACATAATCTCTAAATTTGAGGGTTCAGGGACCCTTTCTTCTCTATAATATAAGCTGAATTACCCCATCCTGTCTACTCTGGGAAGCATCTCCTCTTAGCTTGATTACTTTTCCTACCCAAACTCTAAGGAACAGACACTCTTAGGTCATGGCACACCCATCATTTCCCCTAATTTGGAAATGCCCTGGTAGGACCCCAGTATTCTTACAATATTTGTATTAAGACATCCTAACTATAGACACAGGCCCACATTCTCATTTGCGCAGTAACTCAACATAAGTTGGCACCTTTCCCCAAGAGGCTCAGGGGAGGGGTGATCACATGACAACCAAGAGGGTGGCCAAAAGTCACTGCATTCACCCGGGAACGCCACCGCTAGAAAGAGGACCTAAGTTATGGAGGAGCTCATACTGAAGAGTAAAGAGACAAAGAGCCCTTGTGTGATATCCACTCAGACTCAAGTTGGAGATGTTCTGCATCCTGAGGAAGGATTCCCCAGGAGGCTGCCCTGGATACCCACAATCAACCAGTTCTTCCCTCTCCAGAGAAGCCCTTTGAGGGAATCAGCTCAGGAATCTTTGTTTTCTCCTCTTCTTTGCAGGTTATCATGGGTCATTTCCATTCAGTTCTCTTGTGTGATATTTTGTGTCTGACAAATAAAGCTTGCCTGGAGATCAGAGGGTAGAACTAGCCACTAGTTAACCATAGAGGCCTGGAGGTCTGATGCCCTAGGTTCACTTCCCAGTATTGGGGGGAAAAACAGAAGGAAGATTTATTGGTTAGAGGTTATAGAATTTCAAATGTTAGGCATCTATTGCCAGAAGGGCCTTCAAAACTGTAAGATGAGGCTGTGCTAATTGTTTTTTGTTTTGTTTGTTTGTTTCAATTTTGCCACAACCCTCATACCTGAGCCCTAGAAAGTTGACTGGGGATAATGGGAGACTTGGAAAGACAGACAGAAGTAGTGTAAGCTGGGATGGGGAGGGATATGTGCTGGGTTAAAGATGCTCCAGTCACCAGGATAGCATGAAGAAGGATATGGGTTAGCTAATCTATGTAGGGGTCTCCATCAGGAGCAGTCCCAGGGAGAGGTGGTCTGTTTTTAGCTAATGGTCAGCCGATGGTCAACATCTACCAGGAGAAGACCTTGCCATTCCTATGAATCTGAAGCACTGACATCCTTGACATGGCCACTGTCGTGTCATGATTGCTCATTCATACAGGGGTATGCTCACTCCCCATACAACTTAACAGAAGCCAGGTCATCTGAGAAGAGGGAACTTCGAGAAGCCCCCCTCCATCTGAATGGCCCATGGGCAAGTCTGTGGGGCATCTTCTTGTTGAATGGGCAGCTTGTCCTGCACTGCATAAACCAAGCTAAGGGGTCTGGAAAGATGGCTTAGTGGTTGAGAGCACTGACTGCTCTTCCAAAGGACCCAGGTTCAACTCCCAGCACCCACATTGCAACTTGCAGCTTTTTGTAATTCCTGTTCCAGGGCACCTGACACCCACACACATGCAGGAAGACCACCAAAGTACATAAAAATGAAAAAATGTTAAAAAAAAAAAAAAGCAAGCTGAGCAAGCCATGGAGAGAAGGCAATGTGAAGCACTTCCCCAAGCTCTCTGCTTGAGTTCCTGCCCTGACTTCCTTCAGTGATGGACAGTAATCAAATTGCAGTATGTAAACCAAATAAACCCTTCCCTCCCCAAGTTGCTTTTGGTCATGGTGTTTCATTACAGCAACAAAAACCTAAGACAATGTCCTTTCTCCTAGAGCCCTGGCAACAGATACATCCTTCTCAATGTATGGATCTCCTTCAATGTGGCAGATGAAAAGTGCTCTTTTGTTACTTTTTAAATGCATCTCATTGAACACTGCCGAAGCGTAACCTCTTTTTGGGTATGTATTAGTCATGTGTAATTCTCTAATAGCTTGTTCAAATCCCTTGTTGAAAATTAGCCTGTCACAAGCTTTAGCACAAAGCAAGTAACCACAACTGGTACCTTACTGGTGTTTGCATGGAGAGAAGACACCAAAAAAATAACATTGCATGGTGCAACTGTATTTTGTTTCTTTGTGAATTAAGAAACTGGTGAAATGAGTGAGTTGCCTGTAAGCATTCCCAGAAGTTCATTCCAGGTTATTGAACCAGCCAGCTGGGACTGAGCATACCCCTAGAAGGAGCTGACCAAGGATGGGATGAATCTCTCATTCATCAGGACTTCCTCTGCTCCTCACATCTCTTTGGAACACCTGGCACCTCATACACCTTCACAGGGCAGCATAAAAAAAAAAAAAAAATAGAAGAGGACTCAAGTAGAGGCATTTGGATGTCACCATAACTGAGGTATGTTAGTAACAGTCTGCAATATTTGGGTCAGACTTGTATGAGGATCGAGTGCTCTGCCCCAAATGCCAGTATCTGTCCCACTGAGAAACTTCTGTAGCAAAATGAAGGCATGGCCGCCATCCCACATGTAGTTGCAATGACTTGAGAACTTGCCCTGGAGTTTTGAATTTAATGGAGCCAGAAAGGCAGTTGAGCAATGGAATTTCTTAGAAGCCCACCCCTCATCTGTGGCAATGCATAACAGAGAAACATAGAAATGATCAGTCATGGAAGTTAGAGTCCTGCAGGGGAAGTGTTTGGGCGCTGAGAGAAAAGGAAAATCAGAAAGTCTGTAGAGAAATCTAGAAGACTGGGGACAATAACAAAGGGAGTGACAGGGTCAAAGGTCTAGATCCACAGAATGGAACCAGAGCAGGTATACCCTGAGTGCAGACTAGGCAGAGGGCTAGGGGACAGGGGAGTCATCAGTGGATCTAAGCATCCATTTCTCAGGAAGCAAGAGCAGGCTGGGTAGCAGGGAGATGCCAGCAGTGTGCAAAGCCACGTGACTGTGATTGTCTGAAGGTGATTGGCTGAGCCTGGGTTGGGCTATAGTTTGGCCCTTACCATGCCCTGAAGAAAAGCAGGTGAAGGGTGAGTACATTGACTGTAACATGAATTATACAAATTAATCTTGAGAGAAGTGTGTCGCTCAGCATTAGAGTGCTTGTCTAACTTGTATGAAATCCTGGAATAAACAGTGAATCTTGTGAGAGAATAGTGTTTTTCCTTTCCTCTGTGTCGTCAAGCTTCCAAAGAGAAAAAGCTCAATGGGAGACTGAAGACTTTGGGGGACAAAGGAGTCAGGGTCCAGTCCCTGAACTTTGCATGTTTTTTCTCTTCTATTTCCCTGGGGTTCTTTGTAGTGGTTTTGTATTGTTCTGTTTTGAAATGAATGCCATTTGGTTCATCAAGTCTTTTTATTTTCACCTGGTGCGGACTTCTCAGTTTATAGACTGTACATTACACTTTCCTCTTTTTTCCTACAGACTTTAACAGTTGTTGTCTTTGCCTGGAATAATACTTTTTACTTTATTTTCTTATGCATCTATCAGCCTGGTATTAGTTTAAAATATTTTTAGGTGTTCATCTCAGACTCCTTCAATTTAGAGTGTTTCATTTCTTTTTTCCATTTTTTGAAGACAGGATCTCATACATTCTAGACTGGCCTCTAACTAACTAAGTGTCCAAGAATGACCATGAACTTCTGACCTTCTTGTCTCTAACTCTACAGTGCTGGGACTACACATGTGTGTCGCCACATTGTTTTCTGTGGTGTGGATGTTCAAACCTAGAACTTTGTTCATGCTAGAGTGTTCTTCACCAATTGAGCTACCTCTCTAGCCCATGTTTCAATAACTCTTATTTATTTTTACTTTGTGCATGTTTTGCCTGCACCATGTTCATACCTGGTGCTTGAGGAGAAAGGAAGAATGTCTTGGAATTGGAGTTACAGGTGCCTGTGCACCACCACAGGAGTGCTAGAAACGAACTTAGATCCCCTGAAAGAGCAACACATGCTCTTAACTGCCTAGCCATGTCTCCGGGTCGGGTGTTAAAATTTTTAGTTTTCATGAAGTGCAGTGAACTTTTCCTTTTCTTTTTAAATTTATTTGACTTTATTTTATGTGCATTGGTGTGAAGGTGTTGAATCTCCTGGAACTGGAGTTGCAGACAGTTGCAAGCTTTCATGTGGGTACTAGGAATTGAACCTGGGTCCTCTGGAAGAGCAACTAGTGTTCTTAACCACTGAGCCATCTGTCCAGCCCCTGAACTTTCCCTTTATTTTGACTGGTTTTGGTAGCATAGCTAAGAAGCCATTGCATAACACATGGTCATGAAGAAACACCTGTTTTCGTCCAAGAGTTTTAACTCTTATATTTAAGACCTACCTATGACCTTTTTAAAGCTGTTCTATTGCTGTTACAAGACATCACAACCAAGGCAACTCTTATAAAAGATAGCATTTAATTGGGGGCTTGCTTACACTTTCAGAGGTCTAGTTCATTATCATCACAGTGGAGCATGGCAAGACTCATGGAGCAGTAGCTGAGAGCTACATCTTGTTCCACAGGGAAGGAGAGAGGAAGACAGAAACTGTGTCGGCCTATGAAAACCTCAGAGCTCATGCCTAGTGACAGACACACTTCCTTGAACAAGGCTACACCTCCTAATCCTTCTAATTATATGGAAGAGTTCTACTCTTTGGTGACTAAGCATTCACATATAGGATCCCATGGGAGCCATTCTTATTCAAGTCACTACAACCACCATTCTTTTGTTTAAGGACAGTCATACAACTTTTTACTATCTATTGAATTACTTGTATTTGTGTTTGTTTGTTTGTTTGCAATTTCACTGTAAACTCAATGAGAGTTGAGACCAAGGTGGCTTTACCAAATCTTTTCTTCTTGAATGAGTCAGGCAGCTGAAATACTAAGTTTCTTTTCTTTGCTAATAGTTATATCAAGGCTTATAAGTTTGTTTTTTGTTTTTCACATCTTGGCAGTTAAAATTTCTTGATAATAACAATTCAGAAGTGCCATCACCACAAAGGAATGTGAAGTTCTATTATTTGAAATGTTTTGCAGCAAATCTGATCTTGAATCAAATTCCAATTTTCATTAAGAACCTCGTGGCCTTGGGCAAACTAAATTACCTTCATTCTCTCCTTTAATTAATTAATTTCTTCCTTTTTCTGAGAGCCGGGCATTGGTGACACACGCCTTTAATCCCAGCATTTAGGAGACAGAGGCAGACAGATCTCTGTGACTTCGAGACCAGCCTGGTCTACAGAGATAGTTCCAGGACAGGCTCCAGAGCAACACAGAGAAACTCTGTCTCAAAAAACAAAACAAAACGAAACAAAAAACAAAGTGTCAATATGTAACACAGACTTGCCTGAAACTTACTATGAAGAGCCTGGTGGCTTCAAACTTGCAGCAAGCCTCATGTTTCTGCCTCCCAAACACTGGGATCACAGGTCTGAGCCAGCAATAACAGCCTTAAATTCACTTCTTTTAAAATGAGATTTCACATGTGGTGGTGGTGCATGCCTATAATCCCAGCAATCCAGAGACAAAGGGAGGTAGATCTCAGAGTTTGATGCTAACCTGGTCTTCAGTGCTAGTTGCAGGACAGCCAGGACTACAGAGAGAAACTCTGTTTTGAAAAAGAACAAAGTTTTAGGGGCATATTTGCCACTCTTGTAGAAGACCCAGATTCAGTTCCCTGCCCCTATGTGGCAGCTTACAATTGTCTGTAACTCACCCAGTACCAGGCATGCACCATGGTGCACATACACACAAATGCAGGTACAACCCTCATCCACATAAAAATAAATCTTTGAAAAGTTTTTTTTTATAAACAAGGATTTGTCTTAGAAGGTTGTTAATCTATAGCTATAATGCTTTACACACTGTCAACATTGATTAGATAGTAACAGTTATTTTTAGTGCAACAACAATGTTGGGAAACTACTTTGTGTGTGACCTGAGAATTGCTAGACTATTGATTTGCTTTTGCTTGTCTGTTTGTTTTTTTATTTATTTTAAATTTAATCTACTTTAACTTTTTCCCTCAAGACAGGGTTTCTCTGCTTTTCTGGAACTCTCTCTGTAGACCAAGCTGGCCTCGAACTCAGAGATCTGCCTGACTGCTTTTGTCTCCCAAGTGCTGGGATCAAAAGTGTGCACTAGCACTGTCCCATCTGTTTAAAGACAGGTCTTGAACTCCTCTTGATGGTTCTGTGACGGTTCCATCTTCCAAGAGCTGAGATTACAGGCCCTCTCCACACAATCTGACAGGGTATTCTATTTTGATAGAGAAGAAAGGTATATTACAAAAGCCACACCCAATGTGCTAAGGACCCTAGAGATAGATGGATAAGAACCTGAAACAGAACAGGAGATTCCTTTTGAATGTTAAGGAGAGAGAGAGCGAGAGAGAGCGAGAGAGAGCGAGAGAGAGAGAGAGAGAGAGAGAGAGAGAGAGAGAGAGAGAGAGAGAGAGAGCGCTCATGCTGGATGTATTCAGTGTGGCACATGCTTCCGGTTTGGTTAAGTGTAGCTAGATGCTTCTAATGGGAAACAGTAGGAACCATGTCTTACGTGACTTTTGGCTCTGCAGCACACTACAGAGAGTTGGCCCTTCGAAGACAGTTGAACTGATGATGCTCCTTAAATGCCCACAGGAGACAGAAAGGGCTCCCTGGAGAGGGATGCAGACGCAGGAAGCGGGAGCAAAGACTTTGGACTCATTGCCGAGGAGATAAGACTTGGTCAGGGACTTGACACAAGCGGTTCTTAAAGCTCGAGTAAGACGTTAAAGACGTAGACATCTACCTTGTATACCATCCCTTCCGTTCTCCCGGTCCCGCAGGGTCACTTCCGGGAGGAGGCGGGAAGCAAGAGGAGGCGTGCCGGGAAGGAGGCAGTTTGTAGTGCACCAGACGGAAGTGTGCGGAAAGTGTGCGGGCGGCTGCTTCCGGTGTGGTGGAGCTCTGCTCAGGTTCGCAGCGTGGTTTGTGTCATGAGGAGCTAGGCCTCTGAGAGCAAGGCGGGAGGTGAGGAGCCAAGGACCCGCGTCCGGACTCGAGAGTCTGGATTCTAGCAGGAAGACGGGACAAAAGGGAGCCAGGAACCTGAAACGACCTATCCGCTGTTTCCGAGGGGGCAACTTCCACGAGGAACCCCCCTTCCCTGGTAACGGCCAGAAAGGAGGAGATGGCGCCAGTCAGGGAGCGGCTGTGGCCGAGGCAGTGAGGAAGCGTGAGAGGCGGAGCAAGAGGGAAGCCTTGGGAGAAGTGTCGGAGTCGTCGCTGTCACCGCTGCCGCCGCCACCATGGAGGGAGCCAAGCCAACCTTGCAGCTCGTGTACCAGGCAGTGCAGGCGCTTTACCACGACCCGGATCCCAGCGGAAAGGAGCGCGCCTCGTTTTGGCTTGGGGAGCTGCAACGTTCGGTGAGCGGCGGGAAGAGGCTGCCCTGCGCCGCGGGGCTGGGGCCGGGTGGGATCTAGGGTTGAACCGAGAGCCTGAGCCGGGCGCTTGGCCTCGGAAGAGCCTCTTTCCGAAGGAGCTGCTGCTGTGGGGTGGGGCTGAGCAGCCACATCTACGCCTCCTGTACACCGATCGGCCACGAATTGGCCCTTCCGCTATCCCGTAGAATCCGATTTGTATTTCTGTACATCTCGCTTGTGGCATGGATCTAGCTAGGCCCCCCTCCCCCCTTTTTCTTGCTAGGCCGTGCTTCTCTGTTTTGTCTTCCTTCAACACCCTTAATGGCACCCCATCCTCCCCACCTCCCATGAAAGGATGCTTTTGACTCACCTTCCATGTCCAAAGGGTTGCATCGCATCTGGCAAGTCCGCTGGTAGCCTTACCCACAGCCTCACTCAGTGTTCCTTGCCGATTTTCACTCATGTTATTCTAGAAATTTCTCAGGCTTCTAGATTCTCTTCCCCCTTGTTTTGGAGTGCAACATAACATAAAGAAAAATTGATGGTTTCAGGAAATCTTTGGGAGTTGTTTTATATTGGATTCTTACCTTATTTCCTCCACCTTCAGGTTCTTATTTGTAAGATGGGTATCGTAACTGCTTTTATTAGCCCATATAATTATATGAACAGGTGGTGGAGTGTTTATGTTATATCTATTATGTTTACTCATGTTTAAACTTTTTAGCTCATGTATATATAATTTTTTTGACACGCGTTTTGTATTTTTCCCTCACTTTTGCTGTTTTATGTATTTATTTTGGTTTTTCGAGGCAGGGTTTCTCTGAGTAGCCCTGGCTGTCTGGGAAGTCACTTTGTAGATCAGGCTGGCCTCTAACTCGGAGATCCTCCTGCCTCTGCCTTTTGAGTGCTAGGATTAAAGGCCGGCACCACCACCATCCTGCTGTGCTATGTATTATTTTTATGAGTTTGTATAGCTGCCGATTTTACTGACCGTGTGTAGGTTTTAGTCTATGAGCGTGAAATTCTTTGAAAACTGAGGAGTCTCATACAGACTAAACATTAGCCTTTATTTTTCTTTTCGTGTGTGGTGCTGCGGATCCAGTCCAACATACTTGTCCCCTCCCATTATTTTTGCATTTCATAGTCACAAGCATATTTTTGTTTGCTCTCCCTTCTCTAACTCATAACTAATATTTGATAGTGCTCTTTCCTGTTAAATAAGCCCCTAGGATGCAAGTACATAATTTTTAAAAATATTTGCCACTTTAACTTTGATCGTTGAGTGTAAATGTGAGACCCAAATCCTTGTTTACAAGTGGGAAGACAAAGAAATATGATTTTGCCAGGTGTGGTGGAGCACACCTTTGATTCCAGCACTCATGAGACAGAGGCAGGAGGATCTCTGAGTTCGAGGTCAGCTCTGGTTTACGTAATGAGTTCAGGACAGCCAGGGCTATGTAGAGAGACCTAGTCTGGGGCGGGGGGGGGGGGGGGGAGACACAGCCTACTGGAGCAGAAAAGATAGTAGAAAAAGGGTGAGAAAATATTAGCAGTTACACGTCATCATTCAGGCAACTTCAGCGTTTAAATTACTGTGTGTGGACACACTTGTGGAAGTCAGTTTTCTCCTTCTGACTGGTGGATGCTAGAGGTCTATCCCAGGTTGTCAGGCTTGGCAGCACGTGTCCTCATGGGCTAAGCTCTCTCATTTGCCCATCTTGAGCATCCTCTTGATTCTTTATTTCCTTTCAGGTAACCTCCAAATCACTTACTCAGACAGTCTTCTCCGAGCACAGTCCATTATTTACTGTTGTCTGGCTCAAGAATTTCAAGTAACCCAATGGTGGAGTTTTTATTATTTTGAAATCTTAAGTAATTTCAGTTTCTTTTCAAAGTTAAAAAGTTTTACTTTAAAGTTTTATGCTTGGTGAGCAATATCCTTATTTTATTTTATTTTTTCTCTTTTTTTTAAAGCATATGTTTTGTTTTCTGTATATCAAGTCATTTGCTCCCAAATGTCCATAGTATAAAATGTCTGCCGTAAATGTTCATAGCCGTCTGTTTTCCTTGTTGACTGGAAAAGGCTTGTTGCCCCTAAGATCTATCAACCCCAAATATAGCCCTCACCTCAAAGACAGTGAGAGTTTATTCTTCAGTCAAATAGGAGTGACCGTGGTCCACAGGCATGAATTCAGGGTGCCCTGCAATGTGTTCTACTATGGAAGGGGTTGTGTGAGATTGTATTAGTGATAGGACAGGGTAGTGGGGCTGCAGATAATGACTCAGTGGGTAGGAGTGCTCACTGTCCTAGGGAATCAGTGCTCGCTTCCCAGCACCTATCTATCTATCTATCTGGTAACTCACAACTGGCTATCCTCAAGCTTCAGGGGATCGGATGTCCCCTCCTGTGTAACTCTCTCTCTCTCTCTCTCTCTCTCTCTCTCTCTCTCTCTCTCTCTCTCTCCCTCCCTCCCTCCCCCCCTCTCACACACACAAAGAAATAAATAACAAGGAAAGTGGAATTAAAGGATTTACAGAATACATTGGTGGGACATTGGATGAACAGGTTATAGGAAAGAAGCAAACTGCTATAGTTTTTTTGTTGTTGTTGTTTTGTTTTGTAGGGTTTCTGTAGTTTTGTTTTTGAGACATTGTCATGCTTTGAGTGGTCTGGAATTTGTTATATATACCAGCTGGCCCTGAATTTGTAGAGATCTGCCTTCCTTTGCCTCCCCAATGCTGGATTTAAAGACATGTGCCACCACAATTGGCTCTACAGTAGTCTTTAGGTATTATCTGATGACATTTTTAGCTTTTAGATTCATAGAAGTTAGTGGTTTGCTAAGAACACACCTTAAAGGTCAGAGGGCAATGAATGCTATGGGGAGGGGGGTAAAAATAGCCCAAGATAATTTGACTCTGTATCTGCAACCTTCTAGCTTCCTATGATCAGTTCTAATCAGCCATTCAGCAGTATAGAGTTTTTTTTTTTTTTTAACACTGGCAAGGGTTTTTTGTTTCTTTTCTTTCTGAGAACTTTTCATTTACAGAGCCTCTCTTGGTTCTGTTGTCTAATTACTGTTCAGGAGTAGGGAATTTCCTTTACCTTCTTCTTTGTTGGGTCTACTGACTCCTGGATTTCATAGCATTTCCTTGGGTTGTCCCTTCATTTGGTAATTGAGAAAGGTTCCTTAACCCTCTTTTATTCTCCCTTTCTCTTATGTGTGCACGTTTGTGTGTGAGAAGGTGCATGTGAGTGACCTAGAGGTCAGGGTTGGGTGTCATTTCAGGAACTGATTTCTATCTTCTTTGAGAGAAAGTCTTATTGGCATAAAACTCACCGATTGGCACTAGAATGGTTGGTTAGCAGAGCCCTACCTCCCCCATGCTGGAATTACAAACTGGTGCCTCACTTTTTATTTATTTGTTTTTATTGTGGGTTCTAGGGTTCAAACTCAGAACTTTTTTTTTTTCTTTAGGTGTTTCCTTGACTGAGGAGTAGTTTCTAGGTCTTTTTTTTGGGGGGGGGGGGATTTGGGCAGAGTTTCTTGTTGTAGCCAGGTTGTCTTTGAATTCTTGATCCTCCTGTCTCTGTTTCCTATTAGAATTATAGTGAGTAATCGTCTTAAATTTCCCCACCTGCTTGTAGGGAAAATAGGGAAGTAGGGGAGTGGTAGTTGGGACAGGATCTTGGTACATAGTCCAGATTGGCCTAGATCTTAGTTTGTGGTTTAGGCTAGTCTGTTTCTCCTGACTCAGCTTCAGGATGGGCTGCTGCCTATGGCATCTCTTATTGTCTTCATGTTGCTCATATCCCATCCCCCCCCTCCCCCGGCACTTTTACTTTGAGCAGAGTCCTCTAGTTTTCTGCCTGGGAATTATAAGCTAGGCCATCAGTGTCCCACCTGCTCAGAGTCAGGGAGAAAATCTAGGGCTATCTACTGCTTATACAGAGCTGGGTGTCTGCCTTTAGTTGTACTTGGTGTTTATAATTCTGAGCCAAAAGATTCATTTTTGGCTTTCTCCATCTGAGCTCACCCTATCCCAGGCAGATTTTGGTTTTTAGGTCTAGCCATTAAGATAGTTTGTGATGTTGGACTATAGTTTCATAGTCCTGGCAGTGGCTGGCAGGTTTCTATGATACTGAGTCCAGCCTTGTTCTACAGAGTGAGTTTCAGGACAGCCAGGGCTACACAGTGAAACACTGTCTTGAAAACACCCCCACCCCACCCCAAGAGTTTCTACGGTTTTGGTGTTACCTGTTTCCATTTTTTTTGTTGTGTGGAGTTTTGCTTCTTTTTTTTTTTTTTTTTTTTTTTTAGACAGTGTCTCTTATAGCCAAGGATGCCCTTGAAACCTCTGCAACTCCTTATCCTGCCTCTGCTGGACAAGTGCTGGGATTACAGGTGTGTTCTATCAGTCTAGCTAAAACTGGTGTTTTCTGAAGAACCTTTACAGACTTTTCACCAAAATTCTTGGAACACTGCAGCCATAGTTACATTCTCTGGTAAGCAGATAGCACTGACAACTCCTAGGTGTTTTAAAAGAAACTAAGTTATTTTTGAATCAGATCTTAAGGATTCCTTATGTGATAGCAGCTTGCATGTTCTGAACACTTAGTATTTCCTTTGGCCACCTACAGTGTGTATATAAAATTAGTAGACAATTTAGAAAGCTCTGGGGAACAAAGACTGTCTCTTTCTAGAGCTAGTAATTATGCTGCTTAGTTGTTTTACGTTGGTTCTTTTACATAGATAATCTGTGGGCTAGAAGTTACCTTAGAAGTTATAGTTCAGGGTTAGGGGTATGGCCCAGCAGGTAGAGTTCTTGTCTAGCATGCATGACGCTATGGGTTTGATCCATAGCTCTGCATAAACCAAATGTGGTGGGGCATGCCTATAAAGCTAACCCGTGGGAGGTGGGACAAGAAGACAGCTACATACTGACTTGAAGCCAACCTGGCCATGAGACCCTCTTAAACATGCCAGAGCCGGCCTTTGTTACCAGAGCTTTCTAAATATTTAGTGCAAACTACTATCACATAAGGATTCCTTAAGATCTGATTTGTCACTTGTCAATGGAAATTTTCTTACATGGCATGTCAGGTTATGGACAATGGCTATCAGCTTCTGGTTTTCTAGTACTTTTCCTTTCTGAACTTTATTTTGGAGGCAAAATAGTAAGCAAGTGTCTCTGCTTACATGGTGTAGCTAGCACCTGTGCTTGTCACGTGCATAGTCATACACAGACTTTTTCATAATGCTTTTCTTTAGGTCATAGATTATGTTCCAGTTTCACCACTTAGGCTTCCTCTGCCTTGATTTCCATGTAGAGTGACTGATGGCCCCAAAGCAGCTGCCCTGCAAAGTCTTCACCAGTATACGTGATGGCTTCCCACAGCCACACAAAGGGAGCCACCTGGAATCCCGTGATTCTTCCGATCAACATAACTTGATTTTGAAAGGAGGCCTTTTTAGAAAATAAAAACTACAACTTCTGAGGGCCAATTAGCTTAATGAATATAAATGAATAAGTATACATTTCTTATTGAGAGAGACTGAGTATGTAAGTAAACAACGAAGAGGAAAAGCTACCCTAAGATTTCCCTAATCTACCTGCATCATTCCATATGGGAGCCATTAGCAAGGCATGGCTATTTAATTAAAATGGAATGCAAGTTTAAATAAGTCCATTACATTAATTGGTCAGGGTAGACATGGCTTTGGAGTATTAGAGACTGTATGTGAATTTGTGATGGTGTTTCTGTGGGTTTGATTGTCTGTTTTCTGGTGCTATTCATTCTTACCTGGATTCGTTCATTTATTTTTGGTCTGCCTGGTCTTGGTATTATAATTAAAAAGCTTCTCGAGAGAGAAAGACACTATGCAACAGAGCTCACATGGAGGGTTTTTTTTTTTTTTTTTTTTTTTTTTTTTTTTTAATCAGGGGAAAGGGATGGGTAAGGAGGAGGGGGAAACAGGCCTCTGGGGATGTGGGCAACAGAAGAGAAAATAGAGGCGTGCGGAGGAGGCAGAGAAGCAGAGAGAGAGAGAGAGAGAGAGAGAGAAGAGGAGGTGGGAAGGGCATTTTTAAAAGGGAATATATTGAATGTGCTTAGGAGGTGCTCTTAGTGGCTTCAGCTGAGGACATATCTGGTCAGAACCCCAAGGACAGCTCAGTACAGATGCCAGAACACTTGGACCAGGGCACTGCTACACAGATTTTTCTTTTCTTTTTTTTTTTTTTTTTATAATTTTTTTTATTTAATTTTATATAACAAAGTCCAATTAAATGAAAACAAACATTTATACACAATATTTGGGAATTTGGGCGTCGTTCTTTCCAAACTACCTGCTGGTAAGGGGCGCTGTCTTGGGGGATTCGAAGAAGATTCAGATATCCTGGCTGTAGTCTGTAGGGCTGTTTTGTCCAGCTGTTTTGAATGTAGGATCAGCTTGTACTCTGTTTCAGGCGGTCTGGCTTGATCAAACCACATTAGTCTGGAAGGAATCCACATCTTTTCATTTTCTGTGGAAACAAAAATAGAAATCCTTTTCCCCAGTAACTTATTCTTCAAGTTAATTTTTGGAGTCAAAGCATTTTTTTTTAAATTTATTATTTTACATGTCGATCCCAGTTCCCTCTCCTTCCCTCCCTCCCTCCCCTCCATCCTTCCCTCCCTTTTACCCTCTCTGCCCTCTCACATGCACTCTAAACACCCTCCCCTCCCATCCCCCCCACCACAATTCCATATGTAGGGGAATGCCATCCAGTTGGGGTCATGCAGATGTGACAGGTCCTGTGAAGTAGGGACTAGGGCTTCTCTCCTGTCTCTAGAATAAGGCAGTTATCCCTCCATGGGGGATATGTTTGCAAAGTCCTTTTGTGCACCAGGGATACATCCTGGCTCCACTGTCTGAGGTCTCTTAGACTGCTCAGTCCTTCTGGCTGAGACCCATATTCAGGGGGGCCTGAGTCAGTCCCATGCTGGCTTCCCAGCTATCAGTCTAGTGGCCCTTAGCTCCTCCTTGTTCAGGTAAGCTGTCTCTATGTACTTCTACCGCATGGTCTTGTCCTCTCCATCTGTTTCTGGGTTCTAGTTCGACTCAGTGTTTATGTATGGGTGTTTGCTCCTATTTTCAACAGGCATTAGTTGAGGGCTCCTTGGAGAAGTTAGTTGTTGATCTCACTCTCCGGGAAGGGCATTTATGATAGCCTTTCCACGGAAGCTGAGATTGTTAGTTGGGAGCAGTCTTGTAGTTCTCTCGACCTTTCAAACTGTCCTTGAACTCAAAGGAATCTACCTGTTTCTCTGCCTCCTGAGTTCTGGAATTGAAGGTGTGTGCCATCATAGCCTGACCACACATTTTTTTTTTTTTTTTTTATAAGTTTAAAATGTTTGAGTCTCAATTTTATCATCATGGTTAATATACATAATAACTTTCATCAGTTGAGTAGGAGGTGTAACTCAGTTGTGGAGTGCTTGTCTAGCATGTACAAAGAAGCTCTGGGTTCTGATTCCAGCAATGGATAAAACCAGGTGTAGTGGTGCATGTAACATCTTTGGGTATATGGAGGCAAGAAGTTCTGAAAAAGTTCAAAGTCATCCTTGGCTCTGTTGTGAATTCCAGATACTGGGGGCTACAATGGAATTTCTGTCTCAAAACAAAACAAAAACACCCCTTCTGCTAATGAGATGTGCCTGCTGCCAAGCCTGATGACCTGAGTTCAGACCCTGGAACTAAAGGAAGGAGAAACTGACTCCCACAAGTTGACCTCTGATCTTCACTCATGTGTCATGGCACACTTGCATTTAAACACACACACACAATAAATAAAAATGTTATAAAAATTTTAAATTTCATTAAATATTTGAATTATTATAAATTTACTTAGGTGGCAGGAATGAAGTACATAGGTTTCTATATTTTTGGCTTTCAGGAAGCCCTGTTACCTGGGCTGTGCTTTAGACACACGTTTTCTTCTACTTCGATATTCTCTGAAGAGTAAGTGCTCTTAACTGTTGAGCCTTCTTTCCAGCCCCAGCTCTGATGAGCTTAATAGATACAGGAAGTTAAGATCACTTAGATTATTTGACCTGTATTTCTTAGCAACCCTCATTTAATAAATCTATCATCCATTGATTGGTTTTTCCTTTAAAAATGCAACAACCAGATACTTTTATGTTACTTTTCACGTCTCATTGAATATATTTCCAGAAACTCATTTCTGTTTGTCAGAGATATTGGGTTCTCTGAAGGATTTTCAAGTAAATCTGTTTGTTTTTGTGCTGGGTTAATTAGCAGCCCTGATTTGAGTCTAAACCCTGGCAGCTAATGACTCTTTTGGCCATTCCTGTTTGGGTATGTGTTTGCATTGTTGAGGCCTGCTGAGTGATTTTGGTTGATTTGGCAGTTTTAGAGCTGTTGGTATACCAGTGAGTCCTGGAACAACAGTGCATCGTTAAAGAAGAAAGGCACATACTTTGCAGATATGCTGTGAAGTATAATGAAAGACTTGAGGCATGCTAGTGAAAGGATTGCAGGGCCATAGAATGCCCATATTCATCACAGAGTCGTGGAAATATCCTTTGAAAGAAAAGACTGATGTAAAGGTCTGTTCGGCTGCTGCTGCTGCTGTGTCAAGAGGGAGATTGGAATTAGCCCTTAAATGGAACATGTTCTCTTGTTGCAGTCTCTTTGAAATGTGCTGCTAGTGGGAGCTGCAGCTTCCTCCTGCTGACTCTGAGCCCCAGGCTTCGGTTGAGATGGCCCTTTGAGAATGTGGAGCTTAGTCCAAGCCTGGATTTCAGTGGGTAGCACCTGGCATCTGTGGCTAGAAAGTCCTTGAAGTGTAAGTGCTTTATTCTCTCCTTGTAAAGAGTCCTCTTTATCCTCCTTTACTCTTTCTTTCTGCAGCTTAGCAGGAGGAATGGTGAGCAATGTACTCTAGCATCCATGGGGTTAGAATTTGGTTGTCTTGGTGACCAAAACAAAATAACTTGTTACTGTTTTAAAGCAACAGGTCCTAATTCCTCCCAGTCCTAGAATGCAGAACAAAAAAATGAAATGATAAGTTACTGCTTCTTAATATTTAGTATTGGCAGGATTATTATGAGTAGAGGATTTTTTTGGAGGAGAGGGGTTAGATGCTGGGTTTGAGCCACTATGTGGGTTGCTGGGAATTGAACTCAGGACTTCTGGAAGAACAGCTGGTGCTCTTAACCTCTGAGGCACCTTTCCAGCCCCAGATGCTGAGTTTGAACTCAGGACCTCACACACATGCTAGGCAAATGCTCTACAACTGAGCTATATCCCCAATATCTAAATCCCCAATCCCCCAGCACTGGGGATTGAACCTAGGACCTCATGCATGATAGGCAAGCACTTTACCACTGAGCTATATTTCCCCCAATTTTTTTTTTTTTTCTTTCTTTTAATTTTTCCAGATAGGATTTCTCTGTGTAGCCTTGGTTGCCCTGGAACTCGCAGATCTCCACCTGCCTCTGCCTCTCAAGTGATGGGATTAAAGGCTTGTACCACCATTGCCTGTCCCCAGATCTTTCCTTACTTTGTAGTTTGAGACAGACTTTCAAAGTTGTACAGAATCTCTGTATAGCCCAGGGAGGCTTATTTTTTAAACTAACAATTAGTAATTTTTTGGTTTTTTGAAACAGGGTCTCATAGTACCTAGGTTGGCATAGAACTCCTATGTGGCTCAGGATGCTCTTAAGGTCTCGGTTTCTCTTCCACACTTCCTGTCTACTAACACCGGGAGGACAGGAATGCAGCATCACCCTTGGCGTTTAGTAGCTTTTGGTTATCATTTTGCCTAGTTATTTTACAAGTGATTCTTATAGTCTTACCCCAAAAGACAAATACTAGGAAGGAGAGGTACAGTCAAGTAGTATACAAGGCAACGATAAAAGGCTAGATGGGCATGGTGGCTCACACCTGAAATCCCAGCAGATGGTCATAAGCCTACGACCAGCCTGGGCTACAAAGGCAGGCACTGTCTGTGTCTTAAAATTAAGCAAAAAGGTGCTTAGAATTAGAAAATAGCTCTTCTCTCCTTTTGGTTGTGCTCTGCTTTTTTTGTTTGTTTACTTTTAGAGACAGTTTCTCTGCTGCCCTGGTTGTCCTGGAACTCACTCTATAGATCAGGCTGACCTTAAATTCAGAGACAAAAATTCCCAAAGCTTGTGGGCCAGCTAGCCTGGGCTGCACTGTGGTAAGCAGGTAAACCCTGTCTCAACACGGAAGGTGAAGATCTACACCTGAAGTCTGACTCCCACATAGGCACCATAACAGTGCTGCGCTTGCAGTCATGAGCACACACATCAGGTTGAAAAGAATTTCTCATCTTCCCGCTTTTCTCTATCTGTAAAGAACTGATTTGTTTCCTTTGTTCCCCTTTCTCTCTTTACACATTTTAAAATTGTTTTGATAGTTATTCTTTTTTGTTTGTTTGTTTTGTTTTGTTCCTTGAGACAGGGTTTCTCTGTATTGTTTTGGAGCCTGTCCTGGAACTAGCTCTGTAGATCAGGCTGGCCTCAAACTCACAGAGATCCACCTGCCTCTGCCTCCTGTGCGCTGGGACTAAAGGCTTGCACCACCAACGCCCAGCTGATAGTTATTCTTAATGTAGTTAAATGTCTTGCATAGCTAGGAAAGCATGTGCTGCATGTTTGGGAAAACTAGGAAGTGTCATAGAAGCTGGGTATAGTTACGAAAACATTTAATCTCAGACTCAGGAGGTACTGTGTTCTCAGGGCCTTGCTAACTTTCCCCCTTTGTCTGTGGTTAGTCGATTGTTGTATGTAAGATTTTTGGGGGATGGGGTGAAGATTGAACTTTGTGTTTCCAACTCTCTAACCACTGAGATGGATCCTCATCCCTCATAGTGGCATTTTTAATGGACTATCTGGAAAATTTCTGAAGCTTTTGTAGTGTGCGTGTATCAACTTGTGTAAGAGTTGTGACCTGAAGTCATCCACTCTCTGCAGATAAAGTTGAAATTCTTTTAATTAAAAAAAAAAAACCAAAAGATAATTTACTTTTATATACTGTGCAGTCTTGAATGTATAATACAATGTTTTTGTTCTTGTTTTTTTTTTTTAAAGTAAGTTTGGTGAAATTCATTCACAGAAAATCACTTACAGTGAGTGCAGCAGTTTTAATGTATTTATAGAGTTGTGCCTGTATCATCACAGTTGGTTTTGGAATACTTTTTTTACCCTAAAAGAATCTCTCACCCTTTGGTTTGTTCTCTCCACTCTGTCCCTTGTGGAGAAAACTTCAGACTTTATTGTTGTATTCCTTAAACATTATGATATATGTCTTGTAAAAACAAGAACATTCTTAAAATCCGCCGTCATTCTCAAGACATTTAATATGATGGTAGATTCTAATATAAAGACTTCCCTAATTTGATCAGTCACAGATTTAATTTTTTTTTTTTTTTTTTTTTTTTTTAAATGTAGTCTAGCTGATCTCCAACCCCTGGGCTTAAGCAGACCTCCTACTCCAGCTTCCCTGATAACTGAAAATACTACCATGCTTGCTTCCTAGATGATTTCCTTCTGTTTACACCATGTCTCTTTTTGGTAGTGATAGGAACTCTTGAGGCAGGGTCTTGTGTAGTTCAGGCTGGCCTCATACTCATGAGAATCTAGACGTGTACTATCATACATTATATATTTTATCCAGCATTGAGGACCACATTCAGTTTTTCACATGTGCTAGGCAAATATTCTCCCACCTGAGCTAAATCCCTAGCTAAGTCTACTCTTTGTCTGTGCACATGAAGGACTTTGAGGGTTTTCTAATGTAAGGTCATGTCATCTCAAGCAAAGATCAAACAAAGGTCATTTTACTCTTCCAATTTGGATGGCTTTTATTTCTTTTTCTTGCTTAATTGTGCTGATTAGAATTTTCAGTACTGTACTGAATAGAGATTTACTCCTGATTTTAAGTTTTTAAAAAGCTAACAAGTGAAGGCTTTGCTATCTTGCACTGTCTGGGCTTGAACTTGCAGCAGTCCTTTGTCTCAGCCTCTCCATCCACTGCTGGGATTGCAGGTATGAGCCACCAACCCTTGTGTGATGTAGGTCTTTTTAAATACACCAAGACTTTATTTTTTCTTTGTGTGTGTGTGATAGGATTTTCTCTGTATAGTTCTGGCTGTCTCGTGTGTGTGTGTGTGTGTGTGTGTGTGTGTGTGTGTGTGTGTGTGTGAGAGAGAGAGAGAGAGAGAGAGAGAGAGAGAGAGAGAGAGAGAGAGAGAGAGAGAGATAGGATTTTCTCTGTATAGCTCTGGCTGTCCTGGCAAACTGTCCTGGAACTCATAGAGATCCTCCTGACTGCCTCACATGGACACATGGATTAAAGCCATGTGTCACATTGCCCTGCTTACCAAAACATCTTTAAAAAAATGTTTTGTTTTTTTTAAACAAGAGATTGCATTTTGTTTTTTATTTTAGGTTTCTCTTGCATGTATATATGTACATCATGTGTGTGCCTGATACCCAGAGGCCTGAAGAAGGTATCAGATCTCCTGGAACTGGAGTCACAGATAGTTGGGAGCTGCCATGTTGGTGCTGAGTACCGAATCCAGCTCCTCTGGAAGAGCAGCCTATGCTCTTTACTGATGGGCCATTTTTCCAGCTGTGTGTGTATGTGTGTGTGTAGAATGTAAGTGCAGGTGTGTATTATAATGCATGTATGGAAAACCAGACAACAGCTTTGTAAGATCAGTTCTCTCTGTCTTGATGTGGATTCTGGAGAATGATCTCAGGCCATTTTACCCTTCCTCTTTTTTAAATTACATTTTGATACAAGGTCTTACTAAGTTGTCAGGCCATCTGGAATGGTCCCTTCTCTTGCCTCAGTCTCACAAGCACTAGTATTAAAGGCATGTATACCACCATACCTGTATCCAAAGCATATTAAAAAAAAAAAACAACAAAGCAAATTTCAGTATTACAGGTTCTGGAAAAATAAATTTCTTTACCAATTTGCCCAAGACAACTTAATTTTTGTTTTAGTTCTCTTCATTTTTGTTTATTTTTATTTGTGTATTGGTATTTTTCTTGAAGGTATCAGATTCCCCCAAGACTGGAGTACACATAGTTGTGAGCATCAGTGTGGTGCTAGGAATCGATCCCAGGTCCTCTGGAAGAGCAGTCAGTGCTTTTAACTACCGAGACATCTCTCCTGCCCCTTTCCTTATTTTTTAAATCTGTACTTTTAAAGAGGTAGATATAGTTAAATCAGAAATACAGATAATTAAGCTGGATGCCGTGGTTCATGCCCCTAGCCCCAGTATTTGAGAGACTAAGACAGATGGATTTCCATGAGTTCAAGACCAGCTTGAGCTACAGAGTCTTGGGCTCAAAAAACCAAACCAACCCACCTTCCTCAATACCTCTAGCTGCCAGTGTAATCAGTCTGTATCCTGGGACCCCATGCAATCGTTCACCCTCAGCACGATGGCCGGAAATAGGAAATGGAATTAAACCATCCCCAACCATTGGAAGATTTGGAACCTCACTGAAAGTGGGTATTGTTGGATTGCCAAATGTTGGGAAGTCTACCTTTTTCAATATGTTAACCAATAGTCAGGCTTCAGCAGAAAACTTCCCATTCTGTGTCATTTACCCCAGTGAGAATAGAGTTCCTGTGCCAGATGAAAAGTTCCACTTTGCCAGTATGGTAAACCAGTAAACAAAGATTCCTGCTTTCCTAAATGCAGTGGATATTGCTGGCCTTGTGAAAGGAGCTCACAACGGGAAGGCTTGGTGAATGCCTTTTTTTTTTTTTTTTTTTTAATCTCCTATTAGTGCCTATAATGGGATTTTTCCAACATGCTTTTGAAGATGATGATATCATCCATGTTGAAGGAAGTGTATATTCCACTTGAGATGCAGAAATAATACTTGAAGGGCCTCTGCTGAAAGATGGGGGGAAATGATTTGGCCCATTATAGATAGGAGATGTGGCTGTGAGACGTGGCGATTATAAGAAACTGAAGGTCAAAAGGCAGTGGTGGCACACACCTTTAATCCCAGCACTCAGAGACAGGCACATCCCTTGAGTTTGAGGCTAGCCAAGGCTACACAGAATGTTTGGAATGACAGAGAGATCGAAGTGTCAAATAAACACTTAATTTTTACTTCAAAACCAATGGTCCACCTGGTAAATGAAAAGACTACGTTAAAAAGAAAAACAAAGGATTGATTGGTAAAGGGTAAAAGAGTTAAAGACAAGCATGGCCCAGTGGCCATGATCATTCATTCCTTTTAGTGGAGCCTTGGAATTCAAGTTGCAAAAACTGAGTGCTGAGGAGAAACACAAGTCTCTGGATGTGGGGGAGTAAGCAGGACACAAAGTGCTTTGCCAAAGGTCCTTAAGGTTGGCTTTGCAGTATGCCAACCAGAATACTTTTTACTGCAGGCCCAGATGCAATGTGTGCATGAACCATCGGGAAAGCAATGAGACTCCCCAGCCTGCAGGAAAGGTTCACACTGATTTTGGAAAGGGATTCATTGTGGCAGGAACAATGACATACAAAGACTTTACAAAGGAAGTTTATGAGTGCTCCCCTGAATCCATCCTGCAAAGCCTCTTCCAGGTCTCTCTCTGGCTCTTGAGTGCTTCCTTTGTGATGGGTGGGAGTGCAGGGATAGGCCAGTGAATGAACACCGTGTTCGCAGGCATGCTGCTCCTTGTTTTTATCTCCATGTGCACTGACTGCATTGCTCGCCAAGGGCGACCCGGTTCACAGGATAGACAAATACGGAGATTGCAGGCAGAAGTAGAAAAACAAAAAATTAGAAAAGAAGGAAACTAGCAGAATTTGCTGGTCAGTCACCAAGGGGGAAAAAAGGGAGAAAGACAAGAGGAACTAAAGAATAACTATATAGAGCTGTCAGCGGTGGGAAAGAAAGTCATTTTTTCCATTGGCTTTTGTTTGCTGCCTTAATGGGAATGTTTAATTCCATATTTGATGATAGAGAGATAGCAAAATTCCCCTTCACTCCTTTCTTACATCTAAGGCTGTCTCATCAAAACCTGGGAGATGACGTCACAGACTGCGCTTCCATCTTCCTGTGTATTCTCTATGCTGTCAGTTTGACAGAACATCCAGAAGATTGTTGACCTTGTCCCCTCATGAGCTGCCACCAAGCAAGCTGGCGGATTTCTTGCTCCCCACCCCCTTCTGAGAGGTCCCCTTATTTATTTATTTAGGTTTTTCAGGGCAGGGTTTCTCTGTGTAGCTTTGAAACCTGTCCTGGAACTGGCTCTGTAGACCAGCTGGACTTGAACTCACAGAGGTTCACCTGCCTCTGCCTCCAGCGTGCTGGGATTAAAAGTGTGTGCCACCACCACCCAGTGGGATTTTTTTTTTTTTTTTAATTAAGGTTTCTGAAATTGGAATGGATGAAGTTGGGAATGGGAATCTTCTACAAACAAATTATTTTTATTTGTCTTAAAATTATAAAATATTTTTTACCTTCAATGAAATTGAGTTACTGTATACAAACAGCTTTGTCACGTGATTAAGATCCTACTCCAAGTTGTAGAAGCTTTTCAAGAATCATGTCACTGTCATGATACTTCGTTAATTCCACCAGACACATTTGAGAGTGAAGATTATGTGGCTTGTTCCTTGTTTACAGTTATGTATGTTTTACAGTGCACCAGATGGCTATACTCAAAGCATTTGACAAAGCTAGGGAAAAAGGCAAAAAACTAACAACAACAACAACAACAAAACCCCATAAGGAAGAAGCATCTGTGAAAGAGTGGTACAGTTGCGTTTTCTGACATAGGATTAAATATGACATGGCATTGCACAGTTGTTTTTTTTGGGGGGGAGGGCGTAGTGAGACAGGGTTTCTCTGTGTAGCCCTGGTTGTCCTGGTACTCACTCTGTAGATCAGGCTGGCCTTGAACTTACAGAATCCACCTGCCTTTAGTTTTTTGATTTTGTTTGTTTGTTTTGGGTACTGGGGCCTTGTGCATGCTAGGCAAGTACTACTAGACTATACTCCCAGTTTCCCTGCACAGAACATCTTTAAATTTAGCCACAATTTAAAGTATATGGGAAGCATTCAAGAGGCTAGTAAAAGTAGGAGGAGTGTTAGGAAACCCAGGCCAGCCTGGGCAACATAGCAAAACTCATTTTACAAACAAAAAGTTAAGATTAATGTATTGGAAGATGTGCAGTTATATGCAAATGCTGTGCCATTTTATAAAAGACATCTAGAGATCTTGAGCCAACCAATCCAAGAATACAGAGGAACAATTGTTGTCTCTGGCAAATTGGCAGCTGGAACCCAACGCTAAATGAGATACAGATTTCATCTCTTTGTCATTTTGGTCTTCTCTAGTTCATCTGGAGGCACATAATATCTGGTTGTCTGTTCTTATTACCTACTACTGTGAAACACATTATCCTAAAACAAAAGCTAGTTTACGCAGGACTCCTTGGCTTATGATCATGCTCACTGAGATACCCATCTAGTGATTAGGCTAGTTTGGAAGTTTTCAGACACATTCTAAGACATGAGTAGAAAGGCCTAGCTTAGCCAGGCCCCCTTGTTCTCCATGAGGTCTCAGGGCTTTTCTGAGGTTCCCCACTAGGCAAGTAGTTGAGATTTTCCATGAGGCAATTGGTTCTCAGAGTAATGCTGAGAAATTTGGCAGAAATTCGAAAGCTGCCCTTGACCTAACTTTTGAAGTCCCACATCAGTTCTGCTGTACCCTGTCAGTTACACAAATTACTTAAGGCTAGACCTTATTAAAGGAGAGGGAAATAGATTTCGTCTTTAATCTAGAAATAGCATTGAATCATAGCTCTCTTTTTCCTCATTCATTTTTGTTTGTTTTTTTTTTCAAGGCTGGGTTTCTCTGTGTAGCCCTGGCTGTCCTGTAACTCACTCTATAGACAAGTCTGGCCTTGAGCTCACACAGATCCACCTACTTCTGCCTCCTAAATGCTGGGATTAAAGGCTTGCACAACTACCACCTGGCATTTCCCGTTCATTTTTGGTAATGTACTCTGTTGCCACTCAGTGCTAAATCCATTGTTTTTGGTATAATGGTCTACATTGACTATGCGTTTAAGAATTTTAGTTACTAGAGTCCTTCTATTAAGGGACCCTTCTCTCTTTTCCCATGTGCCATCATAGCCAGCTTTGAACTTGGTTCTGTGCATAGAGCTCAGGTCCTCATGCTGCACTTCACTGAAAGTGCCATCTCCCTAGCCCTCTATTTCTATTTTTTTCCCCCTCTTTTGTTTGGTGGCAGGAGGGTGCTGGGGATTGTGACACTCACCACTGGGCCACACGCCTGGTTCTTATCCGAAGTGCTTCTGTGTTACATCTGTGTTTTCTTCTCTTCTAAGTTTTGGATTGACAAGACATAGAGGGTAGTAGAATTTAAATAGTTCATTTTTAGTTGCTTTACTCCGTGTTAACTTTTAGTAGCCTTAGACTAACAGTATGCCAAGACTACTACTGTCAGGGCACATATGGGGACAGTTAATGTTTATTAACTTATTTACTGGGTTGAGGAGCAAATCCAGGCCCTCGCACAGTCAAGTATACATAAAGTGGCAGATGTTTAGGTACATTTCAAAAGTTATTGGACATTGTGTCCTAATCCAAAGCTAAAATTAATTTAATGTCTTCTAAAATTTAACTCCTCAGCAACTCAAGCAGCAGTTTTTAAAAATTAAACATTGTGATACAGTACTATCCAAGGTGGGAAAATACTTTGAAAATAATTGTCTTTGTTTTCTTTAATTAAACTCTAATGTTTCTATAAGAGCAGAAGACTTCATATGTATAGTAAAAACACAATCCATGCCAGAATAATCTGAAGTCTTGGTGAGGTGCTGTAGGCTGCACTCATTGGCACTGGGCAGCAGGAAGGTTCCCTTCACTTAGTGCTGTGTGCTCAGGACAAAGGCTGCAGTGCAGGAGATGCTCACTTGGTAGAGTGCTTGCCGAGCCTGCACAAGGCCCTGGCTCAATCTACAGCACTACTTAAACTGGGCATAGTGTTGCATACCTGTAATTCCAATTTGTCAGTAGCTAGAGACAGGATTGGGTTATCCTCCACTGCATAACTTTGGATATATGTGCCTGCCTCAGAAAAAAAAACAATCAATAAATAAATAAAAAATAGAAAGCCTTCAAAATTGAAACTGATTCCTTTTTTTTTTTTCTTTTCATTATATTGTTGCTGGTCTCTTATGAAGGAGCAGTTTGCATAATTGGATTAAAATTTGTCAATCATTAGTCAGTTGTATAGTGTTTGCTGCATGCTTTTTCTCCCAGAGTTCTTTAAATAGAACTCTCTTCTAATTATGACTAGCTGTTAGTGATCATATTTGTTTGTTTGGTTCTTTTTTTTTAATCATTTCTATAGCCAAGTTTTTTTTAATTGATTTAGTAGCATTGTCAAACTCTCATATAAAAGCATATCAAAATAAATATGTGAAAATTTCACTTGGACCAAGATATGTTTCCTCTTGTTTTATGAGGTACTAAAGCTTAAAAAGTATGTCCAATAAGATCAATATGGAATATATTTTTTATTTATAGATACATTAAAAAGTTTTCAGATTCAAGTCTCAGAGTGAAACAAAAAACAAGTAAGGAAAGAAACATTCAAGTTAAATGCAGGGTTAGAAGCCTTATAATACTGTTTTAGTGTAATAAAAATTTCTAGGACATTTTTCTTTATAACCTCTGTATAGAATTGGTTATTCTAATCTTAAAGATTTTGTCTTTTCGTTCAGTTGGTTAGGCCATTAGGTCATACTAGAATAAATCAGTCTTAGTGAATAGTTTTGTTGAAGAGGCCCTACAGACTGAGGTTAATTTGTCAAATCTTTCTTCCATTATATTTAGCCTTACTATATATGTTGAAATTATGACTTTAAAAATTATTTATAAAAAGTATTAAGATATCTTTGATTTACTTTCAGGTGCATGCATGGGAGATTTCTGATCAGTTGTTACAGATCCGACAGGATGTGGAATCATGCTATTTTGCTGCTCAGACCATGAAAATGAAGATTCAGACCTCATTTTATGAGCTCCCCACAGACTCTCATGCTTCTTTAAGGGACTCATTGCTAACTCACATTCAAAACTTGAAAGACTTGTCACCTGTCATTGTAACACAGGTAATCCTTTAATCGCTAAGGAAATTTGTAAGGTCATTTGGATACATCACAATTCATTTTGGTTGTCATTGATAGGCTATGTAAAGTAATGTTAACTTTATTGCTATATTGTCACAACTGTAGCGGAATAAAAAATTGAATCTTTTGTATTAATCTTTGTGTTTATTAGGCTTCAAACATTAAATATTGGAAGTGGGGAGGTGAGTGAATATTTCCTCTAGCATGTGCTCCCTGCTGTTAAAATTGGAGATGATTTAAAAAATCAGTACTATTCTGAGTTAGAGGTCTATGTACTTTTTTGACCATTTAAAGAATCTTTTTTTTGGAAGGATTGGCAGCAAAAAGTCTTATGAATGAAACAATGAACGTTTTGGCTTTCCCCTGTAGCCAGGAAAATACATTAGAAAGAAAAGTATGTACATGTGTTCTTTGCCTAACATAGAAGTGCTCTTGAAGAGGAGGCTTCAAGATGAGAATGGCAGTCCGTTACTGGAGGACAGAGCTACAGCTCTAACTTTGTCAGTAGCTTTGGTCTTTTGGCAAACTATAGTTTATCTGTCCATGAAGTCCTGTGGTATTGCCAAATAAAAGTAAGTGCTGGCCGGGTAGTGGTGGCACACACCTGTGATCCCCGTGCTTGGGAAGCAGAGGCAGGCGAATCTCTGAGTTTAAGGCCAACCTGGTCTACAAAGACAGTTCCAGGACAGCAAGAGCTGTTACACAGAGAAAACCTGTCTTGGGTTAAGAGAGAGAGAGAGAGAGAGAGAGAGAGAGAGAGAGAGAGAGAGAGAGAGAGAGAGAGAGAGAGAGAGAAGTAAGTATTAATATATTGTAAGGAAATCTGAATCAATATTTATAAACATATCTTGATGTTTTTGAGTATAGTGGTTTAAACATGTAATTGTAGCACTTGGGAGGTAGAGAGAGGAGAATCAGGAGTTCAAGATCAGCCTCTGCTACATGGTGGGTTTGAGGCCAGTCTGAGCTAGATGAAGTGCTGTCTCACAAACAACAGTGAAAAAAATATATATTCTATCTATCAAGTTTGCTTTCTTAATTCTTTGTGTTTTGTCTTTAATTTTTAAGGATGATTTTTAATCCAAGCAGTTTGTGGCTAACTAGATGGTTAGGTAGACAGACATTCATGGGAAAGGAGGGCAGGGGATGCTAGTCTTCACTGTCATGTTTGAAAGAAATAGAGTCTCTGCGGTTAGCATTGATGATTTCAGTTTATCTGGTCTGTTCATTTATTTAATCTCTCTTCCCATTCAGCTGGCTTTAGCAATAGCAGACCTTGCCCTACAGATGCCTTCTTGGAAGGGATGTGTACAAACGTTGGTAGAAAAGTAAGTAATTTGTCATTTGTATCAACATTTGTATCCATATTATCATTTGGATTACCATTAATCCACACAGAGAAATCTGTTCTAGTAACTAGACATTTGATTATTTCCTAAATTGTGGACATCAAATTACATTTTGTTTTGTTCCTTCAAGACAGGGTTTCTTTCTGTAACAGTCCTGACTATCCTGGAACTCTCAATGTAGATAGACCAGGCTGGCCTTGAACTCAGAGATCTGCTTGCCTCTGCCTCCCAGGTGCTGTGATTAAAGGCATGCACCACCACCACCACCAGGCATATATATATATATATATATATATATATATATATATATATATATTAAAATTTTTTACTTATGTATAGGTATGTGTATCTGCTTGTGAGTATGTGTACATGAGTGCAAATGCCCACAGATGAATCCTGTCCTCTGGAGCTGGAGTTACAGCTGGTTGTGAGATACCTGATATGCATGCTGGGAACCGAATTTCAGTCCTCTGAAGAGCACCAAGTGCCATTTCTGCATTCCCAAATGGCATAGTTTTTATTTCTCTTCAAAAATTATTTATTTTGTTTGTTTTTAACTAAAACTGAGGGCTAGAGAGGTGGCTAGATGATTAAGACCACATACTGCTCTTCCCGAGGACCTGAGTTGAATTCTCAGCATGGAATCAGGCAATTTACAACTGTTTGTAATCCCAGCTCCAGGGGGATCTGACACCTATGACCTCTGTGCACTTTTTTTTTTGTTTGTTTGTTTGTTTGTTTGTTTTTGTTATTTGAGACAGGGTTTCTCTATATAAACAACCTTAGGTGTCCTGGATTTGTAGACCAGGCTAACATTGAATTGACAAAGACCAGCCTGCCTCTGCCTTCCAGCTGCTGGGACTAATGTGCACCACCACATACAGCAAAAAATAAATCTTTAAAAAAAAAAAAAAAAAAAAAAAGCTAACTTACCTTCCTTTCTACCTCCATGTCTATCCTCCCTTCCTTCTCTATCTTCCTATTTTTTCCTTAGCCATGTAACAAGTTAGAGGCCAGCATGGAATGCAGGAAACCTTGTCTTAATAAAAACAAAGATTTTATTGGTCTACAGAGTGAGTTCTAGCCAAGTCTACACAGAGAAACCCTGTCTTGGAAAAAAAAAAAAAAACAAGATTATATTTTTTTTCTTCTTTAAATTTTACTTAGAGTCAGGGTTTCTCTGTGGAGCCTTGGCTGCTCTGGAAATCATTCTATGGACCAGAGCTGGCCTTGAACTCACAGAGATCCACCTGCCTCTGCTTCCTGAGTGCTGGGATTAAAGGAGGGAACCCCCCCTCCCAGCTCTTTCCCTCTTAATGTTGGGAATGCTGCTTTTGTTGTGGGCCATTCTGATGGGTGGCGTTGTGATCATGTACCTGCTGGCTCTCAGTGACTTGTGATACATCTTTCCTCCTTTCTTTCCAGATATAGCAATGATGTAACATCTTTGCCTTTTTTGCTGGAGATCCTTACAGTGTTACCTGAAGAAGTACACAGTCGTTCCTTGCGAATTGGAGCCAACAGGCGCACAGAAATTATAGAAGACTTGGCCTTCTATTCTAGTACAGTAGTATCTTTGTTGGTGAGTTTGAAACATTCATTTATTGACAAAGGGCAGAAATTATGGTGTCGTTTTTTGTGACCTGGTTGCAATGGTATGAAGCAGTTTTTTTTTTTTTTTGCAGATCTGGCAGTGATGCTTACTGCTTTGGCAGTTAACAAAACATAATCAAAATACTTTTAAACTCTGTATTTCTTGAGCTTCTTTATAATGCTGTGAGGGTGTTATCTCTGTTTCGTGAATGCAAATAGACTTAGTGTTATTCAAGTATTAACTTAGTACTTGAATTCAATTCTTATGATATATAAAAGCTAGTGCCTCTTGATAAAGGACCACACTAAAGGAAGTGCATCTAAACTTTAGGAAAAAGATAAAGACAAATTAACATTTTGATAAAAAAAAAAAAAAAAAGGAAGACTTTACTTGGCCATTGTACAGTATTATAATTATGTATTAGTTAATGCCAGAATTGAAATTTTTAGTAGTTTAGACTGAAGTGGGTGAAATTGTTGTATATGAGCTTTATTGAAAACAGCTGGGTTCTTTAGGTTGGTGTTATCTATGTGTATTACTTTAGACTGTCTCGGTGGAACTAAGTAGTTTTCAGAGACTGTATGACCTGCAAAGCCTGAAATGCTTATTGTCTGGGCCTTAGCTTAAACTGTCTGCTGGTTTCTGCACTAGATTGGGATAAATTAATTACTTAGCCTATCTTATTTTTAGGTCTTTCTCTCTCTCCCCCCTCCCCTCAAATCAGTGCTGGAGATTGCACCCAAGATCTCCTACATGAGGCAACAGTCTATCATAGAACTGTAGTCCTGGGCTACAGCCCATTATAGATCTCTGCTGTCCAGCTTTATTTTCTCAGTAGCTATTTTTCAAGGATTTGATTTAGAACTTCTGCATTACCATGCAGCAAACAAAACTTGGAGTTATATTCAGTTTGGTGTTAAAACCTGTTTGGAAAATAAAAATCTTTAAATGTTTTTGTCTGGCCACTCATCTATTTATTTATTTTGGGTTTTTTTTTTTTTTTTTTTTTTTCTAAACAGGGCTTCTCTGTGTAGCTTTGTAGACCAGGCTGGCCTCGAACTCAGAGATCCGCCTGCCTCTGTCTCCTGAGTGCTGGGATTAATGGTGTGTGCCACCACCACCCAGTAGCCACTTATTTGTTTGTTTGTTTGTTTGTTTATATTTTTTAAAAAGAAATTACCGATTTAGAACATTAGAAAAAAAATAAAGCAATTATATTGAAATAACTTGGAAATCCTATCCTGTATCGGTTTTACTTTGTGGTGTTGGGGATTGAACTCAGGGCCTCATGTGTGCTAGAAGTGCTCTACCACTGAACTGCAATCACAATTCTCTTTTGTATGTTTTGTTTTCAATTTCTTAAAATTACATGTATTTATTGTGGAAGGGGAGCACACATACCTGTGTACCCTAGGATGTGTGTAGAGGTCAGGGGTCAGTTTCCCCAGGTTAGTTTTCTCCTACTGTGTGGGTTCCAGGGGTCAGACCAAGTCTAAGACCAAGACATCAGTCTTAGAGCGTGCATTGTTTTTGTTTTTGTTTTTGTTTTTCAAGACAAGGTTTCTCTGTAACAGCTCTGGTTCTCCTGAAAGTTGCTCTGTGGACCAGCCTGACCTTAAACTTACAGAGATCCCCCTGCTTCTGCCTGTGGGATTAAAGGAGTGTGCCACCACCACCTGGCTTATAGTATGCATCTTTAAGACACCAAGCAAGCCATTTTTTTTTAAAGGGTCTCATGCATCCTAAGTTGGCCTCAAACTTGCTTCATATCAAGTTTGATAACTTCATAGCTGAAGATGACCTGAACTTGTAATCTGTGATCCCCTCTCTTTTCTGCCTGCCTTTCAAATGCAGTATTACAGGTGTGAGGTGCCCGTGGAAGTCACAAGATGACACTTGTTTCCCTTGGAGCTAGAATTCATAGGCCACTCAATGTGGGTTCTGGTATCTGCACTCTGGTTCTTTGCAAGAACAGCAAGTGCTCTTGGCCTCAATCTTGAGCATTTTCTTCAGCCCCCAGCCTTTAGGTTTGTTTGTGAGATGTGGTTTTATGGAGCCATGGACTCAAGTAGCTTCCTGCTTTAGCTTCCTGAGTAGTTGAGACTGCAGGTCACCGGTGCACCGACTGCTGTTGAGCCTTTATCGTATGCCCTTTGGATGTATATCTATCTGTGTGATTGTAGTTTACTGTTTCAGTCATCTGCCTTTGGTTTTTCACTTTAGAAAGTTTCCTATGTAATGTCACTTTTTTAGACCACATTCACATTCTCCTAGTTGGTTCTAAACTATTTTAAAACAGAGTTCACAAACAGTATCCATTTTATGGCCATGTGTTGTTTTAGGCTAGTAGTCATAGTTCCCTTCCTCTTGGTCTTTCCACAAATAGGATTTGTTTTAGAGAATGTCTTTAGCATTTATGATTGCTTTCTTTCTTCCTTCCTTCCTTTTTTTTCTTTCTTTCTTTTTTTGATTGCTTTGTAGTCTAATTATTTCTAGTTGGAAGGTCTTTCTGAAACAGCCCTACTGAGTAAAGGATTCCTCAAAAGAAATTAAGCCTAATGCCTTAGGGCATTCATTGTAATGTAATGAATTTTCTACTGTATTAATAATGCTACTACTTATATTTTGTCCTTAGGATAATTGAGAAAAGTCACTTGGATCCTTTTCTTCAGGGTATAATTTGTTTTCCTTCAGCATGCTGATAGAGATAAATTAAGAGGCTTGATGGATTTGAGAAAAAAATTTCAAGGTTTTATATTATATTCATCTCATAGCTATTTCATGCTGCATCTTACCCAATATTATGAAGTATGATTGATTCTTCATTGGTAATGTTAGAATTGCCCCTGGATTAGGGTGATGACATCTGGTTCTCTTTGTGTATCTAGTGTGCTTTCTTTTTTGCACTGTAATTTGTGTGAAGGTAGCTTATTTTATGAAAACCAGTTTTTAAGAAATGTATTTGTTTTTGAGACAGGATCTCACTGTATATCTCTGGCTGGCTTCAGATCCCCTGAACCTGACGTTATGGATAGTTGTGAGCTGCCATGTGGGTGCTGGGAATAGAATCAGGGTTCTCTGAAAGAACAGCCAATGCTCCCAACCACTGAGCCATCTCTCCAGCCTGGCTGAAGCAAGACTTGTGACATTTGAGTCCTTGCTGTGCCATACTAAGCAAGATAATTAACTCTTCTGTCTCTGTTTTCACTGTATATTGGAAGTAATAGTATCTGTTTCATTGTGTGGAGACTGCATTCAGTAAATGTGATGGCTGGTCACTTATTAGTTATGTGCTCCTTCTTTGGCTAAAATGCGTTGCCCATGAAGAAATAGAAAAGTATAAGCAAGGGCTGCAGAGATGGCTCAGCCGTTAAAGGCTCACAACCATAAATATAAGCAAGCGTATTTACATGCTTGTATTAGCCTTTCTGCCTTCTGCTTGCCATCTTAACAGGGAAGAAGTTGATTTTAAAAATAAATGTTTTTGCCGAGTGTGACAGCACACACCTGTAATCCTAACACTTAGGAAGCTAACGCAGAGAGGATAATGAGTTTGAGTCCGGCCTGGGCCAAATAGAAGATAATGTCTCAAAAAAGAAAAGGAGGGAGGGAGGGAGGGAGGGAAGGAAGGAAAGGAAGGAAGGATGGATTGTCTTGTGTTGCTTGGAAGGCACTTACAGAAACAATCACCAGGGCTGCGGATGGATATGCTATTTCTTGCTAGACCATTTACGAAGTATGCACAAGTCCCTGGGCTTAACCCCCAGCACCAGAGGAACGCGAAACCATCATCTATAGGATGTAGTAGTGCACGCTCTTAATTCCAGCGCTCCAGAGCAAAGGCAGGGACAGCCAGATTTCTGTGAGTATCAGGCTAGCCTGATCTACATAGCCAGTTAGACAGAAAACGGACAGACATCAAAAGCATCAGTGCAGATTGTATTTTAGGTGAAGCTTTGGGTCTGGAGGATTTTTCTATGTAGTTTATATCTTCAGTGTAAACATAAATATCAGAATTTTGTCTTTAGACTGTGTTTGCCACAAGCTTGAAATCATTTTTAAAAACTGGTATCAGTTGGTTACAGGCAATGAATTCCAAGGCATTACTCTGTGACAGTGGAAACAATCCCAGGAGTCCAACTGTCAAACTTTAGATGTGGTGTGTAATACATTATGAGATGTAACCCTTTTCTCTCCTTGCTTCTGAACCTCAGGGCATTTGTGATGCCTTTAGCCCACTGCCTGTGAGCTGCTTGAAACATTCTTATAGAAGAAGTTGCATTATGCTTCACTTTGGCTAAATTATAGCATGAAATGCTCAGATAAAGGGAGTGGTTTCAGTCTGATTTGTGTTATGTCTTTTATATAAACCTTCCTTTTTTTCAGAGTACTGGCAATTGAATCTAAGATCCCTTATGTATACTAAGCTAGTGTTCTGCCACTAAGTTATTTCCTATATTTCCAGATTGCCCCCTAAAAAATACAACTTGCTTTAGGAAGCTTTTTAAAAAGATTTATTTTTATAAATAAGTCTTATGGATTGCCTGCATTTATTTCTGTGCACCATGTGCATGACTGGTGGGTGCCCTTTGAGGCTAGAAGACGTGTTAGATTCTGCAGGACTGGAGTTACAGGTGATTGTGAGCCACTGTGTAGGTGCTGGGAATTGACCTTGGGTCCTCTACAAGGGCAGCAAATGCTCTTAATTAGTTGCTGAACCGTTTTTCCAGAAACCCTCTCCCTGACATTTATTTATTTTATGTGTGTGTCTCAAGTGCCATGCACACATGTGGAGATCAGAGATAGCATGCAGGACTTGGTTTTCTCCCTCCACTATGTAGGTTCCAGGGTTTGAACTCAGGCCATCATGTTAGGTGAAAAGCAACTTTACCTACTAAGCCATCTCACCACCTCTTTTTGAGAGAGGATGTCTCATTGATTCAGTTAGACTAGCTGATCCAGCCAGCAAGCCCCAGGGATCCTCCTGTCTCCCCTTTCCCAGCACCGGGATACAGATGTGTACTGCCTCATACCTGGCTACAGTAAGTGCTGGGCATCTAAACTCAAGTCATGCTTAGGCAGCAAGCACTTTACTATGAACTTAGCAGACTCCCCAGAACCTTAGGTACCGGTTTTTATATGGGGAATAATTGGTTTATTTTTAAAATAGTTGTATTGATGAGAGTTTGTAAGTAGGAACTAAGAACCTTAATTATTTTTAATGTCTCTTTTGGGATCTTTAACCTCTCTGTACCTCAGTTTCCCCATTAAAAAGAGAAGATGATATATACTGTAGCATTTTTTTTCAGGACTTAGAACAGTGGCACTTATAAAGAAATTCGTGACTGCTTGTTGATACTGTCATTATAGGCAGTATATAATATTGATTAAAGTATAGAGATTGATCTTTTTCTTAAACTCTATCTTCTATTTAGATGACATGTGTAGAAAAAGCAGGGACTGATGAGAAGATGCTTATGAAGGTCTTCCGCTGTTTGGGAAGCTGGTTTAACTTGGGAGTTTTGGACAGTAACTTCATGGCTAATAATAAGTTATTAGCACTCCTTTTTGAAGTTTTGGTAAGTAAAAGAGTGTAATTGCCATTGCCATTTAATTACCAGTTTTCTGGACATCTCAGTGTTTGTTTGAGAGAAAAATTTGTGCGCGTCTTAAGAATAACATAAGAAGGAGTTGAGCTTGATGGCACATGCCTGTAATCTCACTACATGAGAGGTAAAGGCAGACGGATTAGAAAGCACAGGTCACGTTAGCTGAATAGCAAACTTGAAGCAAACCTGGGCTAAATAACACCCTGTCTGAGGGAAGGAGAAAAGCCCACTAAGGTGCCATGTAATGGAGCATGTGCAGAAGAAAGCATGAGCTGTGATTGAAATGACCCATAAAGGCAAGGGTTTCGGTCTGCTGGACATGGACACCATTGAGTTTCTAACAGTTATCCCAGACCTGCTTTTTGAAAGCACCGGGATTTTTTTCATCTATTTATGTTGAGTATATGTGTGCTTCCTGTATGAAGGTGTGCATATGCCACAGCACCCATGTCGATGTTGGAGCCCTCTGTATAGGTCCTTCCATCTGGTTTTAAGGCACCATCTCTTCCGATGTTTACTGCTGCATTGCATTTTCTGCGACAGCTGGCCTGTAAGGTTCCTGGGGATTCTCCTGTGCCTGACTCCCATCTGCCATAGGAGTGCTCTCAGACAATTTCCAGAGCTGAACTCAGGCTCTCACTCAGGCTTGTGTGGTTGACACTTCCACCCCCTGAGCCATCCACCTCCTTTTCCTAATAGAATGTCTCTAGTGTTGCTACTTTAAAAAGCAAGGCTGGGGAAAAAAGCTGGCGTTGATGGCTTATACACACCTTTAATCCCAGCACTTGGGAGGCAGGGGCAGGTGAATGTCTGAGATCAGCCTGCTCTACAGAGCGAGTTCCAGGATAGCCAGTACTATTACAGAGAAACCCTGTCTTGAAAAACCAAAATAAATAAATAAAATATTTTTAAAAATAGGCAAGATGGGATGATTTGTATCTGTTAGCTCTCCTAACTTAAGTAGCTCTTATTATTAAAGAGATTCCAAGTGTGTTGTCATTGTTATTAGAGAAAGATTTAACAGTGATGGCTTCACTAAATTTGCAGACACTCTTAAATGTATCAGTGAATCAGAGTCCTCCAGCTTCCCTCCTTGTACTTTTGTTACTGTTTTGAGACAATCTCAACTAAGTAGTAGGCTGGCTTACAGATAGATAGCTGTCAGTGTGGCCCAGGTCATCTTCAAATCAAGATCCCCTTCTTTGCTGTCACTGCTAGGTGCTGGCTAGGACTGCAGCTGTGCCGCGCTGTGAAGTTCTTATTCTTTCGTATAAGTTGTGTCTTAGATTTGTTCCCCAGTTATGATGCTTAGATTTCCCTTTACTATGCTGTTTGGGTTAGTTGTTTATTTTTTGAACTTCCTTAAGTAATTTCCAAAGAAAATGTACAAAGAGAATAGAGGTTTTGAATGTCTAAGGAATATTGTTATTGTTTCAAGATGTTCTATCTTTGAACTCATGGAGTAGCCAAGGATGAACTTACACCCCTGATCTTTTGCCTCCATTGCCAAGTGCTAGAATTAAAGGCACCACAACTTTTAAAATTACATTTAAAATAATTATTTACTGTATTTGTGCAAATGTCAGAAGACAACTTACAGAGGAGTTGTTTGTTCCATTATATGGGTCTCAGGGATCAAACTGAAGTCTCTAGGTTTGGCAAATGCCTTTGCCTACAGAGCCATTTTACCAGCTCCAACACTTTTTTTTAAAGCCAGGGTCTTACAGTCAGAACTAGCTTGGAACTCACTCTATCCCAAGTTGATCTTGAATTTTGTAGTAGTCCTCTTGCCTCATCCTCCCTAAGTGCTTGAATTGTAAGTGTACCCTATGATATTTAACAGTAAATAATAACTTTTTATTTTTGATTGACACATGGGTAGGTGTAGTTTTAAACTGTGTTCTTATATACTAGCATGCACCATTGTGAGTGAGAAATTGGGAAAATTTGCCATTTCTGTGTTATCTTGCTTAACGTTGGTATGTAATGGGCCTTTTGGCCTTGTTGAGCCCTTTCATTTTAAGTAGTACTTAAAAAGAGAATGGATCTGGAATCTCCAATGTCATCAGAAACATGGCATTCCCTATGGAAGAAAAATAGTATAAACAGAAACATAGGGATAATCTTGTAACTGCCAAGCATGATGGCTCTCACTTGTGATCCCAGTACTCTGGAGGCTGAGAGAGACAGAATGCTGTGTTTCTAAGAAAGCTTGGGCTGCAAAATGATTGTCAGTTTTAAAAAAGCAGAAGAAAGCTGGTGAGGTGGTATGACACCTTTTCATTGCAATACTTTGGGTCTATGTGAGTTTGAGGCCAACTTGGTGTATATAGTGAGTTCCAGGCCAGCCAAGGTTCCACCATGAGACCCTATTGTGGTTGGCATCCCTCAAAAAAAAAAAAAAAAAAAAGAAAAAAAAAGAAGCAGCAGCAGCCAAAGTAAATAAAAGGAAAACAATTCATGTAAGTCTGATTGATGGATAAAGAAACTCATCTTCTTGACATGCCTGGAAGTAGAAATAAGATAAGGAAGATATTGTCTTGACGAGATCTACAACTTAGGGGTTGTTCATAGTAAATCTCAGCTAGGGAGATAGAGGGGCACATTGGTGCATTTCTGTGGTCCTAGAACATGAGGGCAGAGTCTGCATGTTGACATTAAGACCAGTGTGGACCACATGACATCCTGTCTCATAAAACAAACAAAAAACAATTTTTCAGAGGAAGGTTATAATTGTTTTCCTTGGAACTACAATGATTCTAATTTCTGCTTCTGTATACCTTCTGTCTTTCAGCAACAGGATAAGACTTCATCTAATCTACATGAAGCTGCTTCAGACTGTGTGTGCTCAGCTCTCTATGCTATTGAAAATGTGGAGACCAACTTGCCATTGGCCATGCAGCTTTTTCAGGGGGTCCTGACATTGGAGACTGCCTATCATATGGCTGTGGCACGTGAAGATTTAGACAAGTGAGTAATTATTGAAGATTGGATCCCAGGGTTACCTCCAATCTGGTTGTTTTCTTGAATCTTTTTTATAATTCATGCATTGGTTTTTGATTCTCTGTGACTTTTTGAATGTGCTGTCAATGGTGTTTACCTGCGTCTAGAGTAGCCACTTGGACTCAGGAGTGAAGGGTACCGCCAGTTCTTGATTGTACTTGTGTTTTACACTTAACAGTGTGAAAACTATAAGAAATAGGGATAAACTTTAAAATATCTAGTTTCGGTGCTGTAGAGTTGGCTCAGCAGTTAAGAATAGGTTATTTTCCTGCAGACGACTTGACTTTGGTTCTTAGCATCCAAGTCTGGCTCCTCACTACTGCCTGTAACTCCAGCTCCAGGGAATCTAATGTTCTCTTCTGTATTCCATGAGCACTTGCATTCATACATGATTCATACATGCACACCCATACAGAGATACAATTTAGTGGAGCTCAAGCTCCCTAGCAAGCAAGTGCTCTTAACAACTGAGCCATTGCTCCAGCACTCTGATTTGGAATTTGCATTTAAAAAAAAAATATATATATATATATCTCAATCATTATAATTATAATGAGAATATGAATTGACTTACCATTGTATGCTTATCTGTATAGATGTGAGCAACCTAAGAAAGGCATTGCCACAGAGACTACCATGCCTGTAGTGAGTGTTTACCGAGTGGCGCTCAGGAGAAGAGACCTTTGTTCACTTGACTCTGCTTATGTAAAGTCCTGATTCTTGACTTGGTATTCTCATTCCACTTCTACAGAGTTCTGAATTACTGCCGTATCTTCACTGAACTGTGTGAAACTTTCCTGGAAAAAATTGTTTGTACTCCAGGCCAAGGTCTGGGAGACCTTCGAACTTTGGAACTGCTTCTTATTTGTGCAGGCCACCCTCAGTATGAGGTAGTATCTATACCGTGTTAAGGCTGCTGTTCTCCGCTTCAGGAATTATCGTCTTGTTTAACTAATGTAATGTGGGACTTGTGTCTGATTGGAAATTTTTTCAATTTCATTATTTGTATGCGGGCTGGGGTGCTGCACACATGCTCTGTCTGGTGTGAATGTGAAACAAGGCCGTGTTGTACATCAGTTCTCTCCTCCTTCCACCCTGATATAGGTTCCAGGGGTCGAAGTACCTTCACCCAGTGAGCCGTCCGGGGTCCATGCTTGGGATATTTTTAAGAATTATGTTTGGGTTCCCTATTTCTTTTCTGGTTGTCAAGGTTTTCAGAAGGAAAATTACCTCTCCACTATGCATCTTTTCCAGTTCCCTTATTTTTTTTTTTTTTTTTTTTTTTTTTAGAACTTTACAGCTAAAACAACAATGAAAACCCACATAGTTATTAGTCACTTTCTGAGTACCAAATATAACCAACTTAAAGAGAGAAGTTTGGTTGATTGGTTGGTTGGTTGGTTAGTTTGGTTTGGTTTGGTGTTTCGAGACAGGGTTTCTCTGTATTGCTTTGTAGCCTGTCCTGGAACTAATGCTGTATACTAGGCTGACCTTGAACTCACAGAGATCCTCTGCCTCTGCCCTCTGAGTGCTGGGATCAAAGGCTTGCGGCCACCAATGCCCAGCCCTGTTTGTTGGTTTGTTTTTCCAAGCTCACAGAGTTTGGGATGTTTTTTGTTTTTATCCATTGGACCCAGGGGCAGAGGAGCGCTTTTACCTCAAGCTGGCATCATATGCAAGAGAGGTAACAGTGAGAGTCAGGATCCCAAAACTCCCTCTAAGAAGTCTCCCAGTGACCCCCTTCCTCCTGACTCCAGCCCCTCATCCCTTCCTCCTGACTCCCCCCCCCCCCCCCCCCCCCCCCCCCCCCCCCCCCATCCCTCCTCCTGACCCCTCATCCCTTCCTCCTGACTCCCTCATCCCTTCCTCCTGACTCCAGCCCCTCATCCCTTCCTCCTGACTCCCTCATCCCTTCCTCCTGACTCCAGCCCCTCATCCCTTCCTCCTGACTCCCTCATCCCTTCCTCCTGACTCCAGCCCCTCATCCCTTCCTCCTGACTCCCTCATCCCTTCCTCCTGACTCCCTCATCCCTTCCTCCTGACTCCAGCCTCCTCATCCCTTCCTCCTGACTCCCTCATCCCTTCCTCCTGACTCCAGCCTCCTCATCCCTTCCTCCTGACTCCAGCCCCTCAGGGTTCACCCCTCCTAGTAGCACCACAGCCTCCCACACATATGAACCTGTGGGCATCCCTGATAACAGTTCCTGATAACTCCAAAAGCCTTCATAGCATTAGGAAAGATGTGAGAGGCTTAAAAGTTTCCTTCTTACCCACGCATGGTGGTGTGTGCCTTTAATCCTAGCACTCAGAAAGCAAAGGCAGGAGAATCCTCGTGTATTGGAGGCTAGCTAGTCTACCTAGTGAGTTTCATTTAATTTAAAAAAAAAAAAAAAAATCCTTTAAAGGCCTTTATACGCTGGAAGTGATGGTGCATACCTATAATGCCTGTAATCCCAACACTTGGAGGCTAAGACAAAGAATCATGAGTTTGAGGCTAACATGGGCTATGTTATGAGCACCAGGTTAGCCTGGGCTACATGGATGCTGTATTTATGAGATGCTTCACGCTCCCTTGCCCTCCTTACTCCCTTGGTGGTGCTGAGGGTCAGTCTCAGGGCCTCGCCCATGTTAGGTAAGTTGGTACCACCCATCAACCAGCCAGCCAGCCCTTTCATTTGCTTTGGTTCTTTGTTTTTAGACTGGGTGTGTATCCCTGGCTGGCAGACTGGCCTGATAAGGATCCTGTCTCCATCTCCCAGGTGTTAGTAGGCATGCGCTACTGTACCCACTTTTATTTCCTAGGTTTTAGGGCTGGAGAGATGTCTCAGTGGTTAAGAGCACATACTGCTCTTGAGTGGCCTGAGTTTAGTCTCTAGCACCCACATGTGGTTTACAACCACCTGTATCACACCTGCACTCGTGTGCACTTATTTCTCTCTGTACCCTTTACATAACTAAAACAATAAAAACCTAAATCATGTTTCCTTTAAAGAAACGCTTTTGGGTTGGGCATCGTTTCATTTTGGACAGCTTTCCTTTGGGTCTTCAGTTGACAGGAACAACAGCAGGCCTCTCGTGCTTGCTCTTAACGCCTGTGTCCTCACCCTTGTCTTCTGCCACAAGCAGATGCTATTTACTTGTCTACAGATCTCCTGAGGGTTTCTAGATTGGGTGAAATGCAGAGCAGTGTAGCCCTTTGCAATAGTAGTCGCTTCCGAAATAGCATCGTCTGGAAAGGTTAGCTGTGACTGAAATCCCAGTCTATTTCTATCATCTTTCATGTTCATGGAAACAGCCAAATGAGGGCTGGACATGGTGTATATATTCCTATAATCCCTGCACTTGGGAGGTGGAGGCAGGCGATAGGAAGTTCAGTCATCCTCAGCTGCTTATTGAGTTTAAAGCTGGCCTTGCCTATATGAATCAACCCCCTTGCCTCAAAACACGGGAGGAGAATGAGTTTAAAAATCAGTTATGTTAAGGGAATTACAGTTAGCTCTCCTGGGGAAAAAAATCTTCTGATATCAAAATTTTAGAAAAACTGCTCTAGGAGAATTGCATGTCTTTGTTTTCTTTTAATCTAATGTGCTTTGGAAAAGTTTTCTCAATTATAAATAACGTAAAGCCAGAGATCTAAGAGATGTAATTTGGGAAGATATTTAGGAGGTAACATAACAAACCTGTACCACAGAAAAGGTGGTTTCCTAACTGCATATACATTTGTCAAATATGTATCTTCTTTGTTTTATGGTAAGTAGTAATGAAACTATTTTTTCCTCTGTTCTTTTCCTGCACTAATAAACATCAACTTTCTTACCTAACAGGTAGTAGAAATTTCCTTTAACTTTTGGTATCGACTAGGAGAACATTTGTACAAAACCAATGATGAGGTTATTCATAGCATCTTCAAAGCATACATTCAGAGACTGCTTCATGCCTTGGCTCGACACTGCCAGTTGGAGCCAGACCATGTAAGTACCCTTCTGTACTATAAATCTTCTCCATCTTTTGGTTCCAACTTGAAAAACAAACAAAAATAAGTAAAAATGTAAAATCTTCAAGTTTTTTTCACTTTAGCTTACATTGAAGAAGTCACTATTAGTATAATTAGAATTAGACCTATGTAGGCAAGTTGTTCCTGCTGGGCCAGTAATTGTTTATGTAGGAATTTTCTATAAATGATGTTATAGAAGAAGAAAGCTAATTTTTTTAAACAAAGCATTGTGTGTGTACGTGCGTGCGTGCGTGTGTGCGTGCATGCACACGTGTAGGCACACATGAGTTCAAAATTATTAACTATGTTTAATAACTTGATGAACCTCTATGCAGCAATTAAAAATGATAACTTCTGCAATCCTAATTAGTATGATAAGCAATAAAATTCAGAATGTTGAATTGCTTGCTGTTCATTTGGGCTTTTTTGTGTTCTTGTAGTGCCAGGGACCAACCCAGCTTCTCATCAGTCTAACCAGGTGCTTATGCTGAGCTACATTCGGTGTCCTTGGTGGTTTCTGTGGTTTTGTTGTTTTGCTTTGCTTTGAGACAGGGTCCACTGTGTGGTACTGGGTGACCTAGCACTTATTATTTATACCAAGCTGGCTCCCAACCTGCCTCTGCCTTCTAAGCACTGGAATCAAAGGCGTGCGCCACCACACCTGGCATCATCGTTGGTGTTTTGGAAACACTGTATTGATAGGGACTTGGGACCAGTTTTTATATGTCAATTCCTCCCGTCAGCCTCCTGATTGCTGGGATTGCAGATATATACCACCACATAGGGTTTATGCTGTGTTTTTCATAGTGTAGCACATATGGTTAGGTGAAAACTAATATAAAAAAGTGAAAAAATTGTGTAAGGATGTTGAGAATTTTTTTCCCTCCATATGTGTGTACATTTTTTTTATTTACATTACCTATAATAACGTGATAATTTGCTTCAAAGAAAATATACTAGACACCAATTGGGAATCTCTTCCACTGCCTTCTTTCATAATGCCTCTACACGTTTGCCTCCGCTAGTTCACCTTCTGGGTGGATGTTGTAGTTTTAGCCCAGGCCCTGGAGCACATTTAATTGCTTATGATGAAATCTGACATGGGCGTCAATGAATTTTTCTAATCTGAAGATCTCTAGTTGTAACCACAGTTGCTTGGATGATCCCACATGAGCTGCTCTGGCCATTGGATTCTATGCCCTGGGCCTGTTTTGTGGTGCCATTTCCCTTGTACATATTTTTACACTTGAAAGTTTATAGTAATTTAGAATTTTATATGTTTTTACACCTGGAAAGCCATCATTTCCTCATTATTTCTCCATTTTAGTTTCTTTATCCTAAAACAAGGAGATTGAACTTGATGAGTAGTGTTCAATTGTTCTAAGGGTGTTTCTAGATGTTCATAGCTCAAGATTTTCTTAGTGTCTTTAACCTCTCAAAATTAATTGGTAACTCTTATTTGGAAAGTGCATTGTGATGGGAAAGATGTAAAGTCTAAAATTTTCTTTGTGAAGTTATTATGATAATGGTTGTTTTTTGTTGTTTTGTTTAAGATTTTGAAGAAGAAAAAAAAAACCTTAGATTTGTTCAGTATTAAAGAGCTGACCTCTAGATAGGCAATTTTTACTGTTTCTTTCTAATCCCTTCTCACCTCATCATTTCTTTAAAAAACAAACAAACAAACAAGATGTGTAATTGAAAATACAAAATAGACATACATAGTCACATATATAAACTGAATTTTTTCTCATAGTAAAGCAGAGGATAGACTGTTGACTCAACATACCTAACACTTGAGGAAACCTTTTGTTTTGTGTCATCGCCTTGTGGTTTCCCACTTTAGTTCATTGGCATTTGACTACTGGATGGCATTTTCTTCTCTATGGATTTTACTCAGGGCATTGACACCTCCAGTGTGTTTTAAACAGATGGCGCATGGTTTTGAATTTCAGGAGGGAGTTCCTGAAGAGACTGATGACTTTGGGGAGTTTCGAATGCGAGTGTCAGACCTGGTGAAGGACCTGATCTTCTTGATTGGTTCTATGGAATGTTTTGCTCAGGTAAGTCCATTTGGAGATTCTTGAGCCAGTTTTACTGGTCACATTGATTATGTTTATCTTGCTTCTATATCTTCTGTAAATGCTCTATCTTTTTTCCCCTCTAAACTTGGTACCCAAATGAGATAGTAGATAATGTAGGTGCCTAGCACATTGCCTGGCATATAGTAGCAATGTTCATTTAGGGTCCAGTTGTAGTGGACAGGTATCAGTTATGGTTTACTCTTACTAATGAGAGCTGTTCCATGTGTGCAGCTGATAAATATAGAAGTCTCCAGGAAACTTACAAGGATTTGGAACCCTCTGGGGAAAATGGGCAGGTTTTCCTGCTTTAGTCCTGGCAACTCTTCAGTTATATGTATTTCCTTGGTCCAAAGTTACAGTGAGATTCTTGTGCAGCTTCTTTCCAGAGGTGGATATACTAGAGTAGAAGAGTCATAGTCCTGTGGTTTCCTGGTGATCACCTTACAAGGTTGCAATCATTATCATCATTCCACATCACTAAATGTTAGAATAATTTCAGGTGTTTTTCGTATGGCTGGATCATATGTTAATGAGCTCTGATTTGACAGTTTGGATGCTGTGTTGTAGCAATACCAAACTAACAAAAAGAAAATGGGGAGAGTAGGGTTTGACACCCATTTTGTATATAAAACTTGTATATAATCTTACCCAGGGTATGTTCAGTAAATTAGGACTTTTCATTACAAAGCATGTTTTTTGAATCTACTATGCAGATTTAGAGATTCTTAGGAAGCAGATTCAGTGGGTAGGTAACTTATACTCAGGGTTCAACTTTTTTCACTAGCTCTTGTCTTTGACTTAGGCTACAAATTATATAAACTGCCCATGTCGCCAAGATGTGTCTGTGGAGCACCAAGTCCAGAAGGTGTTCCTTGGCAAAAGCGAAAGAAAAGGAAGGGAGGGAGGGAGGGAGGGAGGAAGGAAGGAAGGAAGGAAGGAAGATCATTAACTGAAACTGGGGAATGATATAAATATCTACATAGTGCATTAAAAAGTTCTGTGAAGTCATAAAGGTTCTCTTTTGTTTTTTCAGTTATTTATTTTTGACTGTAGACATTTTACTTGGCCTAACAGCTAGTCATGTTCTACACACAGATATAATCTGGGACATTAAGGACCAGAACAGCACTCAGTATTCTGCTAGGTCTACCTCTTTAAAAAATTATGTGCTTGGCAGGATGATTGCACACACCTTTAATTCCAGCACTGGGGAGGCAGAGGCAGGTACAAATCTGTGAGTTTGAGGTCAGCCTGTTCTACAGAGCAAGTTCCAGAACAGCCACAATGAAACTCTGAATTGGAAGATCAAAAAGAAAGAAAAAGTTGTGCTTGGACACAATGCTGTGTAGATAGAGCCTTCTGAGCAGTTTCCTTTTAGAACTTTAACTTGCACTACTGTTGATTCAGCCAGTAATTAAAATAAAAAATACATGGAGAATTTGTGCTTTAAGAATATTTACCTGCTGATCTGCTGTCAAGACCAAAAGACACTCAGTAATGTTTGACATTTTCCCCATAATACTCATTTTTCTGGGGACACATGATAGTCTTGATAAACTCTTTGGTTCTAAATACATTTATTTTAGTTAGGCATTAAAGTCACAATTACTTCTAGATAGTGAGGGTAGGAAATATGAAAGTACTGTTCTTGGTCGGCTCTGAAGGATGATTGGGTTTAGAAACAAAGAGCTGGATTTCTTTGAACTAACATTTTTTTGTTGTTTGTGTTTGGAATTCTGTTTTTCTTTTAATGGCTCCATAATCCACCTCTTCTTCTCTAGTTGTATTCTACTCTGAAAGAAGGCAACCCACCCTGGGAGGTGACAGAAGCGGTTCTCTTTATCATGGCTGCTATAGCAAAGAGTGTTGATCCGTGAGTGTCTAATAAGTCTTTTGCTGGGAACTCTTAACTATCAAGAGAAAGGACATTTACACCATGTTTCTGTATGCTATATTATTGGAAAGTCTTATAACTCCTATGCTGCTGCCTAGCCTTCCGCTTTAGTCTAGTGTAGGATGGCCTGCAATGCTGATGCCATATTTTAGTATACTTCTTAGAGTTAAACTTCTTTTACTCTTGATGCTAGGAAAAGAATGCTGATTTTTTTTTTTTCCTTCAGTGGCTCCTTTGTGACAGTGGGTGTGGTCAAGAAATTTGTTAAGTGTGCTAAATTGTTTGGTATTTGCTTAAAAACAATGGGATAGGCATTAATTTGGACCTCCTGTTTTTGTGACTTTAGGTAAGTTATCCTTAGATGTTTAATTACATTTTCTCTGTCTTAGGTAATCTGTGGGTTTCAGAGACAGAACATTGGTGCCATTTTACCTAAAGGAATAGAGAATCTAAAGGACAGTTGTTAACACAGTTGTTAATTTTGTTATTGCCATTGAAAATTTCAAATTATTTGAATTTGAGGTGTAATTGCTTAGCATGGAAATTAAATTTATGACAGGGTTCTTAAGCAGAGTTTGCTTGTGTCTTGTTTATACACTGATATAAAAACTTTGTCTAGTTATGTTGAATTTTGATCAGACACTTATACTCTAGCTCTGTTTAGGATCATGATTGGAAAGCTGGCACCTGTTGAAGGCACAGTGCTTCCTTCTCATTGATGTGTTTTCAACCTAAGAAATAAAAAAAGATGATTAGGCCTTTTTTTTTTTTTTTTCTACTAGAAGTTCTCCTTCTTAATTGACTACTATAGCATTTGCTCTCAAAGCATTTGGTGTCTTTTGGAACCTTCTCTGATGGTCTGAGGGTTTACCAAAAATCATTGTGCCCAGTAGGTGTTAAGTGTAAGTCATAAATAAGAAATTACTTGTTTATCCTCTCTTCAAATCAACATATGATTAAGGGGGTCTTTGTTTGTTTTTTAAGTCCATTTAAAAGATGTAATAAGTCTAATAATTGGCAGGTGATGGTCATGTTATAATCCTAGATATCTTCATTTTAAACATCTTCATTTCTGGATTAAATTCTAACTGGGAACATCTTCCATGCTGTGTTTTAAACCCAGTTTAGTAGGAGGATGAGGGTGATGAATTCACAGAACTGTGGAAAGTATTTGGTTGATTTAAATTCCCTCGTGTTCTAAATCAGGGCATCCTGATGGCCCCACAGCCTGTTTTGTTGGGTTCTTTCACTTAGTGAGCCAGTCCACTTGTCCTTTCCCTTTCAAAGTTTCCGGTATCCATCCATGAGAAATCTTTGGAGGATAACAGCTAATAGAAGTGGCTGTAAGAACTATTCATTAATTCATTTAAGCATTAAGGAGTCTTTCTTGAGTGCCCACTATGTGCCAGGCACTGTTCTAGGTGCTGCAGATAGGGGACTGAATAAATGAACTGGGTTCTTTAAAAGATGACATTCACCATCAGTTAATATCTGCCTTTCTGACTGCAAATGCCTCTCTTTGATAGCATATATCTAGATACTTTCATGCTGTTCAAAAGAAGGAGCAGTGTACTTCTGGAACATTGATAGCTTAAATTTCTACCTTTTGTCCTTTTTTGAAGTTTTTGAAGATGTTAAGGGCTGGGTAATGTGTCTCGGTGGTAGAGCACATTCTTAGTACCTCAAGAAAACAAGAACCAGACTTCTTGTTTGAAAAATGTTCACTTTTATTTGAATAGTTGTTTACTGAGAAGCGCTTCAGGCAATATCAAGTTTCACTGCTACCTATTACTTGGCTAGAATATTAACCATACAGACAGTAACTGTAAGTAATTGCTTTCTGTCCTCAGGGAGAACAATCCTACACTTGTGGAGGTACTAGAGGGTGTTGTCCGTCTCCCAGAGACTGTACATATGGCTGTGCGGTACACAAGCATTGAGCTGGTTGGAGAAATGAGTGAAGTCGTTGACCGAAACCCTCAGTTCCTGGGTGAGGGTGAATGCTGCCTCTGCTGCTGACTTGGGCTGGCTCTGAGGCCTCCTTTCTTTTGCTCTTGTTTTCCTGCTTTCTTCTCATAGAAAGAGCCCACTGCGAGTTGCTGAGGTGGAACATTTGTTAGACCTCCAGATAGGAAAAGCGTTGAACTACTTACTACTTTTCTAAATAAACCATAAACATTTCTGTCTCTGCTAGTCTTTGGTACATGTATGAGTTAATCAGACTGTCCTTCTAATGGCTAATAGACTAAAGGAAAGGAAGGAGTTTCCTTTGTTAAGTAGATGTTTTATGTAAAAGCTAATATTACTCAAAATATAAATTGAAATGAATCTTGAAGTTGGACTTAAAGTTGGAATCATTTAT